>NC_134583.1:27319166-28015833 GCF_037038515.1 Microtus pennsylvanicus | reverse complement strand
ATAGAGAAGCACATCTCTCAACCTTATCAAAGAGGCTTCTTTTTGTAGTATATGGCAATTAACACAGACACCCACAACTGATTGGGGTGCAAAAAGTAAGAGACTGTGGAGGGGTCAGTCCTAAATGAGGCATCTATACCACACCCCCTTTAAATGCTCAAAGATCATTGTAGAAAGGGGAAGTCAAGAGTCTAAGAGCCAATGGTAGTCCCTGAGCACAGAGAAGCTGCATTCTCCAGACACAGCAGTGTGGTTGACCACGTGAACTCACAGTAGCTTTGACTGCATGCACAAGATTTGCAGAAGCTCAAGCCGTGGGTGGGGGGGGAGGGGCAGCACAGTGGGCACAGTGGCCAGGAAATTTCAACCCCATCTCTAGCCAAGAAGCTAGGAGCAACTATTTAGCTATTGGGACAAACATTTATTTCAGTGATTTGATCCTGAGACGCTACCCATGTCCCATAGATGCCCTACACACACGCACATACAGGAAGCACTAAGAAGACTCTGTGGGTTAAACACACACATACAATTGTAAGGTAAATGTGGTAGTGGGCATATGGGGGGAGTTATTTGAGGGAGGAAACTGAAAGTACACTTGATCAAAACACATGTGTTTATGAAAATTTTAATCAACAGAAAAAGAAAATGAAACCATAGTTTCCTGTAGCTGGCAGAGTTACAGTGTACTTAAATTCCTGTTACAAATGATTGTGTTCAGCTTGTGAGAACAATCAGCGCATGGGCAGCCCAAAATCCACTTTCAAATATCGCGATGCTTTATGTACACATTAAGGTGACTGATCACAATGCTGTCTTTATTTCTCATTCCAGGATGGCACGGTCGCTCTTGTCCCAATCTTACAAAACAGCTACTATCATAGTTGGTTTTAATGCCAACTTACCACAAATTGGAATCACCTTAAGTAGGGAAACTCAACTGAAGAGTTGTCCTGATGGTCTTAGTTGATGTGGGAAGACACCGCTTCACTTGAGTCTGCTGGCCCCTTCTAGTAACAGCCAAGATAAAAAGAGGTATGGCAGAAAGATGCTTACTCTCCTTTTGTCCTCTTGGCCTTCCCTCCTGCCCTCTTGGCTTCCCAATTGCCCACTTGGCCTTTCCCTTTGGTTGTAGGCCTAATTTATCCCTTCCTTGAAGCTACAGTTTCCTTTTCTGATATCAGAACTAGCATCTCCAAGATTCCATGACTAACTAAGGACTGGGGGTTTTCCAGGAACTTTCCTAATTTTCTGCACTAGACTGGGACTGCTAAAACACCCAGTCCTGTGGGCTGAGTAACTGACAAGTTGTTGACCTCTCCAATGTAAGAGAGCTATGAGGGGATTCCTGCCAACACACTCAGCCTGAAGGACAAGCAACCACCTCATTCTCACCTTCTGTTAGTCTCGCCCTTTATGCTACTATTTAAATGTAGGCCAATTTAATAGTCTTCAAATATACACACATCTATCTATTATCTCTCTATCATCTATCTATCTATCTATCTATCTATCTATCTATCTATCTATCTATCTATCTATCATCTATCTCTTTATCTATCTGTCTGTCTGTCTGTCTATCTATCTTTCTGCCTATGTACCTATCTATCATCTATATCATCTGTCTGTTTGCTTATCTGTCTATTCACTCAGCCTATTGGTTCTGTTTCTCTAGAAAATCCTGACCACTACTGACAGGCAAAGGTATTTCCTTTAATTTGTCTAATTTAGGACACTTTTAAATTGCTAGGAACATGGGAGAAAGTTCACTTAAATTTGCTTTGTGCAGTTTTCCTCAGGGTTATTATTGCCCCCGAATATGGCTCTGTTCTCAGTGTTCTATACAGCCGCAGAAATGACTACCAGGACTCACATGTATATTCTCTTTCTCACGGATAGCTCCACTGAGTTTAAAAACCAGACATTTAATTGTTAAGATGATTCAAGTACCCCCTTCTTCACATTGGGTGTTCGTGGCATTACGGAGAAGGTCCCGGAAGGGAAAAGCTAGCTAAGGTCACACAGAGTGCGAGCTCAAAAGAAAAAGGTAAAGAGGCTTTGACCGAGCAGGGCATTTCCCCAAAGGAAACATGGGAGAAATGTTTCACGGCTAGCATCCACGAAAGGGGAAATGGGCAACACACCACATTAGAGAGGTGCATTAGATAGATTCAGAGATAGGGGTAATCTTCCTCCTTAGGCCATTACAGGAAAGAGCCACACAGAAATGTCAGGAAGGAAAGCAAAGTTACTTAGATGGGAGCAGGATAAGAGGTACTCACTCCATCAAGTCACCGGTATCCTGGGATGATCTGGAAGCCAGTGCTCTCCTCACTAAATCAAACAGCAGGGAGCTGTGGCCCATCACACATTTCAATTTCCCATGCTGATTTCTAGTACAATTCCCTGCACAGGAAAAATAACACAACAATGGCTTCCTTCTTTTCTCAGCTTTATTCTGACCCTTCCCATTTTTATTTCAAAAGTGAAGGTGAAAGATAATTTTTAGGATTTGGCTTTGTGTGGAAAGGGCACGTGGTGGTTACCCATTGTGTGGCACCTCAGTTGCTGTGACTGTAATCTCAAACCACGGGGCCAAACAGCTACTTCATGGCTAGCATCCACGAAAGGGGAAATAAAGTGCAGATAGAGCAGCTGAAATTTCTTCTCCTTGGCAATCTCGAAAGGGCTTTCACCTAAAGTCAAAACAGCTATTTCTTGACAAAGCTAAAAGCTTTAAAAACATGCCTTTAAAAAGTCAGGTTTTAAGCCCTCTCCATCTTGTATTATTACAACAAACTACTTCAAAAACCACATCTCGATTCTATCGGCCAAAAGACCGTGGAGCCGATGAAATCCTTTTCTTTGAACAAAAAGTCTGTGAAGACTTCGGAAGCAGCAGCAGCAAGTATTTTACTTTTCTTTGGTATTTTGATATCTGAATTTGCAGAAGAGTGCTAATAGTTCCAGTAAGTTCTGAGAACTGGTGAAAAAAATTGCTGTTGACTTCAGCTGGATTTTCGGTGAAAACTCATCGCTGTTGAAACTTGCCGTCCTAAGCAGACACTACCGCACACAAATGGCACAGACTACAAAGCCCCCAAGCTAGGGGTCCAGTCTTACACAGGGTTGTGGATTTTTAGTGCTATCTTCTATATCTAGATGATAAGTTCTCTCTACACACATATCATGGCCACTCCTCATCTCTGTCTTTAAAACAACAAACCAAAAAACAAAGAACAAAACCCATGGGCTATGCCATCTTTAGATGTGGTTGTCTAGTAGAAGTATGCAAATCAGTGCATGATTGAAAATTTACTAATAGTTACCATTTTTTTTTCAAGGAAAAAAGAACCACAAAAAATAGATGAAACTAATTGCAACAGTATATTTTATTTGGGACAATTCATCCAAATTTTTATTGGTTCAATATACAACATAAAGGTATCAGTAAGACATTTTATATTTTATTTTTCTGAAGTAGGTTATAAAATCATATGAAAGCCTATCTCAGCTTAGACTGGCCACATTGCCAGTGCTCCATGGTCACAATCAGTTAGAGATGACCATACTGAGCCATGAAGTCACCTCTTTTTCCCTCTTCTTAACTCATCTTACTTTCTCCATCTTAAGGCCTCAGCTCAAATTCTAAAGTCATTACGTGTGTGAGACAAGAATGTTCAGCGCCTACCGGGTTCAACAAGTGTTTTCAGTGGAGGGAGGTAAGTGGGCAAAGATGCCATAGCTTCCCAGGAAACACCTTGCAACACGGTGAGCCTTTAGCACCAAATTCACTGTTCTTTTGCCCCAGCACGCATGTATACCACATCAGTCATGCCATCATTACCCAATGAGATAGGTAAGACACAGAGTCACTGCACAGGGGTGCCTGTCTTAGGTGGCCTGACTACTCAAAGTCAAGCTGATAGTAAGAGACAGTGTCACGGTTTGTGTCTCTACAGTCCGGTCACATGGTTTCTTGTGCTCAGTCATTCCACACTGAATGACTTCAGGACAGCCATGAGTATCTAACTTCACTGGTTTAATTTCGCATTATATAAAAATGAAGCTTAAAAGAATGGGGACACTAATAAAAAGAGATTAACAGAGCAAGAAAAGCAGTGCAAACCAGTCCGTGTAGAATGGCCATTTCTTTTGTCTGGTATAGAAGCAGATAATGTATAGCCTTTCCTTGAGTGGAAGGTGAGGGACTAATGCTAGGGCTTGATTTAACTCATCTGTATAGTTTTCAGGAATGCAAGCTTATCCTGGAAAGTGCTTTCCAAAATAGTACCATGAGTGTAAGAAAATGAATTTTCCGGGCGGTGGTGGCGCACACCTTTAATCCCAGCACCCAGGAGGCAGAGGCAGGTGGTTCTCTGTGAGTTGGAGGCCAACCTGGTCTACAAGAGCTAGTTCCAGGAGAGGCTCTAAAGCTACAGAGAAACCTTGTCTTGAAGAACCACAAAAAAAAGAATCAGAGCCAACATAATGTGCACCTCAAATTAATACGTAGCTGTGATACATCGATCCATGAAAACTTGTAGGGGAAATGTTTCTCTTCCTAGGGAAAGGGAATTGGGTAGATTTCCTCAATGATTTCATTATCAAGTTAGCTGCTGCCTAATTTCCTGCACTTTTGGTTTCTTTCCAAATCATCATTGCACCTTTGCCTGCATCACCCACCCATGCATTTGTCCCTTGGCTCACCTGCCAGAGGGCCTTAAGGAATGAAAAACACTCCCCACAACTGCACAAAGTTCAGCCTGGAGGGCACGGAAGTGGTGCTGTTCTTTCATTCTTCTGCAGAACACTGGCTGGCCAAAGTGATTTGTAATCTAAGACTGTATTAACTGATAAGCTGACAGCACCATTAAAAATCTTATGTTTAGAAAGATGGCGTTTTTCATCAAAGTCATGGAGTCAATTAGTCCACATTAATGTCAATTATAATATAATATTAGCAATGTAGATGTGGTAATTAAACTCTCTTTTCCCCAGTATATTTTTACTATGGGTTGTATTATGTGTTTTCTTATCTAGAACATGATTTTGTGAGTTTAATAATCAATTTTTTAAATGAAGTGTTTTTTCCCCCTTCTTTGACTCAGTATTTCCTGGTAGCACTGGCCTGTGTGGTAGATTGAATGTGGAATATTCCCCACAGGCTTAGATGTTTGAATACTTGGGCCCCATCGGGCATGGCCCCTTTGGAAGGTTGTGGAAGGGTGGTGAGGCCTTACTGGAGGAAGTGAGTTGCTGCAGAGGGACATCTTGAAACCTTAGAGACCAGCCCCATTTTCTATCCACTGCTGCTTCTTGACTGAAGATACAATATGCCCAGATACCCACACTCCTAATGCCACATCTTCCCTCCATGATGGGCAGTATCCTTTCTTGACTCACAAGCCAAAACAAACCCTTCCTGCATCAAGTTGCCTTTCCTCAGCTATTTTAAGAAAAGTAGCCTAGGCATTCCACTAAGACATGAGTTAGTTGACACATCCTGACATCAGCTCACTGGCTGACAATAGAGGAAACAAAAAAACAGAGGATAGGCCGGTGGGTAGGTACAATTCTTCTATTTATTCACTTGGTCTTCCCAGGTTCATTTATTTCATGGGCACATATTTAGCTTCTTGAAGAGACAGGAAGTAAACCCAGGATGGACAGCTGGTTGTACTTTCTCTGGTAACGTTTCTCCTTTGATCAGCATGTCCTGTGTTGGCTTTCCCCGTGGATTTCCACTCCTTATTTCTATATTCCAGGTGTTTATGTATTTCGGGAAAATTCTAAGTGAGTAGGTTGAACAGTTCACATCAGATTATCTTAGGGAGTTTAAAACATTGGCCGATGCCAAGACCTCTCTTGTGAAATCGTGTTGTAACCAATCTGCAGTGCAGCCCTGGCTTTTCCAATATGCCCTGTCCGCTACTGAGAACAAGCAGAAGAAGGTCCCATGACTGAGCTCCTCAGCCACCCAGAGCCTGAGGTGCCAAACAAGGATGAAGTCACAGATCTGGCACCCAGCACAGGTTGGGTTAGGGGAGGGACACATTCCTCCAAGGAGAGTTAATTCAGTGGAATATCTGGGAGAGAGACAGGAAATAGGACAAATTGTGAGCCTTATCAGCCAAAGAGCAACAGCCAGAGATATGGACTAATAAAATCAAGGAAAGAAAATGTATTCAACTTAAAAGAGTGCAGGAGAGCTGAAAATGTGTTTCTCTGCCGAAAGCTCAAGGAGCAAATAATCAGGCAAAAAGCTTGTAGGTGTCTAAGCGGTGGATGCCCTGCTGGTCATATGATACTTCTGTGCCTTCCCAATGTGCTATGGGGAGCTTATGAATAGTCACCTTAGGTCAAACCCAGAAGACTCACAGTTAGAAGCCCAAACTGGGCTAAAGATTCACTTATCTGTCAAGAGGCCAAGGGCCCATTTCCTTCTTCTCTATTATGATGCATTGGCTAATGTGATGCTTTTGAAATTGAAAAGCCATTTCATATTTTCAGTCTGAAATCACTGGGTGAAGGAAGAAGAACATCGGACATGCCTGGTAGCCATTAACAAGAATTCAGCAAAGTCTATCTACACAAGTTGGTGATGGCTTTGCTGTTGGCTGAAGTCCTTGGACACACTTCCTTCAGGATTTTTACCTCTAAAAGCAAGAACTTTTATTTGGCGTTTTTCTATTTACAAATGGAAACCTATAGGAGAAAGTTCCAGGCTATTCTTGAATAACTATACACTCTACCATGGCTTGTCACTTCCCCTGTAATGTGACGAGGATGGCATTGAGTGACTTCTGAGATTTTCCTGCTTATAAAAGGTTATGAAAAGGTTAGAATCAAAATTCCTAGGAACTTGAGGATGCTGTTAACCTGTGTCTGTCTAGGAGGTAGAATTTAAAGACCAGTTAGGATTGTAAGACCGGCTTGAAAATATGTTTGCTGTATCCAAGGAAACTGTACAATCAGAAATGCCCATTCAAAGAACTCAACTGCTGTAAGGCCAGCTTTCCTGAACTGAGAAGGACATCTCGACAGCTGTTGTGCAAAGAGGTCAAATAAGCAACAGCATTGTTTAAGACGAGTGGATGATGTCCTTGGTAGAAATGGCTTCTCGGGATTTAAGAACAAAAGCTTAAGTTGATGTTGGGTAACCACATTTTTATACAAAAGTTTCCGTCTATCTACAGATGAAAATGTGAGAGTGTTTGCTTTTGTCTTCGTGTACCGTGAAAGCAAACAGTGGGAAAGACGTTATAGAGCAGTGTTCCAAAGGCCATGGGACTGTGGGTAAAGGACAGTTCCTTTTTGCATACTAATTATTCAAGTTAGCAAGTTTCCCCTGACATCTCCATAAACACTTGTCTCATATGTTAGTTATGAGCACTCTTAAAAGGGATAATTCTCACCACAGTGAATTCAAGCCCTAATGTGAGCTTCCCGTTCATTTTCATTCCCATTCTTTACAATGATATGAGCTTGGCATCATTGTTGTTATTTTCCTATCTTTCAGGAGAGAGACAAGGATTGAGTGGATGGTCTCTGAGCTGTTCAGGAGGGAAGAAAGGAATGACCAACATTCAAAAACCTTTGCCCTTCATTTTCTCCACATTCCACAGCTTGTTCATATTATTTCTTCTTCGTTCCCTTTCAGATCGCCTCAATGACCAACATTCAAAAACCTTTGCCCTTCATTTTCTCCACATTCCACAGCTTGTTCATATTATTTCTTCTTCGTTCCCTTTCAGATCGCCTCAGCCATGGCTTTCCAGAGGCCTTCTGAGTATTTACTCTGTTTTTCTTCATTGCATGTCCGCATGGGAGGTTGTGAAATTACTTGACAGAAAGCCTTGTGTGTGTGTGTGTGTTTGTGTGTATGTGTGTTTGTGTGTGGTGGTGGTGGTGGTGTGTGTGTACACCATGTATGTGTGTGTACACCATGTATATGTGTGTGTACACCATGTATGTGTATACCATGTATGCATGTGTATACCATGTATGTGTGTGTATACCATGTATGTGTGTACACCATGTATATGTGTGTGTATACCATGTATGTGTGTGTATACCATGTATGTGTGTGTACACCATGTATGTGTGTGTATACCATGTATGTGTGTGTACACCATGTATGTGTGTGTATACCATGTATATGTGTGTACACCATGTATGTGTGTGTACACCATGTATATGTGTGTGTGTACACCATGTATATGTGTGTGTATACCATGTATGTGTGTGTGCACCATGTATATGTGTGTACACCATGTATATGTGTGTGTACACCATGTATGTGTGTGTATACCATGTATGCATGTGGTCATGTAGAGACCAGAGGTCAACTTTGGGTGTCGTTCCTCAGGTACCAGTCACTTCGCTGTTTGAGACAAGGTGTCTTAACGCCCCCAAGCTAGCTCATTTAGTTAGGTCAGTTAGCCAGTGAGACCAGGGGATCTTTCTGTTTCCATCTCAGCATCCAGGGATTAAAGTGCATGCTGCCTGGTGTGGCTTTCTAAGTAGCTGTTGAAAGTTCAAATCCAAAGACTTAAGCTTGTGTGGCAAGCATTTTCCCCACTGAGCCATCTCCACAGCTCTTCAGGCCTGTTTTTGTGACTCCATATTCATTCTCATTGATCTCTTTACTTCTTACTTTGAAAGAAATCTAGTTTGATCGTCTATAATTGGTCATAGCAAAAATTGTTTTGAGCCATAAAGAGATTTAGTTTATTTATGGAAGGGAAGCATCATAGGAATAAACAGCATGCCTTGATGTCAAAGAGAGCAATGCTCTATACTGTCTTGCATCAGCTTCTTAGTTCTCTGGGATTGAAGGCCTGTTACTTAACCTCTCTGAGCTCCAGATTTCCCAGCTTTAGTATAACGGGAAATGAGGATATTATCCACCAAAATACTGCCTGAATGTGGTGAGGACTGATGAGACCCAGTGAATACAATGAACGCTCTCTCAATGCTGCTCTCCTGACTACAATCTGATCTAATCAAAAGGAAAGGATTTGAGATAACAAAAGAAAGACAGTATTCTCTCCATGCTTCATAACGAATACGCATCTGCAAATAGATTTCTAATTTAGATTAAAAGCTCATTTGCCTGCTATCACATTTGCTTGCCTTTAAATTAATACTTGATAACTTTTGAGGAAGCATGCTCACTGTAGTAACTTGTTCCTCAGCCATCTCTTCCCAAGTGAAAACTCACCACCAGACTCATAAGTTAACAATTCTTTTAGCTTAACTATATCCATAAGAAGAGGTGCTACCTAGCCTGATCAGCAGACAGAGTTGCAGAGCTTTCGTGTGATGAGTCACAACCCATACATAGAGTATGAACTCAACACCCTGTGTGATGAGCCAATCGACACACGGAGTATGATCCGAACATCCAGAGTAATGGGCCACCATCCATACATCGTATGAAATGAACATTCCTGCATCATTCGTTGCTCTCTGACATCCAGAGAACTTCCAGAAGTAGGGATGGGAAAAGCTTTCAGTGAATTTACCCCTTGTGTCAGGCACTGTTCTAATCCCTCCAGAAGTACAAACATATTCAAGTTGATGAGATCCCTTAGAAGTAACCAAGTAATCCTGACATATAGATAAGAAAATCTAACTGTGTCACAAGTAGGAGGTAGCAGCACTGGTGTCAAACCAGAACACTCCTCCAAAGACAGGTCAAAAGATACTTCCTACCTCAAGAACAAGAGCTGGAAGATGTTATACATTGAACTCTCTATTGATATAGACTCTGCCTCTTCTCCTTTACATCTACTACCCCAAGGAAAATCTCCCATTGTTCCTCATTGGTAAGCATAATTATGTATCCATGAGTGTTTCTGGAACCTCCATCCTGTGGAGTTAGCAGATGAATACCTGATGATCCTTGAGGTAGATCCAACACAGTGGAGGAAGAGGTACACGGCTCACGGCCACATGATGAAATACACCATCAACAAGAAGGGCACTCATCACTCAGCTGGGCTCCCTATTCCAAGAAAGGATCACATGGAGTACCTTTGGGACCTTTCCAGTCTATAAGACAGAATCAGTTAGTGACAGGATTGGCATGTTACCAGGAAGATAATACCTCTATTTTGTCCAAACCTAATCTTGATGATTTAGAGTCTTCTGTGAATTGGATTACATTGTGCTGATGGCTCTCTCCTGTCCTTTATCTCTGAGGTGTGCCAAGCCTGACTCCAGCCTCTTATCTATCACCTCTAGCTACCTTCCTCCATTATTTGAAGCTGATTTTCAAGGCAGGAAGAGGAACATTCTTTGGGTCCAGATTCACCACGATGCACAGAATCAAAGTTTCAGACTGGAGGCCAGCCTCCAAGGGATCCCTAGCCTTCATATCAACCATTAAACATCAGAAAATACTGTGAAGGGATTGTTGACCCCTGTGACTGGAAGTGAACCATGCTATATGCGTTCAGACCAAACCTGAGGGCAGTTATGTAAATACTGAGATTTCAGTTTTATACACTTTAGGCAACAAACTCCTAAGATGACAGGATCACATATTTTCTCAGGGCTTCTCAGAGAACTCTGGGTATCATCAAAGAGATGTAGAAGAACACTCTAAAGCCTGTCCATCAACATAGTTCATTAGACTGCATTGTCTCATTCTCCAATTATGCTTAACACATTTTAAACAAATTATCTTCCTTATGGTAGCCCCATCATCAAAATTCTACTTGGATTAAAATCTTAGCTTGCATCCTTTATAAACATAGTATTCTCTCTAATTAGATCTTGCATTATTGGAACTAATAACTTTCTTCACAGTTATTCAGCTTAGTGACTGTAACATCATTAAAACTATACTTAAATGTGAATATCAAGACAGAAAAGAGGCACCAAGCCTAGCCAGGCACAGTGACACTTGCCTTTAATCCCAGTACTTGGGAGGCAGAGGCAAGCAGATCTCTATGAGTTCGAGACCAGCCTGATCTACAAAGCGAGTTCCAGGATAGTTAGGGCTGTTACACAGAGAAACCCTGTCTCAAACAAACAAATAAACAAGTAACCCCTTTGAGGAGAAACCTGTCCGTTTCATTTATAGTCCAAATTCTTGTCACTCTAACCATAGCCCATGGCTATGTGGAGACTACATTGTCTGAGATGTGGTAATGCTCATGAAACCCCCGCCCCACCTCAGATCCAGATCTGCACTGGAATGATAATGCGTGTCCTGTAAGAGCTGAGGAAGCCCTACCCCACCTGAGGGGCAGAAAAAAATTCCAGCTCCCCATTCTGATTCGCTCTCCCTGGGAAACCTACTTTAGTGATCTAAGACTTGCTGAATGTAATTATAACTGAGCCAAGCTTTTCAGTGTGCTTCGAGTTTCCCCATACTTGGCTTGAGTCCAAGAACTCCTCTAAACCAGGGGATAAACCAGATTTAGAGAGGTGGTAGGAAACAGGAGAGTATGCGGCAAGATGGCAGTGGATTCGCAGTTGAATAATCATGAGTAAATGGATGTGTTCCAAACTTCAAAGAATGCCATGCTTTCTACTGTGACTTCTGGTTTCAGGAGAGAAAGTGTGGGCAACAGAAAGCACACAGCCTACTGTCTAGGACGGTCTCTGGAGGAGCAAGTTAAACACCCTACAACCCACTGGGCACACGCACAAACATGCACACACAGATGGACATGTACACACATACATGCACACACAAATAGGTGAAATTAAATAGAACAAAAATAAAAAGAAAGACCTAGAGAAGATGAAGATTAAGAGAAGACTATGGCACAGAAGCCATAGCAGAAACCCACTTTCTAATTCTCAGAACCTGAACATGCTAAATTATACAACCTATGGGACTTTGCAGATACATTAAAGATTTCTATTTAATATAGAGAGACTTCAGTAAGTGATTTGAAAGAGTTTACCTTAATCAATGAGCTCATAAAAGCAATGTTTTTGCCTTAGATACTGTTTTGTTGTTATAAGGAGCTACTATGACCAAGGCAGCTTATAAATGAAAAGCATTTAAATGGGAACTTGTTTACAGTTTCAGAGGCTTAGTGCATAACCATCATGGTGGGAAACATGATGACAGGCAGGCAGGCATGGTGCTGGAGCAGTAGCTGAGAGCTTATGTCTTTATCAGGAGGAAGAGTGAACAAGACTAGGACTGGTGTAGGTTTTCACACCCCCAATGACAAACCTCCTCCAACAAGGCCCCGCCTTCTAAATCCTTCCTAAACAGTCCACCAACTAAAAGCAAACATTCGAATATATGAGCCTATGGGTACCATAGTCCTAAATCCACCTCTAGTGGAATATACCTGCAATTCCAGCACTCAGGATGCTGAGTCAAGATTGCCATAAGTTCAATCCCAGTTTGGGCTATATAGCAAGACCACACACACACACATACAGCAACAATAACAACAAAATTGTACTTCCTTACAGCTAGAGGTAGAAAGGGGCACATCATAAGCACCTAAAGAAAACACTGGTAGTATCCTAAAAGATGGAAGAAAGGACTTTCTAAATAGAATTCCATCTGCCCAGGAATTAAGGTCAGTGATTGACATTGAAGAGGCTTTTGTACAGAAAAGGAAACAATCAATTGAGTGAAGAGGAAACCACAAAGTGCCAGCTATAGATCTGAGAGAGGACTAATATCAGAAATATATAAAGAACAACAAAACCAAGAATCAAGAAAACAAACGGCCAAATAAAAATGGGCTATAGATCTGAACAAAGAGTTCTCAAAAGAAGCAATAAGAATGGCTAAGATATATATCAAAAGGTGTTCCACATCATTAGCCATTGGGAAAATAAAAATGAAGAGTACTTTGAGATTTCATCTTATCCTATTCAGTATAGCTAAGATCAAGGAAACAACTGCCAACACATGCTGGTGAAAATGTGGAGAAAAGGGACCCCTCATTCACCATTGGTGGAACTACAAACTGGTGCAGCTAATTTGAGGAGAAAACCCTCATAAAGATAAAAATAAGTCTACCATATAACCCAGCTCTACCACTCCTTGGCCTAAAGGAATCAGCACCCTAGTTTACAGATACTTGCTCATCTATGTTCATTACTGCTCTGTTCACAATAGCTAGGAAGTGGAAACAAACTAAATGTTTTCCAACCGAAGAATGGATAATGAAAATGTAACATATACATACTACAGAATACTTTGATTCTAAAGCAAAATGAAATCATGAAACTTGCAAGTAAATGGATGAAACTTGAAAAGATTATGTTGAGTGAGATAACACATACTAAGAAAGACAAATATTGTATGTTCCATCTCATCTGAGCTCCTAGCTCCAAATCCTCAAATATGAATATATAATATAGAATAACTGCAGAAACCAGGATGAAGGAAACAAGATCATTCAGAGGGAGATTGTCTCAGGTAGGGTTTTCTGCTGCTATGAAGAGACACCATGACCATGATAACTCATGCAAAAGAGAACATTTAACTAGGTGGCTTGCTTACAGTTTTAGAGGTTCAGCCCTTTATCATCACTATGGGGAGCATGGCAGAGTGCAGGCGGATGCGGTGCTGAAGCAGCTGAGAGTGCTACATCTTACAGGCAATGGGAATTTCACTGACAATCACACTGAGGGAAGCTTGACCAAGAGAGACTGCACACTTTTTCCAACAAGGCCACACCTACTAATAGTGCCATTTCCGGTAAAAACCACTTTCTTTTAAGCTACTACATTCCACTCCCAGGCCCTCAAAGGTTAGTAGCCATATCATAATGCAAAAATGCACTCAGTTCAACTTCAAAAGTCCCCATGGTCCATAATAGTCTCAAATTTATTTCCCTCTCCTCATCTCCAACTCCATTCAGCTCTGCTGTTTGCAATACACTTCTTTCTCCTACACCTTCACAGATTCTCACAATGATCTCTCTTCTAGGCCTCCATTCAGGGACTCCCTGAACACATGGCTTCAGGGAATTAATTCCATAGCTCATTTCTTCTGTTCCTAACTCTAAATCTAAAAGCAAATGGTCAAAACTACCAAGTTCTGCTGCTTGCCAGGGATGGACTGGCCCCTTCTTTCATTTACATCTCCACCAGCATTCTGTCTTTTACTGCCTAAGTTTGGCTATCCTAAAACTTGCTCTGTAGGCAAGTCTAGTCTCAAACTCAAAAAGATTCACCAGCATCTGCCTTACATGCTACAATTAAAGGTGTACCCCACCATATCCTGTTCTAAGCTTTTCTTTAGTTCCTTTCTACAAGTTGGAAAGTTAGTTGGATGGGATCTTGCCCTGAGGTCACCATTCCTTTTATTCCATTTTTTAAATCCATTTACCTCTTCGAACACAGAATTTAGCTTGTAGCTCTATTCCACTTTCTTGCATTCTTTTTCATTTTGTAATTTACCCTGAGTTCCTTTGTTCCTTTTCATTATAAAATCTTCATTAGAGTTAGCACAAAAAAAAAAAAAACACATGGCAGAACCTATACTAGACTATTTTGAGATTTCCTCTGCCAATAGAATTAATCCAAAATTCTTCACATTAGCCCCAGGCAGACTTTTTGGACAAGGGCAAAAGGCAGACACTTCTTTCATCAAAATATAACAAGACTAGTCTCAAGACACAATCTAAAATTCTTCTCTTTTGAAACCTCTTGACCAACACAGTTCATTAAATCACACTCAGCACCACTGTCTTCCTTGCTTCTACCAGTATGACTCATTAAGTAGTGCTTAAGGCACCCACTGCTTTCCAAACCCAAAGTATCAAAGTCCAAATTCATCCAAATAAAAACACGGTCAGGTCTATCACAGCAATATCCCAGTCCCTTGTACAAACTTTTGTTTTAGTCAGTGTTTTCTATTGCTGTGAAGAGACACCATGACCATGGGCAACTCTTAAAAAGAAAACATTTAATTGTGGTGGCTTGCTTACAGTTTTAGAGGTTAGTAGATTGTCATCTTGAAGGAGAGCATGCAGATGTGGTGCTGGAGTAGCTAAGAGTGCTACATCTTGTAGGCAACAGACAGTCAACTGATAGTCACACTTAAGCATAAAAATACACAAAATACACCATCACAGTGACATACTTCATCCAAAAAGGCCACACCTCCTAATAGTGCCAATTCCTTTTGGGAACCATTTTTTTTTCAAACCACCAACAGACCTAGAGAGGGGAATAACAAGATATATGTGATATGAAATGGGGAGTTAATTGGAGGAAAGAAAGGAGACCAACACTGAGAGGGGGCAAGGAGAGATAAATAGTACTAAAGATGTTTTAAAAACAACATGGGAAATCATTATTTTATATTTACTTTAAATTAAATATTATATATTCATAGTGATATGAACTGTCTAACAAAGCTATGGGCTGTCTAACAAAAACCCTAGTATCAGGTATGAGAAATTCCTTTTAAGTCATTGGTCAAGAGACCCCCAAACAATATAGGCTATTTATGTTGCCCCTGGTTGCTTCCCAGAGGCTAAAGGCAAATTTCTGTTGCTGACGACACCATGTACTTTAGACACAGGATTCAGAGATGAATCTGAACTAAAAAACTCTTCCCTGAGGACTAGCTTTCATATTCCCAGGAAAGGAATGTAGTAAACAGTCCTAACTATTTGTGATGCCTGCGAATCACAAAAACAGCCAGCAGGGCAAAATAGATCTGAAGGCGCAATACTAGGAATTATATCTTAGTGGTAACAGCAAGATCCATTTGACAGGAGGAAATCAATCCTGGTACTTTAAACCAAGCCAATGGCTTATGGTTTGTATGGTCATGGATCTTAGAGAAGAACCCACTGCCTCTACTTTTCTAAACCAGTATAGTTCCCAACTGCATCCTAAACACTTAGCCTTCTCACACACACACACACACACACACACACACACACACACACACACACACACACAGCTCTTATTTCAAAGACGTCCTCCTTCCACTGAAAGAATGAATACCGTGCCGGGCTGTGGTGGTGCACACCTTTAATCCAGCACTCGGGAGGCAGAGGCAGGTGGATCTCTGTGAGTTCAAGACCAGCCTGGTCTACAAGAGCTAGTTCCAGGACAGGTACCAAAAACTACAGAGAAACCCTGTCTCGAAAATAAAAAAAAAAAAGAATGAATACCATTACAGAAAACCACAACTGAGCAAAATGGAAAGAAAAAATGACCATGGGATACCCAACCCCAAATTGAGACATCTACATTACAAGCCCTCCACCTAAGACTCAGGAAACACTGCAGAAGAAGGGGCAGAAAGACCTAAGAGCTGAAGACCCAGGAAGGCAGCTGTGGAATTATGTCTCCTAGATATGACATGGAGACTATACTCGAGATCTCCTCAGTATTACTGCCTAAACAAGACATAAACATTCTTGCTCCTACAACACCAGACGACATTCCAATATAGAGGGGGCAAATCTCACAAAACCCCACCCTAGACCAAGAACTATAACAATTAACAACTTATAAAAAAAAAAAAGGAGAACGTCTTCCTCAGGGATGAGCTCCCCAGCTGGTTATCCAATCCCAAATGTTTAGCACTAAATATACACATACATAAAAATATACACACACATACAAATATACACACACATACAAATATACACACATACAAATATACACACATGTAAATATACACACATACAAATATACACACACATACAAATATACACACACATGCAAATATACGCACACATGCAAATATACACACACATACAAATATACACACACATACAAATACACACATATATACATACACATACAAATACACACACATACAAATATATACACACATACAAATATACACACATACAAATATACACACATACAAATATACACACACATACAAATATACACACACATAAAAAATATACACACACATACAAATATACACACATACAAATATACACACACATACAAATATACACACACATACAAATATACAAGCAACACTAAGTAGACTCTTCTGATTATATATTTATATACACATATATATTTATATGTTACATTAGTAATTAAAAAAAAGAGCTGGGCAGTGGAGGAACCTGCCTCTAGTCCCAGCACTTGGGAGGCAGAGGAAGGTGGATCTCTGTGAGTTCAATGCCAGCCTGGTCTACAGAGCAAGTTCCAGGACAGCCAGATACTGTAGAGAAACCCTGTTTTGATAAATCAAAAATATGTTATGGCTGAGTATTTGGTGTTTTTGTGGGATGCCTAACAGTGGGAAGGGGGTGGTCACTGACTCTTTTTGTGGTTCTTTTTCTCAAAGTGGGTAGCCTTGTCCAACCTTGATGTGATGCTATGCCCATCTTACAGTAGCATATTATGCAATGTTTGGTTGATGTCTCTTGGAGGCCTGTTCTTTACTGAGGGGAGATGAAGGGGGTATTATGGGGAGATGGGAGGTGGGAAGAGAGACTGATGGAGAGGACAAAGGGGAAATTGCAGTCGGGATGTAATATATGAGAGAAGAATAAAAAGAAAACAAATTTAAAAACATAGAGAAAAAAGTGATTAAAAAGAGGCTACCAATGTGAAAAGTACTTGGTGGAGGCAGGAATGGGAAGGATTTGAGGGAGGAAATGGAGGACAGAATGATATAATTATATTTTAGTTGCTAATAAAATAACTGTTTTTGAAGGTAAAGAATAAGAATTGAAGACCTGACGTGGTGATGTGAAGACAGAAGACGGTCAGGAGAGAAGGAAGTCTGGTTGTTTTAAGAGAGATGTCTTTGAAAGCCATCATAGAAACAGTGTCCCCAGTTCTACTGTCACAGTGAGCCGAGTCCTTCTGGACTATGAAGGTCTATGGAAATAAATCCCTTCCCCATAGTCTCCAGAAAGCGATGTGGTCCTGCCGACATCTTGATTCCAGGTCACTGAGACTCAGAGCCGAGAAGCCACCCATATCTACTGTCTCCTCACCTGCAGAACACTGAGATGATAAAGGTTGGGTGGCTGAAGCAGCTATATTTGTGGAGATTTGTTTTGGCAACAATAGAAAATGGATAAGAGAAAGGATCAAATATACACTTAGTAAATGTAAGTAAGCTAAATTACCCCATGATGAAAGCTATATGCGGAGGCTGTGCTTATCAATGCAGACAGAAACCACCACCATGCCGGGCAGAAGCTGGAGGTGGTTAGCGCTTGCACCTTTGATCTCAGCAGCGAATTTCCTGAGTGGAATATTAAGCATGCCTATCAACAGCTCTGATGCAGCTTCCTAATTAAATGCCTACTAATTAGCTGTGTGGTTCTCCTCATAGTAACAGATTAGAGCAAACCATGCAGATGTTACTATTTATGAATGAAGACATCTCTTTATAACAGGAAGACTGGCAGCACCTTGCTTAGCTGTCATGGTGGCTGAGCCACTCAGGAGCCTCAGGAATCAGGTGGGGATGGGGCCTACTTTACAAAATTAGTATCCTAAAGCAGAGGTCAGCCAGTTAGGCGTGGAAATGGGCAGAATCAGCATAGGAGGCTCCTCTGACTAACGGGTGTCTTTCACAACTCCTTAGTCCTTCCTATGCAGTGTAAAAGCCGGCATGGGAAATATGCAAAAGAGTGAGTGTGATTGGTTGCCAATAAAACTCTGCTTATTGGTGCTGAAATTTGAATTTTATATCATTTTATGTGTCACGAAATATTCTTCCTTTGATGTGCTTCCAGCCTTTTAAAAATTAAAAAAAAAATTTAAAAACTAAAAACCACTCTAGGTTTGCAGACACTACAAAAAGGAAAGAAAAAGGAAGGAAAGGCAGCAGGCTGAGTTGTCTTTCCCGTCAAATAAGCAAAGCTGTGTACTTGCACAATGGAGATTCAGATGAAAGGCTGGAGAAGGGAGTCAGGGATGGGCATTCTGAGTACTCTCTGGAATCGGCTAGGAAGATCTTATTCCCAAGGAGGGGAATTTGACTTGCCAGACCTCCAGCTTGACAAAGAACATTTATAGATTGATATTAACACATGATAATTTAATTATGGTGATATTATGAGTTGAATTCTGTCTGCCCTTAAGAAAATATGTTCAAGTCCCAGCCCGCTACTTCAGAATGGAATGTATTTAGGAATTGGTTCTTTGTAGGTAAGTCACATTAAAGGCAATGTGGACAGTGGCCCAGCTCAGTGTCTGACATCCTTAGCAGGAGAGGACATCTCAACAGCAGAAGCAATGGAAAGAACACGGTGTGAAGACAGAGGCGGAGGCAGAGTGATGGAGCAGAGGCCCAGGCATTCCGAGGATGCCAGAGAACCTGCAGCAGCCAGGGAGGGCAGACTCTCCTTCACAGTCTTCAGAGGGAAGCAGCGTGGACACTGTGATCTAGGACTTCCTGCCTCCATAAATGTAAAATATTAAATTTCCAGAGGTCAAGTGAGGAAAATACATACGTTTATTCCTTTCTGAGTTAGGTTTAAAAAGAGGTATTTTGGTATATCTGTTTTCTCCCCTTTAACCAAATAATTACATGCTGGTGCAAAAGGCAAAGCTAACAAATGCAGTTGTTGGCAAATGTGGGTATAGGGGATGCACTACCATTCTGGGAAGATAAGAAGTACATCCATGATATCCATCTTCTCCATTGTCATATCAAAAAAACTCAGCAGTGAAGTCCAGTTCCTAGCTAGGAACCCATGTGTGTTATCTAATAGAGAGTGCCCAGATAGCCAATGTGAATTAACAAATGAAATAAAATTACACTGTGTGTAAAACTGAAGAAACTGAAGATTTGCAGTAAAGCGCGGGAGAAAAAATTCAATATTTTAGTTGACTTCCTGTTCTGTCACACCTCTACTTGTCTTGAGAGTTTGGTTAAATACTCTGGACAAGGGGAAAAAAGCACCTGAAGATTAAATCCCTGTAACCGTTCTTAGAAATGTATCACAAGCAGTTCTTTGTGGTGGGGGAGCTGTGCCATGTCAAGTGCACAGATGTCTGCGGTGGTGTGAATATCCCCACCACAGCTTGAGATCTCAAGCAATGGACACTAATATATGTCAGAAGGAAAGAGATGATATGATGGTGAATTTCTCTCCAGTATACAAATATTGACCACAATTTATGCAACTAACGGCTTGCCTGTCATCCTTGATTGTTCAGCTAGCTATAAGAGAGGGAGCAAATCATCTCGATACTGGAGTTGACTGAGGTTGTCTAGACATTGCATATTTGGTTCTCCGAATTCATGGAGCTGGAGTTCTCATGCCACAGGTTTCTTCCCAGGATCCAATCTTAGTGTGCTTGGATAGTTTGGACTTCTGGTGATATTTTGTTTGTGCTTTCACAAATCAAGCTTGCCTAAAGATCAGAGGCCAGGCAGTAGTGGCACACACCTTTAATTCCAGGACTCGGGAGACATTTCTCTAGAACGCCATCCAACTAGAAGTAGTTTTTCTGTATCTACAATGAATCCATTCTTCCAGCGAACATGATTTGCCCCTCTCTGCACACCTGAGTTTCCTCCAGTACGTCTTTAATTACTGGGCTAAAGTATGTTTTTCAGAAGTCATGAGGTGCTCCTGCCCATATCCACAGAAATTGACTCTATTCACTGCAGAGCTCTTGTGTGATAGGGATGCTTTGAACCGTCTTCCATTCCCTGCTTGGTGTTGCTTACTATCTTGCTGTTACTCCTTGACAACCGTCTTGACTCTCACCAATAGCATTACCATCTATTTATTGCTTAAAGTATAAATTCTTTATGTAAGCTCTGAGGTTCTGTGTAATTCAGAAAACTCAAAGCTATTCTTGAGACTTTGAAGTAAAGGAAAGGGTACATGATGACCTTTGCAAAGAGGAGAAGGCAGCAAGCATCTTCTCCAAACTGAAATCTTATTTCAAAGGGGGCATCTCATCTGGATGTTACTCAAAGGCAGTGTCTGCACAGAGAAAGACTAACTGGTATGTCCTCAATGACTGGCCCTACGATAAACCCATGAATGCCTGACATTCATTGCATCTCAGTGTAAAAGAAGGGGTGAAAAGTCTGCAAGCTGCTTCCTGGAAGTACTAGAGGGAGCTACTGCTATTACCACAAGGTTTTAGAGATGCTAACCTAGACAATCAAGTAAGCACTGGTCTCTGGGGCTGTCTTCTGAAAACCTCCCCAAGAAGTGATGCCTAGTCTATCTTTGGAGAAATCTCCAAATCTGTGACAAGAAGAGATTTATATAAATAGTAGACTTTGCTTCAAGTGAGAGGCTGGGCGTGCATGCATCCTTAAACAGTCACAGTCTACACAATGAAGGGAAGTACTTTTGAATAATATCTTACATAACAACCACTGTAGGATGCAGGCATCTCTCTCTCTCTCTCTCTCTCTCTCTCTCTCTCTCTCTCTCTCTCTCTCTCACACACACACACACACACACACACACACACACACACAGACAGGACTTGAGGGAAATGAATGCAACACATTTCAACGTGAAGCATTTTTAAAAGTGAATAAAGTAATAGTACCGCTTTGCATGTTAAAAAATACTATAATATTTGAAATGGAAATACAATGGAAAAGACATGGGGTTTGCTTGTAGATGTAGGTGTGTCAGCAATGTGGGAGTGAATGAGAGATGGTGCAAAGAGGGGAATCCTGAATCAGAATGGAAGGTGTGGCCCAAGATATGGAGGCGTGTGGTTTAAAACACATCGTTGTTACATATGCTGAATGAAGGTAGCTGGCAGAAGTTAGAGACGCGCGTGTGTGTGCAATCTTTGCATATCACACACTTCATTTAGCTCAGTACAGCTTTCTGTGTTCACCTAGCATTTCTCCTGGATAAAAAGTAATGCATAAGAAAATAAGAAATTCACATTGTGCCCAAATTGTTCTCTAATGTAAGAAAATTGTGTGTTGGAATGGCTTTGAGAGTCTAAAATGTGTAGAGTAGAAATGATTATGTTTTTCTTTTCTGAATATCTATTTTCTGTAGCTTCTAGGTTATAAACAAGGTTGTCTATGATAAGAAATATAATTAGTCATAAAGGAAACCCAAATTGAAAGCCCCAAAAACTGTTTTTTGAAACCATTATGCAGAGTCTCTTCTACCCCCTTTCTTAGAGACATTCTTTGATAGACATGTTTTGGGTCTTCATATGTCTGCATTTTCTTCTTCATAAAGAAAGAAATACTTTCAAGTGTGACAGAAATATACTCTTACTAAAATATGTATATGAGCTGTGATGGTTGAATGGGAAATCTCCCCATAGGTTCAGATATTTGAAATCTTGTTTTCAAGTTGTAGGTGCTATTTTGGGAGATTATAGAAGTTTTAGTAAGTGGAGACTTCCAGAGGCAAGTTCAGCACTGGGAATGGGCTTTGAGAGTTTATAGTCTCACTTCAGTGGCCACACCCTCTTCTCTTCTCTTCTCTCTCTGTGTTTCCCTTTGTATATGTGATCAGTCAGCTTCCAGGTCATGCTGCCATGCCTTCCGCCACGTCAATCCTTCCCTGCCATGAAGACTTCATTCCTCTGGAGCCCTAAGTTACAATAATGCCTTTCTTTTTAAAGTTGATTTTGGTCCCATTATTTTATTACAGCAGCTGCAAAGTAACTAATAGTTAAGCATACAGGACTGGGTATGTAGCTCATTGGGAGAATGTTTGCTTAGCATGAGCAGGCCTTGACTTTGTCTCCCGGACTGAAATAACAGCACACACACACACACACACATGCACCATAGATATGTATGTATACATATGTATGTGTGTATCTGTATATATATGTTTGTATGTGTGTATGTGTATCTGTATATGTATATGTTTGTGTATGTATGTCTATATAAATGCATATGTGTATATCTGTGTCAATGTGTGTGTGTCACACACAATGGTCACCTGTCAGAAGAATTACTTTTGGTGTCTTTATTTGTCCCAATTGTATAGAATGATTTAAGTACCAGAAAATGTGTTCCTATATCTTGGCTTTTCCTAAAACTAGTTGCTTGGACATTTTGATTATAAATCCTACCTATATTAAAAATCTTTTCTGGGGTCATTATGAGGAAAAAAGAAAAGAACCTAGTGTCTTGTCCCCCTACCACCAGCGTGCAGGGAGGTAGAAGCCAGTCTAAGGGCCTAATTTAAGACTCTGACCCCAATGTGCCATTGTTATTGGAGCTTTGCTATGTATCTAAGGTTTTCTAACGTATTCATTCAACAGACACGATGCTACTTATATTTTTAAATTTTAAGCTATATGTATTTTTGTGTGTCTCTCTGTAGTGTATGCCTATGGGTGCAAGTGTTGAAGGAGGTCAGGAGAGGGTATTAATACCTGGAGCTGGGGTTATAGGCTATGTGAGTTGACAGATGTAGGTGTTGGGAACTTAACTTGAGTCCTATGCAAAAGTAGTTCATGCCTTTAACCACTAAGCCATATCTCCAGTCCTTCAGTAATACTCTTAAGAAAATAAAAGTAAATATATATCAAATTACTCAGTCTGATTTCTAAACACACACAGACAGAATCAACACATATTATAAATAACAAGGTTAGAATGAGCTACATGAGACTCTTATGAGACCACAGTGTTGGCTACTTCACTGCATAGGACACAGACACATGCTCTACATGTATTTTGAATACGACTGTTTACACATGAGTAACTATCAGTCTTGGTGGGGGTGGGCTATGGTTCATGTGGCCCGGCATTCTAGGCTTGAATGTAAAGCTAGGTAAGTTGTGCAGAGATTCAACCAAAGTTCTTGCCCAGAGCTCTCTGGAGAGACACCGGAACTAATGCGCACCCCACACCTGTTGATATGACTTCTGATGACACAAACAGAACTTCGGGTTTTCTTTTTAGAAAATATCCAATAGGAAACCAAATTGCCAATTTTGAAATTGCTTTTTCCTATTGACTTTGGGCAGCTTTGTATTTAAAGTTTTAGGTGGCTTATTTTTGAAATGTTTCCATGTTCTATAGGACTGCAAGGAGCAGATAGACCTCTGCAAAGTTATGAAACTAGAATGTGGTTAAAAGAAAGACCTTTGGTAAGACTGACATGCTAAAAGTTACCCCAGGTTCATGAAGTTTGATAAATGATCATAAGAAAACCAAAATATTATGCAACATTGTATGTCATTGAAGAAAATGGTTCCACAAGTACAAAATGATGAGGCCATGTTGCAAGCTAAACCTCTTTTTTTTTTTTTTTTTTTTTTTGGTTTTTCGAGACAGGGTTTAAACCTCTTTCTTTAAAGGTATTTCTCTCAGATTTCCAGAGCCTACCAGAGTGGGAAGATTCACCTTGAATCTGGGCCATGCCTTCTGATGGCAATCTATATGAAGAATACAGAAGGAAACTTGCTCTCTTTGTCTGCTTGTTCTCTGTTCCTTCAGTGGCACTGGAGCCAACCTTCCTGGAATTCTGGAGTATACTGAAGACCAGCTGAGACATCCAGCATTGTGGACTGTACAACTACTAAAATCTTGGACCTTCTGTTGGTTGATGGCCATTGATGTACTAGCCGGACCCATAGACTTTAAGCCATTCTAAAAATATTGTATGTATGTATGTATGGAATATGTGAATATACTCATTCTATCAACCCTGTTACTCTAAGAATCCTGACTAATACAGTATTATAGAAAATATATTTTAAGTGGTTCAGCAAATAAAAGATCCAAATATCTTTCTTCATAGACATGAGAACTGGAGGTAATTATTTTTTTATATTTCACTAGGTGTCCTCAGAAGAAGCCATGCCAGTAGGTTCATTTTACATCACCAGGAACCTCTTCCTTTTCTTAAACTAACAAAAATGTATCTCCATGTTCTGAGATTTATGAACAAATAATTTTTCATTCTAACCAAGATCTCTTGTGTACCATGTCAATTAATGTTAAGTAATTCAGAAGGTCATATCCACTGTCTTTCTCCTAGTAACCTTTTCATTCTTTGTGTGTTCCTGAAATGTGATTAGATAGCTTGGGCTCCAAAACTGTCTGTGAGCCCAAGTCACCAGCAGGTCATAGCCATGACTTCCTTGTCTGTCTGTCTTTACCTTCAGTCTCAGCCAATGACCCTTTCATTCTTGGTTCAGTTCTTCAGGCCCAGGGGAGACTTCCCATCTCTCACCCAGACCTCCTTCTCCTTGGAGCTAAACTTCGATGTCTGCAATCCTTGTGTCAATGGTAGAAGGGCAAATGATCAGAAGTGCTCCTTATTTATGATGGGCAGCTCTGTGATTTAAGCTGGGAGAAGAAATTTCTTTCCTAGCACTTTGGGGATAACTGTTTCATCAGATCAATACAGTCAGAGAAAGTTAACCTCAATATTGATTGACTCTGACTGACTGGAATACAAGTTCTTACACCAGAAATGCTCCAATGAAATGGCTTTATTACTAACAACACAGTCAATGAAGGCACACTAAAAATAGCCTTCAAACCTTCTGGTGCCTTCCTTTAATCAGGCTTTGATTTTTTTTTTTTGTAAAATCTGAATGCTGAGCCTGTCCCTGTCTTATGGAAGGGGAAATTCAAGCTTAGAAAGATGGTGTCTCTTTTACAACCACTTGAGGAGTTTAGATGGGATCTCAAATTCAACTTATCATCCTTGGACTCTCAGAAAGTCACTATGGGGCTGTGTTGTACAGAGTTGCTTGTTGGTTCTTGGCTGCTTAGCCCTGAAATAATCACACAGAAATTGTATTAATTCAATTACCGATTGGCCCATTAGTTCTAGTTTTTTATTGGCTAACTCTTACATATTATTTTAACCTATTTTTAATAATCTGTGTATTGCCATGTGACTTTGGCTTACTGGGTAAAATTCTGTCCACCTTCAGCAGGGCTACATGGCTTCTCTCTAACCCCACCTCCTTCCTCCCATTTAGTTTAATTTAGCATTCCATTTATTTTTCCCCACCTAGCTCTGTTCCCATATAGCTCTGCTATAGGCCCAAAGCAGTTTCTTTATTAACCAATGATATTCACAGCATACAGAGGGGAATCCCACATCACCTTCCCTTTTCTGTTTAAATATAAAGAAAGATTTTAACTTTAACATAGTAAAATTACATATAACAAAACAAGTATCAAGCAATAATTACAGTTACAATATTTATATCTACTTTATTTTCTTGATAACTAATAAAAACTATAACTATAAATTCTTCAAATCCAACAAAGACTGCAGAAGGATATAATATTATCTAAGTAAACAGGAAGTGCATTATAAGCAAGTTCCAAAACTCTAGAAATGACAGAGACATCTTGCTGCCTGGACAGTCACCCAAAGTTCTTCTGTACTGTTGGGGCATCCATCTTCAGCCTTCAGGCCCATAGTATCCAGGAGACTTTTCCATAAAGCAGGAAATTTCAAAGACAGTCATTTTCTTTTGTGTCCTGCAGAATGTCTGGCAGACTCTTTCATGAAGCAGGAACCCTGAAGAATGGTCTCACCTTTTGGCATGTTTAACAGTCATTTCTCTGTGGTCATGCATGTCCAGTTCACACAGCATACCATCAAGTACTCCAGCCAAGAGCAGTTTCTTGCCCAAATGCCTAACAAACTCCATAAGGAGCCTCTTCAGTGCCCTTCTTCTTCTTGAAGTAGATTGGTGCTGCCAGGAGCAGCTGTGTCTCATTGTCATGAAAAATTCTTAAACATTTTAAATGCCATATTCTGTAGGTCTCTGAAAGATTAGAAGAATATCTAACTGAAATATATCTCTATATATCTAGAAAATCTAACATGACTTCAAGCTTAACTATTAAGGATGACTCTCTAGTTACCTATATTTCTTAATTATACATTGCATTTTAAAATGAGATGCACAATTGATCAAGAGCAGAATAACAAAATTGATCTTAAATCAATAAGCCAAGAAGATCCATACCCATGAAAATCTCTATAGCATTTTCCTCTTTAAATGAAAACAAATATTTATAAACAATATTTGAGAATATGAGCATAGTTCTCTAGACTACTTCCTGCTGGTTGGGGTTGCTGTTAATCAGGTCTTTCATAGTGTATCCCCTATGCTCCATTCTGGAGTGGAACTATGTAGGTTCAGAAAAAAAGGGGATAATGATAGTGGGTAATAAAGTGAATACTTGTGAGCTATTATTTATGGATAATTTACATTGGTATATTTGTTATTTAGGTTTACAATATCTGTACACGTATGTGAAGTTATTCTGTCAGACTGAATACATGCATGTTCTGTTTCTGTTTAGGACATTTTGTATATTGATACAACTTTTAGGATATATTTCCATATTGTATTATACATTATTTTTACCTCTGATCAAGATAATTATACATTGCTTACATTTTGAGGTCATTGTCTCATTTGCTGCAAATTTGTTTACAGATATTTAATATTCTGACATGAAGTCTTAGTCTTTAAGTTATACAGGTATTAAATATTTTAGGTAAATAGTTGTTCATGTTTGTTATACATACAGTCAGATTAATTAGGTTCTTTAGATACATAGAGAGTATATTCTTCCTAGATAGGTAATCTTCAATCACTTCAAGGATCTATAGAACATGGCATTTAAGTAACTTAGGGTTCTGTTGATATGAGACATGATTGCTCCTGACAGCACCAATCTATTCCTGAGAGAATGTTGAACACTGAAGACATTCCACTTAGAGTTGGTTTTCTTCTTGGCCTTTGGGCAAGGAACTGCCCATGCCTCAACCACTGACAAAATACATGGTATCTGGACTGGATAAGTAGGACACAAGGAAAATGACTGTCAAACCTTGCCAAGACAGGATAGGATGGTTCTGAAAAATTTCCTGCCTCTGAAAATGGTCTGTCAGTTATTCTAGGCCTTTGCCAAAGTTGGCTGGTTCAACATTGCAAATGAGACTTTAGGTGATTTCTCAGGTAGCCAATTGTCTCCATCATATACTGCTTGACTCAAGTAATAGTATTTCCCTTCTCAGGCCTTTGATGGGGTTGAAGATTAGATATTTCTAGTTACCTTCCTCTTATGATTTAGCCAAGCTTATTTCTGATGCAAGACTTAGACTCTTTGGAATAGAATACTTATTAAAACATTTGTTATGTGTTCCTTGCTTAATATTGTTTATGTTGGTTGTAATTTTATACTTAATGTCTGTTCCTATTGTATATAGTTTTCTATTGGGTTTGGATAGCTCTTGTTTAGACAAAAGGGAGAAGTGATGGGGAAGCTTTGTTAACCAATTATCTTCAAGAGGTGGGACAAGTTAGGGTGTGGCATTGGTTACTTGCCTTGTTGCTGTGACAGAATACTAGACAGAGACAACATAAAGAAAGGAAGAGTTCTTTTGGTTAAACTTTGAAAGGTCTATCATGGTGGGAAGGCATAGTGGAGTTCACAGTAGCTTGCAGCATTGTGGCTGCTGATTATATTACCTCTGTCGTCAGGAAAAAGACAAAACTGAGCCTGAATGAGGTTGGGCTGTAACCCACAAAGCCTGCTGCCAGCAACCCATTTCTTCTAGCAGGATCCCACTTCCCCAAGATTCTATTTCCTTTAACACCACCATCAGCTGGAGATTAAGTTGTGTCACTTAAGGTTCAAAACAAAGCAGCTACTTAGCTTTAAAATTAATTTTAAAATATTGTCTAAATTTTATTCAATCTATGCTGTTAATGCTAAATTGTTTATTCTCGTTTTTAAAATACTGTCAAGTATAATGAGTGAAAGGAACTAAATAATTCAAGGAATTTTCATGGTATAGAAGAACTATAGAGGGCTGGGAGATAGTTCAGTGGGCAAAGGGACTGCTGAACAAGAATAAGGACCCATGTTTGCATCTCTGGCATGCTCCAAAAGTCCAATTCTGGGGAGAGCCAAGACAGGTGGATCCACAGAACTCGGTGGACAACAGAATCAATGAGGGATATACTGTGTCTCCAAGAATAAGATAAAGAACCAGCCAAAGAGATCCTTAGTGGATGCTGATGTCTGATTTCCATGGTCACACACCCACAATAATATGTATATTCACACCACACACAAATGCATAGATAAACATAGAAATAATTAAAGATGAAATAAAAGGCAAATCAAACAAACAGGCTTCCTAGGAGGCAAGCAAAACAAAACAATGAGCCTGGGGACAGTATCTGGTGACTATGCCAAGTGGATAAGGCCTATTCTAAACATATTTCTGGATTTCTCTAACAGAAAAGTCTAGAACTGGGAGGTGAACTGGGTGAGATGATGCTGTGGAGCTTGTGATTGCATTGAACTCCACAGGTACCAGCAGATGGCAGGACCTCCTTGGTGTGCATATGAGGTCATTACCATCGTGTTAGGAAGGAATTCAGATGACATTTTAAGTTAGAAATGGACAAGACATCAAGTGTATGCATTTCACAAAGATCTTTTGGAAAGCATATTTCTATAAGCTTGTAGTCTTCTATGAAAAAGAGGACTCATCTCTATATTAATATATTTTGTATTCTAGAAAGTTAAGATATCAGACAGCATTCATGGAAATGTCTCCAGAAGACAGAAGTCCAGAGATCAAGTTTACATTTGTGTCTGATGTTTCAATACATAATCCAGTGGATTCATGTACCCCTGAGTTAATGCTGGAAGAGCCTAACCCCTTGGGTAACAATGACTCTTGGAGTGATGTGTTGTTTGAAAAGGACAGTTGGTGTTACCATAGAAACATGTGGGAAGGCACTGCAGTTCCTGGTTCTGCTGCTATACATGTTGATCTATACCATTCTCTTCTTCTACAGCAGCTGAAGGCCCAGGAACTCCCTCACATGCTGATAATTTATATGGTTGTTATTGCAGAAGAGGGATGGAGGATGGAATCAGACATGAGGTGGCCATTTCCTTCTCAGAGATGCCTTTCTAGGTCCCTGCAGGAGCTCTGAGTATGTTCTCTGCGCAGAGTATTTAAATAGCTGTACTGGATCTCAGTGGGTAATGTTGTGCTTTCATGTTTGCTCTTTCCAGCAAAATAATGAGAAATTTTAGTTTGTCTAAAGCAAAAACTATTTATATGTTATATTTTATAAATATTAACTAATTAATTTTAATGGCATGCCTTATTTTGTTTTGCAAGACAGGGTTTTGCCCTGGCCATCCTGAAACCTGTTCTATAGACCAGACTGACCTCAAACTCATAGAGATCCACCTGTCTGGGCCTCCTGAGTTCTGGAATTAAAGATATGCCACCAAAGTCCAGCTTAATGACATGTCTTATCACATCATATTCAAAATGTTATTATTTTATGTGCCATTTATCTAAAAAGTTATTACATTCTTATTTTTTTCAGTAAGTTCTCTAAATGTATTGGCATGCATTTTATATTTGTAGATAATCTCAAATCAAACCAGCTACCTTTAAAGTCTCTAGTATCTATCTAGTAGATTGGTCAGCACAGCTCTATCCATCAATAAGAATTACCTTTATCACCTCTGTGGTTAAAATATTACAACATAAGGGAAGAGAGATTCATCTGGTTTAAGGCCTCATGGCATTGGTGTGTTTGGTGAATGGCAGTAGTCTGCAACACAAAGGTATTTCTTTACTCATGGCTGATAGGAAGCAGGGCAAGAAAGACAGGAAGGGCCAGGGTCAAAACATCCACTAGGGAATTTCTCCCAGTGATCTGCTTCCTCCAGGAAAGTCTCACCTCATAACCTCTAACAGCCACACCACCATCTAGGGACCCCGAATTCAAGACATGAGTCTGTAGGAGACAGCTCATATTCATACCATAACATCATCCGGCAAACAGACAATTACATCCTTTGGTACCTCAACCCACTGATTCTGAAATATTTGTATATGTCACTTTTATTATTATACTCTTCAAGATTTTGAGAGCTGTTCCCTGAAACCGATCATGTCTATGCACAATGGGATGCTGAATAATGGCTTTGGATGCTAAGATTTAGAAGAAAACAAATGTGAAGAAAAGGAAATCATATAATGAGGGTGAGCAAATGAAATTATTCCACTACTACTTAGAGTATGAACTGAAAATAATTACGTTTTTAGTGAAATCATATTTCAAATTGTGGCCACCAGCAAGAATGGCTGTTGACAATTCAGAAACATTTCTGTTTTTAAACTAATACCTGTGGTAAATTAATCAAGAATTAACACAATGTCTCTGATTCGAAGAGTATAAAACTTAAAATTTTAGGGGTACTGTCTGGTTTTGTTATTTGACCTAGTTCACTCTTTGTGGGTACTACAGAAATTTGAGTCTTTTGCGATTTGGGGGGGGGGATGTTTGTATACATATTGCCAGTTCACAAGGTTTATGAGAAAAAGTTCATCTACACTGTCATCTTTACAGGTCTTTTGAGCTTTCCTGACAGCCAGATGCAATCATACCAGAGAGTATGAGAAACAGCCTCGTGTGTAGGTACCAAGGTGAGTGGGAGGTCGCACAGCCCCAGCAACTGCATAATGAAAGACTCCAAATGTCACGGCTGTTGTTCGAGACGGGAGTCCTGAAGCTTTTCAGCTGCGTGTTTATACCCCTCGCTAAACAGCCTGAGAGGCTGCTGAGATAATATTATGGTGTGTCTTTCTAAAATAGGCTTTAGATAGCACTTCCAGAAAACGCTCTATTTTTAATTGGTTGTTTATTTATTTGGGGGAAGTGGGGAGAAATGTGTCATCTGGAAAAACCATTCCATGGCGAGCTTTAGAGGTGAGAGGAAAGCATGCAGCCTGGGCAGCTAAGATGCCAGCAGGAATGGGTCTGGATGTGTCAATGAGTCTGGATGTATCAGTGAGTCTGGATGTGTCAGTGAGTCTGGATGTATCAGTGAGTCAGGGGGCGTCTGTTCCCTTCTGTTTGCTTTCCTATCATTCACCATTCTTGGCTAGAGAGGGTCTTTATGCTGCCCTTTGAGACCTTGTTTTAGAACCAGATAGTAGACAACATCACTTGTTTCCCACACTTTTCTGGGCCTGACCACGCCCCCATCATCATTAGTCGCTTTCGTCATGCGTCTGATCCATGGACACACAGATGACCTAATGACCTAACAGTGCTCTACTCCTTGCCTGCATCAGGTTTTTATTTTCCTATTGCTACCACAAAATACTCAGCAAAAGCAACTTGAGGAATGAAGGGGTTGCTTATCTAATTGCTGGATGGTACAGTTTATCATAATGAAGAAGCCAAAGCCAGAGACAGAAGTTTGAGGTAGCTGGTCATGCTGTGTCCACAGTCAGGAAGCAAAAGGTGGTAGCTGCTGGTGCTCAGAAGGCACCCTCCTTTCTAGTGCCTGGGAACCCGACCCTGGAATGACACTGCTCGCGTTTAGGGTCTGCCTTCCCACTTCAGTCAACCCAGTCTAGACAATCCCTCACAGACACGTCCAGGGGCTTGTCTAGTCAGTGATTCTGAATCCTGTCAAATAGGCTCATGACACCAACCACCACTCCACCTTTTCCATGGTGGCTTCTCCTCAGCATTTAAACTGTATTTCAGCAGAAATGCTTGCTTGTGATGCCACGGAGATGTTGGTTCAGTGATGGAAGCTTCAGATAGAAGAGGAGAGAAAGGGCGACACCAGAAGTGTGATCAGGCAGTGACTAGGCTCACAAATTAGTTCTTTCTGCTTCACCTGTTCCACTCCAGAGACTAGAAAGAGCCCTACATGTTAGCAGCAGGATCAAGTCCACTGCCAGACATTTCCATTTGGTTATTTCTTGCTTGCTATGATGCAGAAGTCAGTGTATTTGGTTAATAAAGCCTAGTGTCATGAAGATGCAAAACTAGACATTGAACCAGGCTTTTTTTTTTTTAAAATTAGTGGACATTTTAGCTACATATTTGCTGAGGTAGTATGCTACTGGTTAAAACTGATGTACATAAATCATACTAAAGAAGAAAGCTGGCTCATGGTGTGAAATCATATAGCTTCATACAACATAGAATGTATAGGAAAGAGAAGAATTTTAGATGACATTTTATTAAGTTGTGTGAAAGAGATGAGAGATTCCCTGCATTCCCTCACTTCTTTTATGAGATTTCAATGATGGGGCAGAGGGCAGGGGTCAGAATGCAGAGCCCTGAGATTGGCATCAACTCTCTCTCCGTGTATTCAGCAAACACTCATCGTTTTCTCTCTATAGGTTATCAGAATTTATAGTCTACAAGATATCTGTTTCTGCTGTAATATTCCTAACTGGCCCAAACATACCTGGCCCCACTAGATTGGCCCCTTAGGGAACAAAGTGGCATTTGGTCAAGGACTAGGCTTTGGGTTTCCACCATAAGCTTGTTAAAATACGGGCTTCATTCTTCCCCAAATGAACTAGAAATTCTTGAGGTGAGGACACAGGCTCAGCATTTAAACTAGTTTCCTAAATAATTCTCACACAATTGAGAAGCCAAACTTCAGAATATTAAGGTGACCTCTTGTGTGTGCCTGGTATATGCTCGTGGTGCAAGATTTGAAAGTCCCTAAAAGCTTTAAACAGGACCAGAGACCACCAACTACTTATAGGAGAATGTCCCCGCTACCTTCAACTTTCACAAAGTAGCTCATTCTCATAAAGAGCTTTCACGGGCAGCAGAATTAATAGGTTTTGTTACACAGTAAAAAAGCTGAGAGTTGGGGGTAGAAGGCGCATCATCCTTCCTGTGATTAGTAAAAGGCAGAGTTGGGCAAGATCCTTGTTTACAGTCCACTTTCAGTGTTTCATGCAGGCATAACTCAGACAGCCAAGACGTGCCCATGGTGGCCCTGTCTGCTATCTCCCTGGCCAGCACTTACTCCACCTGGGCACGGAGCTCTGTAGTGACACCATGTGACCCTAGATATCTCTGCTCTATGGAACTGGGTCAGCCTTTAGGTCACATGCATTGAATGACTGAAGGAAATGAAAGATGCTTCCAGAAAAGAGGTAGCCTGCAGAAGGGAGACAGACAGTGAAGACCTGGTCATACTAAGGTCTATTTGAAGTATCCTGAGGCAATCATCAATGGGAAAAATCAGAGAAAAGTGGGCACCTTTATAAACACTCTCAGTTTAGCAGGGAGAAGAAAGACAAACTTCTCAAGCACTATGGTACCCAGAGACTGCCATCTACCCCATCAGCACCAGTCTTTGTATTTTACTGTAGGATCTCAGTTGCCATAGCAGTAGAGCCGGGTGTATGTGTGTAGGGGTATTCATTTCATAACAAAATAATAAAATAGCTTCCAAGTTATTCACAGGACCACAAGCAGAGTTATGATTTAAACCCAAGTCCTATCTGGTCCTCACTTACTACTCCACACTGACCCTTCAGAACAACTAATGGCGGGACAAACAGAAAGAAATTTATATACAAATTAATTTTCTTAACTGTGTGCATAATTTAGTTCGAGACCAGCCTGGTCTACAGAGCTAGTTCCAGGACAGGCTCCAAAGCCACAGAGAAACCCTGTCTCGAAAAACAAAACAAAAAAAAAAATCTATACTTAATTGTAGATGGTAGTCCTTTCTTATTTTGCATTTAATCTGTATCTAACAAACTACTTTTATCCAATACACAGCCTCCAGGAGAAGCAGCTGCAATACTGGAAGAGAGAAGAAGCATTTCTTTCTGAGCACGACACTCTTAGCAACAGGAACGTCGCTGTGCCGCAGTGTGTGATGAGCTGTGTTTTCCCATCCGTCCCAGCAGGAAGACGGGCCACATTTCTACAAGAGAATCTACTGCCACCCGCCTAAAATTAGATCAGTCCACATTTATGCTTTGAGTTGGTGTCATTATCTCAGCTGCCGTGGGGGAGTTTACACTCCTAATCTCTGCATATTGAGAACAGATCAGATGCTATCTTAGTAACTACAAGAGCTCGAGAAATTCACCCTTCCACGTTACTTCATTCTGGTGATGAAATTTCAAGGGGACCCTTCCAAATTCCCAGGGGGAGGAAAGGAGTGTCTAACTGAATGCTCAGTGTGCCAGCTGGTGGCAACTCTGAGGAACACTGCTGAATCACCTCCAGCACTTACAATGGAACATGAGCCGGAGGGGCATATTGTTAACAGATATCCCTGGATATCTACAACAGGCCACGGTGAGTTGACAGTTTACTCCCAGGCACACAGCTTAGGCTAGACGATGAGTATCATCAGTTGGGCACATTCCTAAGGTGGTCAGATTTTAAACACAACAAAACATTGATTCAACGTAAGAGAGGTGTCATCATGTAGTTTTCCAAATCAAATGTTAGAAAAGCATGGGACTAATTAGAAACATGGATTAGTTACATAGCACGCATGTTCATAGTCTGTCAGCACCAGCATCTACGCAGTTAACTGTGTGGAAATTAGATCAAATGTTATTTTTCAAGAACTAAAAATTCATAGTTATCCTACACTTACTAACAGACCCCATAAGAACTTCTAGAAGCCTACCGCCTGTCCCTGTATTGCTTGCTCTGATTAACTTCAGCGGAAAATAATTGCCTATTTGCCATGTACTATTTTCATTTTATCTTCCTAAAACCGGGTTTCCTCTTTGCAACCAGAGTGTGGAAAAGCTGTTCTCTGCTCACTGTTGCCTACTTTCTTTCCTTCTGTGACATTTATTTTTGAGCTGATATGCACTCCTGTGTAAATGAAACAGCCCGCCTTTATAAAGGGATTATTTTAACAAAAATTATAATTTTTAATAGTATTTTAAAGCATGTTTAATCTTTGCCAAGCAGTGCTAAAACACAGAGGGAGAGGGCGTGATATAATTTATTGAGGAGATCATTAGAACATGATTTTCATGCTGCACTTCTTATTAGAAATCATTGCTCGCAAGGTAAAACTTGAACTCCTTTGGAAATTTTAAGGACTAAATCACTCTTGCCTCAGGAAAAAAATCAATTATTCCATTCAGTCGCATTCAGACACCCATAGTACCTCCACAAAGCCTAAGGCAACAGTTTCTGTGTCTTCTGATGTCGACTTTGACCTTGATGTCTGGGATGCTGACGCCACTACAGAGTGCAGAGACTGCATGTGCAGGGTTTCCCACTGAAGGTGTCTCTCACTCCCACAGCGGCTTCCATATACTTTCACTTAAGAAGGGGAAAATTTAAGGGAGGATGAAGGCAGAGCAGAAATGTTATTGGTTTAAAATGCAAAGAACCAGAAGTGATAATCTGATTAATTATGCTCTATTGCCTTATGTTTCCTTTTTGGTTCATTTTTTTGCATGTTCATGTGTGTGGTATACAAGTGTATATGGGCATACGTGTGTACCAGTGTGCAGCACGTGTGTGAAAAATTCCAGAGGTTCACATCAGGTGTCTTCCCTGATAACTGAAGCAGGGACTTAGCCAGCCTGCCACTGGAAATCCCTTGTCTCTGCCTCTAATAGTGCAGGAATTTCAGGTATGCTACCATATCCCTATGGAGTTTACATGTGTGTTGGGGATCTAAACTCTGAACCATCTCCCTCCCCTGTGTTTCGGATGATCATTTTTATGTTTATGTTTACAAAAACTTGGGTAAAATCAATTTTTAAAATTTTACCTTGATTATATTTAATTACGTGTAAGTGTTTGTCTGTATGTGGATATTCGAGCGTGAGTGCAGGTGGGTAAGAGCATCAAACTCTCCTAGGGCGGGAGTTGCAGCTCATTGCGAGGGGCCAGACTTGGGTGGTGGGAACCACTTTTGAATCCTTTGGAAGAGCAGCACAAGATCTTAACTAAAGTCTCTTAATTGTGGGGTAATTTCTCCTATTGGTATAATGCATTTTAAACCACTCATGGAGTGGTTAAATGACACTCTTCAAAAACCCAGCGTTGCAAATAAACTCATATGTATTAGTGAAATCTGTTTGCATCCTTCTCCTATGTTTCTAATTGTCCAAATCCGGTTTGCCATGTTGTAAATTATTTGTCTTTTGATTTTACTCAAGCTGAAGATTGATATGTTTTCCTTTCCTCAACAGAGAAGAATTGTTCTATGTTTCTTGTACTGCCCCTTGCTTGTTTAGGCATGTTTTTCCAATGAGGCTAATAACCAACCCTTTCTCTTCAGATTGCTTATAAAGACCAACTGGTTAACATATCATTAAATTATGCACAAGGGAGCTTTTCTTGCAGAAAACACTCATCACTGATTGGTGATACTATGAGTATTAATTTTACTGCCTATGTTGTAAGACGTCATTTCCTAACGTATCCTTTCCTTAGACATAGTGTACCTCAGAAGTCTAAGGAAGATACAAATTGGAAACTGAGGCTTTGAACGGAAGTATTTTGTGAGTGCAGAAATGGTTGTGAGCTAAATCATCATAAATTGAATTTCATGAAGTCAAATTTCTATGTTAAATCTTTTTCTCAGCTTAGCTTAGACTCCAGTTTGCACGCACATTAGGAGAAGAAAGAGTGCCCTCCTCCCCGCCCTCAACACCCACTGGTTAGAGTGGGGGTGGGGAGTGGAGGGGGCTAAAGTGCTAAACCCTTGGTTCCTAAGGGATTATATTACAGTACAGCATCTGCTTTTCAAGAGCTGTAATTTGAAGTGCTTTCTAGTCGCTATCTTTTCCCTGGGCTCTCCACTCTAATCCCTTTCCGTTCATTGATGTGTAGATTCTCCCCTGCTGCCTTATCCTAACACTGCAGTCAGAAAAGGCTGCACATTCTCTTCAAGTGGTATTTGTTTGTGATCCTTTGCTATGGGTGCAAAAAAAACAATTTTCCTTCACACAAGAGGAAAAGCGAGTACTCTGGACTACACTGCCATGGGGAACTAGAGCCATCATTCACGAGAATAACAGCCCATGAGTCCCAGAGTTCAGTGGGAATGGTGGCCTAGAGCTTCATGATGGGGTGGTACTGATGTCTAGACAATGTTTTATTCAATCAGGAGCCAAAATGAAACCCGATTTAGATAATTGCACTGTTGAGCATAATGCTCAGTGGTCTAAAACATTTCATAGATATTCCAAGCACTACAAATGAAATTATACTACATCGACCCTAATTGATAGTATGGTCTAATGCATCAGATATTTTATTTCTTGGTCCTTTTACCTGACATTTTTGTAGTACATTTAAAATCTGATTTTATCTGGGTCTCCTAGTTTACATTCAAGTACAAAAGCCCATTAGAAAATATTACTATTTATTTTGCAATAACCTCTAGCTCTTCATGACAAAACAATGCAATTATAGATCTTAATGTAGAGATCTATTATTCTACCTTAAAAGACTTTGTGTGGTGATGTGAATGAGAATGTCCCCCACAGATTCAGATGTGTGAAACTGCTCCACTATTGGGGTTGCTCTTTGGTTATGTATAAAGGTGCAAACTTTTTGGGAGAAGTATATCACTGGCAGTGGGCTTTGAGGTCTCAAAAGTCATGTACCATTGCAAGTTTGCTCTCTCCCCATGCCTGTAGTTCCAGGCGTGAGCTGCCAGCTTCTCATTCCGATAAGCCATGCCGTTCCTGTGCCGTCAGGACTATAACTCTGTGGAAGTGTAGGCAACAGTAACTCTTTCCCCTCTAGCATGCCTTAGTCATGTGCTTAGCCTGGCAACAGAAAAATCACCACTAGAGTCTGATAAAGAAAAATAATGTTTTCCTTTTGAGATGATAAATGCAACTGCCTTCTCAAAGAAGTGTCTTAGAACAGAAATATCATTGCAGATTTTCGCTCTATAGAAGATTTACTCTCATGCTGAAAAAGCATTCCACAAAATTCAACACCCCTTTATGATAAAAGTCTTGGAGAGATTAGGTTTACAAGGGTCATACCTAAATATAATAAAAGCTATTCACAGCAAGCCGACAGCTAACATTAAATTAAACGGAGAAAAACTCAAAGCCATCCCATTAAAATCAGGAACACAAGGATGTCCACTCACTCCATATGTCTTCAATATAGTGCTTGAAGTTCTAGCAATAGCAATAAGACAACATAAGGGGATCAAGGGGATTCATATCGGAAAAGAAGAAGTTAAGCTCTCATTATTTGCAGATGATATGATAGTGTACATAAGCGACCCCAAAAACTCTACCAAAGAACTCCTACAGCTGATAAACACCTTTAGTAATGTGGCAGGATACAGGATCAACTCCAAAAAAATCAGTGGCCTTCCTATACACTAAGGATAAGGAAACAGAGGGAAATTAGAGAAGCATCACCTTTCATGATAGCCACAAATAGCATAAAATATCTTGGGGTAACTCTGACCAAGGAAGTAAAAGATCTATTTGACAAGAACTTTAAGGCACTGAAGAAAGAAATTGAAGAGGACACCAGAAAATGGAAGGATCTCCCTTGCTCCTGGATTGGGAGGATCAACATAGTAAAAATGGCAATTCTACCAAAAGCAATCTATAGATTCAATGCAATCCCCATCAAAATCCCACAAAATTCTTCACAGATCTGGAGAAGACAATTATCAACTCTATATGGAAAAACAAAAAACCCAGGATAGCCAAAACAATCTTATACAATAAAGGATCGTCTGGAGGCATTACCATCCCTGACTTCAAACTCTATTACAGAGCTACAGTATTGAAAACAGCTTGGTATTGGCATAAAAACAGAGAAGTCGACCAATGGAATCGAATAGAAGACCCTGACATTAACCCACAAACCTATGAACACCTGATTTTCGATAAAGGAGCTAAAAGTATACAATGGAAAAAAGAGAGCATCTTCAACAAATGGTGCTGGCAAAACTGGATGTCAATCTGTAGAAGAATGAAAATAGACCCATATCTATCACCATGCACTAAACTGAAGTCCAAATGGATTAAAGACCTAAATATCAGTCCGAACACACTGAACCTGATGGAAGAGAAAGTGGGAAGTACTCTACAGCACATGGGCACAGGAGACCACTTCCTACGTATAACCCCAGCAGCACAGACATTAAGGACCTCATTGAATAAATGGAACCTCCTGAGACTGAGAAGCTTCTGTAAAGCAAAGGACACTGTCGCTAAGACACAAAGGCAACCCACTGACTGGGAGAAGATCTTCACCAACCCCACAACTGACAAAGGTCTGATCTCCAAATATATAAAGAACTCAAGAAACTAGACCGTAAAAGGCTAATCAACCCAATTATAAAATGGGGCACTGATCTGAACAGAGAATTCTCAACAGAAGAACTTCAAATGGCCAAGAGACACTTAAGGTCATGATCAACTTCCTTAGAGATCAGGGAAATGCAAATCAAGACAACTTTAAGATACCATCTTATACCTGTCAGAACGGCTAAAATCAAAAACACCAATGATAGCCTTTGCTGGAGAGGTTGTGGAGAAAGGGGTACACTCATCCATTGCTGGTGGGAATGCAAACTGGTGCAACCACTTTGGAAATCAGTGTGGCGGTTTCTCAGGAAATTCGGGATCAACCTACCCCTGGACCCAGCAATACCACTCTTGGGAATATATCCAAGAGAGGCCTTATCATACAACAAAAGTATATGCTCTACTATGTTCATAGCAGCATTGTTTGTAATAGCCAGAACCTGGAAACAACCTAGATGCCCTTCAATGGAATAATGGATGAAGAAAGTATGGAATATATACATATTAGAGTACTACTCAGCAGTAAAAAACAAGGACTTCTTGAATTTTTCATGCAAATGGATGGAAATAGAAAACACTATCCTGAGTAGGTAAGCCAGACCCAAAAAGAGGAACATGGGATGTACTCAGTCATATTTGGTTTCTAGCCATAAACAAAGGACCTATAATTAGTGATCCTAGAGAAGCTAAATAAGGAGAACCCAAAGAAAAACATATAGGCATCCTCCTGAATATTAACCTTCATCAGGCGATGAAAGGAGACAGAGACAGAGACCCACATTGGAGCACAGGACAGAAATCTCAAGGTCCAAATCAGGAGCAGAAGGAGAGAGAGCACGAGCAAGGAACTCAGGACCGCAAAGGGTGCACCCACACACTGAGACAATGGGGATGTTCTATTGGGAACTCATCAAGGTCAGCTGGCCCAAGCCTGGGATAAAACCAGGCTCGCTGAACATAGTGGACAATGAGGACTACTGAGAACTCAAGAACAATGGCAATGGGTTTTTGATCCTACTGCACGTACTGGCTTTGTGGGAGCCTAGGCAGTTTGGATGCTCACCTTACTAGACCTGGATGGAGGTGGGGGTTCCTTGGACTTCCCACGGGGCAGGGAACCCTGATTTGCTCTTTGGGCTGACGAGGGAGGGGGACTTGACTGGGGGAGGGGGAGGGAATTGGGTGGCAGGGAAGAGATAGAAATCTTTAATAAATAAACAAATTTATATAAAAAAGAAGATTTACTCTCAGTAGTCCTCTTTCGGTCACTCATGAAAGTTAATGATGCTATGTGATCACATGTGCCGCATTTGTGAATGTGACTGTGCGTATGCACATAATAACATACTCGACGTAGGAAATAAGGAGCCAGGCTCTAGTTTTTATTTGCTCACAAATTACTACGTGACTCTCAACAAATGCTGAAAACGGGGGGTAGGGAGAAGGCGATACTCCAGTTTGCTTCCGTTCTATGCTCCGTGAAAACATTTTCCCAGCTTGCTGCTCTGTTTTGTCACAGATCTATCACAAAAAATTCCTCATCACATAGGACTGAACCAAATTTAAGAGTGCTAAGTAAAATCCATGGTTTGTACATCTTGTCCCTCATCACAACCATCTTTTTACGGTCACTGGGTGACTGACATCTTTGTAACTGGACCTACAACATCCACACGAGCTGGACCACACTGTAAAGACCAGAGTCTGCACCCTGGTGGCCCAGAAACACATTCAGCTCTCATCGTCAATAGCACAGACTGACTGGGCTTCTTTATCAGTTCCTATTGTATGCTGGTCTCCCTTAGACCCCTTGGTACTGGTAGTACCACTAAGCCTTCTTATTGCACTTTAGTTCAGATATGATCATTGTCAGACCGTCCTCCAGTATTCAACCACCTTTCTCTGGCTTTCCCGAGACTTGCCTAACTTCTGCTCACCTCTCTCATAGCTTACCATTCCATAGCAACTACTTACTTTCCTCCGGTTAGCAATTCCACACAATCCTATCACAAATATGCATGTGCTAGGCTTACAAGGTTTTCTTCAACCTCATAATCTAGAGCATCTGCCCAGAGTTCTCTATTCTACCCCTCTCCTCTAAAATCCCTGCATAGTGCCTCACTTCCCAAAAATCTTCAGGTAGCCCTCTCTCACCCCTGTGAGACCATCAGCTCCTTTAAAGGCAGGATCTTGTCTGGTTTGTTTGAAATGATGCAGTCCCTATTGGTGAGGAAAGCACGTGGCTAGGATTCTTCAAATCACCCGCACAGGACATAGGAACAGACTATAAACCTTCGAGCTGAGAGCATACTGGTAGTGATGTACTTCCTCCAGAGGGTTCTATCTTCTCCCCAGAAGCACTTCAATATGGGGAGCAGTGTGCAAATGTTTATGGAGGCCACTTCTTGTGCAATTTATCCCATTTTCCTTGGCCCCAAATGCTCATGGTCATATCATAATGCAGACTTCATTTAATCGAGCTTTACCTCTCCCTTTCTGATCCTACTGCACGTACTGGCTTTCTGGGAGCCTAGGCAGTTTGGATGCTCACCTTACTAGACCTGGATGGAGGTGGGGGTTCCTTGGACTTCCCACAGGGCAGGGAACCCTGATTTGCTCTCTCAGTAGTCTTATAGTCCTTACACTGCTGAAAAACATGAAATTAAAAGTCTCTTCCATGGGTCAGACATTCTCCAGACTTCCATAAAAAACAAATCGCACACTCCAACATGGGGGTTTTGGCCCAGGGTAAAAATTCCCATTCAAAAAGGGGGGAACAGAGGTTGTACCAAAGTGAGACCAAACCCCAGTAGGGCAAATACCAGATCATTCAGCTGCATACTTGGCATGCGGAACTCATGATGGCTGTACCTGGGTCCCAGTGGCCATGGGGCAGCCTTATCCCTGGAGCTCTATTGTTTATGATCCATGTGACCTCTCTTTTAGGCTGGTTCCAAGTGACAATGGCAAGATACCTCACATTACTGGGATTTCTAATGTACCTGGATCATAGCTATGACATAGGCTCCAGTTTCCAAGTTGTACACACTGTTAGCTCAAGAGCTCCATGTAAAAAAAATCTGGACACATGTTGTGTGGCCTCGGTGACTTTCTGGAACCTTGGTGCAAGTCTGTGTAAGCCCCTTGCTTACTTCACTGCAGATTCAACCTGGTCATCATTGGCCGGAGTGGCTCAGCCTCTGTGTGCCTTCTTGGTTGAATACTTCCCTATGCAGCCATTCAGATGTCTCCATCTAAATTAACTTGCACTTTTACCTCCTTGAGCTCCTAAGAGCTGGGTTACTGTTCTAGAGGCACCCACCTTTTCTGTTGTCCCTGTAAAACATACAAAAATAGCACTAATTGTTTTTTAACAACTACAGCGACTTTATTCAAACATTCCTACCCTTACCTTCTCCAGGGTTCCAGTCCCTTCTCCCCCACACTGCATATCTCTATCCATATCTCCAACTAAGTTCATGTTCTGTCTTTGCCTCACTGAACATTTTGCACACATTTCTGCTCTGGTTTCTGTTTTTTCTCACTGGAAATAAGGACAAATGCAATAGCCTACAACTATTTCACAGCCTAGATATGATGCTGCCTTGACATTTTCTCTCCAGACATCTTACTCCATTATTTTTTAATTAATCACATGCAAACTTTTAGGACATGAGAAAAGTACAATCAGATTCTTTGCCAAAATTCAACAATGGCCCATAGGCCAGCGCTCGGGGGAACCCTTGCTCCTCTCTGGAAGCTCGGCAGCCCACTCTGCTGTCATCTGTGCCCCCAGCATTCTTGTCTTCTGAACTCCCAGGAAGGGTCCTTTCAGATCTCTTCACAACACTCTGGACCTTGGATAGTTCGCATCTCTAAACTTTCCTACATTTCCCCACAATCGTGTTCTGAATGCCTACAAACCATACAATCAGCTTCATCACAGCAACCGTCTCTACTATTGACTTTTCTTATTGCAGTGATCAAATACTTGGCAAGAAGAAATCAGAGAGAACAGAGATTGATTTTGGCTCAGAGTTTGAGAGTACAGTCCATCGTGGAAGCAAGGGGGTGGAGTTTAAGTCACTAGGATCACATAGCTGGAAATCTTTACATCTTAAAAGATCAGGAAACAGACTAGACAGAACACGGGACTGAGTTGTCACACATTGACAATCACTCCGAATGACTCACATTCTCTAGTAAGGTTCTACTAAAGGTTCTTTCACAACACCCCTTCTCACACACACATACACACACACGTTCACTCACACATGTGCACATACACGCACGCGCACACACACACACACTCACACTCACACACACACACACACATGCTATTATTGTATGCTGGAGAACAAGTGTTAAAACACATACACTTTTAAGAAAAATTTCATATTTAAACCATAGCACGTTAACACATAGCTACCTTCAAGAAGGTTCCATTTTGATTTATCTCAGCAGTCCTACTGTGTGCTCACCAATACAAAGATGTCTTACAGTTTTGAGATCTTTAATACTGTATAATTCGAAATGTGGGCTGTTATTTTTATTTACATTTCTTTAGTATAACTGGTTAATTTATAAATGTTCTTCATTTATTGTCCTTTTCTCTTAATTATTAGGGTAGTAATGCGTTGCTGGGAAAATATCAAGGCTATAACATGACATTTTATGGTTTATATTGAAAAGCTAGTCTAATTGTATGATTTTTATATTGTCATAAAAATAAATATCACTTAATTATCATGTCTATGATTTTATGCTCTCCTGCCATTATAATTCATTAGCATCTTTATTTAATTGCATATCTCCACAAAGAAGAAACTGGTGAGCAAAGGAAGTTGAAATGGTTCATTTGCAACATTTTTTTGCCAGTAAAATTAGTTTGCAGGATTCACAGCACCAAAAAGCTCTAGATGCAATTTCCTTTCTGCAAATGCACATCTGTTGACTCTCTATCCTTGTCTTAGTAATGATTTCAGGAGCTGTGCTAATAAGACTACATGACTTAATTGACATCCTGTTCTCTTATATTTTTTCTAAGAAAATCCTTTAAGGCCGTACAATCATTTTCCTAACATTTAAATTATTTATGTTTCGGACTGATAGCAATGATACAAATGGGCCTGAAGAAAAAAAATCAAATCTTCCAACACCACAAAAACCCTAATGGTATTTTCTGTGTTAGTGCAGCCTAGGCACTAACGGCTGCTGAAGAATGATGACCTCATTAGTACCACTGTTAACACTGGGTCCCATCTGTGCTGTGTCAGGCTTAGTAAGAATCACAGTGGCAGAGCAATGGGGCATTGTTTCTTCCTGACATTTCCCCCAAGTGACTTCTTACTACCTACTTCTATTAATTAACGCTGTTTCCTAGCCTTGTACTTCTGATTGCATATTTGAGTGGCACACACCATGCTGAACCACACTTAGGCTGATTGGCTGTCTTAAAAGTGACAGCATCACAGGAAAGGAATAAAATATTCTAAACAAGGCTGTTGATAAAGCTATGGGAACAAGAGAACCAACTTGGCATCCAGATGCAGGCACAGAAAGCTTGTCAAGAATGTTAAAATCAGATTTTTCCTCTTTTAAGAAACACAAGAGAAGGCATGATTGGTAGACAGTTCATGAAATTATAAAAGATATATTTTTAAAAGCTCATGTGCTTCTACTCAGCATTCTTATCCAAGATGGGGATGACCTTTGGAGTCTAAGTGAAAGGACACAAAATTCATAACCACAAAAATACTTCTGGAAAGATTCAGAATTACTAAAACACGCTAATTTAAACAAGCAAAGAAACATTGATTTATACATTCAACCTAAACAATATTTTAGACACAGGGTCTCATTATGAAGTCAAGGTTGACTGTGAACTCTTTGTGTAGCCCAGGTTTAACCTTGACCTCTCAATCCTCTCTCTCCCAAGTGCTGGGATTATAGGTGGGTGCCATCAAGATCCAAACAGTTCATGTCTTATGAGTTTGTAGAAAAGAAGTGAGTTTCCTTACTGACCAGTGTGCCATGTTATGATCTGGTGCAGTCCTATTTGCCACAGTATCCCTGAAAAACATGTACTATTTGATTATTGTACACAGGAGATGACTGAGGCTCAAAGTTACATAAATTTTCAAAATTACCGTTAAATAACAATACATTCCCAACTTGAATCCAGTTATTATTTTTTTAAACTATGTCATACTGTTTTTCAAAGGAAGCATAAAAGAGGTCAAGTCCACTGTAGTGGAGAAGAAACAGAAGCCTGAGTAAGAGTGTATGGAGAGGAACGCTGGTGCGGTGTGCACAGGGATCTTAGCAGTTACTGCATCCCTACCCATTCACTGCACACAGCGCATATTAAGTAAGGTTCACAGCTGCGGCCACTTTATAGATGATAGAACTGAGGTGCAGAAAGGAGGAGCAAAGAGCTCAAGGTCATTCAGTTATTGCATTAATTTCCTAGGAATACAGCGAAGTTCTGCTAAGCTAGTGGCTTCATACAATATGTAGCCTCTCACCTTTATAGTGATTAGAAATCAAAAACAAAGCAACCTGGGATTGATTCCCAGAACGGCCATGATGGGAAGAAGAACCGATTCCCACAAGCTGTCCTCTGATCTGCAAACATGCCCTCCCAGTCTAAACACATGAAAGTGTAAGCATTCAAGTTGTTTCCGACACAAGCAGCAGCGGCAGCGGGCTGAGAGCGGATTCCTTAGGCCTAGCTCTCATAGCATCTGAGTGTGTTATGCAAGCCATGTAACAATAAAAGCAATCTATAGCTCTATCCATCTGTAATGTCTGTGAAGCGTAGCAATGACTAGCACAGATTCGCCCAAGGGTACAATAGTGGCATCTATAGCTTGGGAATAACCAATAACCGTCTAGTTGGAGTTAAAACCTGCTCAATAGGGGAAAATTCCTGGCTGGAAACTGTAAACCTGGCTAATAATCACATCTATTGTTGATTGGACCACGGAAGCTAGAGGAGAACATACAACTGACATTTTCCTAAGCCAGTATAATTCTCAACTACATTCTGAATACACTTTATTGTGTGTGTGTGTGTGTGTGTGTGTGTGTGTGTGTGTGTGTGTTTGGGGGGCAACAGACAGAGATCATTATAGAAATGCACAACTGATCAAAATGTAGAGAACAACTGACTACGGTGTACCCATTCCCTATTGATATATTTATTCAAGCCTACATTGAAGGTTCCAGAAATATCATGGGGCGGAGAGAGAGTGTAAGAGTCAGAGGATCAGGATATCTGGTAGGAAACAGCAGTGTCCTCTTTATATGACAGGTAGTTGCAACCATGAAATCTTAATAATATGGTTTTGTGAGCAAGATATGAACAATGACAACACCAGTTGACATCTCAATGTAGATGGGAGAAATCTCATGAGGACCCTGCTAGATTAAAAACTACAGGCAATTAATTTCTACCCAGAGAAGGAGAATCAACCTGATAATTATCCAATCTCACTTCTAAATGGGCAAACTTAAATGCCTTAAGCATATATACATGGACAATTCAAAATGGACTAAGAAAGCTTTGGCTGTGGTCTCTGTGTGTGCATGTGAATGGGTGCATGTGTAAAACAAAGATAAAGAAAAGGTCATGAATTTTAGAGAAAGAGGGAGGGAGTTGGAGAGGGAAAGGGTGAATTGGAAATAATGTAACTACAATTCATATATGAAATTCTCAAAAGAAAAGTAAAAACAAATGTGTTCCAGATCAGAAAAACTTAACTGATACATCAATGAATGATCAAAGATGTCCTGGAATTATCTACACAGGCAATGATGAGGTCTCATCTCCTTGGTTCTAGGTGGGAGTCAGGGTATTGAAGGACCCTTGAGATTTAGTCACTACAAGTTTTGCAGCTCCCTGTGAGGCTCAGAGGGCTTGCTCTGGGAATCCTGAGTTGCTGTTTATGAAGCCTAACTTCAAATGGACAGATCACGTGGAAAGACTTCATTGAAAGAACAGCCTTCCAAGTTCTCCCAGGAATGTGCTAAACTTGCGAGTAAAGACCAGCCAGGTGCCAAATGAAACTGCTGACTGATGTCTGATTAAGTTCAACTCAGGAACTTCCAAGCTATGACCTTCCTGAATTCTCGGCCTGAAAAAACAAGAGTTCTACTAAAATGGTTGTTGCTGAGGCCACTATTCTTGAGGTAGTTTGCAAAAGATAAGCAAGTTCAAATCTGTCTGTTAATATGCACATCTGGGGATATCAGTCAAGAGTGATGTCCTGTCCTCTTGGCTGTCTGCCCACATTACTTAAATCTGTGAAAGTCTTGTGTTAATGAGTTGGTCTTGATGCTGCTCAGGTCAAGAAACCATACTTGCTTCTTTTTCAAAAGTTAAAATCTGCTTGCCCGTTAGAACAGTAGATATATTTTTATCTCATCTTGCATGAATATTTGCTACTTAAACACTAACAATGAAAGTTAAGCCGTCAATCATCAGTCAATCAGGCTATAATGAGTCAAACCACAGCCCAACAGCCTGTGCATGCTACTGTTTAATGCCACAGAGTTGATCTTCAGTCCATAGAAGTCAGTTTACCACATATTATATATTTTATATTACATTTTATTGTGTATAAACAATACCAACAAAAGAATATTAATAAATTCAGTGCAGGAAGTATAATACTCAGTGTATCTGTTAATATAGCTATATCTAGAACCATTTCCTAACACTTTATGTAAAGAACATAGACAAAATACCAATAAAAGTTTTCTTTGAAATTAGGTAAAATGTATCACAAATAAGATGGAATTTACTAAATACTTTAGAGTGAATGCCAAGGATTTAAAATTTTATTTAAATTTCTTAACAAGATGTAATATTTGTGAAGTTGAATAAAACACAGTAACATGCTCCACATATACCCATATGTTTTATCAGCATAGTGAGCACCTCTGTCATGTGTGAAACCATTTATTTTGATATGTTGGAAATTTGAAATAAAACCTAGATTTTTGGAGCCAATAGAAAATGAAAACTAGTTCCTCTTTTCTTTTTCCTTTTTTCAAATTTCTCCAGAATTTTGTGTGTTTGTTTTTATTTATTTTTATTCATCTATATGTGTCTGTGTGAGTGTATGCCATATGAGTGTGAATGATCATAGAAGACAGAATATTGTGGGATAATTCTTTGTACACTTTAAGATTTGTCATTTATATTGGTTTAATACAACGCTGTTTGGCCAGAAGCCAGGCAGGAAGTATAGGTGGGGACACCAGACTAAGAGAATTCTGGGAAGAGGAAGACAGAGAGATGCAGTCACCAGTACGATGCAGAGGAAGCAAGATGAGAATGTCTTACTGAGAAAAGGTACTAAGCCACATGGCTAAGCACAGACAAGAATTATGGGTTAATTTAAGTTGCAAGAGATAGTTAATAATAAGCCTGAGCTAATAGGCCAAAGAATTTATATCACAGACAAGAATTATGGGTTAATTTAAGTTGCAAGAGATAGTTAATAATAAGCCTGAGCTAATAGGCCAAAGAATTTATAATTACTATATGTTTCTTTGGTACTGAACAGCTGTGGGATTGTGTGGGACAAAACTTCCATTTACAACAAAAGAGGGAGTTGAATGCCTTAGAGTTGAAGTTCTAGGTGATTGTGAGCCACCCCACATGGTTTCTAGGAAAGAAATTTTGGATGCCTGGAAGAGCGATAACAGCTCTTAACTGCTGAGCTACCTCTCCAGCCCTTCTCCCTGACTTTTGATGCCATTATGTAACTGCATAGATGAGGGAGAACATGGAGTATCTGTCTTTCTGTGCCTGGCTTATTTCACTTAATGTAATTACCTCCATTTGCAGGCGTGTAGCTCATAAGCAAGAAGTTTTCAGGGAGACACTTACCACTGAAAATCACGTCTTTAAAAGCTTCCTGTGAGCCAGCCACTTGAAGAAAGCCTTTTATTCAACTCACCTCACTTCAACTTTATAGCATCCCAAAGAAACACTAAAATCTACTCATTTGTTATGTGTGGAGACAAACGCCAGAGACATTATATAAATTCTCATAAATGGGAAATTAGCAGAAAAGTTCAATGTGTTCTCATATAAGGTCCTAAAGGTAGCAAATGTGATGTCTAGGACTCCAGTGAGTCCTGATCCTAATACCAGATGTTCCTCTTTACTACAAGGGAAGTCAAGGTTCATACTCCAGCAAGTCAATTTTACCTGCTTTTCAGTGTTAAAAAAATCATTGCTTCATCCTTCCTTGCAGTAGAGTCTTCACATGTTAGCACTGAGGATTTCATGCGTAGCACCCAGAATACTGTTTGACATTGTAGGTAAGAATAATTCTTTTAATTTTTGCTTGACTTGCTTATTTATAGACTGTACTAATTTTAAATTAATTTCTTCAACAATACATATAATATATAGTCTATATAAACACTGTTTTAAATACTAAACATTTGTGGTACATGAAATATAGACATATTGCTTGTTTTAAAATCCAAGTGCAAGAAGCATTTTTACGGAAAAGTTTAAATACTAAAGATGTGTGGAACATGCACTCTCTGCCTCAACTGTCCAGATATTCCAGTTATGCTGTGGAAGGAATTATGAAAATCATCATGGTCATAGTTTACTGTAACTTTCTTTAAGAAATAGGTGTGGTCTGATTTGGTTCATAGGTCATCCTTCATTAAGTCCTACTCAAGACTATTCAAAACGCAACTGTAGCAGGTTAGATAGACAATGTGTGGATTCTTACAGGCATGCATCGCAAGGGCCACTTTTCTTACTCTAGGAGGACCAGAGAAGGTTTCTGGTGATGTACTAAATGGGAATTTAAGTATGACTAAACATTGACAAGAGTAACTTTAGGAAGGGAAGAGAGATAATTACCTCCTAGGGTGTGTCATGAGGACTCAATGACAATAATAGGGGCAGGTAGAAACAACAGGGAAAGGGTTCTCTCTACAGGGAGTCTGGTGTTGATGCTTGATTAGATTCTCTATGTGACTAAGGACTTGATCTCTAGCCTGTGCTACCACAGTGATGTGGGAGACTCTTGGGAGGCAGGGCCTCTTCCGCCACACTCATACTGTGACAACTAATTGTGATTGTTAGTGTAATTGAACCTGGTTTCACATAAAGTGTCTACCACTGGGCACTCCTGTGAGAGTTTTCTTCTGCAGATTAACTGGTGGAGGAAGTCCCAATCAAATGTGGGCAGTACCTTCTAGTGGTGGACCAAAGAAAAGGTCTTGGAAGATTGGAAACTTTTGTTTTTTTGCGTGCTTGTCCTCATTTAAAAAGTTTTAATTTAATTTGTGTCTTTGTTTTGGTCTGTGAGTCAGAGTTTAACTATGTGAAATACATGAACCTCTAACTCTCAGAGATAGAACTGCCTATGACTTGCAAGTACTTGAGTTGAAGGCTTCACCTGGCCTTGCCTCAACTCCTGCTGGCAAGTTTGCCTCGTTGGTGCTGCATTCCTTTGCTTACATCAGAATCAGTTTCTTCAGCTTTCAGATGTAGGCTGGAGACCAGCAGCTCTCCAGGAAGCACCCAGGGCTCAGCTCTAGACTGCGACTGTGGAGACATCCAGTATCATAAACTGGAACTTCTCAATTCCAATGTCTCTATTATGAGACAGCCATGGATGGACTACCCAGACCATATCATATAGACCAATCTAAGAAGTCCCAGATATACATGTATGCGTATCTATATGTGTATATTCAGCCTACCCATTCTGCTCTTTCAGAGAACCCTGTCTAATACAACCACCATGATGTCCTTTACCCTGCAGGCACATCACAACAGGATCAAAGTGATCATGGTCTGTTTAACCCTACAGCAACGCAAGCATTTCCTCTTCTTACCATGTTTCTCGAGTATTTTGTCACAGTGACTTGAAAGCTGCCTAGCACAGTGCTCATGGAAAGCTGTTGACTACACCCCTGTGAGTGGAGAAAAAGATGAAATCACTGTTATGTAAAAAGACAGAAACTCAATGGGCTTTGGAAATGGGAAGAACGATTTGTCCTAATCCAGAAAGCATTGGTATAAAAAACTTCAAGGGGGAATAATGGAACAGGGTAAACTGGGACAGAGGATGGAAGGATAGGCTAGAGGAGGAAATACTGGGGAAGGATAAATAATACTAAAAGCCTTTTGAAAAACTTATATGAAACCCACCCAATACTGTCGAATCACACACACACACACACACACACACACACAAAATGGAATTGCCCTGTAAGAGAACATTAATGCCTCTACTAGATACCACAGGCTAACAATAAAATTCATAGTGCCAGGAATGAGTTACCTATTTTGATTTGCTGGCCAGTGAGGCCCTATATATCACTCTACATTATAAACTGCTAACAAGGCTGTTCATTTAGAACTTGATAGTAAGATCCTATTACTGAAAACACACCATAGTTAAGCCATGGAACATGAAGATATTAAACTGGTACTGACCTGGAAACTTCATCCCTATTGGTTAACTTTCTCTGTGCTAGAAGGTCCTATGCTCACTACTGGAAGAGAAAAGTAATCATCCGTGTTATTCAGCTGTGAACCCTGTACGCTATAATACTGACTGGCCTGTAAAAAAATGCATACTGATGCAGTAGTGATGTATGAACATCATGGGAGTAACCAACCACTTTCTGATAGGATTCATGTCTTGCATAACAAGATAAAACCCATATCTGGCACCGCTGTAGGACTCAGAATGTGTGCTTATACAGATCATGGGCCTTAGTGGAGAACATAGTGCTATTATTCTGTGAAGAAGTCATAGTATTAAACCAATTCCTAATTATGTATTATATCCATAGATTAATGCCTTCTTTACTCTCTTTGGAGAAGTTTTTCTTGCAGTAAGTAAATGCCAACTAATTCAGAAACCCACAACTGGTCATTATGCAAAAAAATAAAAGACTCATGGAATTCCCATCCTTAAATGGGTAACACAAACATTCACATACTGATGTGTGTATGTATGTATGTATGTATGTATGCTTGTATGTATATCACATCTTGAGGAACACTGTGGGATATAGGACAGAAAAACTAAGAATCAAGGAGATAATGACAATAAGGAGACAGTGACTTCTAGAAACATAAATATAATACAGAATGAACATATGAACTCACGGTGGATCTGATAACAAGCATCAGTCCTGTGTATGCTAAAACAAGACAAAAATCCCAGTTGAGAATGAAAGTGGGCATGATAGTCCATCACTTGCGGAGGAGCTCTTGGCAACTGATAGCTAATGGTATAGAGATAGTCAGTTTTGATTGATTTTAGCCCCTGGTAAAACAATCATGCTCTAGTGGAAGGCCACACATCCAAGAATGTATGGCCAGCACAAATTGGATTTGATGGATGCTAAAACAAAACCAAACAACAAAACCAAACAGAGTACACAGTGTTGGGTGGGTAGAGGAGGGTGATCTGAGAGGAGTTAAGGGAGGAGATAAATATGATCAGATTTGCATCAATCATCTGGCTGATGTACACACAGAGAAAATATTCTTCTAATCTCAAGTTAATATACTTTTTCATCCTCCATAATAGAATTTTGCACATTGCTTAAAGAAAAGCCCATGCTACAGCTACCAATCCCTTGTTCTAACTTCAAGTATCGGAATATACCTGAATTGCCACCTTCTTATTTCTCCCTCCTACTCTTAGCTGTATTCCAAGCTAAATTCTCAAAAGCCAATGCAATTTAAAAATTCTTTTTGGTCACATTTGACTTAGAAAATTCATCCTTAATTGATATGGAGAAGAGAATGGAGTGGCTGTCCATCTAAAGGCTGGCAGAAAGAGAAGATGGGGAGCAGGGGTTACAAAACATGTAGTTTTCCTTCTTAATAGACTTTTAAGTTCTTAAAAATGGAAAACTCCTTAAAAAAGAAACTGATTTTATCTCCCTGCTTCCACTCTCCTACCATTTAAAGGCCAGCGTAAGCACCAGCAGAGTCAGGTCACAGCAATATCCAGATGGGGTAGCAGCTAGCCTGTACGTCCCATGCTGGACTCTCGTAGTTCTGCCCAGCTTTCTATCTCTCATAGAGTTGTCAATAAATGACAAGTGAAGGCAAGTGCAGTGGCCCTCATGGAAAAATCCTTGAAGGTTTGCAGTAGCTTTCACTCTCCATAGAGCTTCTATTTCCTTCTTAAAGAAAACAAACGGAACCCATTCCACCTCGCTTCCTACAAGCCCAGTAAACACATCAAAGCCATTTGGCAGACTCTGGCTCATCCAATATTTATGAAATTAACCATAACCCAGCAGATTTGAAAATTTCAGATGCACTAACAATGGTCTCAGTCATCGATCACCACAATGTCAATTCAGCCATGGCAGCAGACCAGGGCTCTAGATTGGGGGAAAGGTATTGGGAAATCTCCCCAATCCCCAAGGGGTCATTGCCCTCCCCATTGTCTCACAGCTGAGGCACTGTGCTCAAAGGTGAGAAGATGAGAATATCAGAGGTTCCCGCCCAGGTATCTAAACTGTTTCTCTGGAATTGCCCAGGAATTAAGACAGAAATAAGAGAACAACACTTACCCTTGTTTCTTCAGTATTTACCTCAGTGATGATGGAGTCTAAACAGAGCTGTTTTCTCTCAGTAAACTGAATACTTTTAGTATCTTTCCCTTTAGTTCCTGCAAACCCATTGCCAGTTTATGTGTGTGTTTCACATCCAAAGAGGAGACAGAATAATTTTAAAGTACTATGTCTATAGTTCCCCAGACATAAATCAGAACATTTAGTGTGCTGATTTATATCTGTTATCTAGTCACAAACCAGAGTCACCCAGGAGGAGGAAACCTCGACTGAGGGATTGCCCAAATCATACTGAACTGTGGGCATCTCTGTGGGGCATTCTTCCAGAATTAGTGATTGCTATGGCAGGGTCTAGACCACTGAGGGTGGTGCCATCTTTATGCAGGTGTTCCTGGGTTGTATAAGGAAACTGGCAGAACAAACCATGAGGAGAAAACCAGTAAGCAGTATTCCTCTATGCCGTTTGCTTCAGTTCCTGTCTCTAGGTTCCTGTCTTGGCTTCACTTGGTAATGGACTGTTACGTTTAAGTCAAGTAAACTCTTTCCTTCTCAAGTTGGGTTTGATCAGTGTTTAATCCCAGCAAAAGAGAAGCAAACTAAAATACTTAAAGAATATAAATAATTTAATGAAACTCATATTCACAATTCATATTTTTCGTATAGTTCTGCGCACATTGAAGTACTTCTTTCTACAAAAAAGTATTTAGGGCACAGTACATAATCCTAAATGTAAATACTACATAAATCTTATGCATACAGGTAAATTGCAACTATAGTGGTTTTTATTTTCTAATTGAAATTGCAACCACCAGCTATCAAGCATGCCAAATACTCCACATAGTCAAAGAAGGTTCTCTTTCACTAACTGCCATTCTCACAAAAGGAGTCGAAAGTAAATCTATGCATTTCAAACTCCGAAAATCTTATTTAGTTTATCCATCCAGATTCACTTATAAGTACTTACAGCAAATAAAAAATGTCTTCTCCTTTAGTGGACAGATGGGAACGCACTGTGGAGAGTTGAGGTTTTGCTGAAGTAGGTTAAGCTAAGCTATACTGCTATAGCAAAATAAATATCAGATGATTGGGAATGCACAAAAGTCTCTTTCTCAAGCTGACAAGATGATTCAGCAGAAGAAAGAATGTGACACCAACCTCGAGGATTTGAGCCCAGGATCCACAAGATAGAAAGAGAGAATCAGCTTCCACAAGCTGCATTCTGACGTATGCATGTAAACTGTGGCATGCACAACCTTGTCAAACACTAAATACAAACGTAACTAAATGTAATAAAACAAATGTTAGGCCTTGTTTATTCTCACTGTATTAACAGACTTGTCACCGAGAGAAAATGTCTGATGAGGATCTCAACACACATTCCCTATTCATAAGGATGAGGAACAGAAAGGAAATGCATATGTTCCACACAGCCTCTTAAATATCTGTCAAGAAATGGTATTAACTACAGTGCTCATGTTTCATTAGCCAGTACACGTCACAAGAGTGCCTCACATCATAAAAATCAGTGAAGAACCTAATCACTACTACAGCTTAAGACAGGTTTTCTTTTGGGAAATGAATCATTCACACACACACACACACACACACACACACACACACACACATTAAACCCAAGTCTTAAGTATTTTTAGCTGCCCTCTATAACACACATACACACACATACACACATACACATTAAACCCAAGTCTTAAGTATTTTTAGCTGCCCTCTACAACACACACACATACACACACATACACACACATGAGATATATTGTTTTGAATATTAGGTTAAGGAGAGAAAGGGGCTTTAAATCAGCCCCAATGTAAGGTCATAGTTTACAACATTCATGACATTTCCCTTCTGTAGGGTGAAGAGAAGAATGACCAAGTTAACACCTGAGCTCAAGTATAGATTTCCAAATTTCATTATCATGAAACAAAGAGAGACTTGGGACAAAATTTACAAATCAGAAGTTTTCTATGTATCGGCGTGCGAGGCGGATGAATAACCCATTGAATCTTCCCACTTGACTCGCTAGAGCTGAAATCTCTGCAGAGCTGAAGCAGATGGACACAGTATAATTCAACAATAAAGAGACTCTCCATGCCAAAAAGGAAATTTCTTATGCTTTAAGTTTTGGATGTACAGTTTATGTAGCTAAATATTCTTTTCAAAGTATTCTCTATCTCTTAGTTATATAAATTTACATAAGATTATTCCTTGTGATTCTATTCTGACAATCCAAAAGACTAGCATTATAATGTGAAGAGTTTTACACAGAATGATAACCAAAATAATGTTAATTTGGTAACCAGATGGTGAGTGCCCTGTCCGCTTCATGCCACCTACAAGGATTCAGTTGGCTGAGATATGACTGGGGTCTTCAGCCCACTGATGGTCTTGCTTAAAAACTAGTAGATTTCTTTCATTAGTTTTAAGAATCTTATCTTCATCATCTCTTTTCCTTCATATCCTGAAATTTGAGTCTGTATGAGTGAAACATTGAGGGAGACAAGAATGGTATTAAGAATCAGAAATATATAAGCTGACTCTTCACTGATAACTGGATATATGACAAGGCTCTGAGGTTATTAGAATAAGTAGTTTCTCCTACCACAACGGCTATCACATTTTTCTATTATTTCTGAAAGCCTATTTTGTGTCCTGTGCTCTTGTAAATGTCTGCTCAGTCTCAGGCTATGAAGGTATATTAGGTTGACATATATTTACATATGGATGAAATTTATTTAAGATGTAAATTTATAAATATATGTAAAAAGTTGAACATACTTGTAAAGAAACGCATGTAACTCCCAACCAACTAAAATAATAACTAATGGGAACCCACCCCTTAGATTCCCTGAATAGAACAGATTAGTGCCAGACTATAGAAATTTATGCTTATTCAAGTTATCCAATCAGAATTTACAAGAAGCCGATGAGACTACCGTTAACCACTGAATGCTAAACAAACTACAGTAACTGAATATAAGGCGTCCTAACATTGGTAAAATACACAAGGAAGTTCTGCCTTGACAAGAGGATGCCAAAGAAACTAACTAAAATGGACTGACTGAATATAAGGTGTTTCCAAGCAAGAGGGCAAAAGATGTTTAAAAATTACACAAATTAAGTTTCGCAACTTTCACCCTGTCTGATGCAGAATGCTAGAGGATTCCCTCTTCCTTTCCTTCATAAACAAGTGAGCTGAATTTAGAACCAAACCTTTTGCCTACTAAGGCTAAAAACTGAGCTACAATTACTAGAGTTTGTGTTCTTGTGGCTTGTAGTATGTGACCAACAACCAACATAAGGTCTGAGAAATCAAATAAAGAACGAGTGAGTTCCAGAGGTTTTCCTCAGTTCTAACACAGAAACTTGGGCTACGTCATTCTGGGACATAGTAAAATGTTTGTAAGGGTAATCAGAACACACAATTGGCTTTTCTTAAACATTTTTTATAAAAGTGAAAAGCTGCTGTTGGCTCTAGCAAACTTCAGATGGAATGCTGCAGAGGGGTGTGGCCCTGATCAGACAGACTGTCACCTGATTCTTGCTACACCCATGATTCTCTGAGAGAAATGCATCTCTGAAAGGATTCATATGCAAGGCCCATGTGGTATATATGCCATATGATACTCTGGTTACCATGGGAAAAGTGAGCTTTTCTTTTAAAAGAAACGACTTTGCCCTTTTGCTCAATGATATTAGCTTCTTCCTGATTCTAGTGCTTTTTTTTAGGGAAGAGATAAAATAGTATACAAGCAAATCAAAGCATCAGAGAAATGAGAAGAACCATTCCAGGAAGATGTGTCCATTCTTGTAGTGCTTCTGGGGCATATATGTGCATCTTAATTGTACCACATGTTACCTATTAAGGAAGCAATTCTGAGAAGATTAAGTTAACCCTGGTTAACTGCTACAAAAATTGGCAGAGTAAAATTAATGACTCTGGGTGCTTATGGCTCCAAATGAAAGGCAACTCAGGGATTCTGAATTCTGTCAAGAGTGACACCTCTTTGGAAAAGGAGATTTTGTCATTTTCTTCTGCTTCTTCTGTATTGGGATGTTCAGGTCTTTTTTGTTGTAGAACCAACCAATTGGTTCTGGTGGCACCATATTGCACTTTATTTTGTTGAATGTGTTCATGCACATCTCTTTCTCTAACTGGTGAAGGTGGTACCTGTGGCTCTGAGAGCATTCTTCCTTCAGTTGGTGGAGGCGGTGTCGGTGTCTGGGAAGCTCTCTTCGCCCAATTGGTTCAGGCAGTATCTGGTCCTCTGGGGTGCTCTTTGTCCAATTGGTGCAGGTAGTGTCTGTGCCTCGGGGTAGGGGGGGCACTGATGTCATGATGGGTGGTCATTGGGTTTGTGGGACGGGGTGCAACTTGTAGATTGATTACAAGGTCCAACAGGAGTGGTGGTGGGGTCGTCTTTGCACAGGAGTCTTGCCTGCTGACCAGTTAGTAGGGCTGTGATGGGAAGGGAAGGCAAACAGGCTGCAACCCTGGTGTTATTTTCAAAATTTATCCAATATCTTGTATGATTCAGAGCAAAGTAAAGTACTATAATTTTTGGATTTATACTTCCATTCAATTTTTGGGATAGTCAAGTAAAAAATTGGGTTAGAGACATGTCAACAGAATTTGTTCCTTAGCTTAAATAATTAAAGAAGCTTTTCATCTCTCTTAGTTCTTTCTTCTGTGGGATAAATGCCTGGGCAATGGAAGGCAGGAGCTCCCCATGCTCCTACTGTGTGCCAATCTCTCTCAGTTCTTTCTTCGTAGGACAGATGCCTGGACAATGGAAGGCAGGAGCTCCCAATGCTCCTACTGTGTGCCAATCTCTCTCAGTTCTTTCTTCTGTGGGATGCTTGAACAATGTGAGGCAGGAGCTCCCAGTGCACCTGTCTACAGTGATGCAGTCCTTGAACTCTGGCAATAAGACTATTGGTATCATCCTGAGCTCAGTCATTTGCCAGCTATGTGAAATGGGGTACGTTTGTTCTGGTCCTTCCAAGGATCACACTAAGATGTAAATGATACTCAAGAGTCTCTGTTAAGAAACTCACAGAGCTCATATTGGCAACAAACCTAGAGGTTCAAAATCCTTAACTCCAAAGAGTGCCAGCCTGACCATCTATGAAGAAGAAAGCATTTTCAGACTTCAAAGATATGACTGTGTTTCCAAACCTCATTCTTTCCTAACACAGAAACCAAGAAAATGAGTGCCTAGACACATGACCCATGAAAGCACTGCACACATACTGTATCCTTAATCCTTTACCTAAAATGTGGGTAGGGTTTTAAGCCAATTCTTTAGATTTTCAATGAGTAATTGTAATAAGTTAACTCTTTCCATGGTCCAGGCATGCATGTTCTGTGAAAAGGAAGATATCACCTAATTTTTCTTCATGTAATTAAGATGTTATGACAATTTGAAAAATAGAAATTGACTTTAAATTGAAGTCTTTAATCCATTATGGAGTTTACATTGTCAATACCTGTACTAAAGGCTATATGTGATCTCAGACATAACAAATTCACTCATTCATTCATGGAGACACCAATGTCAGAGGACCTGCCAATTTTGTCCTAGGGGCTGAAAATAATAAATGAAAACACACCGTCCTGTCTCCAAGAAGCTTTCAATGCCCAGGCAGACAGGCTGCCACACAGGAACTGTAAGTGTAAAAGGCCACAGCAAACAAGAAGTCCTGAAACAGCTGCCCTCTGGCAATGTGTTTGCAAGGCTTAAAGTCAATATTTGCTATTTCTCTATTGTTGTGTTTGTTTACAGATGAAGTTCCAGAAATGACAAAAGAAACATGTAGGACTCTTGCTCTCTTGACAGCAACACATTGTAGTACTTAGTGAAAGAGAAAATACACAACTTCTTTTCTTCCCTCAGACCTCATTTGAATGAAATCTCAGAGACGCTAACACAGGATGGAAGTTTCTAGCAACATCCCAAGAGAATACTGTACATTATTTAAGAAATGCTATTTCCTGATAATCCACAAAGGAAACGGCCACTCGAAGTGCGGCCAGTCCTAGATATTGAGGAGGACTTCAATGACGTGATTAGGTTGGACTGTGGATGGCATTTTGCCTTTTTCCCTCAAGAATTATTTAGAGTGTCTTGGCAGGAGAGATGATAGACTTACTTAAGCCAGGATGCAAAGTTGGGAAATGCCCTTTATTTTGTTGCATAAGCTCTCTGAGCTTTAGTTTTTATTCACCAAGGTCAGAACAAAAGTGCCTAAGTCAGGATTGCTGTGTAGTTGTGGTCCTAGAGCATGCAAAGTGTTTGGCAGATAATTAATGCCTGTTCCATCCTCATTCACATCACTCTTGTGCATTATCATATCATCATCCTTCTCAATTTCCTTGTTTGTTCGCATGGCAGTGTTATTTTTAATTTTAATGTTATTGTATTTACCTATTCCTAGAGAATTTCACACATGTATACAATGTATTTTGATCCTGTTTGCTCCCTTCCTCCCCTCAAGTTCTCCTAGGCCTCCTTGCCACCCTCCAAAATTCATGCCTTTTATTTTCCACCTGTATTTCCATGGGCATAGGGTCATTTATGGAGCACAGGCAACCTACTAGATGTTATACCTTTGAAAAAAATGATCCTCCGTCCTCAGCAGCTACCAACTGCCAATACCCACAGCTACAGGAGGGTCAGCAGGAGTCTCTTTCTCATCAGTGCTCAAATGTTGACTGGCTTGATCATGTGCACGTCTTGTGCAAGCAAACATTTCTGTTGTGAATTTGTTAGTGACACAGCCATGTCATGTCCAGAACATTATTTTTACAGTGGTGGTCCCCAACCTTTGTCTCTTACAGTCTTTTTACCCCTTCTTCCAGGACGTTCTCTGAGCCTTGGGGAAGGAGGTGATATAGATGTTCATAAAACTGAGCTCTCCCTAGTCATTTATTCTCTACACTTTGACTAGTTGTGAGTCAGTATGTTAACTGCCTTCACTACAATAAGAAACTTCTCTGAAGAGGGCGAGAGTTACAGAAATCAACGGGTGTAAGGACAAGTTATTTAGAAGGCAGATTTATGCTATGTCTGTTCAACCAGTGTGCTTATATCTTTTCTATTAAGAGTTTCCCCCTTTTCAGCTGAATGCAGAAATTATAGAAATTCAACATATTTGTTTCAAAAACAATCCTGAAAGTAAAGTAGTTCAAAGATCTCAGAGCTTGCAGATAAAAGAGAGAAGTCTTAATTTATCTAGTACTTAGAACACCATCTCAAATATCCACAATAAGGGTTGCAGAGATAGCCCAGCAATTGAGAGTACTTGCTGCATAGACAGCAGCCCCAGAGTTTGAACCCCAGCACGCATGTTACAAGCCCAGCATGGTCCCATGCAAGCCTGCAACTCCAGTAATGATGGGAGCAGGCAAGAGGGCTGGAGCTTGCTGTCTGCAGCTTCCAGCTAAGCCTAAAACTGTGAGTTCCAGGTTCAGTGAGAGACTCTGCTTCAAAGGAGTAAGGTGGAAAGCACCACATAAGGTTTTCTTCTTCTTCTGTTCACACACATATACATCCCACATACCTACGTTTCACACATAAGCATACTCACAGACAATAAAAAAAACCTCAGCAGTAAAACATGGCTGCTGATGGAATATTTTCATTTTTCAGAGATAATTCCTCAAAGTAGAATTGACACATATTGAGGACTCTGTATTGGTAAACAATTCAACATGTCTCTTTTCTCTTTTTCTTGGATTTCATTTGTTCGCTTGCTTTGGGTTGGATTTTACCTTGTTTGTTCAGGATAGTATGTCAGACATATATTCCAGGCTAATCTTGAACTCACTTTATCGCTGAGGCTTTAAATTCCCAATTCTCCTGCCTCCATCTTGCAATGTCAACCCCACATCTAACCTTCAATATTTCCAAGAGTGCACACTCTTTGATGGTTTTTCTTATTTTTATTTAATTAATTAATTTATTTATTTATTGCTCAAAGGGTGGGGACTAGGGGACCGCAGTGTGGGAAGACTTCCTTCTGGTGAACCCAAGACTTCTGGTAATGTGGACAGTCCTCTCTGCCTCACAGAAAAACATCAGTATGTCACTTTTCAGGAATGTTAGAGGGTTAACATGGATCAATTTACAGTGAGTGAGAACATGACAAAGATGATTAATTTTTGGAAAAGATCTGACTAGATAGAAACTCCACATCTTTTCAAATGTTTCAAACTCATGCATTTTCAGGTTGTCAATTTCCTGTCTTTGGAGAGTTTAAGTTTGAATGAATCAAGTGACAAAATTACCAGCTGCCGTTATCTGGCTAAAATATGGTATTTTCCAAGCCTGCTTTCACAAACTCAGTTTATCTCTAGAAAAAAAATCACATCTTGTCATATTAATTTTTATATAAAATGTGTTTCTTTTAACCATTGATGCAAAATTTCTAAACTAAAGCCAACAGCAAAATGAAGGCATTTATCAACTGTGTGTTTCCTACTTTGTAGCACAGAGGGACCCTGGTCCTGGCATTAGAGGGAAGGAAAATAAAACAAATCCATAGAATCCTCATCCAGTTTAAGATCTAATTGAGGGAGAAATTTCACAGAAAAGAGTTAGGAGGAAACAGATACAGTCATTTAAAAAACAACAAACAAACAAACAAACAATTTTCTACCAGTGACTCCACATATGTTCCCTAGGTATGTAGAGTAGTGCCCACAGAGGCCCAGAGGAGGGCACCAGACTTCCTGAAGCTGCAGATAAAAGGTGTTGTGCGCTACTCCACAGGGAACCAGGAACCATTCAAGTCCCCTGGAAGGCCGCAAGTGTTTCCTACCTCTGGCCATCTCTCCAGCCCTGCATGATATTTCTTAGGGTGAGACCCTATTTACTGATAATATTACAAATAATTCTTAGGGAATTATTTGCAATTTTTCTGCATATTATTAAGGAGTTGTTTTCATTGCTCATACCACTCCAAGCTGCTAAACCAGACAACAGTAATAGGAGCACACCCTCTTACCTAGCACGCACTGTGTGTCAGGCATTCCTCTAACCCAGGTGACACAGACTAACCCATTCGATCTTCAGCAGGCTCATGAGAGACAGGATTGTGGCCACCCTTCATTAGAGTAATAGAGCTTGAAGCATATGAGGTCGAAGTGTCATTTCAGGTGCCACATGACTTGTAAGATAAGACATACCCTTTAATCCCAGCACTCGGGAGGCAGAGACAGGCAGATCTCTGTGAGTTCAAGGCCAGCCTGGTCTACAAGAGCTAGTTCCAGGACAGGCTCCAAAGCCACAGAGAAATCCTGTCTTGAAAAACCAGAAAAAAAAAAAAAGACATACAAAGGTAAGACTCAGTGGCTTTTTCTAAACCATGTAATCCTTTTCTGGAATTCCAGAGGACGGAGCTAAGAGAGATGGGGATAAAGAAAGAAGAAAGGATTTTTTTTTTTTTAAATCAAATCTCAGCCATCCCAAATTTGGGCTCTAACTACTAGTTTCTGCCAAAATCATATCATCGCAAAGCAAATTCTAAAGTGCCTCGCATGATTTTAAACATATGAATGCATAAACATGTCTTCATGTGCATAAAATAGCATAAATTTACTTGCTCAGTAGATCACAGTTTCAACGACATTTTACACAGGGATAGTAACTGTGAGAAGTCTCTTATACTGTCACTACACAAACCTTTGTCTAATTAAAAAATGTGCTATTTCTTTAAATCATTATTGCACCTTATTGTCAAAGAAATAGAAAATGGTAGGAATAAAAGGACTCTTTCTTTCTTCCTTTCTTTCTCTTTTATTTCTTCTTTCACTTCTTTAATCTATTTTTGCTTCTTTTTTCCCTTTTCTCTCTCTTTCTGCCTCTTTCTCTCTCTCTTGAATTTTAGATGCCCTCTGCAACATACCTGGGTTTTCTGACCTGCACAGTTTCACTTCTTTTAAGTACTTCTTTGAACTTTGAACTGGGCAACTGAGAAAAGCTGGGAAGGAAGAGGCGGTCAACCTAAGGGAAGAGCACACCGGTTGGCTGCCCAATGTCAATGGTCAACTATAAAAACTATAAAAACATAGAAATACATATGTATGCACATATACATATTTCCATGCAATACCATTATCGAAAAAGGAGCCATAAATTTGAAGAAGAGCAGGGAAGGGTGTATGGAAGGGTTTGGAAAGAGAAAAGGGAAGGGAGAAATGTAATTAGAATACAATATCAAAAACAAAAAGTAGAAAGGTAAATTTTATATTTAATGTTTAAGATGATTCCACAAAAGTTTCACATGGGGCTACTGTGATTTAGTTAATAAATCCAGTTCATTTAAAAAAAATGCTTCTTTTTTGGTGAAAGTTGCTGAAGATTGGCCATCACTGGCATTCCTAAGCCGGCCTATGTATTTAAAGGTCTTTTGTCTTTGTTTTGAGACATTCATTGCTATAATCATTAAAATCTAATTTTTCATAGAGGACATTCCCTCCTATAATTTACAAAAAAGAAGAGCTAGGATGTCGAGGCCATAGCTGCCAGCTTTAAGATGACTATAAATTGCCTGAATGGTTCTATGGGGTAAATACTTTCTCGGTTCATCATGCTTCGTTTCATCAGTTAGTGTGATATACTCTCCCAAATTATTACAGAATCGTCCCTCCTCACCTATCCCCTTTCCTGGCATCTATTTCCAGCATGGGAGCTGGAATGAGCCCGTTTGAACAGGCATCCCCTCCCTCTGCTCAGAACCCACCTGTGGGTCCACCATTTCAGAGCTTTTGGCGATGGAAAATGCTCAGATTCAGGCTTCCCAGGCCCCACAGGACCCGGACTCTTATGAACTGTCTGACTTTAACTCCTCTGTACACAGCCTCACTCCCCAGCAGCCTCCTTGGAACGAGACCAGAGTCGAATCCTCTAGAAAGCACTGTGCTGTGAAGGGCTCTTCTGTCCACGCTGAGATGTCTGACAGCATCCTGCCATGACAGTAGTAGCCAGGTTCACTTCAGAATTTTACTTCAGTGTAATCTTCCCAGGGACTCCTTCCCTGGAAAATCTATTTCAGTTGGACCTACCAGCCAGGAGACACCTTCTTTCCTTGCTTCTTGCTCTACTTTCCCCAACTCATTCACCCTTTCTTAAATTGGATTGTACAAGCTGGCTGTCCCTTTGTACACCTGAGCAATTAGATCCAGGATGCTCTGCAAACAAACTCAAGTCCTCGAAGCAGATCCCATATAACAGGCTGTAGTATTTGTGTAGAATCTACGCACATCCCTCTGTGTGTCATTTCTACTTTACTTATAATCTGAATAATTATGTAGAGAAGTGGTCTTACAATATTGTTTACAGAAAATTAAAAGAGAAAAATAAAGCTTGTAGGCGTTCAGTACATTCCCCCTTTTCCCCAGAATATTCCTTATCTGTGGTTGTTTGAATCATGGTAGTGAAATCACTGAGATGAAGACTGTGTTGACTGCACAGGAGCTGTCTTTTCCTTCTGCACGGGTGGTCCCTTAGCTCTGCCTGCTGTCCGCAAGACTGGTCCTCAGCACACACAGTGGTGTCAGGTAGTCATGACACCGCTCAATAGATAAACGGCAAGTGAAGAGCTAACCCTACACATTACGTCTCTCATGTAAAAGATCTTTACTTAGAGAAGAGCCATAAGGTTTACCTGAGAAGTCGAGATTCTGTGGAACTGTGGTTTTGTAAACCTGTGTGTTTGCTTATTTGCTTTAGCATTAACAATGTCCATAACTTATTTCCTTACAACTAGAGGAGATTGTCATGAAATTCTGTATGCCATTTTCCCGAATTTTCTCTTTATTTTCCAGCCAGCATTTCCTTACCAATTTATTTCCTTATATCTATCATATATCTTCGACATAGTATAGTGTTCATCTATATACCAGCTATCATATCTATCATCTATCGATTAACCTACCATCTACCTACCATCTATCTTTTATCATTTATCATCTATCTATGTATTTATGTATCTATGTATCTATCTATCTATCATCTATATCTACTAATTATCTAAGTTAGCTATCATTTGCTATTATCTACGTATCTAATCCATCTATAATTAATCATCTATCATTCTTTCCACCTATCAAATCTTGAATATTTTAGCAGGAAAACAGTTTGATTTATTATGCTACAGAAAAAACAGTAGGCATTAGAGTAAAAAAAAGAGCCATTTGTTATCTAGTTTGTCTTTCTGATTTTCCCTTTTGATTTGGTTTATTTCATCTCTGTGTCTCTACACAAAACCCAGTCATTGATTATCCTGTCATGCTGCCAATCTATGTAAGATACCTTAGATAGTTTGAGGAAATGAGACTTACTAATGTATACTCTTAATCAAAATGATGATTTATTAGATGCTAATACAAATAAATGTGATATTTTAAGGGGAATGACTTTATTTAAATAAATGCACACATTGGAAAACAAATACTTTATGTCATATTCCTATCTCAATCTTAAAGGTAGCAAGTGTGATTCAAGATGAAAAAACTGAATTAAATTAGAAACTAGTATTTGCTAATGTTCTAATGACTTCCCAGTTGCTGTATTGTTTTTTTAAAAAGCTTGAGAGTTTTTGCAGGACAGCATGAGCAATTTTAAGGTTAAAACTAAACAATCATTTGCAATAATGGATGGATCTAGAAAGCATCATATTGAGTGAGGTAACCCAGATCCAGAAAGAAATATTATATGGACTCACTCACTTTTAGACATAAAGCAAAGAAAAACCAGCCTACAAATCACAATCACAGAGAGCCTAGAACAATGAGGACTCTAAGAGAAACATGCATGGATCTAAACTACATGGGGAGTACAAAAAGACAAGATCTCCTGAGTAAATTGGAAGCATGGGGACCTTGGGAGAGGGTAGAGGGGAGGGGAATGGAGAAAAATATATAGCTCAATAAAATAAAACAAAAGGAAAAAAGGATGAGTTGTTTTGAAGAGCAAAAAAAAAAAATAAAATATTAAATAAAAACAAAGCAAAACAAAAAACAAACAGAGAAACTAAGAGTTTCATGAATATGAAAAGGTCTTTTGTTTTAGGCTTGCAATGTGTAAAGGCATTATTTTACCTGGGACAATAAATATATTGACAATATTTGGTATCTTTTTATTAGTGTTTTAAATATTGTAGCAGGAAATATATCAAAAATGTATTTAGTTAAGTCTCAAAAATAATTTGCAATAAAATATATTATTGCTAACAATTCAGAATCACAGGGTTTTAGAAAGTCAGTGGTCTGTATTTAATTTCATGCCATGTCCATAGATACTTAGATAAGAAAGATGAACCAGTGAGCCCAACTGGAAAGTACCACATGATAGACTGATCAAGTCCCTGTCCCAGAGCAAAGTCACTATTGTGAGCAGGAACTGAACTATTTCCAGCTACTCAACTACTGGCAATTACACTAATGTCAGTGATTAGCCTGATAGTGACCACCTGGAAAAGGGGACAGCTAGGTACAGCACTAAAGAGCCAAATCAATCTCTCTCCTCTCCCCTCTCCTCCCTTTTCCTCCCCTCCCCCCTCCCCTCCCCTCTCTTTCTCTCTCTCTCTCTCTCTCTCTCTCTCTCTCTCTCTCTCTCTCTCTCTCTCTCTCTCCATTAGTAGGTCCCATTTGTCACCCGCAGAGCAGAGGGTCTTTAAGATTTTAATTTATTTCCCAATTTCCACTTATCTAATGTATCATTTTCAAGAAAGCGTGGATAAATCAATAAACATTAACTCAATTAGCTGCTTGTAAAGGATTTATTCTAAAATAAGGGGAAAATAATTTGCTGCCTGTGTCTTTCACACTAATAAAATTACCAAATTGCAACAGAAACCCTAAATATTTAAAGGGAAATATTTTCTTTGTCATGACTGTTTTGGGTAATAGTGATGATAACGTGTATTCCAGATGTATATGTATACCAGCACCTCTGCTAAGTAGCTACTTTAGTCTTTGTAACAACTGCATTTGTTACTTACCACTTCCTTTCCCCCATCCAGTGAAGATTCTGAGGCCAAACAAACTCCCTAGGTGGCTGAAGGATCTCAGCCTGCCCTCCATCCCAGGTGTCTTAACCCTGAGCCTGTAGATCTGCTACAGATTGACGCCTCAGAACTTCCCAGCTCTGTGTACAGAGAGAAGCCCAACCAGGGACGAGCTCTGTGAGTGCGGACTCTCAGGTAGGTCTCGGGAGAGAGTCAAAGTGGGGCTCTTCTGAGGCTGGCATCAGCTTGCTGCTCTCGCAGTCCCCTAAGGTCATGCATGCATCCAACACTGCTGTTCTTTCCTGTGGCCTTTGTGTACGTTTTCTCCTTCTTCTCCAGTTTTCTATCCCTTCCATTCTACCCCCTCTTTCAGAAAGCCTGCTGTGCCTAGTAAAGTCTGCATAACTAAACTTCTCTAAGTGCCACACTAAACAGACCTCTGCTCTAATTTGTGCTTGTGTAGTATGGCTTTTCTTTTATACAGTTCGCAGCGACAGAACTGGGAGAACACAGTGTAACTTGACAGTTTCCTGTCGTCCCTTCCATAGCAGGGTCTCCAGAGAACTACGCTACAGTCTGATGGTACTAAAAACTCAAAATCAGATATGATAGTGTGGACAGATCTGAGATATGAAAAACTAGCTATGAGCAACTGTGCATTTATGTTCCTAGAAGACTCTATTAAGGATTATACACAAAATAGTTCTAAAAATAATTTTATATGAGTTGTTAAGTGGAAACAAGACAAAATCACTTCATAGGTAACAGAATTTCAAAACATGCTCAACAAATGTTGCTATGTAAAGGTAAATCAGAAGAATCCCAAGAGTATGATCTGAAATATCAGAATATTGTCTCCGCATACTTGCTAACAAAGTAGTATGCAGATTACAAACATTTTTGAAACAAACAAAAAATGCCCCACAATTCTTTCTATTATAAAATCTGAACCAAAGGATTTTGAGAAAATTATTTTTGTTTATACAAAATCAGTTCATTTATGTAGATAACATTATGATTCTACATTTTATAGTGAAAATCAATAACCAAACCTTATTAAAATTATTATTTTCAAAAAATACTATCTGTAATATTTCTCCACAAAACCCCAGCATTAGTCTTCTTTCGAGTCTTGGATTTGTTCATATTTGCGGCTTATAAATGATGAGGTTCCCTTGCAGGGCAGGTCTCTGGGCAGCCCTGGACTGACCTTGCTCTCTTTCTCCTCACCTTCTCATTTAACTAACTGCAGAATGTGTTGGGGAGACAACATCCTGATGAAGAAATGTCAGAACCCTCCAGAAACAGGAAATCCTTCAAAGCAGGCTGCTTTCCAGAATCCCTGTACCCTGAGAAGGTGTTCTGGACATCGAGGGGACCAGCTGCCTTGGCTTCCACTGTCCCTTGCTGTGCGCAGATAACACCACACTCCATGCATGGCGTACACGAGTGTCTGTATCCCTGCACTCAGAGTAAGTAGTACATGACGAGTCTACTTGACAAACATCCCTTGGGCCCAGAGCCCTCTAAAGTTTGGCTGGATGTAACCAAATGATACGTTCATCCTCGGAGGGTATGGAAGAAGCCATGCCTGGAGTCAGAGTAAGCTGTCCTGACACACACACAGAGACTGGAGTCCACTTTTCGCCTATGACAGGAATCTGTGCTGCGGATAACAATATGAGCAAACCTGGTAAGGCAAACTATTCGAAAGGCTGTCTCTCAGCAGCCCCGATTCCTTCCTTCTCAGAAACCCTGCAGCACACAGAGAAGCCGCCACTGCTGTCTGAAGGGAGAATTCGTGTATTACAAAATCATGAAGCTCACATCTGTGACTCTTGGCTTACTTCTAAAAACATAAACCTATTTAAAACTTACAAAATCTGCAACTTTCTTCAACTGCCAAACCCAAACCTAGCGTACTCAGGTCTGATTACTTAGAATGAGCTATTCAACTCCTGACCGTGTTGTTTAATCATCACAGAGACATCAAACTGTTTCTAAGCGTGGTTTTATTACTATCATTACCCTTCAGTGCCATTTGGTGGCAGGAAATGAGACTTTGTTACTCTGAGTCAGAACTCTGCACGTTGTCAGGAACAAAAGGTAAGAGGTAGTCTCATCCCTTGGAGGTCATGATCCAAGGAGCGGAACACGGCACAGACAAAATCACTTGGCTACAAGACCAGGGAAAAACATGAGCGTCTGATAGAAATCACAGAAGTATGGCATGAGAGCTGAGATTTAAAAAAAGCATAGGGCGTAGACAGTGTTCTAGGCTGAGGAAGCAGCGGTGGTCATAGAGGCATCAATGTGCCATGTGTGTGAAGTTGTGGCTGCAGTTAAGCTATAGGCATCCTTGAACAAGTTAGAGAAGTGCTGCTCCTGCTCCATCCACATGCATAGATGCGGCCTAAGGCATTACTGTCTGCAGAGGGCAGAGAACACGGTCTAGCCAAGAGCTCCACCTCAATTAGACACCAGTGCTTTAGAGCCCTGCACCTCAGGAGCAGTAAGGCGTGAAGTCAGACGGAAGGGCCAGAGCTCCTCAGTGAAATGCCAAGGAGTCTGAACTAGACTTCGGACCATGAGAAGTCAGGGAGGATGTGGGTCAGGAACGACCCATTCCAGGGGTGGCTTAAAAGATAATTCGCTTGGCCAAATGGAGAGTAGGCTGGAATTGGGGGAGGCAACGCGAGGAAGTCCAGTTAGTGGCCCCTCTCACAGCAGTCTGAGATGAACAGAACCTGGACTGCAGAAGTGTATCTAGTGGCCCCAAGGATGTGGAAAATGATTTAGACAAGCAATCGTCAGGACTGTGCATAGGAACAAAGTGTGTGTTCAGTGGGGGCCCAGGGAGTAGGCTCAGAGATTGTAACCAGAGTTCAAGACGCTGGAAGCAAGTTCCATCCCCATGCTAATGGATTTCAAGTTTGGTTGGTTTCCTGATGGACAGCTAACAAGATGCCGTTAAGTCGTCATGAAGCAGTGTCTTCTGGGACTCTGAAGGACTGACAGGGACGCTGGACAATAGTGAGAAAACATGGCAGTTTTACCTGAGCAGAAACAGTTCAGGTCTCTAATCTGCAAAAGAGGATTAATGATGTTTTCTCATAGTATTAGCATAAAGTAACAGTAGCCAAATAGGCCCCGCCTGGAGAGGCAAGCTTTACTGGAAGCCACGGAGCTTGGTTGTTTCCAATTCCTTCTAGCTGTTTTCTCACCACACTTGCAGAGGGGGAGACTTCAAGCCGCACAGAACTGAAAACACCAACTCTCTGACCCCTCTCAGCAGACGGCTTCCCACTGCTGATGTGGAGAGCGGAGGTGAACCGTGTCCAGGCTTTGTGTGTGGTCTTGGACTGTGGGGACTTCGGGTTCATTTTCCCCTGGTTGTGAAGGAAATGGGATTGTGAGAAAGAAACAGGGCTCAGCTAGACTGCTGTGCTGATGGGTGTGAGGAAACACCATCCCTGACAGAGGGTGTTTCAACCAGAAGTGAATACAGCTTTGGGTTCTGTATCAGGTGTGAACTAACTGTGACCTCCCCCAAGTTCTATTTCTGCTCACACAGAATGCTCTGTGGAGAGAGTGAAGTCACAGAGATGGGAAGACAAGCCCTCCTTCCCTTGCATAAGCTGAGTTTGCGATGAACCCGTTCCTCTCAAAGAAACAGGAAAGACCCATCTAGATTCTGGTTTCAAAGAAACCATGAAAAAAAAAGCCTATCTCCTTTTAGACTAGGTTGGCCTTCCCAAGTTCAAAACAAAAGGAGGCTGGACTTGGGAGGTCATCAATGTTCCTTTAATTTACAATCTATACTATGTTTCATGTCATGAAGTTTAACAAAATATCAGCACAAAGAAATGATACAAGAAAAAGCTAGCATAAATGCAAAATTTAAAAAGAGCCAACGAAATCAAATGGAGAAGCAGTGATTTGTTTAACAATGCACATATTAACTGATATAGTCTCTTCTGAGGAAGACTCTTGAGAATTTCAGACCTAAAGGACGGTACACTGGCCTGGGGAAGGATAGGTTTCTCCTTAATTTATTTGGAAGATCTGCTCCAGGTGAAGAAATAGAGAAGTGGGTGGTTAAATAAGAATATAGGATGAGGTGAGCCTACTCAGACAGAGAGAAAATAAAAAGATAAGGAAGAAACCAAAGCATGTTCGTATTTATGCTAAACTGCAATGAGAAAGACAACACGTTATCTTCCAAATCTTCCTCAGCAGCAATATGGTGCCCTGACCAATCTCTTCTATACTGGAAGCACTGCATGAAGACCCTCTGACAGGCAGGCTGGGACGGCCCATAAACAGTCCAGACCTGTTATCCCATCTTCAAGCTGATTCATTTCAAAGTACAAAGGGAAAATCCCTCATTCTTCCTTTGGGAACAAATTGTACATGTTATACTGCTAATCAAAAGAGTTTGCTGATTATTAAGTTACCTTGTGCTAACCTGTAAAAATTTAGGGAGAGGGAAGACATGTGTGATTATATTATAAATATTCTGTGGAGATTAAAACATTTATAATGGTTACTGTGTAGAGATTGAAAAATAAAAACCAGTGCTAAAAAACAGATTTTTCCCCTCAATTGTATTATTACCCATAATGCAGTTACTTGACTTACATAATACAATAATTTTTCGCACCTGCAGAATTCATTTAAGAAATTCAATAAAACGTGCTAGGCTTTTACAGAGTCAATGGGAAATGGCAAATGCACAGTTTCCTGTCTCCTAATCTGCTCATTCTTATCTTTTCCCATTGTGTACGCAGTTCGTTCCTTCTGCGGCACAGCAGATTATCAGCCATTGAAAAGCAACACTGCTTACCGGTGTTTGTCTGCTTGTGAACCAAAGAAAGCGTGCACTGAAACATGCCAGATTCCTCACTTTGAGGGAACCATGCAGGGCTTCTGCTAGCTCCTCAGAACAAAAATTCTCACTGTCGAATGAAGCAAGTCAGTACCAGCACAAACCTGGGCATAGAAATGCATCATAGAACGTGGCCCTGATGGATTTCTTAATCCAACCAAGTTCTGGTTGAAGCTCCTCACTCTGACACCAAAGTACAAGTCAGATAATCCCACACAAATCATTGTGAGAGAGGACCATCACTCGGAAGTGTAAACTAAAGTTTTAACGTTAGAAATAAGTTCCCCGCTGAAATTTTGGTTGAGGACATTTGCCGGATGTCACCAACTAGGACAACTGCAGTTCAAGAGCCAAAGCTGTACTCGAGGTTTTATATCGATTCAGAGTTACAGCAGTGGTCAGAAGTCCTTCCTCTCCTATGCAAATACCCTGAGGTAGGTCGCAGAGAAGGATGCTGTGCCGAGATCACTCGGCTGCCCTTGGTGCTACTGCGCCATAGGCTTGAGTGTCATCTATTTAGAGTGACATCCGACACTTGTGGTTGCATCAGGAGTGACTCAATGAGACACAAGTTAAATCATGACACTCAGGGTAGCAATGACCTCCAGCATCCTGAAACACAATCCTGGGAGACTAATAAAAACATTTCATCTTTCTATTCTTGGGTAATGTAGCACTTCTCATGGATTTCCATGCTCGATCAGGTTATTGCAGGAGGTTATGTTCTGAATGGACTGAACGCCTGACTTGGGTGACAAAGTCAAATCCACACTAAATTAGCAAATATGTGTCCCAGTTCACTGTATTTTCCTGCAAGTGAAGTCTTCATATTATAATGTGCTTAGATGGAGAAGTGGCAGTGTATGCATCTGGACAGATGTGTGTACTTCAGTGACTTGTCCCTGGGGATACCTAGAGGATCTCCTTTATGTCAGGGTTAATGAAAAACAGTAAACAATGACCTGGGGAGAGATGTGATAAGTAACCCCCACTTCATTTATGCATTTTATAAGAAGTAAAACTTAAGGATAGAAATATACACAGTCAAATATAATCAGTACACAAGTGCCCAGTATAGAATGATAGTGATGTTAGTGAGAACATCTTCATCAAGATGAAAGCAAACTTCTTCCTCTTTTCCACAGTCCACCACTGTATCTGTTACTAGAGTTCTCTGTTGGCCACGTCCTGCTGCTTTCTTTACTCTAGAAGTCTGAAGTCAGGCCAACATAGCATTCACTGAGATGCCTCAGTATTAAGTCCTTAAATTCTGATTCCGAGATACAAAGCTATCTGGTTCAGGAGACATGGGGAGAGAGAAAGCAGGAGGAGGTGCTATGCATTGTTGAAGACAGACACAGAAAGTGCCGCTCATCTGCAATACCTATGTGCTGTGTGGGACACACTTGGTGTTGAGACCTGAGGCTGTCTCTGCTCATGCAGGAATAGCTTCATTGCAGGCTACTGGTAAGCAAGGAAAATTTCCAGAAGGATTGTAACTGAGAAAGTCCCTATCAGATCTTAAAGTACCTAAAGTGGGTACGTGTGGGTAAATATCCTACTCAGTATAGATTTATTTATCTTGAAGCAGGATCTTTTTATGGAGACCAGGTAACCTTTGAACATGTAATCTTCCTTGCCTCAACCTCTCACTTTCTGGGATTACAAGGATGTTACTACGCCTGTATAGGTTATTCTAATGTCGTGAGATTTTTTTAAATCTCTACTGCATATAATTGTCCCTTTCATATATAACATTAAACATTATTTTATTAACTTATATAGCAAGGAGGAGGAAACCCCAAACAGGTGAGGCTGTGTGGCCAGCTAAATTCTTTCAGCCACTGGCAAGCTTAATCTCAGTTTACACTACATATAGTTCACATTACTGGCTCAGCACACTAAAACTGTTGATTGTCAAGGAACCCCAGTCAAATGAAATAAAATCAGCAATGCTAAAGCACTGCCTGAAACAAACATCTTCCTCGTGAGTTATACTTTGTCAGCTATTTTGCTGCTATGATTTCAGTAGAATAGACTTTTAACTCAAGCAATAATTCTAGAATTGAGTGCTAATTATTTTGAAAGCATGTTTTATCAGAAAAAAATCAGTTCAAATTGGTATACAGATGGTGGCTCCATTAAGGATGGCTCTTCTTTTGAGTTATTTAGTAATCTTCACTAAGGTCAGAGAGGTAAGTTCTTCCAAACATAAGTACAAAATTTGTTTATAAATATTAAAGGCAACTTAAAATTATAGGATTGTAATATTTCACTAAAATCAGGTACAGCATTTTATAGAAAATATTCTCTAGCGTTACTAGGGTAATTTAAAAAATATTTTTCTAATTCTGTTTATTTTTTGCTTTGTATTTTTTATTACTACTTTATTTGAGTCATTAGTGCATGTATTTCTAGTATGCTGTCTTTTTGTGGAACAATTTGGAAGTACAGTTGAATAAAACATGAATAAGACATCTAAAGCCTTTTCTTTTTGGTGATTAAATCTGTGTACTACTTATTGAAATATTCAATAAGACATTCAATACTTTATATATAACTCTTGAAATTCCATAGTAGTCATATTAATGGAGCATCTGAGAAGAGATATATTTTATGTCATATGCTTGACCTTTCTGCCAAACTTAAAAGTGGATCATTAAAAGGAACAAACTAATGATATTCAGAATAGCCTTTCCCATGTTCAGTTCTAGGTCAATTAACTGCTATATCTATACCATATTGTACGTCAGTGTGACTGGCATTGTTCTAAGCCACGGCATGCATACTAGTCTATCGGTTTTGAGGGGGAAAATGATCTGTGCACTCTGTAACATGCTGTAGACAAAGCTAAACCATGAAAATATGAACACAATGGAAAAGGCAGTTTCTAGACATCTTCTCAATGAATCAAAGCGGTTCATTCAACTGTCGTACAGGATCTCAAGGCATTATTCCACTAGAAACCAAATTCTTCAGCACCGTCAAGATGGGTGAGCTCTCTGCGCATGTGACTGGAATTTCCTCTAAGCTCTTAGCATTTGAAGAGATTGGTTTCTTCTTCCTGTTTTAATGGGGGATCAGTCTCCAGTGTGAGCAGTTAATCAAAACATATTGTTCAAACCCGTCTAGAATCTTCCAAAGTGGAGAGTGTTAAATATTGTGACCGTTCTTCATAATACTTAGGCTGATTTAAAATAGCAGCTCATTCATTCATAAAGGCTCTTGCTTGAAATAAAACCGATCTGCTATTACTTGGGACTTCAAAGCCATAGCATTTAAATATTGCAAATGCATTCTGGCTTTTGATAATATTAATCAGTGTAGAAAGAGCTTCTTGGGATTTTAGATTAACATTGAGAATTATAATACTTATTGAGGTTTAAAAATCAAGTTTGAAGGAAGCATGAATGGCTTCATTTTGTTTTTTAAGAGATGAGAAGCTGCTTGCCAGTTAGGATTGGCTCTCTTCAGAACAACCAGAAACATCTAACCAGTCAAAGAAACAAATGAAAAATGAGTAATTCTTAGATTTTTCTTTTTTTTCAAGAACATTCTTGGGTGCAGGGCAGCTTCTTGGTAAACATGAAAACCTGAGTCAAATTCCCAACTTTGTGGCACAAAGTGGGGAAGTGGGGCAGTGGGGGAGCAGGGGAGGGTGATCACACAAGCTATAGAGTCAACAGAGATGCCTTTCCATGCAAAAAGAAGTTACTAATAATTAGATTAGAACAACCACCAAAACAGTTGCACAAGCAGGCTTTGCTCTCACACCTCCATCAAGTTAGGATCATACTCAGCGTGTAGGTTCCTCCTATTCCCCTGCCTTTCTCATCCTGATCAAATGAATGTGGCCAAGTGAGGAGACAGGCCTTTTGCAGGCAGCCTTTGTGGAAAAACAGAGAAGGGGAATTTAGAAACAGATCATAAGAACCAAGGAATGAGATATTTGGGACATTTGGACAAAAATCCTACTATTTTCCATCTAATCTGCTTTCTTTTTTTATGAATATTTTTAACTGGGATTTTGACTACTCTGTTTGCATGGATGATGCTTTTATTTAAAAAAAAAAAACCAAATCAAAACATGAACCTCCAAATTCACCCTCCAAAGCCTGGCCACATTGTGTTCAATCTCCCAGCTCCTACTGGCGACTCTGAGCTCTTAGGCTATAGTACCAGAGAACACATACTGGTTTAATTTGAACAAGGTGAATGAAGAAAGAAGAGAAGATGCCGAAAGAAAAAGAGAAAGAAGACCAAGGGACACCAAAGCAGCCACTAGCTTGGTAATTAGCCCACTGTCAATCCTGGGTAAGAATAACAGACCTCCTGTCTACCTCACAAAATGCAAGGATGCAGGCTTACACAGCATCCGTCATCTTTTGAGCCAGTCATTATGTAAATGTTTATTGTCACTTGGTTTTGATCACAAAGCGAGGCATCGCAGAGTTACATGAAGAGTATTAGACGGCAGACCTTGGCCCTGTATGGACCCACAGGTCAACATAAGACAGTTCTAATCTTGAACTGAACAGACATCACCTGTGGTTCTATTCTAGTGCCTTTATTTTTTTTCATTCAAAACATAAGAATAATTGATCCAGGTGCTATAATAAGAATGAGAATGTTATGGATTCTTTCTCCTTGATGAGCCCAAAGGTTTTTTGTTTCTTTTGATGTATTTTCTCTTTACTATTTTCGTGACTTTAAAGACCCAGACAGTAATACAGTGGGATAAGGAAGGGTATGGTTCTAAAGGAGTTATTGAACACAGAGAAAAGATCCTGACTTTGACCCTGGGTCTCCAGTGGGAGGAGGTCCAGCCTGGCTTTAGGTGCTGTGTTGAGTCATGCTGCCCATGATGACCATGCAAACTATGGGGAGAAGGAGTCAAATACAGGGGCGCAGGGTGACCTCATTTTCCCAGCTCCCTGCAACTTCAATGGAAACAATGACACCAGCAAGGGGAGAGAAAGTAGTCCTGACGAGGAAGGCTGAAGAGACTTAGACAGGCTGATCATTTACAGCATTTTCTGGCTCCCCTATATCTGAAAAATCAAATGTCATTCCAAATTATTCTTTGTTATTTGGGTTCTTCCTTTTCGTTAGGGAAAATTTAACTTTTCTCTTCAGGTGGCTGTTAACAAAACTTGTGGGAAAAAAAAAAACCCTTTCCAGTTAATTGCTCCCACTTCCCTTAAGCTGTTTCCTAAGAATGAAATATGGGAGAAATGAGTGGATGAGGGGGGCAGGAGGAAGAACAAGGAAAGCAGAGGAGATAGACGAGGGAGGAGAATGAGGATAAAGAGCCACTCGGAAAAATGAGGCTGCTTTCAAAGGACAGAGGCAGAGGAAGAAGAAGATGAAGAAAGAAAGAATAAGAGGAGAAGGAGGAGGGCCAAAAGGAGAAGAAGGGTCCAGTACTGGAAGAGAGAGGAGAAGTGAAGGGGGAAGGAAGAGAAACTCAAGAAGCGTGGGGAAAGTGTAAAAGGGAGGACAGCCACGGTAAACGAGGGAACTGAAGCAGAAGCAGCCAAGATCTGGTGCCCACTCCTGACTCCGAGCCATGTCTGACAAAGTTATTATGTGGCTCCCACTGCCTGGTTCCACTGAACAGAAATGTTATTTCTGTGTGCTGCTCTAATGAGGTCAGGGCTGCTTGGCACCCCGGTTCCCTATATCGCCTCAGCCTGAGATCAGTCTGCTGTCAGGCATTATTTCCTCCTATGCTCTGGCTGAGCCTATGCTGTGGTCTCTAGATATGCTAGACACTGGACTGATAGCCTTAGTCCACAGCTATCTTTAGACGTTCAGACTGCGGCCTAGGGTGGTATTCAGTGAGTTAGTCTCCTTCAGAAGGCAAGCGGCTGTGCACCTCTGTTCTCTACCTCAAGCCTGAAGGTACTACAGGGGACAGGACATATTTTCCTCATATCTCCTAAACATCCCTTATATTGAAGTCCCTGTCAGTGATATTTATAGGAAATGACCATTGCAGTTCACTTGGAAAAGGCCAAATAAAGAGAGAAAAAATGGTTTGAATCTGGAAACAGACTAACTTGTTCCAGTCTGGAAGAAGTATAAGCTCAAATCTAATTCCAATCTACTGCCCAGGAAACTGACATTGAGTTAGTCCTGGCTTTTGGCCTTCGGCAGTCCTATGAAAGCAGAGCAGAGCCAGTAATCCCCTGTCACATGTGTTCAGAGATGTGTCCTAGCTGTTTTCCAGGCCTATGCGGCTGAACCCAACATTCATAAACAGCCTGGAATTTTAACTCAGGGCAGTATTCTACTTAAAGGTGAATACAGGTACCAAGATACACTGGCAGGATTTAAAGAAGACAAAACCCACCTTGCAAACATAAACATATGCTGTAATACCAGATCATAGGTCATACTATACCACTAAGAGCTGACGGTGCTAACATTAAACACCCCTGCACATATCAGACAAGCCCCACTACTGACGCATGCTCGAAACCCAGAGGTACCATTTTCACCAGGCCTTTCAGACATTATGAAAAGTATGAAAAGTCCGTTGTCTTCTGTGCATATGCACAGAGGATAATTCGTCAAATATTGGTGTTTCAAATAAACTGTGTTCTTATGCCCTTTTCTGTCTTTGTTGTTGCTGTTCTAATACACCTGAAAGTTTTTGAGCAGAGTAGCTCTTTGTGGGATACTAGAGTGCCTGTCCTCTAAGGGTCCAGTTGTTACTAACAGGATCATATCCAAATATAAGGTGGAGCGGGTCCGTAGTGAGTATGTGTATCACAGTGCATGGCTGAGCAATTGCTACTCAACTGTTGAATATGAATTCCATATCAGTGAATAGATTTTCAACTTACTATGAGTTGTCTGACAAAGATCTTTTCCTTCCATACTAGGAGTGTGAATGGAATGACAAATAACCTTAAAGCATTCTTTTTTGGGTTTGTTTGTTTTTGTTTTCTGAGACAAGGTCTCAGCACATAGCACGGGATGACCTAGAACTAGACATATGGCCTAGGTTGATTTTAATGGCCAGCACTCTTCCTGCCTTTCCAGTCTACGTGCAAGGATTAAAGCCATGCAATGCTGTGACCGATGGTGCTTTACTTCAGAAACATTACAAATAAATCAGAAAATAAAGAAAAACTAAAAGAGGAAAACCCCAGTGTTTCCAGAGGCATGAAATTCCTGAGTTAAAAGGATTTAATTCTGGGGAGAAGGGAGCATTTTCACAAGTTTCTGCTTTAGAGGTTTGTGCACGTGGAGCCAGCGCTCAGCTGACGAAAGCAGCAGTGGTTGCACAAGGAGGTCAACAGACATGCGCCCCACAGATCTCTGCCTTGGTGTCTCCTAAGGACACAGAGCAAACCTAGCCACTTCCCATATGAGTTTCACGCACATGAAGAAGCCGGATGTACCCGTGCCTAAATACATGGGGACTGGAGGGCCATCCCACTGCAGATGTAATGCAACTACCTATTCCTAGTTACGAAAAAGCCATCCCACACGAATGCCCTCTCATCCCCCAACCCACTCTAGAAAAAGAACAAGCATTATTGCTTTTCAAGCATGTGGAAGAAGACATAAGTTTGCACTGAGCATCAGGTGGAGCTTGTTTTAAAAGCTTCAAAGCTCAGACAAAAAAGGATCAGTTTCATTAAACTACCATAGAATCAGATATAAACATTTCCATAATATTTCACCACTGAAACAGAGAGAAATGAGGACATTGAAATAAATGCAAATGCTTTATGACTGTCCTTAAGGTAGCAAAATCTCTCTTTCTTATTAATAATGTGGAGACAAGTGTACTGTTTATAACAGCGTAAAAATTTGAAGGCCAACGTGCATAGCTTTTATATCTTGTTATAAGCATATATCTATACAAAGCAAGCTTAAATAATCATTAACATATAGGGTAATAATGGTGTCTTACAATAATCCATTATCTTCCTAGAGATCAGCAAATGGCTACTGCTTCTAAACATTGGAAGTCAAATATCCGCCCTTGTATGGAAAACATGTTACTGACCTTGTTCTAGCACTACGTTCTTCCAGAAGGCAAGAATACATATTTGAAATATTTCCATCACTATCACTCTACTTTAGCTACATATAAATAATGTTATGATCAAATCTATCATATTCACTTCAAATCTTCTTGATTTACCTGCTTAATTTTACACAATTGGTTAAATTCCTTCTCAAACTTTTAGTAAACATAATTCGTCCCTCTGTTGCTGAAAGTCTTCTTTAAATGTTAACTTTTAAATTTGACAATACTAACTTAAATCTAGAGTCTGTTTCATTCACTTTCAAAGTTGGTCCCATATTTTCGGCGGGAACTCAAATAAGTAACTGAACACTCAGCGTGGAAGAAAGCAAGAACCTTCCTACAAAACCCCACATGGCGGACACATCGATCTCCTACATACAGGACAAGTAAGAGCAGCTCAAGGTTTCGTCACTGAAGAAAAGGGAAGAAGAAGCTAGCAAGACCATCTATCTGCCACAAAGATACATTTCCTCATTGTGTATAAAGAAAAGACTTTTTAAAAAAATTTAAAGTGCACATACTGCCCAGAAAGAAAAATGCTTTAGGAAGTCTATCAGAAACCAACCCAGACAAACCAAACACTGTGAGAAACGATGTTCTTCTCATTTGCATCAGCTGCTTTCATTATTTAAGCTGCAGATGATCCTGTAGAATGTGCATTTCTGGTCAAAGGGCTCATATGTCTATTTTATTTGTATAATCATTTGTGTTTATATAGAGAAGAAATCTGAAAATAAAAGAGTAACATGATAAACTCATATGATGGCATTTTTTCTCTCTACCCCCTCCATGTCGTCTATCAGAAAAAAATCATGGATGTTGTTTATGCTCCTGCAGCTAGAGACAGCTCCTTGTTTCCTGTCTCATTCACACTGCAATATAGAATTGAATACATGGCATGGAAATTGACTTCCACTCGCTTTCGAAGCTCTAGATAAAATTAGACAAACAGAATCATGTATTATAACCAAACACAAAAACTGGTGACAGAAACTAATTCAGATTTGGCTATATATGCAGGCACAATGAAAAACATGAATCCGTCTTAATTGTAATCAAACACTTTATAAACTCTGAGACATGACAATATCCCAGTTTTATACCCGGGAAGCATGTATCATCAATAGTTAAAACCATGCCTATTAGAGAAGACCACAAAGGACAGGGCAACGGGTACATTGTGGACTCTGGGCTGGGTGTTACACAGTTCTCAAAACGGTTCCTTTCCCCTGTATCCACCCCCTAAGTCCTCTGGGCCATGCTGTCTTCTCTTTGCCTGATCTTCCGCTGAACTAGGCCAGGAGTCACTTTTGCTACTTCTAATAACAGCACCTTCTTGACCCAAGATAAAGCGCATGCCCAGGTCTACAGGACTCTGTGACTGGGGCTCTCAGTACTTCTTCCTGCACTTCCAAGCCACCACACCACGTGGTACACCAGGGAACTCAGAACACTACCATCTGGTCCAGGTCTGCCCCTACAGACAACAATACCATTTTCTGACATCCCACAGAAAAAATGATTATATCTGCCTACATATGATGCTGGAAAGACTTTTCCTTTATCTGTGTGGCCAGTTTGATCCGTCTTACTAAAGCAATGAAGAAAACGATACTCAGTGGAATGTGAGAGCTATACCTTTTATGACCCAAGAAAAATGCGACCCAAGGCCGTGTTTTTCATACCTTTGCAGCCACCGATGAATTCGGTTTCTCCAGCAAGTCCCAAAGTTTCTTCCTTTTCTCGGGGCAGCAGGTGTTGTCAAACTCCTCTCCCTCCCGCTCGCGCATGGTCTCTGCCTCCCGCCTCAGTTCTTCGTTCATCTGCTCTTTCTTCTGATGGTATCTGGCTTGGCAGCAGGATTCCAGGTAAATCTCATCGATGCCCCAGTAATCAAGCTCTTGGCCAAAAGAGAGCGCACACATTTCTTCCATCATGTGGAGTTTTCCTGTCCGGTAGAAGTTTAGAATGGAGGTGAAAGCTCCCGGATGTCGGTCGAAGAAATACTCATTCTCGTTCAGATTGTAGTCATCGCAAACCTCCAGGAGGCTCTCGTGCGTGTTACAGTCCCGGAGCTTCCCCAAGCGCGTCCTGGGGAGCCTATCCAGAGTTCTCCACAGGACTTCGTGGTTAAGGCCCCCCACATTGATCTTCACTCTCCGAGAGCATGTTTTGCTTCGGATAATGTCTACGGGTTCTGGAGGAAGAGAAAGTGTCGACCTGGATGTCTTCCTGTTCAAGCCAGGTGGAGCCTTTTCTGCCATTTTGAACTGGACAGAACCACAGATCCAGGGTCCTTAGAGAGAAGGTCAGCTGAGGCAGGATTCCTCTGGAGCAGGCGTGTCCATGACAGCTGGGGGGAAAAAAGGGCATTTAGTCATACACAGTTCTCCCACAGCGCTGCCTGTCCTTCTGGGTCACTCTGCTGCTACAGTCACGGATACCATTAATGGTCATTGTTTTTCTCCTGCAGGTAGAAACCTGGGTTGTAGGAAATAAGAGGGGAAGCCACATAATGAGGTTCCCAGAGGAAGCTGTGTGCTCACTTGTCCACATCTGTAGCTTGACAAGACCCAAATGCATCACCGGTGTTGCAGAGCAGTGCAGGTGCTGATGAAGGCCCCAAAGATAAAGTCCTGGCACAGTGACACCAGCTCTGCTGCTAACCTACCCCGCCAGGTCCTATTCACAACATCCGTTTCAGGTGGATGACCTTCCTCATGGCCGCACCTACTCCAGTCACTGAAACCAAAGTCTGAGAGCACCTGGTCCTCTCATCTTCATGCAACTACAGACCTCTGGACATTATAGCTCCTAGAAACTGCTTACACTCTCTGCCGTTACCCAGTCCCCAGCACCAAGGGCCAGAGCTAAACTCCTTGCCATCCTTGTATGTGGCACTCCCAGAGTCATTAAACTGGCCCAGCCTCTGGTGTTGGTCATCTGAGCCACTCTCACACACAGCAACAAACACCATCGACTAAGACACAGACTTGTCCTTATTACCCTGTCTTAAGCCTTCAAAGGCTCTTTGTTATTGGAAGTAAAACCAAGTCAGCCATACAAGATCCTCTCCACATTCCCTACTAGTCCAAATCACTGTCTGGGAACCGTCTTCTATCTATAGGGAATATAACGCAAAATACTTAGGGATTTTAGGAACCTTGAAATGTATGTAGATAGGTTGATAGCTGGATGTTAGATAGATAATACAGACAACTAGATATAGAAAGCTATATCATGAAATAATTTTCATATATATATGCATACCATTTTTCTGTTTTAATTTTAATACACTAATAGAGAAATAATAATAGCTAATAGTAAAATAGAAGAACTATAATAATATGGTATATTTAACATTATCTAAAACTAAGGAGTTATTAATTTCTATAAATTTCCATGTAATATTTTCGGGCCTTGTTGGATCATGGTTAGCTAAAAACACAGAAAGTGAGTGGATAAAGGGAACTTTTCTTTTGTGTTGCACCAACCTTATCATGCCCACAGCACTGATTTTAGGGCTTGGCTCATTTATAGCAAATCCTGGTGGGATCTCCAACTTTTGTATTTGCTTTTGATCAATAACTGCTTGCTTTTCAAGACTTGGGCCAGATGTTACCTCCTCCAGAGGATCTTCCATGACACACTTCCTCTGGGATCAAGAAACTGTGTCTCTTGTCTTCCACCATGTTACTGAAACAGTATCTTTCCGTAATGTACTGCAAGCTCCCAAGAACAAGCCCACCCTTCTTTATTTTTATGCCCTCGTCATTGAGTACACATTGGAGCGGTTTGCTTTATTAAAATAATGAGTCAATTCTTTGTTTTCCATAAGCAGCTAACAGTCAGGAAATGTATAAATGACGTTATTGGGATTGTGTGCCTGAAATGCATCTATGTGTGCAAGCTGTGCATGGTCAGAATCTGTAATTGCATGCCGAATTTGTGTCCTTTTGTTTCACATCTCTTTTCCACTGGGCACTAATGTTTAGAACACGATATTTATAGTTTTTCCCCTTGATGGTCTTGTTGTATTATCATCTGAAGCAAGAAGAATCCTCGTGGCTATTATCTTCTGAGTGATTTGGTAGAAAATCCCAGAGCTTTGAGAAACTGGCCCACAGAGCCCTCTTTGAGGTAAAGCGCCATTTTTGCAAGTCAGTGGCTGAGACTAAAGTGAAGTGATGAACTTTGAGATCCGAGAGGTTCTCAGGGCTAAGACTTTATTGTATGATGCACAGCAGTTTCTGCAAGGCCCAGGATTCTCCATCTGCATGTTAAGTTTATTTCTCCATCTGGAGACCAAGTATCCTCTAAAATGAATATGTTTGCCTTCTGAAGAAAAAGTAGATGGACCATATGAGAAGGGTTTTAGACGTGGGCAACAAAAAAATTGGGAGTTTTTTCAGACATACAGGAGTATTTTAAAGATACACGCACACATACACTTCCCTCATATCTGGCCAAAAATAATGTCCATTTTACAAAAATAAAAAGGGATGATAATGATTGCTAATGTTGTTTGAGCTTGAATTCTTCCTTTAGGAAGACAAGAATAATATCTCATCCATAAGGCATGGTATTATCATGAGTAAATGAGACCTTTTGTATAAAGGCTTCACTCTAAGAAAACACATCTAAATAAAATAAGGATATTCACAGATCTTCCTCGGGTTTGGTTTTTTAACTGCTGAACGAAAATGAATAAGAAAAAACACATTCATGTTTATTAAATGAATGCTAATCCATCTTTTACCTTTTAAGGCCTGGACTTGTGGGTCTCATTCTTTCTTTCTGTTGAAAATTAGATCTACAAATAAGAGACACTCTGTAATATGCACTGTCTTGGTATTGACGCTCACATCCACATTTTGTATCTTACTGACATTGAACTAAAAATATTTTTAAAGGAGCAGTAGCATCAACGTCAGACAAAATTAAATGAAAATATTAGGAAAAGGGCAGCTGCAGTGGTGAGCACAGATGTCTTTTCCACTGAATGACGTCACCCTGCTACTACCGTAACAACTCAAAGTCTGTTACTAGTTCACATGAACAATCAGCACTAAGGTAAGACTGCTTTGAACTTGGAGACTGTTCTATTTGCTTTTCCTTCACTGTGATAAAGCACTCACCCGGAGCAACCTGGAGAAGGAAGGGTTTATTTGGCTTGTACCTCCACATCACACTGTGTCACTGAAGAAAACCATGGAAGAACTTGAACAGAAAGCGGGAGGTAGGAGCTGAAGCAAAGACCAAGGAAGAATTCTGCTTCCTGACTCATTGACTGCTTCTGCTTAGCTAGCTTCCTTCTACAACCCAGGACCACATGCCCAGGGTGGCATGATCCACTGTGAGGTCGACCCTTCTCCATCAATCAGCAGTAAAGAGAACCTTGCAGGCATAGCCATAGGTCATGGAGACATATTGTTCAGCTGAGATTCTCTCTCTTCCCAGGTATGTCAAGTTCACAACCATGAACAGCCATCACAAGGACAAATGAACAGAAAATGCACCTCCTCTTTTTGGAATGCCATGCCTCCTGATTAAAATAGTGTTTTAATTAATTACCTCACATATGAGGTTTATGACAAAGACAGAGAACATTAGCATGACTCTGGTAGAAACATTTCCTATCTATGATCAAAGGTCTATGTCCAAAGACCTGCCATCCTGTGATGGTATTGCTAAGAGTAAATGCTGTGTCCAAGTCACCAGCACGACACCAATTACTTAAAGCTTTTGCATGCCCACGACTTACACTGAATTTTCTTTCAAAGGGTGTCTAAGTGAAAAGTGGAGAGAGGTCAGAAGACTTAGATTTCAAAATATCTTCTTCACTGATCAAGAACTTTCTATTGTAAGAAATCCCATGTTGATTACAGATCCCATAATAAAAATCAGGCTGAAACCCAATCCTCTCTTTTCAAAGAGAAGAGGGCAACCGGGGCAGAGGACGCCCTGTTGATTCGACTTCCGTCCAACTGAACATTGTCCACTGCGGCTCTTGTGGCTGTGATAAATGTCTTCATTCACCCTTGGCAGAATATTCTGTGTGCTCCCTGATTAAACACATCAGCTCTTGAGTAACTAGAGAATGAGAATAGTGTTCAGAGAGTCAAAAAAGTTTTCAGAATAAGCCAATAATTCAGGTACACTCCAGCGTACCAGCCTCGACAACAGAACTTTGGAGAATACACCGGCCCGTTGTGTCTACCAGCTGGTGCCTCTCCCTACTTGCCTGTCTTCACTGCCCTACAAATTATATGTCTTGCTTCTATTCCATCCCCTGTCTTTCTAACATGCAGGTCCACTATGTCATTCAATTCAATTGGAAAACAATCACAAACACACACACACACACAAAAAAACCCAGAGAATATTATTTTCAGATTTACACTGCTTCCCCCAATTTTTTTTTCTGTATCTCTTTTAATATAAAGACCTCCCAAGATGAAACTATCAGATCTTATTTTGGAAGAAAACAAAATTATGTAAACCAAGTTGTTGCTATTTTTCAGGTGCTGGAGGCGGAACCCAGTGCTTGGGAGTTGGACTCACTAAAATACACACCTTATCGTTGAGGTACCACAGCCCTGACAGTACTCTATAGCCTTTCTCACTGCTTCTGACGAGATGTCACTGTGTTTCCCAGTCATCGCTTAGACTCCTTAAGTTAATGTGGAGCAGCCTTCCTCCATCAGCCGCCGAAGCAGATGGGCCCACAGGCATCTGCTGCTGTGCCTGCCCCAAGGTGCTCTCCAAGGAAAGGTGTAGAGAGCCACAGCATCTCTTTCCATTCAGGCTGACCTTTCACATTTGACCTTTCTGAGTGGGCTTTGGTTTGGTCATCCACGAGTCTATGATTCTTTGACTTCCTATGACACAGCCCGTGCTATTTCCCTGTCACTGTCATTGTCATTTGGTGGCCTTTCCCATCTTCCCCCCAATTCCTGTGTTTACCTTAAACAGGAATAAACACAGACTACCTCCAAATCAATGAAAACTCTTCTTTCCACTTCTGGCTTCCTAGCAGAAGGTGGTTTGCATATTTCACTTTAAGAGCCCTTTCATTTTTTATCACGGCTTAGACAAGACTGCATTCTGAATATCATAAAAATTTCACTCATTTTATTTAGTGTTTGGTTAATTTTCTATGCTGTGGCATTTCATTTTTAATCTATGGTCTTTTCTTCCATATTAATTTTACTTCTAACAATGAATCTGCCGGTTTCCTCCGGGTTAGGTATTGTGTCTTACCACTCCAGAGTGTTAGGCAAAATTTATGTTTTTAATTTTAGTAATGCAAATGGATACAGTACTGTGTTCTCTCACATATAATTTTAGATGTGAAATTATGTCTATCATAATAATTTTACTCCAGAAAAATTAATCACATGATTCAACTCGTATATAAGTAAAATATCAAATGTAATGATTCAATACTTAAACTATAGGTGTTAAGTAACTGTAGAATTTGTACATATGTAAATGATCCGTCATAAAAGATTATATCCTTATGTCATGGATGAAATGGCAGTGAATATTCTTTCTTGGCAGGTGACATTTGTTGTCGCTGGGTTGACTGTGAAGCCTGCAGCTGATCAACTGGCCAGTGCAAAAGCACTCAACATCCCCTCATTAGTCTAAGAAGAAAGCGGCTCCCCCCACAGTCAACAAGAGCAGACACTGGAGGTTACACAGCTGCAGGCTTCTCCCAGCAGTGTGGAATTAGGCTGCCATCCATGCAGGGCCAAAGCTGACAAAACACAACTTTCTGATCATGGCATCATAATTACAGCTTCAGGCTCCAGGTTTGAGGAGGAGACTTTCTTTTTTTTGCTTCGCTTTTTTTTTCTTTTCTGCAGACTCAAAAATACTAGCATTATGTCATACTCTTGACACATCCTTAGTGTAACCAAGCAGGGTAAGACACATGTGTGATTCTGGGAGCACAAAAAGCAAATGTTTCTGAAGGTCTCAGTGACGTCTCATTTCGGTTTTGTGCTGCTGGTCCATGTTGACCAGGTATTTGCCAGCAAATGGCTTGAGGACCTCTAAGTCTCTACAGCCCACATCTAGCTATATGGTGGCTTCTTAAAATGTCACGTATGTTTCAAGAAGTAGATTTTTGGAGAGCTGTTTCTATTTCAGAAAGTCACAACTATTTTCTGAGGTTGATATATGGATGAAAAGACAAAATAACTGTTAGATGACAATAATACCAGTTTTAAAAATCCACTCCCTGCTAAAATGCGTTAAAACACCTTTTAAAAAGGTGGGAAAAAACATTAAAATGACAAACAACTTAAAAAAAATCCATCAAACTTCTTAGCTCACAATATTCAAAACAGACTTCCTGGAACCTCTCCAGGATTCTGAAAACAAAAACAAAACAAAACAAAACCAAACAAACAAAAACCCTGAGCAAACCAGGATTACTTTGGAGCTTAGAAAGACTGCTGCATTTTAAACTGTCCCTGGCATCAACATGCCAGACTCCAGGAAGGACTGGGGTGATGTTGTTTGCTAAGTCCAGGGGGCCACCTCTCTTCTGTAATCAATGGCCACTCATGTTTCTGTGACCCTCAGTTTTAGCACAACTATTTTCTTTTTTGTTAAAAACAAAAAAGAAAAAAAAAACCCTAGACCTTTTCCCCGTTGCTATAAGTGATACGATGCTTTTTTTAGATGCACTCAAATGGATCCCCAAAGCTTGGCCTTTTGTGGTCACAGGATGCGTTGAGCTGCAGTCAGAAGGGGGAAAAGGTATTAAAGAAGTTGTAATATGAGTATTTTTCAATAACACAGACGTCCCCATATCTATAAATAAATTATTTCATTTAGACACCCTTTTCTTCACTAGAATACAAAATCATCTAAAGAATTAGACCATGTATGGTGTGTTTGCTATAATTAGAGCATAAAGGTTCTAGACATATTTAGAACAATGGTCTTTTTAATGTTTCTTTAAATATATTCCTTTTATTTCTTCAGAATATAGAATAATTATATGATTTCTCTTTTTCCTTTCCTCCCTCCAAACCCTACCATATACATCTCCTTGCTCTCTTTCATATTCATGCTTTTTCCCACTAATTGTTGATGAACACAAAGTTCAACTTTTACAGTAGCATCTGAGCATTCAAGTGGGACGTTTAATACTACGATGAAGAGTGTGACCTTGTAGAGAGTTTGACCTTATAATGGAGAGGTGCCTTTATGTTGGGAGTTGAGGTGTATTATTTCAAGTATCTCTTTTTACAAAACTCTTCCCAGAATCACAAAGGGGAAAAACAAAGAAATCCAGAAAGCAATCAACAGAAAAGTTTTTAGCACTGAAGGAATAGCAAGCAAAGGGCCACATTAATCTCTTGAAGACTACAGTTACTAGCTGGGGTTCTGTCTGGATGGTAAAGTCAATTCCTTGGATGACTGGCTTGCATTTCGTACTCCATTTGGATGTTTGGCATAAAGTAAATTTAGGCTCTTTGAAACCAAATTTATGAAATTTGGGTAGAATGTGAAAATATTGTTAGGCCCTTTCTAATAATATTAGTTTTAATTCACATAATAAGTGGAATATACTTTTTGCACAAGTGATATATCTCAGGCCTAATAGTAGACATAAATTTTCAAATTATGTTCCTATCCTTATTTTCCAGAGCTCAGCACCTGATAGATAATATAGCTTTCTTAAGGCTCAACTACTAAAGATTGGACTCTACAGCAGAATCTATTTCTGATTGTGTGTGTGTGTGTGTGTGTGTGTATGCTCTTGGAGGCCAGAGGGTGCCAGATCCCTGGGGCTTAAACTGCAGTGTTGTGAGTCACCTTACATGGATGCTGGGAACTGAATTCAAGTCCTTATTAGGATAGTAAGTGCTCTTCATCATAAAACCTTCTCTCTATACCTCTAAACATAAATATTACAGCATGCTTTAATACAGATGTCTATGTGTGGGGACTAGAACAAAGCACATGGCAGAAGAGAGCTTCTATATGGCCCATTTTTCATATTTATAACTTTTAACCCTTGGCTCCAATGAGGTCACGTGATTAAGTTGACATCACCTAGTCTCTGTTTAGCTTGATCTAGAACCCAGACCTGTCAATGCTGAGACAAGCCTCTTTCCATCACTGCTGCCCCATTACCCTTGGATTCTCACTTATTAGTGAGTGTTTTAAAGAACAACTCTCATGCCAAAATAGCGAGTCAAGTAAGCTCAAGTTGCCTCTTGTATATTGTTCATTTAAAGAAAGGGCAATCAATTTCTTTCTTCAATGCCATGGGAAGTAGACAAGATTGCCGGGCAAAAAATTGGGATCTTGGGGGTGGGGTGGGATGGGGGTAAGGGGAGATGGGGAGAGAAAAGTGAGAAGGGGAGGATGGGGGGAACTTGGGGAAACAGGATGGTTGGGATAAAGGAAGGTTGGATAGGGGAGCAGGGAAGCACATATCTTAGGGTTGGCAAGAGACTTGACTCTAGAGGGGCTCACAGGTGTCCAGGGAGATGTCCCCAGGTAGTTCCTTGGGCAGCTGAGGATAGGGAACCTGAAATGACCCTATCCTATAGCCATACTGATGAATATCTTGCATATCACCATAGAACCTTCATCTGGCAATGGATGGAGATAGAGACAGAGACCCACACTGGAGCACCGGACTGAGCTCCCAAGGTCCCAATGAGGAGCAGAAGGAGGGAGAACATGAGCAAGGAAGTCAGGACCATGAGAGGTGCACCCACCCACTGAGACAGTGGGCTGATCTATTAGGAGCTCACCAAGGCCAGCTGGACTGTGACTGAAAAAGCATGGGATAAAACCGGACTCTTTGAACATGGCGGACAATGAGGGCTGATGAGAAGCCAAGGACAATGGCAAGGGGTTTTGATCCTACTTAATGTTCTGGCTTTGTGGGAGCCTAGCCAGTTTGGATGTTCACCTTCCTAGACCTGGATGGAGAGGGGAGGACCTTGGACTGTCCACAGGGCAGGGAACCCTGACTGCTCTTCGGACTGGAGAGGGAGGGGGAGAGGAGTGGGGGGAGAGGGATGAGAGGAGGGGGAGGGAAATGGGAGGCTGGGAGGAGGCAGAATTTTTTTTTCAATAAAAAATAAAAAAAAAAGAAAGGGCAATCATTGCAGTCAATAGAGAAAGGTGAACCTTCCAGGCACTTTTATTCCCTCTGTCTTTCCATTCCGGTCTCTATGGTGACAACCTTCGACTTCTCCAGATCTCTCCGAGTGGTTCTGTTTACTGTAGAACTAGCTAGCAGCAACTCAGAGTCTTTTCTTGTCAAAGGTGCTTCTAAGGTTTCCAAGCTCTCAGAATGAAGACACTGAGATACAAAGTCCATGACACCTGAATGCTTTATCTCTGCACTTCTCCCACAGCGTCCCACCTGCCAATCTCTCTCTAAGTCCCAGAATCTTCTTTCATTCATGTTTACATGCTATTCTCTCTCTCTGCCACAAAAATTTGTGCATCTTTCCCCCCATCTTTATCTCTAGACATCAACTTACAGCTGATATTTCAGGTTCCTCTGACTTCCTTAACTATGCAATAATTCTCATATTTTAAGACTTCTTAGAACTAGGTACTTTGAGCCTGTAACAACAGTGGTTACGATATCAAATTTTTATTTATTTATAAATCATTTTTCTTTCATTCCAGAGACCTCATATTATCTGCTATTTCTCCAATCCAGTATGGCTTCCTGTATGAAATGCTTTTTTTCCACATTCTCTTTCTGGCAAACCCCTACTTGTTATTCACGATTAAATCAAGTATCTCTTCCAGAAAGAAGCAACAGCCCTTGCCACTGCGACTCATCATTTTGTTTTATCTATTATGATGCTTTTCTTATATAATTCTGTTGATAATCCAGAGTTCTTTCTTCTTAATTTGTTCAGTAAACATTTTAGAGAAACTCCTCTGCTCAAAGCCATTGGTGACATCTGGAACTCTTAGACTCTAGTGAAAATAGAGAGGCATGATACATCAAAACAAAACAATAACAAAAACAGGCAAAACAGGAACTGGTATTTTGCCTCCACACTCACTCAGGAGAACAGCAAAGTCAGAGTCACGAAGAATTCTGTCTTTTTTCTTCTTTCTTTTCTTCCTTCTTTTTCTCCTTCCTTCCTTCTTTCTTTCTTCCTTCATTTCTTCCTTCCTTCATTTCTTCCTTCCTTCTCTCCTTCCTTCCTTCCTCCCCTCCATTGCTTTCTCCTTTACTTTCATTTTTCTTCTTTCTTCTCCTTTCTCCCTCTCCATCTTACCTCCTTTCCCCCTCTCTCCTTCCTCTCTTCTCTTCCCTTCATCTGACCACTCTCTAGTCTGCCTTCCAGCCATCCTTCCTTTCTATCTTTCTGACTGAAAGATGATGTGTTCTAGACTCTGCTACAGAATGAAAGTCATATTAATGAACAATATTTAAACATCAGAACTCATCATAAGTACATGTCTGCTTGATTTTATTTTTTTATTTTTTAAATCATTACTAGTTAGTAAAGGAAACGGGTCCCTGAATTATAAACACTACTGACTCTATATCCCTTGTGAATATGTTTTCCATCTATTTTCATCATCAGTGCAGATCATTAAGCATCATTTTTAAGCATCCATCTGTATATGCAGTGTTTAAATATTTCCTTGTCTTGCCCCTCTCTTAATCTACTACATGTGTCAGTTGTACAAAAAGCTAAGGTCCTACAAAAGTGGCAAATAGTGGAAAGAATAGAAGCAGATGGACAAAATGACCTACTAGCATCTATGAACCCTGGGTTGTTTAGTACTGGCAATAATAACATCTAGCACCATCTGATAAGAAAATATGAAGGTGTTTGAAAATTAGAAAATGAACTCATCAATTTCCATCAACAGTTTCTAAAATAAAAATGTGAAAATTAGGGACCACAGATGGACTAATTGAAGCCCTGAGTTCATGTGATTGGTACCAGATGATACAGTCTTGAAATAAATAATTTCAAAAACAGTGTAGAAAAAAATCATAAAAATTATGGCAAGAACAGTAAAACGGGGAGTTGTTGCTTTTCACCCAGGGGAAAATCTTCAGAAATAAAGGAGGATGCAATGAGAATGGTGGTGGGTCAGGGGTGCTCTTCCTGCTCGTGATTCTTATTCAATACGATGCTGCGGTCCCCTCTTTCTGGTATTCTAGATTCAAAGTATGCTTTGTCCCCTCAGTGCGTCTCATGCAGTGAGGCTCACCACGCACGAGCATGAGAGTGTAAAATAACTATGGCAATGAGATTCAGACTCTTAATTTGGATTTGATTTCAGCTTATGATCTTAATGTCCATAAGGAAGATTTACATTTCCTAGAAGGCAGGATATTCTTGGAGCTGCATCTGAAACTGAGCCCAAGTTATGATCTCATTTGATTTGTGAACTTCGCTAATAACTGTCACCGTCATCATCTACCAGATATTAAGTGGTCATTCTGTGCAGCCACAGTGCTTACTCCATTTGATTCTGATAGTAAGCTTTCTTTCTTTATTTTTAACCCACGTTGGGACGATTAGTATGGCTTATTCACAGACTGACTGAAGTTCAGAAAGGCAAACTTCTTATCCAAAATGACACAAGTGTTTAAGTGTTGGCTCCAAGACTTTTCCACCCCAAGCACTATCCCAATCCAGAGTTCACACTTCTAACTTTAAAGGACACTGAGGATTTCCCTGAATGGTAGGACTCTGGATACCTCAGAACCATAAATAAAGGTGGTGATGAGATCCATATGAAGCAATTCTCCTTGCATGATACAGAAAAGGACAGATTCATGCCTACTTATAGTATACCTATCAGACCTCCCCTTTGACCTAGTTGACATCAAATGATATCTATTACATCACGTTTTCTTTTAGATAGAGGTGGTAATATTGGCAACAGTTCACGCAGCTTGAAAACTTTTACACTAAACGTAAGTTAGCATACATCTTTTAGGGGCAATGCTATCGTGTGTGTGTGTGTGTGTGTGTGTGTGTGTGTGTGTGTGTGTGTGTGTGTTTGTTAGATGTGTGTATACATGCTCCTCCAGGTGCATCTGTGCTTGTGCTATATACATATGCATATATTCCTCTGTGTGTGTGTGTGTGTGTGTGTGTGTGTGTGTGTGTGTGTGTGGTGGGCATGTCTCTGTGTGTGTATGTGTGTGTGTGGTGGGCATTTCTCAATGTGTGTCTGTCTGTGTGTGTGTGGTGGGCATGTCTCTGTGTGTCTCTGTGTGTGTCTGTCTGTGTGTGTGTGGTGGGCATGTCTCTGTGTGTCTCTGTGTGTGTCTGTCTGTGTGTGTGCCCATGTATGTGTATGTTTTTGTGAGCATGTCTGTGCATGCATGTCTGCTTATGAGTCTGTGCATAGTCCAGAGATTGATATCAGCTATATTTTGTCTTACACTCCACCTCATATCTTTGAATTTTAATAAAATTATTCCAGTGTGCTGACCCAACTTCTAGAATCCTTTTTGGAAACTTGTCAACACCATAGCTTCCTCAGAGTAAGCATATCTTTGTCCTTTAAGTGTAAGATTATATTTGAGGAATAATTTTTTAATATCCAAAGAGCATTATAAAATACATCTGATGAATAAAATGGGTGATGGAACTTGGCATAGTGTTTTTTTGAGACAAGGTCTCTTATTGATCCCAGAGCTTGCTATTTCAGCTAGACTGATTGGCCAGAGAGCCCCATGTATTTCTTGCCTGTCTCAACTCCGCAGTTTTATGCCTGGTTAATAAGGTGTTTACCCACTCTAGCCTCGGTCTTAATATTCAATTCTTACAGCCAAGACATAGCCCCAAAAATTGTTTTTTTAATGTTATAGCTTTCAGAAAGTCAAAGGATTTGGAAGAGAAATGGCATCAGTGGACTGATGTCATCTGCCTAAGAGTCTTCCGAACGAGGACCAGGACCTACCTCCTTCACTTAGACCTTGCAAGGTCTGAGTTCACAAAAAAATATAAAATGAAAGCAGAGAGGTAGAAAAAGTACAAAACAAGAACAACGTGACTACATCATAAGCAGCCGAACCTAATTATTGACGATTCTGGCTTCAACATGCTTCTAGCATTTCTAACACGTCAGTAATAATCAGACTGGGAAAAACATGAAACATAAATGAAATGCTGATTTAGATCCATCATGCCCTTCTCTTTTGCATTCTTTCATCCGAAGCAATGTGTCACTCAGCTGTCCCTGCTCATCAAGTTCAAAGGAAGCAAACTAAGCAAAGTAGCCCTTGCTTTCAGGAAGCCAACAGCGGCACGGCACAGAGCACTGCAGTTCTGGTTTGTGCTTCTAGCACGTGTTTCAAGGTGCAGATGATACTGTGGACTGATTATTACACTGGAGTTGTCTTGACGCCTTCCCCTTGATTCAAACACGCTGCTACAAAGGAAGAAAGTGATAAAATCTCAGGTACCCACTAGAATATTATCTCTTTTTATGGCAGGTACGGCTTTAGGTGCTATTTGGTTTTTAAATTCTCTGAGGTTTTATGAATTTGTTAATTTGTTTAACAAATACTTATTGAGTATCTACTGCCTATATCGTATTATATTCTTAACATTATAAACTTCTAGCAACAAAATAACTCCTTAGATTAAAAAAAACAACCAAACAAATAAACAAAAAACCAATAAAAGCTCTCAATATAGAACTGTACAGTAGTCTTAACATTATAAACTTCTAGCAATGAAATAACTCCTTAGATTAAAAAAACAACCAAACAAATAAATAAAAAAAACAATAAAAGCTCTCAATATAGAACTGTACAGTAGCTGCATCCTAGGATTGCAAACCGCATTTATTATGCAGAAAGCCTAGTGTTTTGTTGGGCCTGACTTGAGGCAGAGGTGAGCTTAAGAAATAGATTTTTACCAGCTTCTTAGCTTCCTCTGAGCATTCGTTCCATAAAGCTTAATGAAAATGCTCTCCTTGGACTTAGAAAAAGCTAGGATTCCAAATTTAATAAGACATTTATCTTAAAAGTCAATTAATATTTAATAACTTTCTGATTAATAATCATGATTCTATGAACTGGAGACATTCAGAATGAAAGCCCCTGGACCCACATTTTTTCCTGAGCCTTTCAGACTGAGGATGAAGGGATCAGGATAGGCTTTTCCTTCTTAACGTTACTTTGCCATCCCTGCTCATGATGTCCACTTCTGAACACCACATTCCTCTTCAAGGACCATGTCAGTAGAGTGTTGTTTACATGGGAGGAGTAGGGCAAAGAACTCAAGAGTCTGACAAGCAGGTGATTTTAAAGAATCGAAATATGTGTGTTTGTGTGTGTGTGTGTGTGTGTGTGTGTGTGTGTGTGTGTGTGTAAGAGAGAGACAGAGACAGAGTCAGAGAGGTGGGAAAAATTTAGCTCAGTGTGATGCTATACCTTACATGATTCATAGAATTCATTTTGAGACTACTAAATTTTACAAAACTCCAAACTGCATTAATTGGCAGCTAAATGCTGTCATTGTTTCAGAACGTGTGTGTGTGTGTGTGTGTGTGTGTGTGTGTGTGTGTGTGTGTGTGTAAATGAGCCAAATAGTTTTGCATTTGTTGTTACTGATCTGCACCTTGCCACTGATTTAAACCGGCAAACATGTTTTATAAATAAGCACAGGAGAAAAGAAATCAATAAGAAAAAGAAAGGAAACCTGCTAAAGACCCAGTTATGTAGTTGTGTGACTTTAGAACTTAGGAAGTGTGAACAGAGAGGAGGAGAGGGTACCTGCTGCCCCAGTCCTTCCCCCCAATACCAACACACACAGTCCTGGTCAGGACAGATGAGTGGGAGAAAACAGAGTCATATGACTCAGAGACTTACAAAGATAACACTCTGCATTTGTGTCTATATTTTGTGCATATCACAGAAGCAGGAAATGACACCCAAACAGGGATTCTTGTGGTTAGAAACAAGGAGTACCTGGGAGATCATCTGAGCTAAAGCAGGCACTGGGTACCGGAAATGGCTGATATGTTTACATACAGTAAATGATGGCCAATATTGTTAGTAAATACTACTGCTTTTGAAACTCAGGTTTCCTAAATTAATTCATGCTAATAAGAGTCTAGACCTGCACTTTCCAGCATGGCCACTGGCCACCACTGCTACTTAACTGTAGATGAGATTTAAGTGCCATTTTTCAGTGTCAGAAGTCACATTTTATGTATCCCACAGCTCATGTGGCTTTCGGTCACTGTCCTGGAAAGCACAGACAGAGAATAGTCCCTTCCTCTCATGGAGTTCTGCAAACCTGCCCCTGCAGCACTGATGCCGAGTTCTGTTCTTAATGCAGAAGTAAGTTCTCCCCTCTAAAAGGTCCTGGAAACACTAAGCTTGGCCTCATCTGGATTTGTATTCCTATTTGCTGCCCATCTCCATTCTCAAGAGTGACAGATCCTGAGGCCCCAGTCACACTCCAGTGTCTCCTAAATTCTGGGAACACCTCCGTCCTTGGCAAGAAGAGTATAAAGAGGATCTGAGTGTAAACAGTGCCGAGTTGTGGAGGGGTTGTTTGGCATTAGGAAAAGGAAAAAGAGACGAGAAAGAATCTAAGAATGACACGAACAAAGGCACAGTACCAAATTAACTAAAATGGTAGGGAAAGCGAGAGTCCTTGTGTGTACATTGTAGAGGAAATCCGAGAAAGACGGGTTACTCACATGGTGACGGCACAGGGAACAAAACTGTCTACTGAACCCCTTCATTAGTACAAGACCACTGACTGGTATTATTCAGATAAAGGTAACTGGGTGGAACCCTAAAAACCACTAAAGAGAGAGGTTTCTCCTAAACCTCATGTTCCTACAAATCACAGCACTCTGCATCCATGCGGCTTGGCCATTTTTATCCCACCTGTCTAACACTCAAACACTGGCTGCTCTGGCACCCTCTCCCACAGGACATCCTATCCTATTCTGAAAGCTCTGACTCTGTGGACTGTCATATGTCATGTGTCATCTGCCCCCACTTTCTCCAGATGTTCCCTGCTCCCTGTCTGTCTTCGCTCCTTGTGGGGCAGGTTCATCTTGAATGCTCAATTAGGAGATGGTATACTGGGACACATACAGCTAAGTCCTGAGCTCCGCAGAGGATAAAATCGCCTCTGGAAAATATATTGGCATGGCATCTCAACTCTCCTGATTTAGCACAGCACAGCCCACAGGCAGTTTCTTGCCTTTCTTTCCAAAACAGTTTGTAATCCAAGGGAGAATCGTTGGTCTGGATCTAGAGTAGAGTCACTACAATCAGCATGCAAAGAGGACTGGGGAGGCCATGCTTGATTTCAGATGGACAGGAATACCATGAAGGTAAAGACTCAGTTTGTTTAACCTAGTGACCTAGCAGAGTACTTCCTATCTGAAAAGGGCCTAATAAATATTTGCTGAACTTGTCTCTTAAAAGCTGCCTATGATTTCAAACTTGAGGCTCTGAGAAATAATAATAACTGCTTCTTTGTGAAAGAAAGAAAGAAAGAAAGAAAGAAAGAAAGAAAGGGAAGAAGGAAGAAAGGGATGGAGGGAGGGAGGAAGGAAAGAAAGAAAGAAAAGAAAAGAAACCAACCTACAGTGGATTGTTATACCATTAGAACCAAGTGTCCTTGTCAAAGTGAGACAAACATGAGCTAAAATGTTCCACATAATGAGCTCCCTGTGACCTTTGGAGCCATCCACTGGCTCCTTGACAAAGAACCATGGCACAGACCTGGATGAAGAGAAGAAAGGATCCGGAGGAAGGAAAAGTGAGCAAAGAGGAATAGGAGCCAGTAGAAAAGCCCTTGTGTAAGAAACACTACATACATTCCAGGAGCGATGACACCTAATATTTAATTAGAATTAGTTTCTTGTCTATGCTATAATTACCATCCTTTATCCAAAAGCACCCAGTCAGAGTCTGTTACATACTAGAGTCTTATAATAGTGAGACTTCAGAGAATAGAGGAAGATGTGTCCCATAGGAGCATGCGCCAGAGGTCTGGGAAGAGAGCCAAGAAGAAGATAGGAGTATGTGTTGTGCCATCCAAAGTGCTGGTTAACTGGTGATTGAGCTGAAGTCACACCCACTCCCCCCAATTTATTTTGAAGGAAGATGACTACAACCATAATGGCTACGTGTTCATCTAAATTTATGCATTACCTTCATTTGAGAGACTTGTTACTGAGAAGCTCGCATTAAGACGAGGATTTAATTTCCAGCCCCCATCCATCTGGGCTGCGGTTGTTTGAAAAATATTCACCAGTGGAATAGCCCCCAAAATGTCTCATATCAGAGTCAAGGTATTTAAGAAGTAGTTGAGATTTATTGCCTATCTATCTATCTCTCTATCTATCTATCTATCTATCTATCTATCTATCTATCTATCTATCTATCCATTTATCCATCATCTATCTACCTACCGACATACTTACCTATCAATCTATCACCTGTCTACCTATCGCTATCCCCTCTTCCATCTCTAGTGATACTCTCATTCTTTACCTTTCGTTTTCCTTCCCTCGTTCTCTTTTCTCTTTATGTAAATGTTAGAGAAACATACATCACATGAAATAGCTGCATTCCATGTTATTTGCAGCCATTATCATTATTCTACCTTACTCTGAAATTGAAATTGGTACCCTGAAAGGAGGTGTTGCCTTTACACAAATCTAAATATTGTGACAATGGCCATCAGCAAGGAAACCAATACAGAACTCAGTAGCCGGAGGCTGTGCTATATTCTAGCAAAACTACAGAAACTCAGGGCCTGCCTATAACTCCAAAGGAAATTATTAGATGGTTAGCATGAGGTGCTTGCTCCTTACTACTTGTAATGAGGTATTAACAAGTAACTGCTGGGCTTGGGGAGGAATTACTAGTTTATAACAGAGACAGAGGGAGGAGCTAAAGTCTGGAAAGTAAGACCTGAAAATCTGGAACTCACTATTGACAAGATTCCAAAGAAGAGGGACAGGCTGCAGGGAGTTCTGTGTGATAAAAATTCACAAACTCTTCCCAAATGAAAAAAATATTCCCCACTCATTGCAGCCCCACTAGCTGGTCAGCAATCAAGGCTGCTGTGAGGAGGGCACTCCACCACCACCCCACATTGGACCCAGTAATCTACAAGTCCCACTCTGCCCAACAAAACCAACCATTCATCATGGCACCAGTGGCCCCCAGAGCCACAAGCACCCCCTCCACCAGTGGGAGAAAGAGATGGGCAGATACCAGTACAAGAATTCATTCAACAAAATAAAGAGCAATATGGTGCCACCAGAACCTAGTAGTTCTACAACAGCAAGACCCGAACATCCCAGTGTAGAAGAAGCAGAAGAAAATGGCCTTAAAATAACTTTATGAAGATGATAGAGGCCCTTAAGGAGGAAATATAAAATTCTCCTAAAGAAATCGAGGAATAGGCAAAAAAAAAGTAAGAAATCAATAAATCCATTAAAGAAAGCTAAGAAAACCAAGAAAGGGGATCAAACAGGTGAAGAAAACAGTTCAAGACTTGAAAATTGAAATAGAGACAATAAAGAAAACACAAACTGTGCCCATGTGTTGTAGAATACTTCCCACTTTCTCTTCTATCAGGTTCAGTGTGTTCGGACTGATATTGAGGTCTTTAATCCATTTGGACTTGAGTTTTGTGCATGGTGATAGATATGGATCTATTTTCATTCTTCTACAGGTTGACATCCAGTTTTGCCAGCACAATTTGTTGAAGATGCTCTCTTTTTTCCATTTATACTTTTAGCTCCTTTATCGAAAATCAGGTGTTCATAGGTTTGTGGGTTAATGTCAGGGTCTTCTATTCGAGGTAAGCCAGACCCAAAAAGAGGAGCATGGGATGTACTCACTCATATTTGGTTTCTAGCCATAAACAAAGGACATTGAGCCTATAGTTAGTGATCCTAGAGAAGCTAAATAAGGAGAACCCAAAGAAAAACATATAGGCATCCTCCTGAATATTAACCTTCATCAGGTGATGAGAGGAGACAGAGACAGAGACCCACATTGGAGCACAGGACAGAAATCTCAAGGTCCAAATCAGGAGCAGAAGGAGAGAGAGCACGAGCAAGGAACTCAGGACCGCGAGGGGTGCACCCACACACTGAGACAATGGGGATGTTCTATTGGGAACTCACCAAGGCCAGCTGGCCTGGGTCTGAAAAAGCCTGGGATAAAACCGGACTCGCTGAACATAGCAGACAATGAAGACTACTGAGAACTCAAGAGCAATGGCAATGTGTTTCTGATCCTACTGCACGTACTGGCTTTGTGGGAGCCTAGGCAGTTTGGATGCTTATCTTACTAGAACTGGATGGAGGTGGGGGTTCCTTGGACTTTCCACAGGGCAGGGAACCCTGATTGCTCTTCGGGCTGTGGAGGGAGGGGGACTTAATTGAGGGAGGGGGAGGGAAATGGGAGGCAGTGGCAGGGAAGAGACAGAAATCTTTAATAAATAAATAAATTTAAAAAAAAGAAATAAAGGGAAAAAAGAAAACACAAACTGAGGGAATTCTAGAAATGGAAAATCTGGGTAAATGAACAGGAACTACAGATGCAAGCATAATCAACAGAATAGAAGAGAAGGAAGAGAGAATCTGGCATAGAAGATTATGACAGAGGAAATAGATTCATTGGTCCAAGAAAATATTAAAGCCAACACAGTCATAACAGGAAATGTCCAGGAAATCTGGGAAACCATGAAAAGACCAAACCTAAGAATAATAGTGATAGAGGAAGAAGAAGTTCAGCTCAAAGCCACAGAAAATACATTCAACAAAATCACAGAAAAAAAAAACTTTCCCAACTTAAAGAAGGAAATGCTTATGAAGATACAAGAAGCTTGCAGAACACCAAACAGACTGGGCCAAAAAAAAGTCCCCTTGCCACATAATAGTCAAACCACTAAACATACAGGACAGAGAAAGAATATTAAGAGTTGCGGAGGAAAATGTCCAAACAACTTATAAAGGCAGACCCAACAAAATGACACCTGACTTCTCAATAGAGACTCTGAGCAAGAAGGTACTGGGCAACGTTATGCAGACACTAAGAGACCATGGATGTAAGCCCAGACTGGCATTCCAGCAAAACTTTCACTCACCATAGATAAATTAAAAATGTATTCCATGACAAAACCAATATTTATGCATAAATCCAACCCTATAGAAAACACTGGAAGGAAATCTCCAAACCAAGGAAATTAGCTACATCCATGAAAACACAGGTAGTAGATAATCCTATGCCATAAAATTTCAAAGAAGGGAAACACACACACTACCATCAAAAAATAACAGGAAATAACAATCGCTGATCATTAATATCCCTTATGAACTCAATTCATTTATAAGAAGTCACAGGCTAACCAAGTGGGTACAAAAACAGGATCCATCCTTCTGCTGCATACAAGAAACATACCTCAACCTCAAAGACAGACATTACCTCAGAGTAAAGGGTTGGGAAAAGATTTTCCAATCAAATGTACCTAAAAAACAAAATTCATTTCAAACTAAAATCAACCAAGAGAGATAGAGAAGGACACTTCTTACTCATCACAGGCAAAACCAATCAAATTGAAGTCTCAATTCTGAACATCTATTCCCCAAATACAAGAGTACCCACAAACGTAAAAGAAACATCACAAATCAAACCCCACACACTAAGAGTGGGAGAATTCAACACCCCACTCACACCAATGGACGGGTCTGCCAGACAGAAAATTAACAGAGATATAAGGGAACTAACAGACGTTATGAGTCAAATGGACTTAACAAACAACTATAGAATATTCCACCCAAACACAAAAGAATATAGCTTCTTCTCAGAAACTCATGGAACCTTCTCTAAAACTGACCACATACTCAGCAACAAAGCAAATCTCAACAGATACAAAATTGGAATAAAGTAACAGCCTTTCAGAAAACATCTCATTAATGCAGTTCCCTAACTACCCAGGCCTATGTTGGTGATGATTCCAAAGGTACCTGTGCTGACTAGTTTTATGTCAACTTGACACAAGCTAGAGTCACAGGAGAGGAGAGAGGCTCAATTGAGAAAATGCCTCCATAAGATTGGGCTGTCAGGAAGCCTGTAAAACAATCTCTTAATTAGTTATTGATATGGAAGGGACCATCCATATCAATACCTGTGGACAGTGGTCCTGGGTTCTAAAAGAAAATAGACTGAGCGAGCCATGGTAAGTTAGCCATGAAGCAGCACCCCTCCATGCTCTCTGCACCAGCTCCTGCTTCCAGGTTCCTGTTCTGCCTGAATTCCTTTTCTTACCTCCTGTAATGATGAACTGTGAAGTGGAAGTCTAAGTCAAATAAACTCTTCCCTCCTCAAGTTGCTGTTAGCCATGGTGTTTCATCACATCAAGAGTAACCTTAACTAGGGCAGTAATCACTTGAGATTTGTGTATTTGAGACATGAGCAAAGAAATAAAGCGAGTTCAAGGAATATACAAAAGCAATGATGCTCACTGTGGTCCGTGGGAGAGCAGAAAGAAAATACATACATGGCTAAGGATGGTTTTGAGGGAATTTCACAGTCAAAGAAATTCAAAGCTGACCCTAAAGAAAAAAGAAATCACCATCTTCCCCTCTTCCCAGCCTTGTTTAAAGTAGGTTCTTTATCTTATCCTGCCTGTATTATACAAAAGCCTATTCGTCTCCCAGGTGCCACTCTTATCTCTCATAATTCAGCCACTTCAAAATTCCAGTTTAGAGATTGCCGCTGAAACATGAAGGGAAACGTGTCGTTTCTATTTGTAATTTCTCACGATCCTAATAGCCTGTCCCATAGGACAAAATCCAAATGTCCAGATGTTTTTGGATGGCATATAACACCCTGATGTCTAATCCTGTCTTCATATTCTTCATCCTCCTCTGATATCACCTTCCTTGAGAGAGCTGTCAGCCCTGAGCCAATCACCAGACTAGCTCTTTTCCTGACAATGCTTAGCAAAAGCTGGTCCCTCTGCCTCCTTCTCCACCTGGGGAATGCTTACTCATCTTTTAAAAATGAACTTGGATGTCACTTCATCTGGGAAGGCATGTCTGACACGCCCACGTGGGAAATGAAGCTCTGGGAGCTCCGATGGGAGCAGCCCCACCCATCAGCCTTACACATTGTTCCCACTATCGGGATATCTCAAGGGCTTAGCAAACTCCATGGTTTGATCTTCTGTTGTCAACTTTGCTTATTAGCCAACCACTAAACTCACCTTCTTGCTAAAAAGCGTGAGAACCCTGATGACTTATTACTCACAAACCAGTGTATCTCTCCACTCTCACCAGAGAAGCTCCTCTTTCCATAGAAGATAATTAACCCAGAGACCCTGCAACTGGTCAAGGAGCAGAGACCCGCAACCGAGTGAAGATGAAATGCCCAGCTTTAAAGGGCACATGTACCACCTCGCCACCCTCCCGAGACTCAGGACACACACCAGCAGAGGCAGAAGGAAGATTGTAAGAGCCAGAGGCTATGGATGACTACAGAAACAGTATCTTCCAGACACAACAGGACAGTTGCAAATCCCAAGTCAGAGGATTAAAAGCAGGCCGTTGTCCTGCATGAGCTCAAGCCAGAGAATCATTCCAACATGGAGAGGAGAGGTAGGCATGGATTACCACGCCACTCTCAAGAGATGATAGCTGCTGAGAAAGGACTAGATGGTAAGATATGTCAACCTGGTGGGTCAAATCACACTTAGTGGATTAATGGAAGCAGAAGATGGAGTATTATGGGTAATGAAAGGGGGTGGATCTGGGAAGACTGTGAGAGGAGGTGAATATGATGAAGATACGTTGCATAAAATTCTCAAACTAATAAAAAGGCTTTAAACAATAAAATAAAAAGCTTAAGAATTTCACCTTTTTAGATCAGTCAGCCATGCATTCTAACCTCAGTAGCTTCCTCTAACAGGAAAATATAAGGACAATTAGTGCTTCTGAAAAGCAGAATGCAGTCCCTTTGGGTGCAGTTCTGTAAAGCTAACCAGTCCCAGGGATGCAAGAACCCTGGCCATATGTGCAGAAACCCTGTGTTCTGTCCTGCAAATGCCCATGTATGTCCTTGGACATCTACACAAGCAAAGCCTTGTTCATTATGTCACTGGATACCAATCCTATAGCACACGGTATAATTTTACAGAGGCATTTTCTAGGAATGTAGCTACCACATTTGGAACATCACCAAGATTTGTTCACTACTTTGGAAGACTGTGTCACCCCATGTAACACTGTTCATGTTAACTGGTTCACTACTGCACATACCCACATCTGTTTACAGTGTGCAGTTGTCAGTTAGCGAATGTTTATGTCACTCTAAAATAGCAAATATACAAGTGTTATCACTATCCAAGAGAATAGTACATTCGTATTCCAAGTTATTTTATTTCGACATCGCTTTTCTTCTAATCCTCTGCATTTTCAGTAGCTCTATTTCATTCTATTTTCTGTCCAACTGGATCTGAGTACATACATACTGCCATTTTTTTCCCAAAAGATATTTTTCCCTAAAGATATATTCCTTTAATTTGTATTTTCTACAACAAATTATACTAGTTTAAAATATACACATAAACAAGTTACATTGTATATAAATATCATTTCAGGATAGCAAAGGGGGTATTCCAAAATACTGCCTATGAAAAAGGAGGAATTTGATCTAACTAAGGACAGAATCGTGGCTGTGAATATATGGAGAAATTAAAATAAACTGTATTTTCTTATAGTGGGATTCTTCTGTGATCCAGCCACTCAGCTGGATTGTCATGCCACCCACCAAGATCATTTATGGTATGTTGTGGAGATTTATATCTCTGCCTCTGGACTAAGAATGCAGGATGTCTTACACTCATTCACCCAGGACTCGGTGCAGAAGAGAAACCTGGGGGATCTGAGGCATTGCTCTCAGAATGGGCTTGCAAGTCTTAGTCAATGCCCTGCCCGGACTAATCTAAGAAAGCCTTCTTTCTGCTCAGAGTTCCTCCTGCACAACTCTCTCCAGCCTCCCTCCTCCTTGTGGGCCTGCACAGTACTGCATCCACCGTTGCATCCCCAGGACATCGCATAAAGAGAGATCAATACACATTATTTAAACCAGCCCTTCCCTGGGAACACTACTAGAGATAATGGTCATGGATTTTACTACTAATGGTACTGTACTTCAAGTATTATATTGATTTAAAAGACTTTGCTAATTTTGTCTGATGACCTGAACATCACTTAAGACTGTTTTTTTTTAATGGGAAAATGTAAGTTTTTAAGTGAATTTTTATATGACAAGCCAATTGCAGTTTGAGAGACAACTGCATGTACTATGTCACCCAGCCTGAGACACATCTGTGTGAAAAATAAAAGTGTCAATCAATCATGAAGATGAATCCAAATATTTGATTCAATGACATCTTGCAAACAATATTTAATCATTTTATCTTTCAAATTTGAGCCAGATGGTATTTTCTACATAAACAGAAATAGTGGCTACTTAGAAAGAACTTTGCTTCAAATATTATTTAAGTGCTCTTGACAAATATTTCAAAGTAAGATTTTTTTTGCTTGTGCTTCCACAATTACAGTTATTAGCTATGCAATAAAACAGAAGCGTTCTAAGAATATACTAGAAAGAATCTATTAGCAGACTATGCTTCAATTTCCATTAAAGAGTGGGTTTATATTTAGCAAAGTAAAAGCTGGGGACACTGATAAATGACTACTATATTTTCAAATAATTTTCCTTTAAATGATAAATGGAATTTTAAAATAGTGTAATGCTATGTTTTATTGAAAATAATTCACAGAACTTAGACATAAAATTTGACTCCTAGGAGCAGCTCCCTAGTCAGGTCACCTGTCTTAGCTTTCTGTGTGTGTATTTTTTACTGTACATGTATCATGTGTGTGTGAGTACACATGCAGAGGCCAGAAGACAGCTTTGGCGTTGTTTCTTGGGAAGGCTGTTCTTTTCCTTTGAGACAGGCTACGTGAGTTAGGCTGTGTGGACAGAAATCCTCCATCCTGGCCTCATCGTCTTTAGGATTGCAGGCCTGAGCTACCATGCTGCACTACTGCGCGTTCTGGGAATAGAGCCACTGCCCAACCCCAATTCAAGGGTCACTCTAAGCACAGTGTGGTCTAGTATGTTAGCTGTCTTCCACCCCCAACTCTCCTGCCCGCCCCCACCCCGACACTTGCCATCGCACCCCTGTTACCACCGTTTAAAAGTCAGCCTAAAACTGAACTACTTTCTCCTTTCAGATTCACGGTTAACATTTATGTGGGGGGTGGGGGGGCAGGTGGAGGGGTAGGATAGGTTGTTCTTAAATTAAAACAAAATAAAATACCCATCCGTTTGGTCTTTCCCAAGCTTCCCTTTATCCATAGCACCATGCCCTCTGTAGAGAGGATGCAGAGACTCTAGAAGTGAAAACACACTTCCTAATTCTGTCGCGGGTCATCCTTCTCAACAGTCCCTAATATCAAAGTGGGTCACAGTGTTCCTGAACCCAAAATACTGAGTTTAAAGTGACTCCTCCATTTCCTTCCTGTGTGGCTCTGGTTAAGGAACACCTATGAATATTAGATTTCATGTCTGTGTATGAAGGGCATTACGGTTTCCTAATGAGGTGAGGGTAAGAATAAAGAAGTTTTTGCATTATGTATAAGACAGCACCTGTCTCAACTAAGTGTGGGTTATTGCAATCATTTTATTTGTTTAAAGAAGACAAAATGAGTATTTTGAACTATTCATATGTACTCCAAGTCTAAAATTAAACATTTAGCAAACTTTTAGTGTTGTTAACGATAGGGTTTTCTGACAAGTCCTAAATTCATAGCCTGTGACAAATTTTCATGATCTCATTCATGAGTTTGCTTTGATTAGCTTATTAAGTATGAAACTGTGCAATGTGTTTCTGCATGCGAGAAATCTGCCATTTTGATCTGAAACTGAGATTCCTCAACTAAGACTGCAGAAGTTTTGTTTTTGTTTTGTTCCCTTGTGTTCTAAAACCCAGGACGGGCACTGTCTCCAAGCATCTGACATGTGTTCCGTTCCGGTCCAGCATTCTTCCGATGCAAAGGCATTTAAAGAGGCTACTGCACGAGTCAAGGAAACCCTTTTCTGACAAAATTTGACTTTCTTCCTTAGAAACTACACTTTGGTGATGAATTAAATTACACTTTAATATGTGTCGGAAGGGAAACAATAAGCAATAAATAAGAATGGGCTACAGATCTAGACCGTTAAGACACTTGTGGTACACGACTATAAAAGTCTCCAAATTGCTCTGTTCTATAAAGTTTATTTTATCACCCTGGGAGGGACATGACCATACATTATTACCTTAAAAATACTCTTGAACTTCAAAGATCTCGCATGCAATCCATCCATGCCTTGCCTGCCTAGGAAGGCCTTGTGAAATTAGCAGGTATCATGTTTTTATGCAAATCCCACTTGATGACTATGTGGATCTAAGAGAACCCTAAAGAGAATTCTGAAATAAACAGACTATCTTAACCTTATCTGTCTACCTTAGAATACATGTGGGAAAATTTCCTATCAATGTAAGAAATTTCCCTAATAACTAGTCTATAAGAGATAGTAAATTTCAAGGAATTAATCAAAGAAAAAACATGCACTGGGATGAAATGAAATATATTTTTGCTTGCTTTCCAGGTTGCCAGGAATATGAACTACTTCTATAAGATGTAGATTGTGCAGTGATCTCTCTACAGCAGCAGTTCAAAAAGCCACACATTTTTCCCTCAAGAAACAAACTACTTTTCAGTGCTCCACAGACTTAGATATTTTTAAGCATTCAGACAAGCCTAACAAAAATCTGATCAGATATGCCTTTAAGCTGCCAAGAAATGTGATTGAACCCACATCTTGCAATTTCATTTTGTCTAGCAATCTCATTCTTGAACATCTTAGAAGGGCAGGCTAAGCTCCCATTCCCTTGTGGCATCAGCAAGGATGCTTTAAACGCCAAATCAAAAGCATTGATAAGGTGATCATTTCTCCCAGCCATTCTGCACGACCGGTAAACAAACATGCTTGGAGAACTAACTGTGGGTTAGGGGTGAAAGCGGATTTGGAAACACTTTCAAGTGATGCACAGATTGGTTTTCTTCAGGAAAGAGGGAAACAAGAGGTTGGAGACCCAGGATGAAGAGGAAAACGCCAAGTGGCAGGCAGTAGAGTCGTTTTCTGTAGCCTGTGTGTAGGGGTTGGTGTAAGAGGGAGACTTGGGGACAGACACCAGGCTTCGAAGAGAAGGTGAAGGCTGAAGGAGAAAGCAAGCAAGGAGAACTGCCAAGTGCTTCATTCCTGTCTCCAAAGTCTGAGTAGTGCCAGAGAAAGAAGAGCGTGTAAGACAGAATCCTGCTTGTGATCAACAACAGCTCTGCAAAGGATGGCAGTCCATGAAGGAGCAGACCACAGGCTTGACTTTGTGGGTGCAAATACCTGCTTTGAAATGGTCTGGTCTCATTCTGGACCTTCAGTATTTTCAGAGAGTCTTTGAAACTACCCAATAAGCCATACACTAAAAACAACACCCAAAGCAGCAAAACTAAAAACTACACAGTTCCATGCATACTTACTGTGTAAGTTCTGGTTACTTTAATAGCAAAGAACTCTGTAGTCTAGATATCTATGTGTTTTAGTCACATTTTAAAAGGTAAGTGGGGGACAATTTTATATTTATTGACACACTCTGCTCATGTATCTAGAGTGAAATAGACACAACTTTATGATATGAACAATTTTAACATGTTACTCTTTTTTTCAGATTCTTTCCTGTGAGTCATTCTGTACGGGCAGGTAGGACTTCAGACATTGGACCACAGTCTGTTATTTGCTGAGTCTATGCAATGTGCTAGCACTGATAAATAACCAAGAGGAGTCTGTCCCACACAATGCTAGGCATTTAAAAACAATAACAGCAAAAATATTTACTTCTCTTTTGGGATGAGCTCGAAAAATATCAGGTTGTCAACAAACCCCCAAACCAATCAATATGAAAAACTAAAACTGTGAAGTGCTATTTAAAATATTGACATTATGACTTGATTAGATGGAGTGTTGAACCTGCTTGCAATTAGCCCAATGCCCGCCGGTGCATATTAAAATCTCCCAGGATTTAGTCTTATCGGTGTTACTCTTTACTGCTAAAACACTTGTGCAGTCATAAATGTGGCATAAATGGCATGTTTGTGCACATTGCACATTGATACTTTTTATGAATGCTCTTATCAGAGAAAATGGATGGCAGGATACTATCTTGACTAGGGTCAGGAGCAGATGATGAGGCAAAGGGTGGGTGCCACTCAGGTCAACTGCATTGCCAAGTCCCCTTGGCTGAGCGGCTTGGAAACAGCCTTGGAGCGCTTTCCTTAGAGACCTGTTCTAGTTAGCTCCTGGGAACCAAGACCATTCACCACTGAGGAATAATAGACATGCATGCCTCTGTGTTCTGACGCTGGTGCACACAACGGAGATAATCACACTCCCCAAGTCTAGTCCGACAAGTGCATGTATGTGCGCGAGTGTGCATTTACCAACAAAGAGACAGGAACGGAAGGCAACAGGGGATCCTCTCCTACACATAAGAGTTCTCATCCTTTTGGTCAATACAGGCTTGTCAGGGGCTCACACTTGCCTGTCTTCCCCACCACGAAGAAGCCTTGCGTTAATAACCAGTCAGGGCTAACAATTCCAGTCAGTTTTGTATGTTAGCCCACTAGGAGCCATATGGCAGTTTCCAGTTCCTTTAGCAACTCAAGTCTGGCTAGGCTGTCAAGGCGAAGCATCTCTAAAGCAGAGCTCTTGGGGAGCAGCAATGCCCGGGCCACTTACCTAGCTCCCACAGACCCTTGCTCCACTTGGCCAGCAGTTCTGGCTCCTGTGCCACAAAGGGAGGTGGAAGTCCCCGCTCCCTCGGAGGGATCCTCTCCTGCAAAGGTCCTTTCGTCAGTGATGTGTCGCTGGAAATCCCCCTCCCCTCCAACGAGAGGGGGGTCTCCCCGCTGGCTGAAGCTCCTGGCAGCTTTCCTTCTCTCTTTACATCTCTCACTCCGGTTCACAGTCTCTAGTAAGAAGGCTCACAGAAGACTCATTTGGAGGAAGCGAAGGCATCCTTTAAAAAGAACAATAATCTTCCTCGATCGTCACCCCTTTTCTCCGCGTGGAGCCGCCATCCCCCTGCCGCTGTCACCGCCGCCCAGATCAGAGAGGGCTGAAGTGAAGAGGGAAAAAAATCAAGCGGTGCTCTGCGCGCCGAGCCAGCCCTGGACTTGGCTCTGGATCCTGCTGCCCGAGGCGCGGCGGCTGCCGGCGGGGGCGGCGGGTGCTCGGTCTAGCTCGGTGGGTGTGTGTCTGTGCAGCAGCGGCGCTAGCTGGGAGCGAGAGGCCAGGCGGGGCGCTCGGGGTGCGGGTCCTCCGCTCCGCAGCTAGCTCTCCGGTCTGGCGCGCACACTCGCCCGCGGCCACCCAGCCTCGCGCTCCGCCTCCCGCGCTCCGCGCACCCGCGGGCTGAGCGGCTGCCGCCGCCTCTCTCTTTCTCTGTGTCGCCTCCTCCCGCAGCTCCCAGGCAATCGCGGCTCCCGGGGTGGGCGGCCGGGCTGCGCTGCTGGCCGGGCACCTCGGGGTAACGCCAGGCTCAGCCTCCCGGCGCCGGGGCTGTGCGCTCGGCAGGCGACAGCGCCCCCGGTGCCCAGGGCGCGGCCGGGGCGAGGGCGATTGGGCACCGCCCACACCTCGCGGGGATCCTCCCTCTGCTCCCGCCGCCGCCTTGATCTAGGCTCCACACCCACCTGCCTCTCCTCGTGGCTTCCACTCAGCTGCACCCGGTAAGGGGTCCGCAACCCCGTGGCCACTGCAAGCACCCGGCTGGGAAAACCCTGGGACGCTCTTCCGAGACGCTCTCGGGGCTTCACGGATTTCCCGGCCCTTCTCTTTTCCAGCTGCTCTGCTCTCCTGCCGCCCGACCCCTAAGCGACCAGAACCCGGGCTCTCTGATCCACTATGGGGAACTGGGGCGAGGACAAATGGCTCCTGAAGGATAAGTCCCAGAGTAGTTTCCCATAAGCTTCAGAACAGATGGAAGCCCAGGTGGAATGTGAATCCACTTCGGGATTCTCCAGCCGCACTTGGGACCATCCCTACCTAGTGGAAGTCAACTGGCTTTTCTGTGTTTGAAAATCTAGCTAGATGGGAGGCAGCTTTGACTCTTCCTTCCCACGGGGGCGCTGTTCATACCCTGGCTTGCTTGGTTTAGTAATCTATTTACTGGCTGGAAAACTATGCCAAGATCTCCCTTAGTAAATGGGCCACAGGGTGGATACCCCAGGCCCCTCCCCAACTTAGAGGTGTAATAAATACAATGAATTTGAACAAAACTGCTGGGCTCTGCAGGTTCCTGACTTAGGTGGACCTTGATAGAGCAGTCAAAACAGTTGTGTGTCTGTCAGGAAAACATGTAACTTAAACCACTCTTTCTTTCTAAAAGAACCCAGGATATGGGAATATATTCAAAGTTGGGACCCCAACTTTACTTTTGACCATGAATATCTAGATACTGGGTTTAAAATACATCCCATTTAGCCGGGCGATGGTGGCGCACGCCTTTAATCCCAGCACTCGGGAGGCAGAGGCAGGCGGATCTCTGTGAGTTCGAGACCAGCCTGGTCTACAGAGCTAGTTCCAGGACAGGCTCCAAAGCCACAGAGAAACCCTGTCTCGAAAAACCAAAAAAAAAAAAAAAATACATCCCATTTAGTCCTATGTACATGAGCTGGCATAGCCTTCCGGAATTCTGTGTCTTAAATTCCTGCCTCTGTAGATCTGACCTTGTGCTGAGCACTTTTTTGAGCTGTCAAACTTGCTGGATGCTGTCTCTGGGAAATGATTGTTGTAACTCCATCACCCTCCAACAAGAAACCTCCCTTGGCTCCCCTTTTTCTCTCATTGCGACTTCTGAAGTGTGCACACCAAGAAGAGAATGCCTGGATTCTAAAACCTTTATCACAGTCCTGGCCCGTTCCCAAGTTCCAGCGCCACGTGTCCTGGACTTTGCAGGAAGTGCGCTCCCCGGCCTTCAGTCTTTCCATATAGTTTACATTTCTCGCAGACAACTCGACTCCAAGAACAACCTTGAAACCATCACTGCGACTGCACAGCTATGGCAGTGGGTCCTATGTTTCTTTACTTCTAGGCTATTCTTCACTGCCTCTCAGGTCCAAACTACCACAGCCTTTCCACGCCCATTTCAGACTCTTAACTTTTCAGTGACCCTCGTCTTAGACATGCAGAACACACTGCTCCAGCTTTTTAAAGAGACACGGGGTCCCGTCTGCGTTTATGGCATATGTGTACTTCACCATATCGTCGTAAACTACAAGCTCCCCCAGGAATGATTTAAGCATATCTTCACTGTTTTATGCCTTCAGTGGAATCCAATGCCACATATTTATTCAGCGAACATTCATTGCACAGCCTTTTTTCCATTCAATTTTTGTCATTTGAATGGAATCTATAGAAGACATTAAGTTTAGAAAGACATTTTAAATTTTATTTTGGATATACTGAAACTTCAACGCCACGGGGAATATTTTATACACTTAAAATGACCTTTAAATTTGCAGGCAAATGGAAGGATCTAGAAAAAAAATCCTCCGTGACCCAGACCCAGAAAGCCAAATATAATCTATACTCACTCATGAGTAGATAGCAGACATAAAGCAAAGGATAACCAGCCTGGAGTGCATCATCCCAGAGAGGCTAGAACACTTCCAGAAACAACTCCCGGACTGCACCTGAAGCATGGGAGGAGATATAATAAGAATCAAGGGTCAAGACCATGATGAGGAAACCCACAGAATCAACTGACCCGAGCTAGTGGTAGATCACTGACTCCAGACTAACAGCTGGGGAACCTGCATAGAACCCAGCTAGGCCCCTCCCCCCGAATACAGATACCAATGGCGTGGCTTGGACAGTATATGGTACCACTGGCAGTGGGACCAGGATCTAACTCTAATGTGTGATTTGACTTTGTGGAGCTCGTTCTGTATGGAAAGATATCTTGCTCACCATAGGCACGGGGGCGGGGGGAGGAGTGTTTCTCCCTCAATGAGATGATGGGACAGACTCAGTTGACTTCCCCAGGGAAAGCCTTATCCTCACTTTTGAGCAAATGGGGAATGGGATGGGAGGAAGGTGGGAAGAGTGGGAAGACAGGAGGAAGGGGCGGAACTGAGATCGATATGTAAAAAATAAATAAATAAAACAATAAAAAAGTAGAAAAAAGGATTATAAAATTCCCTTTGTTAGTCCTATATCAGCAATACTATTGAATACATCAGCGTGAACTTAATAATTTGGTAAATAATTGTTCAAAAATATTTGCCTTAAAGTGGGCCACATAGAATCGTTCTCTAAGATGGGAGGGTCAAGAGTGTTTATTTTGGTCTGGAAAGATCTCAGAAGTCAAAGAGCTCTTGCCACTTTTCCAGAAGATCCAATTCTCTGCATCCACAAGGCAACTCACAACTAGCTGTAATTTCAGTTTCAGGGAATCCGACAGCTTCTTCTTGCCTTAGAGGGCACCAGGCATGTGCATTGTGCACATAAACACACATAGAAAAAAAAAACACTAACACATACAAACTAAAAATAAACTCTTTAAGTAAAATAAATTGGTTAGATTTGAGAAACTTGAATCCATTTTTCTATCATGAGAATGATCGCTAGCCCAATTGCAATGCTGTCATCTCCATTTTCTAGGAAGCAAGGTGCTAGGGGTTGGTTGCCCATCCAGCTGCAGATATGTATACGAAAACAGTTTCAGGATAGGGTATGTGATGTGATTCTTCTTACTGGTGGTTTCTCACTCCAGAATGGGTTAGCGAGAATAAGGCATTGTGCACCAGTTGCAAAGGCAGAATTCTCACGAAGCACAGAGCTTTGGCTCCAACTGATTGCAGAAACTCCCGCACCCATTATCCTCATATGGCTGCACCTTTTCCGTGCATAAATTTCCATTTTCTCAATTTGTTCTTCAAAGGAAAATGTAACATGATGTCGCTGAAAACTCAGACAAGTTTTCATATTGCTTCTTAACTCATTTTTAATCTTTAATTGAGATTTATAGAAATGTTCCTTTTGCTTATATTTCGATTTCTCAGATTCAGCCTGTGATATGAGGAAATTATATTAAAGAGGAGAAAGGACTGCTTACTGCGGTGTCAAAAGGCCTTCCTGGTAAAGCCTGCTAAAATCAACAACTATAGCACGGGTCAGCCTTCCAGCCTGTCTGCAAATCAGCATCGCAATGTCAATGACAAATGCGCTTCCCAGCATTCTCTGCATAGATACAGTGCACGGCGTAGTGCGTTCTTGGCTCTTTGTTGTTCAGTGCAGCATTTGAAGATATTTAGTTTACTCTGAATAACATCAGTATTTACTTCAGTCTCTTAAACAGGAATTTGAATTGTGTGTTGACTTGCAGAGTTTGTGTACATTGGAATAAAATAGTAAGGCTAAAGGATGAACAATTTTTTAAATGCATAAAGGGCGATCATTTCCAAGTTTTCTGGAGACTTAACTTGGTGGTTTGGTTTTTTAATGTATTATTTATTTATTTATTTATTTATTTATTTATTTATTTATTTAATGACAATTGAAGCCAGTGTAGTGACACAGGCATATAGAAGAATCTTAAATTACATACATCCCTGTGTGGGCTACCCATAAAATTTCCTTTTCAAAAGAAAAAGAAAAGAAAATTTTAATTGAAGGTGGTGTACGACTTATTGAGTAAAATAAAGTAAAAAAATCAAAAGAAGAGTTTCCAAAAATGACACATGCCACATTAAGAAAAAAACTTATATAAATATAGTGTGCAAGAACATGTACATGCATGTGTGTGCCCATGTGCATGTGTGTGCGTGTGTGTGCATGTTTGTATGTGTGCTTGAACTAGCACAGTCTGGAAAAGGTTACATCACCAAGCTAAAGAAACTGTCTCTAAGCAGATAGGCAGGTTTGTTTTGTTTGGTATAACCTAGTCTTATCAGAAGATGTGGTGGTTATCACTTTCCTTAAACATCAGTGCATAATAATACTATTTGTGCCTTTAACTAAAATCCAGTTTCCATATTGATTGTGACTACAGGTTTCTTTATAGAGCAAATACTACTGTGGGTCTTATTGTCATCATGGAAACCTTGTATGGCAATAAAGATTGCACCATACTCTAATGTGCTTCAATATTACCTTCTAAATAAAATGTAGGCCCTTTTGGGCAGTTCTGAGCAACTTACAGAATCTTAGAAGCCACTGAAATCCTACACCTGTGTATGCAGGAAGCCTTGGGAAATAAATGAGCCGTCTGTGCGTTCTTCACTGAGATAAGTGCTGTCTCTCGGGCGCTCTTGGGGTTAGTTGAGGCAGACTTAACTGTCCTTTGAAGATTTAAAGCAAGAGATAAGTTCCAGACTGACTGTATTTGTGTTTTTTTTTTTAAATGTCTGGTTCTGAGTATGAACTTTTTGAAAAATGCCAGACTCTTAAACACATTTTTCTGTGTCCTAGGTTGGCTCTAAGCACCATGTTTGAACTCATCTTTTAACCTATTAGTAGACAGCCTTAACATATAAGCACGAGCAGTTTGCGTTGTTCTTAGGGGCCATGGGATTGCAATGCAGAGTTTCTGGAACCAGTGAACTGGAAATTTAAAAAAATAAGTCAGTTAGAGTTTGAAATTGTGGTATGTTATTCTAGGGCATCGCAGAGCAATGACCAACTTCACTCGGGATTGAGTCTAATGTTTGTTAAATATTTATGCTGTGTAGTAATAGCTACAATTTTAGCCGTCTTGCTACATGTTAGCCATTAGACCGAATTCTTTACAGGTCTTTACTAGTTTAATCCTTATGATACCTCTTAAAGGTAAAAACTATCATCATCTTCATCTTCATCATCATCATCATCATGGCACTGCGGTTGTTGTTAAAGACAGAGGCAACCGAACCAGAGAGAATTAAAACTCCTAGCCTAGGATCTTACGGCTAGATGGTAGAAGTGGAATTTGACTTGAAGCAGTGTGTTCTTAAAGCTTTAGGCAATGTACTTCTTTTTTCAAATTTATTTATTTATTAAGGATTTCTGCCTCCTCCCCGCCACCGCCTCCCATTTCCCTCCCCCTCCCCCGATAAAGTCCCCCTCCCTCATCACCTCAAAGAGCAATCAGGGTTCCCTGCCCTGTGGGAAGTCCAAGGACCGCCCACCTCCATCCAGGTCTAGTAAGGTGAGCATCCAAACTGCCTAGGCTCCCCCAAAGCCAGTACGTGCAGTAGGATCAGAAACTCATTGCCATTGTTCTTGAGTCCTCTATATTCAGCGAGTCCGGTTTTATCCCAGGCTTTTTCAGACCCAGGCCAGCTGGCCTTGGTGAGTTCCCGATAGAACATCCCCATTGTCTCAGTGTATGGGTGTACCCCTCGAGGTCCTGAGTTCCTTGCTCGTGTTCCCTCTCCTTCTGCTCCTGATTTGGACCTTGAGATTTCTGTTCGGTGCTCCAATGTGGGTATTCATTAAAATATTCAAGAAGCATACAGAACACCAAACAGACTGGATCATAGGCAATGTACTTCTCCCCAGATTCCTAGTACCGTTTTTGCTTCACTTGACTGCCTCATGCTCATGTGGGGAGGAAAGGCACAAAGTACTATGTGTGAGCTACAAAAAGGGGGAAAGAACAAATTTATCTAAAGAAAGAAAATTATCATTGATCCTAAATGGTCATGGATGCAGGGCCTGGAGGGAGGGTTTGTACCTTTGTTTGCTGACAGGGTGGTCACTTCGTTTACTCAGGTGGTTAATCAGTTGTCTGCATGGTTGTCTTCTATTTGTTTGATTTTGGGGGAAAAGTCTGGAGCTTTGAGGATGAGCTGTCATGGCCTCTGATGAAGGCTTTCAGACTCACCCACAGAAGATACCTCTGTGGATGGCTCACCTAGATGCACCAGATGGCTGCTATCTGTCAACACACCATTAACACAATGTGTTAGAACACTTTGGAGACACCTAGAGAAAATAGATTTAAAGAACTTCCTCTGTGTAGGACAAGGAGATAGTGGAAACATCTCCAACAGTGAGCAAAGAGCCACCAGCCCCAAGGGCAAAGGGTTGCTCTGCCAGGATAAAGCCATTGTTCCGCACCCCAGACCTCTCATCAACAGAAACAAATGTGGATTTAACGACATGGTATGTCCCTTCTGCCCTGGCAAGGACTTTGTTGATCAGAGACATAACTAGCCGGACTTTGTCTGAAAAAAAGCCAAGAACAGACATAACTAGTCGATTAAATCAGGTACCCACAGTCTTTTCTGAGAAATTTCCATGTGGTCACAGTACTCAACAAAGCAATTGGGTTTAAAATGTGGCAGCTACTCTAACAGCGTTTGTGTTCCTTTCTAAGAATAAAGCCCGAGCTGACAGTCCATTTCAACAGAAACCCTCCAGAGGGGCCATTAATTCTAGGAAGGATGAAAAAGTGATGCTGGTTATGTCCTGGCCTTCTGTGGAGGCGGTGCTCTTTCTTAAATCTTCAAAACCTTTATGACAGAAATAGATCCTCCCTGAGATCTGTCACTGAACAATTATCTTTTTCCACTAAACATATGCTTCAATGTTTTGTTTAATTAAAATACAGTGAATAATGCAATAAAATCAATTTTCTAACATCTAATATCTATTAAAATTATATCAAGAAATGAGCAGTAGTTATTTCTAATATTAAAAATAAATAGATATGAGTAATTCATACAAATTGGTCAATATGTATAAGGTACATAGAAATTCAAAACTTGAAATAAACAATAATGACAAATGAATAATATTTTCAATAATGCCAATTTTTAGAGTCTTTAATTTCTGTTAATGCTTTGTTTTTGTTTTAATGTTTGGTCCGTTTAGTTTTTTATTGCCTACAACATAGTGGATTATATAGAATTTGAAGTAACATGCTATCAATGTACATTTCAAGTGGTTGAGTGTGTTTAAGGCCTGTTTCAGTGAACTCAGGCATATGTTGTAGAGTACAATAGCAAGTAAATTTTTCTGGAATTTAAAATACAGAAATTGGAAAGAAACTGACCGTGAAAGTGGCTAATGCCCTACATGTATCCCGTCTCTACCTTATGCATCGATGCATAATTGCCAGACTGCCATGCTTAATTGTTCTTGTCAACTTGACTGGATTTGGCATCACCTACAAGACACACCTCTGAGTGCGTCATTGGGAGAATGTTCAATAAGGTTTAACTGAGGGGAGCAAGACCCTACCTGAATGTGGGTGGCACCACCCAGGCAAGCTCAGATCATCATACCATGGTCTTTGCATTTTTGTCTGCTGAGATGTGAGAAGCCCTGCCCAGCTCTATGCTCCCAGACTCATAAGCTCTGCATCCTTTCTTAACTTAGATGGACTCAGCCCTCTTGAGCTGTCTCGGTCAGGCATTTGGTCACAACGATGAGAAAAATCACTAATGCACAGACCAAGAAAATCTTAGAAGTCGATGTACAGCATATGTAGTCCCATTGCTCACAGTGATAGCCACATGCTGAAGAGGAAAATCTACATGCAGAGGTCAGCTTGCTGAATGAGCCTCACTAGCACAAACACAATCTAATGTGACTTTCTGCTGCTGTGATCCTAGAAGTCACAATCAACTGTTGCTGCCACAGTTGGTCCACATGGCACAATTTGGGGAGAGATACTCATTTCCTCTAAGAAGCAAATCTCTAAGAGTTTTTAGTTAGCTATAGCTCATTTTGTATTATTTCTTAGTCAAGGAGAATGTGCCATAAAAGTTTCTCTTTCCAGAGAATACCAGCAAATGAAAAGGCAGACCTTGAACGTGGTTGGTTCTAAGAAGTTTAGGGGGGATGGAATTCCCTTTGTATTATAGAGGGTTTCTCTTGTTCCTGCTTTCTTTTCTCACAATTACCTCCCCAGCTTGATATGATTGCTAACAAGGCTATCATTGGTGCCAGATGAGTTCATCTTCCTGTAGCAACTATAAAGAAGGATATAATATTCTCTTATATTATCTAAACTCGGTGAATGCAATAATCATGATAACTTTATTCAGAACCCCAAAATGTCCAGTGCATATCTTCCCATCTCCTCTTCTATATGCCGCATTAATTGAAAATGTCATGCCACATTCCTATGAGATACGATAATTTAAACTTGTTATTAGCATATATTCATTATACAGAGTGCTAAGTTCCACAAAGATATCTTCATTAAAGTACACTATGTACTATGAAGTTCAGCATTTTGCACAAAATTCATTTGAAACTTTGAAGGGTTAACATAAAGGAGACTATAAACATGTTTTCTGAAGAACAATGTTTCTGTGTAATACACAAAGTGAGAATTATTTATTATAATCTAAAATCCGTAGAATTTCCAGGCAGAATACTTTCACTATATTTGTAGTGAGGTTATTGCCTTATGTAATTTTCTGTATTGCCTATGGCAATTACCAATAGTTATAGAACTGGAAACTAATGTGAAAATTAACAAAAAGGAGTATGGATAAAAGTGAGTTAGTTAAATAACAAATGCTGAGGAAGGAAAAACACTTTCCTGCCTCTATCCAAAGGCTCCAGTTTATCCCCTGAAGCATGAGATTTCAGTGCCCATAGACAAATTGTTTGGTTTGCAAAGCTATAAAATACTGTTGGCATTGCCATTTGAAAAAACATGAGTGTTGACATTTAAATGACTGTTAAGATTTGAGCTGAAAAATTATAGCTAATTCCATGTACTTCACTGGCAGAAGAATGTGACTAGATTATGAATTGTGTAAAAAAAAAAAAGAAAAAGAAAAAAAAACAAAAGCAATTAAAAAGGAAAACACAGAGAGAAACATTAAAGTTGTGTTGCAAAATAAACAGTGGGAAGAGGAGATGTAAAAATCCAGGTTCCAAACAATATATAGGTATATGTATAACATTAAGACTGTATTGAGCATCTTAAGCTAATTCTGATGAGAACAGAAAGATCAGGTGAATCTGGACCTGAACTGCCTCTGGGAGTTGCAAGGGAAATGCTGCTCCTCACATACACTAGACTTGAAGGACCAGAAGATGTCAAAACAGGATGCACGGTTCCTAGAAAAGACTTAGACCCCCTTTCTCAAACACTAGAACAACACTAAATGCGGGCACTCTAGAGAGCAACACCTCGCATTCGCTATTCCTTGCACAACATTTTCCATAAAGCTAGTAACTTCTAATATCTATGGTGCCAGATAGCATCCCAGCTATACTCCCCCACTACTTTAGCCACTTCAATTTTGCAATCTTTTTAAAATTTAATCTAATACTTTATCCTTATTCTCAATCTCGCTGCTTCTCTCCAACCCCAATCTCATTAACTAAAATTCCAGTACATTCCATATAAAGTAGGGGCCACTATTTTAACACCAGATTATGCCATTTAAACTTTAAAGGGGCTTGTAATAATGTGTTTCAAGTTTTGAAAGATGACAGGTGCTAACCCAGGCTATTATACTGAGCAAAGCTATGTGTTGGAATTGAAGAAAAACATAAAAGCCCTTCATGATAAAAATACACTAAAGAAACTTAAGTGAGCTCTACAGAAGATATTTGAAAAAATTCTTCAGATAAAAAAAAAGTTAACTATGATGTAATAGAAAAAATAAGCTATGCTAGGGCAATAGTTAAGCAAGAAGAGGAAAAAGAAAAACATTTCAAAAGTCACGTGACAGGAATCAATGCACAGATTTCCATAATTATTATGAATAGCAGTAGAATCAATTACCCACTCAAAAAATACAGACCTGTAAAATGGATCTAAAAGTCAGAATCTCCTGTTTGCTGCCTCCAGGGGACACATTTCACCACAAAACACACCACCTTAGGCTGAAGGAAGGAGTTGACCTAGGCAACAGGCAGGTGGCACTGTTCTGTTAGCTGACAAATGGGCTTCCAATGAAAGCTAATGAACGAAGATGTGAAAAAGATTACTCCATTCTGATTAAAGGAAGAATACACCAAGAGGACATGATGACTTTAAGCATAATACACTCTAAACACAACCCCACCTACTGTTTGGCCGTGGATCTGCATCTGTTTCCATCAGTTGCTGGATGAAGCTTACCTGATAGCAATTGGGCTAGGTACTAATTTGATCATAGTTGATGGCCAGTTCAGGTTATGTAGCCACTATTGCTAGAAGTCATAAGAAGTCTCAGCTGGGGCCATAAGAAGGTTCCACTTTGATACACATGTTTATAAGTTCAAAGGGTTTTCTTTTGGAGTCTCTGGAGTTTCTTATATTTATAATCTTATTGTCAGATAGATACAGTGCTTTCTCTTTCTTTTCTATTTACACCCCCCCTTGTTTGTTTCCCTTGACTTTTTGTTCTAAGTCTTCCAGTACTATACTGAAGAGTGTATATCTTGTTCCTGATGGAAGTGGAAGTGCTTTGGGTTTTTCTCCATTTAATATAATGCTGGCTACAAGCTTATTGCTTGTATTGACACAAACTAGAGAGACTTGTGAGGAGGGACTTTTAGTCATATTGGCCGATAGGCATGTCTGTGTGACATTTTCTTGATTGTTGATGCGTGAGGGAGTATCTAGCTCTCTGTCACTGGTGCTGCCCTTGGGCAAGTGGTCCTTGAAGTAAAAGAGCTTGACAGTGGAAACTTTAAAACTGGAGGAAAGAAGTTAAGGAAGACACTGGAAGATGAAAGCACAGCGAGCAGGCAGCAGCATCCTTCCCACCCACCCCCACCATTGCCTGCAAACAACTAAAGGAACAGCGACCACCAGAGCCACAGGCCCCATTGCAATGACTGGAGGAAGAGATGGGTGGACAGAAATGTAAGAATATATTCCACAACACAAAGAACAATATGTTAACAGCAGAAACTAGTGGTTCTACAGCAGCAAGACCTGAGTATCCCAACACAGATGATGCCAAAGACCTTAAAACTAACTTTATAAAGATGATAAAGGCTTTTACAGAGGAACTGAAAAATTCCCTTAAAGAAATGGAGAAAAAGACAAACAGAAAATTGGAAGAAATCAATCAATCTTTTAAAGAAGATGGAAAGCCATCTTATGCTCATAGATGAGACAAATCAGTACTATCAACATGGGCACCCTGCTTGTAGCAATGTGAGGATTTGATCCAACCACAACCTAAATTCCAGTGATTTTTTTTAAAAGAAATATAAGAATTAATCTTAAAACTCACATGGAAGTACAAAAGACTCCACAGAGCCTAAGCAACCTAGCAAGACAAAAAAATACTGGTAGAGGTATAATTTTATCTAATTTCAAGTTCGATAATAATAGCAAGAGGCAATAAAAATATAGGGTACTGGCTGTGTGGTAGTGGCACATGCCTCTAATCTCTGCACTTGGGAGGCAGAGGGAGGCAGTTTTCTGTGAGTTCAAGGTCAGCCGGGTCTACAGAACTAGTTCCAGGACATCCAGGACTGTTAAATAGAGAAAGTCTGTCTCAAAAATCCAAAAACAAAACAAAATATATAAGATACTGGCACAAAACAGAAATGTAGATAAATGGTGACAGAATAGAAGGCCCAGATATGAGGGCACATAACTATAGCCACCTGATTGTTTAAAAAGATGTCAAAAATATACTTTGGAGAAAAGACAGCATCTTCAAACAATGATGGTGGGAAAGCTGTGCGTCTGCATAATGAATATCATCATGAAATGGATCGAGAGCCTTGGAATAAAACCAGAAATCTGAAGTTCCTAGAGGAAAAAGTAGCAATCATATTTCAAGATATTGACAGAGGTAAGGACTTTCTAAGTATGAATTTGATGACTCATGGAGTAAGACCAAGTGTGTGCAGATTGGATCCCATGAAATTAAAAGGTGAGAAAAGCAGTCGGATGGGTGAAATAGCAGCTAAAAAACAGAAGGAAAGCTTGGCGAACTCTGTATCCCACAGAGGATTAGTATCTACAATATACAAAGTACTTCAGAAAGTAAACAAAAAATTCATAAACTAGGCTAAGGAAGTCAACAGGGAGTTCTGAAAAGAACAAATGTAAATTGGAAATAAAGATTTTAATAATTTTCAGTGTCAATAGCCACAAGTGAAGACAAATTAAAACTACTTTGAGATTCCATCTCACCAAGTCAGAATGATTACCATCAAAGGAGAAAATGACAGAATGATAGTGAGACTGTAGAGGAAGGGGAGCATTTTACCCACTGTTGGGGGAAATGCAAATTTCCTCAAGCACTGTGAAAATCAGCATGAAAAAAAGTTAGAAAGAGAACTGTAATATGACCCAGATAAAAGGATGAAACTGAAAATAATTTACTAAGTGAGACAACCCAGTCTGAGAAAATAATGTATGTTCTTGCCTAGAAGTGGTTTTGAGCTTTGAATGTTTCAACACACATGTGTGACTGTAGTATCTGTAGAGGCCATTGTCAGAGGACCATAAGAGTTGCTCATAAGAGAGGGCCCGGAAGAGGTGGAGAGAAAAAAAGGCTCAAGTGACAGGTGGGCATGTGTGAGAACTCAAGTGATTTGAACATGGAAAGTGAGGAATTCTTCCAGTTAAAGCCTTAAACAGGCATGGAGGTGAGGCAATGGAGAGAAGGAATGGGTCAACCCAAATCAAGAATATATGAAAAGATTTCATGGAAATTCTCTACATCTAATTAAAAGATACAATCTTCTTTTCATGAAACAGTTGAAACAATGGTACCTTGAGTGGGGGAAGAATGATTCTCGCAGAAGATTCAGGTTATTAAAGGAAAGCATCGGTGCCAGATATGGGGTATCTTTCTATGAGCTGTTGGTAAGAAAGTTCCAAGAGCCCCCAGAACAACACAGGCTAATCTTGGTTGCCCACTATAGTGAGACAGCAAGAGTATTTGATGAAGACACAACAGACTCTGGTTTCAGGACACAGAAAAGTCAAGCTGGAACTTATCTGAAACTTCTCTGCTGTGCCAGAAGTGCTATGGGTGCTGCTAGGAAGAGAAAAGTCATCAATGGATTTGATCATAAGTGGAAGCTGCATGCTGCAATATTGACATGCTAGGCAAGAAATGCCTTACTGGTACAATAGTAGTGTGCTGGTCAACAGGGGTAATGAACAACTTTCTGCTAGGATTTTAGGCTTGATCCACAGGGGAAATCCACTACTGGTACTATAAATCTTATGAAAAGCCCATTTGTGGGAAAGTCATAGACTCTAAAGGGGAACCTACTACTATTGCTTGCTAAATGGTCTTGTTAAACTTCCTCATAAATATTTATGTTTACAACCATAGTTTAGTGGTGCTCTAAGTAAGCCTTTATCAGAGAAACTTCTTTTTGTTGGGCAGCAATGGAACTCATAATGGCTCAAAGTAGAGAAAATTTGAGACTAGTGAGGGCATCTATTTCAATCACTACCCAAGAGAACGTTGTGGAAAAGGAAGCAGAAAGAATATAAGAACCTGAGGTTGGAGAGGAGAGCTTCTGACTAAGATATGGCTATTGTAGATTTGAACTCAGAGGTGTTTCCTGCCTGCCTGCAAAGATCAAGCTCGTCAGTTTCCCAGCATGGGTAGTGGAGGCTCCATCTCCCTAAAATACTTCTTCATAGACATGCCTATGGACCAATTTGATCTAGGTATTTTTTGTTATTAATACTCTCTTTTCAGGTAATTAAAGATTATTTCAGGTTCACAGCTAAGACTAAACAGTACAGTATCATCCTTCCCCAGATATCAAATAATGTAAACTCACACCTACAAAGCAAAACAAGACTAAAAATATACAACTTAATGAGTAGCACTTGCTCATAGTAAGTATTTCTTGGGGCGGGGGGTTAAGGTTCATAGTTATAATTTCCTGACAAATTCTCCCAGTGTAAAAAGCAGCACAGTTATATTTGTTGATTATTTAAGAGTATGGCATATTATATATGTGTCTTGGGACCACTCTTATGCTCAAAATATATAGCATCTCAGGTAATAAATGTTGACATTATTCAATGCAAGAATATCTATTGTTATGCCCTTAACTAGACTTAAATTATTAAAACTATAATAAGCTAATGAAAATTTTCTTGACTACAAGAAAGTAAATTACTTCTGTATTAAACACTAAATTTCTTTTATAAGAAATCTATTGACCTTGTAGCTTTCAGCTTTCTTATTTGACTTTCTTTTCTTGTTTCTTCCACATGCTCACACTTTACGGAAAATTTTATATCTGTTACTGTTAGAGTTGGATTTGGGGCAGTTAAAAATTAATGTAATCATTTGCAGCACAAGTGGAAGAAAATGATAAAATTAAGAAAGTATATCAGTGCAGACTGTATCCTCCTCTTTGGTCTTTGTCATTTCTCTCTTGGAGAGTGACAATCCCTAAGAACATTCATCTCTATGGAGACAACTTCCAAACTTGTAGTTTCTATCCATTTGTAGTTAAAATTATCCTCACAATCCCAACTGTTTCTTGAACCTTCCCATCCGATATCAGGTCATCATCTCTACTTAGTTCATCTGAACTAGTTCCTTCTGTTGATGACCCTGTAGCTTCTTCTTTCATTGCTTAGATCAATGCTTGGCAGCCATTTTTGCTATGCTCTCAGCCATATCAATACTTACTAAGTCTTGACTTTTCATTTACATGGTCCGCAAACTCAGAACTGAATACACACATGTGCACGCAGGAACAGAAGCATGTGCACACACACACAGTATTTCTAGATTTGCCTAATTCTCACAGGGCCGTTCAGTAAGAATTCCACCTATTTCATCTTTCCCAGGTCCTACTAAGTGGTTTAAGAACTCCAGAGTTTGGTTTATGACTGATTCTTTGTCGCCAACTGGGTAAATCTACAGCCTGTCTCTCTGAGGATTTTGACACTATTCATGTGTCCACCTTTGGTCCCCACACCGTTTTCTCGAGTTTACAGTTTCAGACTTTGAATAGTTCCAGATGCTTCCCTTAAATCATTGCCCTGTTTCTTTTCCAACTGTCAACATTCTAAAGAGCTCTACTTAAATTCTACTTACTCCCCAGAGTCTCCCATGACTACTGTGAACAGGAGGGCGTTAACTCGTGTTGAAACCATAAAATATTATCTGCTTCTCCTTTGTCCTAATGGAGAGGATCATTACAGCAGCCTCCTGTATCACGTGGGGTTTATAACACTTAGGAAGCAGTCTCATCACTCTTGTCAGAGAGTTTTGAAGGTCATCCATCGCTCTGGAAGATCAGTTTCTGAAGGGGAATTGGGCAGACATGAAATTTATAACATCCAGCTATGAAATCGCAGCCATCTGAAGAACTCAGACTAAATTCTAAGCCTCGCTAAATGAAACAGCTTCTCTAGGTCTTGGGCTCATAGTTTATAAGAAGGCAGAGGGAAGATTCATTTTTGAAATGTTGTTCTTAAAGGTCAATTAAAATAACACTTAGAAAAACTAATCATAGGAGACCATGAATGGGAGTTCTCACCATTGGTTTTCTGGAAGGGCAGAATCAAACTCATAGCAAGATTTTGTGACAAAGAGCTATTATGACAGCTTACAATTGTAACAGTTTTTAGAAGAAAAGTTAGTTACCCGGCCTCAATAGAGTGAAAGCAAAAAGCACATGTAAGATACCCAAAGGCACAGCAGTTGGGTGTGCAGGGCGGTGTGGGGCAGCAGGAAAACTTGACTATCAGGCTCTCTCAATCTGAAGTAAGATATGCTGAAACAGATCAGCAGAGTCACCTGACCTACCGCTCTGATTTTTCACTCGTTCCTAGTATACTATGTTAAAAACAACCAGAGTACTTAGTAGGCATCTGCAAAACATAGACTTGGTATCGGGGGTGGGAACAATATCTTGACCCAGAAGATAAATGACTGTGGGTCCATCACTTTCCTTCCTGAACTTCTGTTTTTCTTTCCTATAAAATATATAATAATTGTCCTTTCATGAGACTGCTGGAAGAGTTAGGCTATATTTGTAGAACACAATTGAGAAAATACGAATATTATTTTCTTTATTGATTGATTATCATAGCATTAAAATTAGATTTAGTGAGATATGCCCCATGACTTATAATTCTCTAGAAAAAAACCAAGATGCAGGTCTTTGTTTATGACGGAATAGGCATTTATCAATAGAGTCAATGATGGCATTGGCTCTCAACTTGATGGAGAGCTGAGCCTCCACAGGAAATAACAGCATCACAGACAGTGACCTTTGGTAGACTCATTACACCGCTATTTGTCTTTTTTTCTGGCCTCAGTGCTGCCCTGTTTCAAAAGCAGGCTGAAGTTCCGTTTTAAAAAAAGATGTAATTTAACAGTTTCCTAAATGTATATGACAGCATTGGCTATTGGAAAAAAAGTAATAGCATTACATCAAGTTAAATTAAATCCAGGAGGAGGAAAATTCAATAGAATGCTGCAAAACAAAACCACATAGTTTGCTTTGAGTCCTAAAGACGAACAAGGGAATAATGTGGGTGAAGCTTCCATATGGAGCCTGCATCTCTGCACCCAGGAGGAAGAGTGGGAAGTGGCGCCCTCCTGTTTCTGTTGCTGTGGTGCCACACGCAGGGTCATTAGGACCGATTAAAACTGAAACATCTCACAGAACTACAAACTGAATTAAAGAATGAAAGTAACCGTTAATACTGCTGGGATTTCTTTATATCACCTGGGGATAATTTAACATAGACTTTCTAATTGCAGAAACAATTATATTTCTCTGGTTAGAATAAGACAAAAGAAAATAAGTAATGAATGCCTGGGTTTTAAAAATCTACTGTCCACACAGAATATTTAGATGACGATTCAACTAGATTAATATCACTAACTACTAAAAAGGAACATAGTATAAGGGACTGCATAAAAAGTTTACTCAAAGTCTAACCCTTATTACATATTTTAATTATTTCTGGTTTGTATTTAGCCTTCAGGCTTGGCAGTCTTATTTAAAAGAAGGAAATGAAAAATTGAAACACCCATCACTTTTAATTAAAATTCTAATATAGGAAGATATTGAACAGTCTCTCTTGATAAAGCCAGTCCCAACCGTGCTTTTTTTTTGTTTTACAGTTAATGATTAATTTAATGATTTTTCTATGCTATTTTTAATAATTGGTTCTATGGCACTTGATTAGGAGGGAGGTCTGTGCTATTTCTAAATTATCCTTTGTTATTAAAATGCAAGCCCATGTCAGAATCAGGTTCTTCATTCACCAAGCATGAGCAATTAGTTGGTTGCAAAGGTCTGAGGTTTACGGGGATACATTATTAGTCTTTAGTTTTTTATAGCAGATGAAGGATCTGTACATTTGAAGCTTTATCTTCGGTTAAAAATATAAAGTGCCACCTTTAATTCTTTCACATCTCTGGTAAACATGACTTACTTTTGGAAAGCATGTCAATTTCTTCTTGGACATTTTCAAGAAAAATGAAAAGACGAGCATTAGACTTCTCAAGGCAAAGTCATCAGATTTCTAAGTGAAAATTATTCCAGCCTGGAATTCAATACTTATTTAAACTATCACCATAGCCTCAGTGAAAGCTAAAGAGATTGAGGGAGCATTAAAAAGCTCAAAATGTTTCTGTTTCTCCTTCATCATTTAAATGTGTTCAAATTCTTGTATTTTACTGCTCCATATTTTTACTTTGGGTAAAATATATATGACATAGAATTCATAATTTTTAAGTGTCGAGTTGAGTGGCATTAGCTACATTTTTAGTCCTATTACTACCGTGTATTCCAGGATCATCCCAAACAAACAAACAAACAAAAATCCATTAAACATTACCCACCATCCTCTCCTGCAATCCCTGGTAGGCTGTCCTCTTCCTGCTTTTATCAATGAGGCTGTTCTAGGTACCTCACGTATGTGAAATCAGATTGTACTTGACCGCCTGTGTTTGGCCCATTTCATTTAGTATGTTTGCAAATCCCACCCTTGTTCTAGCCTGTATTACAGTTTCATCCCGTTTTGACATTCCTCTGTGCTCTATTCTATGTACCAATCCATGCATCAGTGGGCAGATGGGTTGTTTCTCTCTTTTGGCACTTGTGAACAACACTACTGTGAACATGATGCATAAACATATATTTTGGTTGTTGCTCCAGTTCCTTAGGGAGTTCATAGCTAGAGGTAGATTGCTGAGTGATTGGCATTTCTATGCTTAATGGTTTTGTAACTGCCAGCTGTTTTTCACACCAGCTGCATTGTTTACGTGCCCACTAGCAGAGCAGCAAGTTCATCCTCTCCAACACGTTTTTCTATTTCTTTTGGTTTCACAATAGCCATTCTCATAGTGTGAAGTACATTCACATTACTCCCTTCTCTGCACATGCGCACATGTGTGTGGTGTGTGTTTGTGAATGTGGGTGCACATCCTATAGTGAGGAGGTGAAGGTCAGAGGGCAATTTTCGGGAGCTAGTTCTCTCCATCCACTGTGGATTCCAGGGATAAAAGTCCAGTCATCAGGCTTGCTGGCCAAGCTCCCTTACCAGTTGAGCCATCCCGCCACCCCACATTAGGGTTTCAATGTCTATTTCCCTAAGTTGATAAGCTCATTCTATCCTTAATGATTATTTGGATGACTTCTTTAGAGAAATGGCTCTCGGTATCAGATTTGACTCTCTCGTTTTAGGTTTAATTGTTTATTTTTGTGGTTATTGAGCTATAGGTGTTGTGCGCTTGTGAATATAGTGTCAGTTGAAAGTAATTTTATGTGCACAAATGTTTTCCCTACACACCACACACACACATCTGGTGACTGCAGAGGCCCGAGAAGGATGTGTGATCCCTTGGAAATGGGGGTGCTGATAGTTGTCAACTATCATGTGAGTTCTGGGAATTGAACCCTGGTCCTTTGGAAGAATAGCCTGTGACCTTATCTGCTAAGTCCTCTCTCCAACTCTATACTATCCTTTTCCAGAAGGGCAATGTTCAAATATTTTCCTTCATATGACTTGACTTATTTTGAGACAGGTTCTCCCTGCCTAGTCCTGGTTGGCATGCAACTCTTATAGACGAGGGTGGCCCTAAATAACAAAGATCTGCCTGCTCTGCTTTCTGAGAACAGGGATACCCACCACACACAGCTGACTTCCTTTTCAAGCCCTGACAGTGCTTTTGATGGACTAAAGTTTATGATTTCAACAAGGTCTTATAATCTGTTTTTCCCCTGTAGCCAGTTTTTTGTCTCCAATCCAGAAGTATCAGTGGCATGAAGGTTTCTCCCACTGATTCCCTATAAGAATGTTACAACTTCAGCTCTAATAGCTAACATTAAAACCATCTTGACTTATTCTTATCATATAAGTTAAGTATCCAGCTACATTTTTTAGTACATGGATATCCAATTTTTTTAGTGCCATTTATTGAAAATGCTATCATTTTTGTCAAAAATCATTTACCTGTAGACATGAGGATTTATTTCTGGGATCAGTGCTCTATCCCAGTGGTCTTTCTTTATGATGCTCATCATTTTTTAGACAGTTACTTAAAGAAGCATTCCTAAGTAACATAAAGAAAGAAGACAAAACTGGTCCCACGTGGCAGTCTTACCAGACATACAGTGGTAAACGAGCCCCGAATGACAGTTTTACTCAAGCCAAAGGGGATCCAGCCCAGATTGAAGTAGACAGTCATTGGTCTCCCAGGGAAGTGTTGCTGATATAAAGGAATTCAGTCAATTCGAATGAGAGCCGTGAGAGCACAGGGAAGGCCTTGCCATGAAGTAGAGACAGGAGAGCAGGAAGCATGCAGAGTGGATCGCAGAAACCGTGATGCAAGATCTGGTTGGAACAAATATGTGTTTGCTCCTTTTTGTGTTGTGTGTATTAGGTATGGACTTGTTAATGTGGGTGTGTGCATGTGCGTGCATGTATGCATATGTGCATAGGAAAGCCAGAGGTAGACATCAGGTGTTTTTCCTTTTTAAGATTTAATAAGTGTGTGTGTGTGATGCGTGTGTGTGTGTCATGCATGTGTGTGTGTGTGTAAATGTTTCCTGTGTGTGTTTCGTTGCCACAGGGGCCAGAAGAGATCAATAGATCTCCCGGAGCTGAAGTTACAGGCAGCTATGGACCTGACATGGGATGAGTGCTGGGAACTGATCTAGGGACCTTTGGAAGACTAGTGAGTGCACTTTAAGGCTAAGCAACGTCACCAGTCACTCCATGTTAAATTTTTGAGACAGAGTCTCTCCCTGAACTTTAGACACCCACCTGTTTCTGTCCCATCTTCCTTCTTCCTCTGACCCGACTCAGTACATTTTCTTTTTGGTTTTGGTGATATGAACTGTCCTCATGCAGACATGCAGGCATTTGAGTGACTAGGCCATCTATCTAGGGTCCAAATTTGTATATTCTTGATACTGTACATTTTCTATTCATTATAAGAATTTTAACTTTAAAAGGTGAAGACATAGACAAATAAGGGGCATAATTGCAAAATAACGATGTCTATTTTCTCTACCTGGAGAAGACATAAAGTGGAGTTATGAAAGACAAGGGCAGTGATGAAGGAACAATGCTACCGTGTTGACATCTGATCTTCTTTCACAGTGGAGGTCAAGAAGCACTGGCTACGTTTATTAGGGCAGAAAACAGATGCTTAACTCTATTTTTTAAAACTGAGAACGTATCTGATGGAAGAAGTATTAAGACGGATATAAAGAAACAGGGAAGGAGAAAGGAGGTGTGACCGTTGAGACTGGCTTTCTGGTGTCACAGAAGCTGGAAAACAACAGACAGCAATTAGCAGTGAGCACCAGTGGGCAAGTTTAGAGAGGACTGACTCACAGTTGAGGAGGCAGTGAAAGGCGGTCCCTGAAGAGCCAACTCCATGCCCTTCTGTTTCCAAACACATGCATATCTTATTCCAGTGATGCAAAATTGAATATAGGGCATAATATCCTAAACTGCAGGATCAGATTAGAAGGCACGAATCAGAATAATTGGGGATAATGACTCAATTGTGAAATGTTATTTGGTTTATTAAGGAATCAGTAGTGATGGGTCTCCTTCAATAGCAGGGGCGCCACTTGAATTTAATGGAAGCAAACGACTCGATTCATCTTAAAGCACCCCTGAAATGAGGATCTAGCTTACTGGGCTTAAAACTGTAAAAATAACCTTCATAGGGTGCGTGTTTGCAAAGAGGAGATAAATAAAACTCTGTGTCTATGTTTGTCTCTAAACACAAAGTTTAAGTTCTGTCCTGAAAACCACATGCCAGAAACGGGTGAGGTTTGTATTCAGTATTCTGTCATTAGAGATTGTCATTCCCTCTTTGAGATGACTATAAGCCGCTGATATTGGTACAACCACAGCTCTAAACATCATTAGGTTAAACTTGTGTGCATGCGTGTGTGTGTGCATGCATATGTGTGCACTTGTGTACAGACTTTTTTCTTTTTCTTTCTTTTTTTGTTTTTGTTTTTGCTTGGTTGGTTGGTTTGCTTTGTTTTGGTTTTTGAGACATTTTTTTCTGTAGCTTTGGAGCCTGTCCTGGAACTAGCTCTTGTAGACCAGGCTGGCCTCAAACTCACAGAGATCCTTCTGCCTCTATCCCGAATGCTGGGATTAAAGGCGTGCGCCACCACTGCCCAGCTTGTGTACAGACCTTTTAAACTAAGTAGAAGTGAATAGGACGTACTTGGCTATACCAAGAAGCAAGTGCTAAAATCAAGAGAAGGGTCCTTGAAAAGCAGCAAAGCCAGTATAAACTTTCTCAAAAGAGCAGGTGAAAGTAAATTGGATTTCTGCTAAACCTGGAAGTGCACTGGAAAGCTGAGAACAGGAGAACTTTCTACAAGGCCGTGACTAATGACAAATCTCAAATCTCCCTCGTGTTGATGACTCTTGAACCCAGATTTCTAGCCCCAAACATTCAGTGCTCCAGACATACTGGCCAAACTGCCCAGGGTTAAGTCTGCAGTGGGACATTCCAGAGCACAACAGAGTCTGAGTCCTGTGAGTCTTTCACCCTGTGCTGTGGAATGAGACACACAAATTCATACTAACGACCCCTCTGCTCTTATACACACCCCTCCCGCTGCTTCCCTTGTGTTTTTCTCTTGCAGCCCAGGAGAGTACCCGATACATGCTTCTGTTTGCAAGATCTGGCATCTCGTGGCTGCATGGAGATTAGCCAGATTTTTGAGAGCCCCACCGAGAGTTCCCCACACTCTGCTCAGACACTGTTTTTCTGCTGCACCTGCCAGGTCACCCCAATTTGTATGTCTCCCTCTACTGGAGTATAAGCTGCCTGCAGGAAAAATCACAACCTCAGTTGGTGCTCGCCATCTCCTTATCTCAGTTCCAGGCATCTGCAATCTGCTATAAGACGCTTACTAAACAAATGGGTGAGTTGTATAACCGATATGAAACCATTTTTACTACGTGCAGTGAGAGAATCTTAAGGAACACACACATATGTGCACATGCATACGCAAGTGTGTGACTTATAGTTGACTCATAGTAACATTGGATGTGTATGTGTGTGTGTGTGAAAGGGATGGGGAGTGGGGGAGAGAGATAGAAATATATATGAGAGAAATATATACATATGTATGTATGAGAGAGAGAGAATGTCCAGTAAACATAAGAAAGACTCTCCAGTTTTCAGGATGTTTAAGGGAGTGGGAGAAGACAAAGAATTCAGAATGCTAAGTAAAGATGGGATGGGAAGCACCTCTTGCTTACTGGGATGGATAGGACTTGGTGACATAAATTATTACAGCTCTTATTATCAGCAATTAGAAAGAGTCAAAGCATACTGTTTAACCCCATGCCCTCGGTTCTAGAATTTTATCTGACATTCCTTCAATGAAAAGATAAGCACACAAATCTTTTCATTACAAAATCATTTCTTCCTAAATACACAAACAAAAACACCCCTAAAAAACTAATTGCTCATCAGTGGCAAAACCAGCTTATAAAATCAAGACACATTTGTGGGGAAAAATGCAAAGCGATATAGGTCTGTGTACTGACTTATGCAAAAGAGCCATAAAAGCAACTAGCAGGGTGATATGTGTCATCTGACACAAATTAAAAATTATGCATGCATATGTTCCTGTAAATGCAAAAGAAATATAGAAAGATGGAATTGCCAAAGGAGAAGGAGAGAAGATTGATTTAGTTTTAAAACCTTACGAGTTATTTAAATCGGTTTTAACATTTCCAAATAAATAACTACTTAGTATGTGGGAAAATACGGAAAATAGGTGACACCTGTCTACCTATTGCTCAGCTATATCAAATGTCAATATTTTGACATATTTGCTTCAACTCTCTTTTTTAAAAAAAGGAACGAAGTGTCACAGAGAGAGCGAAAGTCATTTCGCCCACATCCCTGCTCCCACTCACCCTCCCACTCTTCCCAGAGGTAAGCGCTGCCTCGGTGTCTGATGGATCCATCCGTGCATGGTTTCATAATTTGCCGGTGCATATGTACACAGTCACAAACAACACAGGACTCTTCGTTTAAGTTTATGTAATTTGCTATAATTTGGCCTGCATTCTGCTGCTTGTTTTTTTTTCTATATTCAACCTTCCTTTCTAGCATTGTATGTGCCAATGCAGCCAAGGCATTCTAAATGCCTATCATGTTCTCTTGTATAATTTTACGAAGACTTATTTATTCCAGAATTGAAGGAGATTAGCAGTGTCCACACTGTTGTCTGCATTTGTGTGTGTGTGTGTGTGTGTGTGTGTGTGTGTGTGTGTGAGAGAGAGAGAGAGAGAGAGAGAGAGAGAGAGAGAGAGAGAGAGAGAGAGAGAGAGTTTGTTCAGAGCTCGGAACAGAATAGTGCATTGCAGACTATTGTCTCTGGAACAATCTTATTTGCTTACTAACCGCTGTTAAATCCTTGAATGGTTTAATGTCATAGTTACTCTACTATTATTCATACATTTTAACATGCATACTTCACTTTAAAAATAATTGATTGATTTTCTCTAAAGAACAAATAAATCTGAATTCATCTTAATGATAGGTTCAACAAAAGAACACTTGAATTCAAACCAGAGTGTGCCAAAGTGCCAGCTGTCCATGGCATGCCTCTGAAGCATCTTAGTTTCAACTTCCTTTCAAATATCTCATCTGACCTGCTTCTTCTCTTGTTTTGTAATCAGTGTTTATAGAGATTTATGCAGCTGTTTTGTGATTCTTCTGTATATGTGTTTTATTATGTCCACTTCACATATCTGTCTCCTTCTTTTCTGCTGTGAATTGCCTATTTACATATTCATTAGCATATTAAAAATTACAGGGGACAGAGTGGTGACTCAGTGGTTAAGGGCACTCGTTTTTCTTGCAGAGGGCCAGGTTCAGTTCCTAACACCCACACTTTGTCTTACTACTGCCTATAATTCCAGCTCTAGAGAATCAAACACCTCTGCTGGCCACTTTGGGTACCTACATATCTGTGGTACACATACATATATTCAGACATACACAAACACATTAAATAAAAGAAATTGTTTAACTGAAATGTCTTTAGTTGGTTATTTTGATTAGTCCTGCCCACTTTTTTGGTAAAACTGAGATAGTTTGAACTCTATATCAGGTGGATGGGACCAGAACAGTGGAGAAAAACTAATAAAAATCTGAACCCTTTGGTATTTGGCAGGGTAGGAACTGCAGCTCTCATCTGTTGAATGACTATTGGATTCCAGACCCTGTCCTAAGCACTTTGCATGTACTACAAGTTTTGGCAGTTTATGAGGCACTGCCTCTTCTGATGAACAAGTTAACTGCTTTTCCTCCCAGTGTTGAGTATTGAACTCAGTCTCATTCATGCTGGGTAAACAGTGAACTACAACCCAGCATAGAGCAACAACTTTCAAAATGGAAGATGACTGCTCTTTGAGCAATAGGCACACTATTCCTCTGTTTTCAGTGTCTGCCATGCCCTTGAGAAGACAATAAAGCATTGGCTGCCCATTGCTTCTTCTGTAGAATTTCCTGCTTCCCTTTTGAGGCAGCATTCAGCTTTCCCTTTCTAGGAGGCAATGTTAGTGAATGGTTGTCAAGGAAGGTGTCTTAACAAAGTGAAATTTAGAATTCACTCTTTCAATGTTCGCAAACAATTGCCCTGGTTTCATTAAAAAAGAAATTCCTTGAAACTGCCTCAGAAGAATAATAAACAGTGTATTAGAGACATAAGCATGTGTTTCTAAGTATTGAAAGGACCATCATGCTGAAGAGCGGCTAATCTTGCTGGAGTCATCTGGAAGGACCAAGCTGAGAGAAGTGGTAACCTTCACAGAGAACTTACTTGTGAAAAGGTTTAACGACTGGTATCTGGATGGACATTTTATTTACGTGGGAAAGGGTATGCTCAAACAGATTTTATACTGTGCCATCGAGTCTTGTGGCAAATTGGAACACACACACTAGAGTTATCTGAAAGGAGGGAACCTCAGATGAGCAAACACCTCCATAGCATCTGGCTATAAGGCATTCTCTTAATTAGTGACTGATGAGGGAGGGCCAAGCCATTGCAAGTGGTTCCTTCCATAGTCTGGTGGCCCTGGGTTCTGTTTTTAAAAAACCCTGGGTTCTGTTTTAAAAAAAAAAAAAAACAGGCTGGGCAATCCAGTAAGTACACCCCTCAGTGACCTCTACATCAGCTCCCACCTCCAGATTCCTTCCCTGTGAGTTCCTGTCTTGACTTCCTTCATGATGAACACCAGTGTGGGAGCCAAACAAACCCTTTCCTCCCCAACCTGCTTTTTTTTTTTGTCATGATGCTTCATTGTAGCAAACAGAAACCACGGCTGAAACACACACTGACTTAGTTCAGAGAGGTTTCCATCACGATTAGTTTTTACATAGATTATTAAGTTGTGTGGCGGAGGTGCTGTTGGTAAAAGTTGGAACTGACATAAGGTCCTGGCTCCATGAAGACCAAGTCTTCTGTTTTCAATTCATTCCTTCCCCCTTTCCCACACCATCTTCTAATTTCCCAATTTCCTTTGCTACTTAAGTCTCACTAAGCATCACATTCTCCAGGCACTTGGTGGGGACTGGGAAGACAGCTGGTCTTCTGAATGGGCTGGTTCTGGAGCTGTACACTTCACCAACCTCGGATGGGAAGAGTATGGATGGAATAAAACTGCACCTATACGGCTCATGAGCAGGTAATGGCCACTTGTCACATGGTGTAGCGGCTGTGTAGGCATCATTTACATTGCAGCAGAGCAGATATTAAAGTAGAGATGATATGAGTATATAGGAGAATACGAGGCTGTTACATGCAACCCCTGTGCACTCGCTTCTTTCTCTGTCTAGATGACTTTAGTGTTGAGAGAAGGCTACGCTCTACTCTAAGTTACTTCAAATTGCATGAAGCAATAGTTTTTCAGGTGGTGTCTTTCCCAGACACATTTTTTTTACTTAAATTTTTTTTCTTTTATTGATAAAAGGAGAATAAAAAAAAATTTCCACCTCCTCCGAGCCTCCCATTTCCCTCCCCCTCCTCCCACTCTTCTCCCCCTCCTCCCACCCTTCTCCCCCTCCCCCCACTCCTCTCCCCCTCCCTCTCCAGTCCAAAGAGCAGTCAGGGTTCCCTGCCCAGTGGTAAGTCCTAGGTCCTACCCCCTCCGTCCATTTCAAGGAAGGTGAACATCCAAACTGGCTAGGCTCCCACCAAGCCAGCACATTAAGTAGGATCAAAACAATGAGGGCTGATGAGACGCCAAGGACACATTTTTTTATAATCAGCTTTTGATCCATTTTAAAGGTGGAGCATGATTGTGTTTCTAGGTAACCAAGGAAACACCCACCATTTGTCTGGTACTAACCGTGCAGCAAGGCATCTCAGTAACTTACTGGGAGAGCAGCAAGAACCATCCTGTACATTATCAGTGTAAATTGCAACTGTGGAAGAACACAGTTGCATTTAGGTCCTATCAGGGAGCCCAGCCCAAGTTACATCAGTAAAAGTGTGGACCCCATGAAATGGTGGACATGTAGCCTAACAATGCCAATGGCCCCTCAGCAGCCTGTCATCTGGTAGCTAAAGTGGACATCAAGGGCCAACTGACTTAAAGCTTTTGAATACTCCTGAGGCATCACCAATGAGGCCACATCCCCATTTCTTGCTGCTGATGTGGCCTCTTTGACTGCTCTCTGCTTCTCCTCCTGCTCACCCATCTGGACCTAGGCCTGCTGTTCCTGCTCCCAGCTGATTCTGTTCCTCTCACTTTGTAGCTGGACTCAGAACTGCACCTTTATTCTCAGCCCTGATCTTCCCATGGCCTTAGAAGCAGACTGGCTTAGATCTGTTAGCAAAGATTACTGCATTCCTATCAGGCCCTTTCTGAAATCAATTGAAGATGTTTACTGGTTTTTGTTTATAGGGAGGTAGATTCGCTGTGTGCTGTATGACCAGAGAGTTAAGAGTAGTAATTAAGACTGGAATGAAAGAGCCTGCGTCTGCCTTATTTAGGGTACGAATGGGAGCAGGATTGCCTGAGCAATTGCTATTGAGATCGTTGCACCTTCTGGATACTCAATAAATTATCGTATTGTGGAAAGACATAGATAGGTTCATCCATGTATCTATACTGGTGTGCTTATGATATTTGGTATGTAATGTAATACAGTATGTTCTAATATAACAGTGTATGTGAATCTGTATTATTAATTAGGAATTTTGAGTTATGACATTTCTGTATGGACGGATTGGAACAAAGTACATATTGTGTGTTAAAAACTATGAGGGAGAAAAGCTAAGGGTTGTGATACACAGTTTTAACCTCAGCTCTCAGATGGTAGAAACAAAAGAGTCACCAAAAATCCAAGGCTAGTGTGGCTCACATAGTAAATTCTGGGTCTGTCATGGCTACAGAAAAAAAAAAATCAAGATCGATACATGACTTTTATTTTATAATATGTAAATATATTATTTTATTTTACTAATTGATTAAAATCTCAATTGCTTTTTAGTTTATTTAGTTTTAACTGACACACATGTTTATAGACTGTGATATTCTGATGCATGTATGTGCCACGTAATAAAACAGGCTGTTAATAGTATTCATCACCTGTATATTTATCATAGTTCAGCTACCCATATGACGACAAAGGGTAGCCACGGACACCCTATTGTTCAGTAGAATGTAATTATAACTCTGTATATCCGTCAATCTCTTCCTGTTCCATCCAGCCTGGTAACCACTCTTGTGTTCCTGAGAGATCTCTTTCTTTAGATTCCACATGTACTTTTCTGTCTGTCCTGATGTGTTTCACTTAACATCTTCCAGGCTCCTCCATGTTCCGCAAATGACAGTACCTCATTTTCCTGTGACAGAATAGTGACCCATGGTGTGCGCACAGCACATTCTCCTTATCTGTTTGTTCTGTATCTTGGCTACTGTGAATCCCGCTGTAACAAACGGGAGAGTGCAGATCTACCTGCCACATCCTCGGTTCCCTTGCTATGCACATTCATGCATTAGTGAGAGGAAGGATCATAATGCATTGCACTACCCTTGTTTTCCATAATGACTATTTTAATTTACATCCTTATATATAATGTGAAATTATCCATTCATTTACTTATGGCCTCATTTGATAACAGCCCTGGGATGAAGAAAGTATCTCACTGTGGCTGGGGTTTGCTCTTCCTGGATGATCAGTGACAGTGAGCACTGTGAGTACTCCTCTTGGCCACTCACAAGTTCGCTTCAGAGAAATCTATTCAGGTGTTGTGCGATTTTATAGTAACCTGACTAGGGTTTATTGATGTGAGCTGTATTCCTTATGCATTTCTGATGTAAGCCCTTATCAGGTGAAGAGCTGGTAATATTCTCTCCCATGCTGCAGGTGGCCCCTTTGGAGATGAGTTCCTCTGCTCTGCATGGGGCTATGCAAGTAAGCTATGGCGTGGTGTGGTGTCCCCTGTCTGTATCTGTCACATCCTGGATCCAAGTCAATGTCAGAGGACATTTCTCCATTGTTTCAATAATCACAGTCTTATCATTTGTATTTTATATTTAAGTCTTTAATCCAATTTGAGTTCTTTTCTGTACAGCGAGAGATAAGTTCTTGCTTCAGTCTGCATATGAATCTCCAGCATCCTCCTGGAAAACCCCCACATTTTCATTATGGCTTTCCCCTAGTTTTGCTCACACTCCATTGACTGTCAGCTCAGGACGCCCTTTCTGTGCACTCTACGGTGCTGTGCCTCTCTCATGTCAGCGCTCTTGCTGGCATCAGGTTTTAGTGTGATAGCTTTGTAGAGCCTTCAGTCTGATGCCCCCAGCCTCATCTTCACCCCCTTCTTAACTGCTTTGACTCTGTGGGGTCTTCTATGATCCTGTACAAATTTTAGTATTATTAGTTTGATTTTATGATGGATATCATTGGTATTTTGACCAGAATTACATTATTCTATAGATTAAGTTACACATATATTTTAACAATGTTATTTCCACTAATGCATGAACATGAAATGAACATCCATTTATTTGCGTTGTCTTCTACTATTCCATAAAATGTAATAATGTTCATTGTGGAAATGATTTTTATTCTTTGTTTCAATTTATTTTCTGATTTCTTTCTTTCTTTCATACAGTTTCCCATTGGTGCATAGAAATGCTACTGAAGTTTTTGTAGTGTATGTTTTCATTTGTTTCTTTGTTTTGAGGGTCAGGCTGTTGCTATGGTACCCAGTTTGACCCTAAACTTCTGGGCTTAAGTGATTTCCTGCCTGAGCTTCTCAAGTTGCTAGGCCTTACTGTCATGCTGGTTGCTATTCCTTTTTGTGTGTTGTTCTGTATACTTAAATTTTAAAGATTTACTTTAGTTTTATGTGTATGCGTGTCCTGCTGCACCATGTGCATGAAGTCCCCACAGAGCTAAGGAGGGCACTGGATCCCTGAAACTGTAGTTATAGACCACTGCAAGCTGCCATGCAGGTGCTGGGAACCAAGCCGAGTCTTCTGGAAAAGCAGCCAGTGTTGCTAATGGTTGTGTCATCTCTCCAGTCCGGTCCTTCACTTTTAATCAATTATTTATTAGCCAGAATAACTTTCAGCTGCATCTTCAGGTATTTTTCCCCTATAAGATCAAATCATCTGTGTGTAGAAACTATTTCACTTTCTTACCAATTTTAATGTCATTTATTTCTTTTCCTTAATTAATGATTGTAGCTATGTCAGACATGATCAAAGTAGGCCTCCTTGGTTTTGTTTTGCTGTTGTGGTTGTCTTTAAGGTTTTAGAGGAAAATGGTTCCGTTTCCCCTGTGTGGTTTAATATTAGTTGTGTGTTTGTCACATGTAGCCTTAACAGTTCTGAGGTACACTCTGTCTGGATGTAGTTTAATTAAACATTCATTTTTACACTTGGGGGGGACTGCTTGATTTTGTCTAATACTCTTTCTACATCTGTTGGAATGAGAACAGAAGAATATTAAGAAAGAGCTTGTGTTCTGTAAATACTATCAAACTATTGAACCAGAAATACATATAACGATTTCCATAATTTTACTTGCGTCATTTAAAAAAGATATGCATAAATAAATAAAAATATGCATAAAATAAATATGTATATTTATATGATTATGGTATCTACACCCATATAATAATTATTATATAAATTAGTTACATGAGAAATTGTTTACTTATGGTTCATGTCCATAATGATTGGGCTCTTCACATTTTCTATTTATAAGCCTGCCAATTTTTGACTGCGTTTTACTTGTTTCTGTGCATCTGTACTTGCACCCACTCAGAGGTCACAGGATAATTTCAGAAGTCAGTTGTCTCCTTCCACCATGTGGCCTGGAAACTGAACTCAGGTTCAGGCTTGGCATCAGACACCTCTAATCACTGAGTCATCTCATTGGCCCTATTTATAGGTTTTAAAAATTAGCTTGAGTCCATAATCTACTAAGTTTATGTATTTTTAACCTAGAAATCTTTTTCTTTTCCAGGATTTCTCTGTGGGCATGTGTACCTTTCAGTATCATGACTCCTTAGGTTCCTCTCGATTGTAATAGTTTTATAGATTAATTTTTGGTGAACTTCAAATTTTTTAAATATATGGTCAAAGATCTTATGGAATGCACCTTGATAAAGCATTTTTCCTCAATTTCTAAGTGATTACACTGGGCTTATGAGATATATAGTGAGAACAGTTAGCATGCCATTGGTACCCATCTCCCTCTCTAGGGCTCTCAACAGTATTGCCATTGCTATTACCTCTTCATCATTAGATGAGGTAAGGCTGTCACATGTCACATTCCCTGCCATAAAGTTAATCCTTTCTCATCCTCCACATTGTACACTTTAGCAGGCAGAAACTATGTACGACTCACACTGAATAGAAGTTCCTACATAAATTGCTAGAATTTTTCTTTTGTCAGAAAAAGAATGTGTTTTTATCTGTATGGTTACCATTTTTCTTTTCTGTCAGTATGTACTCAGGGACAATGAGCTAGACTACTTGGCCCATACAATATGCTACTTCTCCTTATTTCTCAAATTGTCTTATTTCTGGCCATTCAGAAATATTTTCAGTTTGCTTTTGTGCCCTTTTGACAAATTCTATCATTATGAAATCTAAAATAATGCCAATACCACATTATTTATTTACTTATTTTTGGTGAGGAAATGTGCATACCACTGCACTGCGGGTTCTGGGGATCAAACCCAGGCTGTCAGACTTCGCAGTACGCACTTTTACTTGCTGAAACATCTTGCTGGCCACATTTTGATCTTTGAGCACTAAGTTTTCTCTACTTTGAGATATTCAAGATTCAACTTGTATATTTCTTGTCCTGTAAGCTTCTGTTTGTCCAAGGACTCCTGGTTCTGAGTACTGGAACAGGATACTACAACCCAAGAGAGAACACTGAATGTGCTCACTGCTGGGGGGTGCTGTTGTTCACAGACTTTCTCAGATGACAAAGCAATGAAATATATATGTGTTTATTAACTGGTGCATTTTCATACCTGTAAGAACATTCTTACATCCATCTGTGTTTGCATACATATATATGTGTAATATGATTTTATACTCATGCCTCCTTTTTATTCTATTACTGCTGAGACCATTCTAATCTTTCCCCTTGTTTGTAATCTCTTGAGCACCGAGACACCTAGCCCTTCCCCTCTGTCCTCCACTTGCTTAATTGTCAATTGCAGTCTACATGCACTGTGATTTTAGTCTATTGGAGTTCATCAAAAAAGGTGAAGCTAAATATTCCTTCCTAAGCGCTGCTGTGGTCAACCCATAGAAACGGAAGTATCTATCTTTTATTTCTAGTGTCATTTATAGAATGTTAAGGAAAATTAAATATTTATCCAATATTAGTCCAGCCCATGACTGGATTTTATGCAGTTCAGCAGACATTGTATCCAGCCAGTCATTTGATAGGTGCTGATGAAGGCACGGGTGGAGTGAAGGCATGCTTCAGAAATGGGCAACATAGGGTGTAGACATAATTGAGTACATAATACTGTGTCAAGCACTCTGGGCATCGGGAAGTAAACATGAGATGTGCTCGTAGAATTTAAGGTATCACAGGGTAGAAGACAAAAAGCAAACACAGATCTAGAGAGAGAGAGAGAGAGAAAGAGAGAGAGAGAGAGAGAGAGAGAGAGAGAGAGAGAGAGAGAGAGGGAGAGAGAGAGAGAGAGAGCTGCAACTAGATCAGTATTAAAAAGTTGTGCAAGCAAAATGGAGGGATGACGTGCTTTTTATTAATGAGAAAAGGGAGACCTTCCCAGAGCTGACATCTGATCTGTGTCTTAAATACAAAAAAACATTCAATATCAGAGAGAGGGGAAGGCAGTCCTGGACCTAAGGGACACAAGCCAAAAAGAAGAAGCAGGAAAGCACACCATGTTATTAGAGAATTCTCAGTATCCTATTACATTATCCTAATTGTTGCCACTTAGTGACATTCATTCTTGGTAAACCTTAAACATTAGAGATGGATGGAGAGCTATGCTTTGGAGCAGTGTCAGTCCTAACTGCCTGCTCCATTTCCAGCGTGGGGCGGGCAGTGCAGGAAGGCGTCGCTGGTGGGATCAGCAGATGATCGGCATCTTTAGTAAGACAGAGATTTTCCCAGAGGAAGCAATGAAATAATTAGGATTGCGGATCTTTTGGGTCTAAAGAAACAGGTCACAGATTTCACTTGAGATGAGCCCACTAGTTTAGCTACAGTTGGAAACTGTCATAATATTTATCATTTTGTTTCTGAGCACATGATCCTAAATACTAGGTAATCTACAATGGTACATGAGGATAAGGAATATTTAATTTCAAAAGGTTCTAAAATTGTATTCAATACTGTCTGCTCGGGTACATCATGCTTTAAAGGATTTTGCCCTTTTAATGAAAATTGGGTTTCTCTTTCTATAATGGTCATGTATGTACCCTCTTTTCATTCTCTTTATGTAATGGCCATGTACTCTCCTTTCTTTATCTTTCTGTGATGGTCATGTGTGTACCCTTCTTTGTTGTAAAGGAGAGGGCCCCTTGTTTATCCCTGCCGCCTGGTTAGCTTACACCAGAAATAACCACACAGGAACTGTATTAATTAAATAACTGCTTGGCCCATTAGCTCTAGCCTCTTATTGGCTAACTCTCACATCTTGATAGAACTCATTTCTATTAATCTGTATATCAGCACGTGGCAGTGGCCTTCTGGGAAAGATTCGGCATGTCTGTGTCTGGCAGCTCCATGGCGGCTCTCCTCTGCCCTTCTTCCTCCCTGCATTCAGTTTTGTTTTCTCCGTCTACCTAAGTTCTGCCCTGTCAACTAGGTCAAGGCAGTTTCTTTATTCATTAACCAGTGAAAGCAATACACAAACAGAAGGAACGCCTATACCATTTCCCTTTTTCTGTTTAAACCAAAAAGAAGGCTTTAACTTTAACATAGTAAAATTACATATAACAAAACAGTTATCAAGCAAGAATTACAGTTATAATATTTATATCTACTTTATCTTTTATCATAACTAGGGAAAACTATAACTATAATTCTTCAACTCCATCAAAGACTTCAAAAGGATATAATATTATTTATGTAAACTGGAGTGCACTATAAATAACTTCCAAAACTCTGTAATTGACAGAGACATCTTGCTGCCTGGACAGTCACCCAAAGTTCTTCTGTACTATTGAGGCATCCATCTTCAGCCTACAGGCCTATAGTATCCAGGAGAATTTTTCCAAAGCAGGAGATTTCAAAGACAGTTCAATCACTTTCTTTTGTATCCTGCAGAATGTCTCTCGGACTCTTTTATGAAGCAGGATCTCTGAAAGATCATCTCACCTTTAGTCAAGTTCAGCAGTTATTTTCTGTGGGTCCTGAATGTCCAGTTCAGCAGTTCAGGCAAGAGCAGTTTCCTTCCCAAATGGCTAACCAACTTCATAAGGAGCCTCTTTGATGCCTTTCTTCCTCTTGAAGTAGCTTGCTGCTGCCAGGAGCAGATGTGCCTCATTGTCATGAAAAGTCCTAAATTCTTAAACATATTAAATGCCATATTCTGAATGTCTCTGAAAGATTTGAAGAATACCTATCCATCTGAAGTACTTCTTTGTACATCTAGAAAATCTAACTAACATGACCACAACTATTATAGATGAGTATCTATTAAGCTATATTTCTTAATTATACATTACATTTTCAAATGAGCTATACAATCACAATACCCCAATCAAGAGCAGAAATATACAAATACAGTATACCAATATTTATCTTAAATTTTTAATCAATAAACCAATATTCATACCAATGTAAAATACTCATATCTCTATCATAACCCCCTTTAAATGTAAAAGAACATTTATAAACAATATTTGGGAATATGGGCATAGATTTTTTTTCTCTCCAAACTGCTTCTTGCTGTATGGGGAGCTGTTAATCAGATATTTCATGGTGTATCCTGTGTGCTAGGTTCATCTCAGTCAGCAGTAAGGTGAAGTAAGTTTTTGAGGGTGTTCATGACAACCATTCAGGAGGTTGTCATGAAACCATATTCTCCTGGAGGCAATCCACAGGTTCTCATCTTCTGTGAAAACAAAAGAAGAACCTATTTTCCAAGGCACCATATCCTTAGACCCAAATTCTGAATACAAGATACCTTTATAATATATATGCTGGTTTATCTTAGCAGCACATACAATGAAATGTCTCTTTGTACTTAGCTCCTTCACAGTCAAAAAATTCAAAGAAAACACAATAATATACAGAATCCAGACTCTTTGTGAATTTTCCATTTTTATGTGGCTTATTTTTCTTTACTCTTTTTAATCTATGACTATCTGTACTCTGTCTCTTTAAAGACTTTACTCTTTTTTAAAGCATTAACTTTATTTTATGACTCTCTATACTCTTTTCTTTTCTCTTCCAAGTCTATGTACAATTATCGAACACTGTGACCCATTTAGAAGTCTTTTATGCCTGAATCTGTCCTATTATGAATCTGTAATTCTTTACTGTCCATGAACACTTTTTAAAATGCTAAACCCTTCTGTAAAACTTAAGTTGTGTCATAGCTCAGGTAATATGTCAATGCCTCCTTGCCCTGCCCTGCCTCTTGCCTGGCGGAGCAGCTGGAGCCTCTGAGCCATGCACACTGCCCAACTTCCAGGCACACAGCTGGTCCAAGTTGCCATCATTATATATTGACAAGAATTCCTTTTTAAATCCCTCTCAGGTTTTATGTGGATTTAGTTGACCACATTGAAGTGTCAATTGTTGTAAAGGAGAAGGCTCCTTGTTTGTCCTAGCCACCTGGCTAGCTTACACCAGAAATAACCACACAGAAACTGTATTAATTAAATCTCTGCTTGGCCCATTAGCTCTAGCCTCGTATTGGCTAATTCTCACATCTCGATTTAACCCATTTCTATTAATCTGTGTATCAGCACATGGCAGTGGCCTACCAGAAAATATTCGGCATGTCTGTGTCTGGCAGCTCCATGGTGGCTCTCCTCTGCCCTTCTTCCTCCCTTTATTCAGTCTTGTTTTCTCCACCTATCTAAGTTCCACTGTATCAACTAGGCCAAGGCAGTTTCTTTATTCATTAACTAATGAAAGCAACATACAAACAGAAGGAATTCCTACCCTACTCCTTCTTTCTCTTTCTGTGATGGTCATGTGTGTACCCTCCTTTTGCTTCCTTGTTGCCATAACTACAAATAGTTTTATTGTTCTTCTTCTCAGATAAATACCCATGAGTATCTCCAAAATGGAGGCATGCTCTGTCAATACTAAGGATTCTTTAGATCAGCAGCTGCATTAAGATTGTTTTGGTACTGATACTACAATCGTTTTACATTCACTATGAACTGTTAGCTTAAACCTAGGGAAACACAACAACCTGGGACCCATGGTTTTAAAATAACAAAGTGCTTAGTTTTTGTATGTCATGTATTGAGTCAGAATAAAGAAAATTTAACTCCAAGGCAGAGATTGGCCTTAGAACAGAAAATTACTTTCATGAGAAAGAAGTCAAAACAGCAAAAGTACAGAATCTGAGAGCCTGAAAATACTACATGCATTTATGAACATTCTAAACAAAACACACATGGGTAGTCCTTTGTGGTTAATGCTTTTTCTCATTAGAAGCAAGATTGATTTTTGTGGATCTGTTTAGCTGTGATATGACACCTAGGGTTTTTTAAGCTCCATCTGCTCATACATCTGGTAAACACAGCATTTAGTCTTGAACTATGTGGCATTCTATTGGGCCCCCTTCAGCCATTTATCATCCTCCAATACCAGTATGCTGCATGACTGCTGAATTAATCTTGCAATTCTTCTAGAATTGTTAGAGGAGGGCCCACTTGTTCACCCTGGCCACCTGGATAGCTTAGCCCCAGAATAACTGCACAGAAACTATATTAATTAAATCACTGCTTGGCCCATTAGCTCTAGCTTCTTATTGGATAACTCTTACATCTTAATTTAACCCATTTCTATTAATCTGTATATCACCATGAGGTCATGGCCTACCAGCAAAGTTTCAGCATGTCTACCTCCAGCTGTAGATCATGACGTTCCTCTCTCTGCCTTCCTTCTCCCAGCATTCTGTTTAGTTCTCCCCGCCTAGTTCTGTTCCCCTACAACTCTGCTATAGCCCCAAAGCAGTTTCTTTATTAACCAATGAAAGTAACACCAAGACAGAAGAACCTCCTACATCAAAGAATCACCACTTAGGAATGTAAATTCTCCTCCCAGATGACTAAGAGCTGCAGTGTCTAGAATTTCCCCTTTTCTTATGTCATCTGTGAGTAGCCAGATAATTGATAACTGGTGCAGACATGTGGAAGAGCAGTTTACTCCCTCCATATGCAACAGAAGCCTGCCTGTGTTCTTGTTTACACTACCTATTTTCTGGTTAGGAGCTGGGAAAGCCAGAGGACTCACCTAAAGTCATGCCTTTGCTTGCCATTTTAATTAGCATTGTGGACAAACAGATGAAACCAGCTAGAAAGACCCACTGAGAGCTAAAATTGAAGCAGGTGGCATGATGGGAATCTTCTTTGTGGACTTGACTAGATTTAAAATTTCCCAGGAGACACCTTCTTTTTTTTTCTTTTATTGCTTTTTGTGTGTGTGTTTTCTTGTTTTTGTTTATTTTTTAAAACAATCTTTTCTAATTTTACATGCCAATTCCAGTTCCCTTTCCCTCCCCCCACCTTCCATCCACCTCACCCACCCCCCATCCACTCCTCAGAAAGAGTAAGCCTTCCCATGAGGAGTCAACAAAGTCTGGCACCTCACTTTGAGGCAGGACTAAGGCCCTCCCCCATATATCTAGGCTAAACATGGAATCCCTCCAATCAGAATGGGCTCCAAAAAGCCAATTCAAGCACTAGGGATAAATACTGGTCCCACTGCAATGGCTCCACAGATTGCCCCAGCCATACAACTGCTACCCACATTCAGAGGATCTAGTTTGGGACTATGCAGGTTTCCCCTCTGTCAGTCTGAAGGCGGTAAGCTCCCATTATCTCAGTTTCTCTGGGTTTCCCCATTGTGGTCTGGACCCCTTTGCTCATATTATCACCCCTCCCTCTCTTATGACTGGATTTGGGGAACTCGGCCCAGTGTTAGTTGTGTATCTCTACACCTGTTCTCATCAGTTATGGTATAAAGTTTCTATGACAGCAATTAAGGCAGTCAGCAATCTGATTATAGGGGAAGGCCAGTTCAGGCACCCTCTCCACTATTGCTTAGGGTCTTAGCTAGGGTCATCCTCATGGATTCCTTGGAATTTCCCTAGTGCCAGGTTTCTTGTTAGCCCCATAATGGCTCCCTCAATGAAGAAATCTCTTTCCTTGTTCTCCTTCTTGGTCCTTCCCCCATCTCGGCTATCTCGTTCCCTCATGTTCTCCTCCCACTTCCGTTCTCTTCCTTTTCTCTTCCACCCTCCATGCTTCCAAATTTCTCAGGAGTTCTTGTCTACTTCCCCTTCCCAAGGGGATCCACATATGTCTGTATTAGGTTTCTCCTTGTTACCTAGCTTCTCTGGGGTTATAGGATGGTTATCCTTTGCTTTACATCTAATATCCACTTATGAGTAAGTACATATCATGTTTGTCTTTCTGAGTCTTGGTTGCTTCACTCAGAATGGTTTTTACTAGTTCCATATATTTGCCTGCAAATTTCAAGATGTCATTATTTTTTACCACTGGGCAGTACTATATTATGTAAATGTACCATATTTTCTTTAGCCATTCTTCTTGGTTTTTTTTTATAGGATTTGTTGATTTCTTCTAATTTTTTGTTTGTCCTTTTCTCCACTTCTTTGAGAGATTTTTTCATTTCCTTTTCAAAGGCCCCAAACATTCTCCTAAAGTTATTTTTTAGGTCATTTTCCTCTGTTTCATCCGTATTGGGTGGTTCAAGTCTTGCTGTTTTAGAACCATCGGTTTTGTTGGTATTATGTTGCTCTTTGTGCTGTTGGGTGTGTTCTTCTTTTGTCTACCCATCTTTTCCTCTGATTGTTGTAGTTGGGGCCATATCTCTGGTGATCACTCTTCCAAGTACCAGTGGATCCAAGGCTCAGATTGTTGTTCCTCATGGTGGAGTCGAGGCCATGGTAAAGACAGAGGTCACTTGGCATTCCTGAAGTTTCTAGGTGCTCCCAGAGGTCACTCAGTAATCCTGGAGGTCAGTCAGACCTGCTCCCATGGAGGTCACTGTCTCAGACCTGCTCTGGCAGAGGTTGCTGGCCTGGGCCTGGTCCCGCGGAGGTCGCTTGCTCGGGCCTGCTCCTGCAGAGGTTACTAGCTCAGGTCCACCTCCCTCAGAGGTCATTCCTTTCTACCTTCTTTATCCATTCTTTGGTTGAGGGGCATCTAGGTTGTTTCTACACACCCACTCTCACCAATGAACAGGTCTGCTGGACAGAAACTTAACAAGGAAATAAGAGAAGTAATAGATGTCATGACTCAAATGGATTTAACAGGTATAATTTCACCCAAACACAAAAGAATATACCTTCTTCTCAGCACCTCGTGGATCCTTCTCTAAAATTGACCACATACTCAGTAACAAGGCAAACCTCCACGATAAAAGAAATTGGAATAACCCTCTGTATCTTATAGGAGAAGCCCTTCTAAGTGCATCCACAGGATGTTTCCAGAGATGTCCAACTGAGGAGGGAAGACTCACCATGTGTAGGAGTTGCATAGTTTTTTGGATAAAGGTCAAGAATGAAACAAAAGCAAAATGTGAACAGAATACCGGGATCGACCTCTCTGTTTCCTGATTGCACACAGTGTGACAAACTGTCTCACATTCTAGACAGCCACAGCTCACAAGTCTCTTATGAGCATGGCCTCCCTCCCATGCACCCTCAAAGTATGAACCAAAATAAACCCCTCCTTCATGAAATGACTCCTTGTGAGGTATTTGATGACAGTTTTAAAAAAGAACAGGGGTGGGAAAGTCAACTCAGAAGTTAAGAGCACTGACTGTTCCTCCAGAGGACCTGGATTCAATTCCCAGTACCTACATGGCAGTTCACAACTGTTTGTAACTACAGTTCCAGGGGACCCGACACCCTTACACAGGCAAAGCAGCAATGAAAAATAAATAAATAAATTTTAAAAATATACACTAAATTTTAATCAATTAAAAAAAACAATGTGTGTGTGTGTGTGTGTGTGTGTGTGTGTGTGTGTGTGTGTTTGTATGTTTATGTCTCTGGAAAACCTCAAGAGAAGCATCATGCTATAGATCTTGAAGTTCAGGGTGCGGGGAGTCCTATCATCTTTAATATATAACTATGTATCATTTGAAAAACTGATCTCATTATTCTGGGTAATGGCAGTGACTGAGTATATGAACCACAGGACATCCTGTCACTAAAGAGCTGGATGGAACATCATAATGAGAGAGCTGTAGACCCACAAAGATTTGAGACATTCAACTGAAATCCATTGGATTTCAAAAGTGATATAATTAATTTCATTCCCTAGAAGCTCCCAAACCTTCATGACATTAATTATGGTCAAATTGTTCACCCTCCTCTGGCTCCTGTGGCCTGAGGAAGAATTGCCCCTGACCAAATGATGGAAAAGTTGAGTTGATTCATGTTTTGGTAGTTTGATGTAAACTAGAAGTAGATTGTTACTACAAATGTAGTCCTATGAATAGTTCTTGAAAAACAATGTTGATTGCAAATCTTCCTGATGAGTATTTAGGTAACCGCTATTGTGTTGAGAGAAATGTGGTCTGAGGTAAGTGTTTATTGAAACTGATGGGAAATGAATGACTCAGCTGTTTGGTCAGAGGCCCAGAAGACATAATATTAAAAAGTTCAGCACACAAATTTTGCAGCAGTGATGTGTTGGAAGACTAGTTGAGTGACCATAAAGAGGAAGCATATGTATATTCCATGTTAATATATACCTCAGGGAGTCCATTGTAGAAGAGACATGGTCTTTCAGGCAGACAGAATGGTCCAGAAAATGAACTAGTACTTGTTCTACATGCTCATAACTGGAGTAGCCATGGCAGACCGGAAACTCTCCCTCACTGTTCTCAACTGAAAGTCTGTATACCTCTAAAATCATGCATTGAAATATTAATCTTCAGTGTAACAGCATCTGTAGACAGAAACTTCAGCAGTTTCAATCTAGCAACTCATGAACCAAGCTCAGTGCTGTCTTTTTTCATGAATTCATTAGAGACAGTCCTCTATGAGGCCTTAAGAGTAAGCCGAGGGAGAAGTTAAATTAGTTTAGGAGAATGGGGCCTTCATGATGGTAGCCAAAATTTCCTTCTCTCTTTCTTCACATGCCTGTACTAAGGGAAGGTCAATGTCAGATGTCAAACATCTGACTCCCAAGGAGAAAACCTTCATGGGGACAAAATTGTCTAGCAGCATTAATCTTTGTTTTCTTAGCTGCCAAAACTGTGAGAAAATCAACCTTCCTTTCTGGAACTAAAGGAATACTTTAGAAACAGTTTCAATATGTGCTTACCATATGATACCTTAGTATTAGGTAGATTAACATTGTCACAGTAAGAAAAGACCAGGCTATTCAATAGATGTTTGACTTATGGCTTCCTACTTGGAAAATATGCAGTTGTTTCCTGATATCATGCCATATAAATAAATAATAAAGGAACTCCTAAATGATTCACCTTGAAAGTTAGAATTGAGAAGATATGGACAGGAAACAAGTGGTCAGTTATTAGTGATAACTGAAAAGTATAATACCTGGACTATTTGTTAACTTGTTGGTTTGAAGAATAACTGACTAGTAAAGATAAAGAATTAAAGGATGATTAAACAGCCAATAGTCTTCAGTGTTAAAATCATCCCTAAGCTTGAAGGGGAGATGAAAAGGGAGTTAGTGGACATAGATCACCAGGCTGAAGTCACTCGAAAGGCCATTCAACAGGAACCATGAACTTAGACAGACGAATCATCCTGAATTTTCACCAAGCATGAGATAAATGAGGAACAGAAATACAGTGATTTCTATTTCTTCCTGCCCCTTGATCTCTGGCAGATGCTGTCAACTGACCAAACTCATCTGGAAGTCAAAGGGCAGGGAAGCCAGTGACATAATCTATGAAAGCTGATGTTTCAAAACCCAGTAAAGAGGATAGAAGGGTGTGGGGGAGGTAATGACTATCTGCCACGATGACTGAACATCAAGAAAATGGTTATTTAGAGAAAATGACTGATAAATTTGACAGTAAAACACAAAATTTGCTTATCATCCAAGTTTAAAGGACAAGTATAAGATAATTGAAAGATGATATTTGAAAGACAGATTCCAAAATTCAACCCCAGAATATAAAAGTGTGTGTGTGTGTACAGACAGAGGTAGATAAATGTAGAGACACACACATCTGAGTACTTGCTGACAAACATTTGAAGAAAAGAGATCTCATAAACTGCTGTGGTGCTGTTAATGTTACAATCATTATAGAGGGAAGAATTTTGCAAAAATCAAGCGAGGCTAAAATTGTCTGTACCTTATGATCTAGCAACTTCATCTCTAAAAATATTGTCCAGAGAAATTCTTACAAATGTGCTCCAGGAAGTCATATTTTAAGATCATTCATTTTAGTGTTTTTTGACTATAAGAAGAACCCTTGAGAAGAACTAAATTTTGTTCAGAAGGAACACACAAGTTGTGGTTTAATCATATCATAAAATATTATATAGTAGTTATGATTCTGAACAATATAAAATATTCGGCTGAATGAAAAAGAAATCTTGAAGAGGGTCTTAGGATAATGTAGTGGCTCTAAACCAGCAAGTTAACAACAAACACTTGTCTTAGTCAGTTTTCTGCTGCTATCACACAATAACGTAGAGTGGGTAATTAAAGAAGAGTATACTATCCATAGTTCTGGGATGTTCAAGAGCATGATACCAGTCTGTGGTGAGTTCCTTCATATTTCATCATACCACGATGGAGAAAACAAGACTGGGGGACATTATAGAAGATGTCTGATTGACTCTAAAGAGTCTTACTTCTTAGTAGCATGGCTATAATTTAATTTTAACATGAGATTTTGAAGATTTCATATGCACATATATACATACATATGAACATATGCACCCACCTACACTAAGACACACACACACACACACACACACACACACACACACTATTAAAAACATGAAGTTTAAAACAATCAGTTGAAGGAAGTATATTAAAACTTTAAAGGATGTACCTTAGGAGAGTGGTAACTGGTGCAATATTTTCCTTAACCTTAAAATTTCTCTCTAATTTTCCACTTGTTACAATTGCCAGATATTATCCTATAATTCACCCCACCATGTTGTCTTTAAAGTTATACTACCATTGAAGGGCATCTAGGTTGTTTCCAGGTTCTGGCTATCACAAACAATGCTGCTATGAACATCGTAGAGCATATACTTTTGTTGTATGATAAGGCCTCTCTTGGGTATATTCCCAAGAGTGGTATTGCTGGGTCCAGGAGTAGGATGATCCCGAATTTCCGGAGAAACCGCCACACTGCTTTCCAGAGTGGTTGCTCAAGTTTGCATTCCCACCAGCAATGGATGAGTGTACCCCTTTCTCCACAACCTCTCCAGCAAAGGCTATCATTGGTGGTTTTGATTTTAGCCATTCTGACAGGTGGAAGATGGTATCTTAGAGTTGTCTTGATTTGCATTTCCCTGATCGCTAAGGGTGGAAGAATGGATGAAGAAAGTATGGAATATATACATATCAGAGTACTATTCAGCAGTAAAAAGCAATGACTTCTTGAATTTTGCATGCAAATGGATGGAAATAGAAAACACTATCCTGAGTGAGGTAAGCCAGACCCAAAAAGAGGAACATGGGATGTACTCACTCATATTTGGTTTCTAGCCATAAATAAAGTACATTGAGCCTATAATTCGTGATCCTAGAGAAGCTAAATAAGAAGGTGAACCCAAAGACAAACATATACTCATCCTCCGGGATATTAACCTTCATCAGGCAATGAAAGGAGACAGAGACAGAGACCCACCTTGGAGCACCGGACTACAACCCCAAGGTCCAAATCAGGAACAGAAGGAACTCAGGACCGCAAGGGGTGCATCCACACACTGAGACAATGGGGATGTTCTTTCGGGAACTCACCAAGGCCAGCTGGACTGGGTCTGAAAAAGCATGGGATAAAACCGGACTCGCTGAGCATTGCAGACAGTGAGGACTGCTGAGAAGTCAAGAACAATGGCACTGAGTTTTGATCCTACTGCACATAGTGGCTTTGTGGGAGCCTAGGCAGTTTGGATGTTCACCTTACTAGACGTGGAAGGAGGTGGGAGGTCCTTGGACTTCCCACAGGGCAGGGAACCCGGTCTGCTCTTCAAGCTGATAAGAGAGGGGGAGTTGATTGGGGGAGGGGGAGGGATATGGGAGGCGGTGGCGGGGTAGAGACAGAAATCTTAAATAAATAAATAAATTAAAAAAAAAAGTTATACTACCCTGCATACCCTCATGGAAGCATCCTTGGAAACCTTTAAATCATGGAAGTACCGGGGATTGAACCCAGGACTTGTTCTACCACCTCCTCCCATTTTAGAAGAAAACTGGGCAAGGATTAGCATGACCCATGAAGAAAGAATTACCATCCATGTCCTTGCCTTTTACAGTCTGGGTAAAGCATGATTGGGCTCACAATTTAGGATGCTCTCTGACTTTAGCAATGTGTATGTATAATTTTCTCCTATTTTGTATGCTGGGTTCTAAGGGAGAAATACCTAAAGTCATGTTTGCATTAGATTTTTTTTTTTGGTCAGGGTTTCATCATGGTTAACAAACTATGTGGGTGACCCCCCAAAGGATTGTGTGTATATTTAGGACATGAAGTCTGTTTCTCAGCATACTAAAAAGTAACACATGTTGAATCCTTTTATCAAATATATCTTGTTCTGATGTTTTTCCTCATTTAAAAATCTTACTTGCCAACAATGAGATCTCTAAAATGAGCTTACCCATGTGTACATCCTTTCTTCCCTCCAAGTTTTTAAACCAATCAAACAAGTCAAAGAGCAATAAACTACAACTAGAGGAACATGGGATTTTATCCTGAGACCACAAGTCTGAGTACTGCTCTGTTTTTTCAATCGCATGACTGAGCAAATATGTCTTTGCCCCAGTTTAACATTAAGTGAGAAATATATTCTAGGATCTCAGATGAATGGTCTCAGTAGAATCATGTTTATCGTGTCAATTTGGTAAATAAACTACATAACGACAAAGTCAGAACTTCCCATTTTTTTTCTTGACTAAGTAGGTAGCTCTAGGGTATCTAAGAAGTGATGAAGAAAGAAGGGCTGAGCCAGATCCTTGACAATGAATGAGTCAAAAGATTTTGAGCAAGAAGTCTCTTACAGCATAGAATCTATCTGTGACCCTGAACACTGGACAGACACTTTAGGAGGTTAGACATTCTAGGTAAGCAAACACAGGTCAATAACATTATATATACATGCAAGTTATATACATATATTTATACATACATTATATATTATTTATATATACACTCATTCATTTTACAACAGTACTACATTATTTTAGATATTTATTCTCAATATGCAAAACAATCTACAAAAGTAACTCAATAGTCAATATATCATATGGGAATTTTTGACCCTGGGAAGGGAAACAATTAATTAAAAATAATTCAGTAAACTATTTCAATTAAGAGAAAATGGTAGGTGTGTGGGGAGTGATAAGGCAGGGTACAGAGCTAAGGGCTGGGCTGTGACTTACATATAGAGACACGGAGGCCTGGAAGATGCTGATTGCAAACTCCCAGCTACAGGCAGTATGCATTGATTTTCTGTTGTTACTCCAAACAGCATAGAATTACTATTTTGCATTTGCTGTGGATGGGCTTGACTGCTTCCTCCACTCTGGATTTTACAGAGCTTATACTGGGATATGACTAGGCCTGGATTCTTATCTGGAAGCATTGCAGAATTCATTTTCTGCATTACTCAGATCTTTGGCAATCACTTCTCTGCCTTTGAAGGATTGAATTCCTGATTTCCTTGATGGCTGTCAATGGATCTTCTTAATTCCCAAAGGTCATTCTTATAAAACCGTGATTGGGCTTGCATGCGGGCTATGTTTCCCACAGGACTCAGTCAATGCTTATGACAAGAGTACTAAGGCAGGCGCATGCCTAGGACGCAATCCTTTGGCAGCGAATTAATCTTGAGGGCTCTCTGAGAGTTCTATGGAAATTTCCTTCCTTAGACTGCGTAGCACTGTTAGGTCCTTCCATCCAATCTTCCTTCCTACTTCTTTCTGGTCAATCTTGAATCAGAGTTATGTCCCCTAATATAATCCCTCTTCAATTCTGTCTTGGTGTCTGCCTAGACAAACAAAAATGGACTTACTACGAGCCAACAGAATTGGGTATTTGATTCTGGCTCAACTCCTACTACTACCCAGAGCAAGTGGAAAGGCTGCTTTCCTGGTTAGTCGGCAGAATGCAACAACATATCCATTCTAAATATTTCACACAACCAAGTCTGGATGGGACTGGGTCTAGGTGTGTGTGTGTGTGTGTGTGTGTGTGTGTGTGTGTGTGTGTGGCACATATATACATACACAAATGTATTTATGAGTTATGAAAGAAACCATGTCTACAAGGCAATTATCAGTTACTGCTAAGTCATGCTCAACCCTTCCTAAAGGATGCTAAGTGAAACTGTCAACAAGTGTGGCAGTCTCAGGGAATACTTGGTAGCTTACAGAGAATATTTATCCCTGACAGTGAACATAGGCACCTTCTAGCAGCAGAGTGAAGATTGTAGCAGGAAGGCTGAAGACTTCATGGGTAGAATCACAGAGATGTTTGAACACTGAGCTGAAGCAGATTTGGGAAGGAATCAGGTGATCTGAAAGATGCAGAAAGGGATGCTGCTAGAGATGAGCCAGAGGATATTGACCTCCTGACTTCCTGTGCTCTCACACTCTGACCTCTATGTATGTGACCTTATGACCTCCTACGCAGTCACACTCTGACCTCTGTGGATTCTCACAGTATTTTTCACTTTCCAAATTTTAAGATATTTTTCTAGAGAACTAGTCATTATATTTAATGTTCACTAGGAATTCATAGGAGATTTATTTACCAAGTGGCCTTGTGAGGCAAGAGTTGTTCTGAAAGGCCCCCAGTCTCAGGCACACAGTGGTGACAGAGGATGGTGCTGTTTCCATGGAGCTTATAAGCTGGAAAGAAACAAATCTGAACAGTTCAGTACATGTGTGAAGAAGATAGACAATTGTGGTAAATGCTTCTGAGGAAGAAGAAATAAAGATAAACACATGGTCATACAGAAGAAACGACTCTGAGAGCTTCCAGAACAGGTTTCTCTATGAGCTGAGAACAAAATGATAGCTGACAATTTTGTCAAGTTGAAAATAGAGAAAGACCTTTCCAGACTAAAGACTGCAATCTACTCTATAAGGGTTAATCTCAGCAGTTGGCTTCGTCTACCTGGTGTGCTGGCTATTCTTGGCTGTGAACTTTGCTACATCAGGAGCTATAATCCAGAAATGGAAAGCACACTTGGGATCCAGATCTTGAGACTGGAAAGCACCCCTGTCATAGCGGCCACATCTTCTGCTGGAAGCCTGTATGAGGACAATGAAAGGAGGAAGGGTTCATTCTTTGTCTGCTTGCCCGTGTCTTGTCAACACACCCATCCTGTCACTGGCAATGGAGCCTGCTGCCCACTTCTTCCAGATTCCAGTTATACAGAAGACAGCTGGGACAGCCAGCCTGGTGGGATTGAGCAGATACTAGATTCTTGGACTTTCTATTCAGTTAGTCCTTGTAAGTCATTCCAATAAATTCACATATATACACACACACATATATATGGGGGGGAGAGAGATAAGGAGGGAGAGAGGGAGGGACAGAGAGAAGGAGGGAGGGAGGGAGGGAGGGAGAGAGAGAAGGAGGGAGGGAGGGAGGGAGGGAGGGAGGGAGGGAGAGAGAGAGAGAGAGAGAGAGAGAGAGAGAGAGAGAGAGAGAGAGAGAGAGATTCATTCTATAAATAAGTTCTGTGACTCTAGAGAACCCTGACCCCTGACGAATCGACCTGGGCTGAGAGAATCCCAGCTGAAGAATGCTCATGGTTAGATTATCCTGTAGGCACACCCATAAGGCACTTCTTGAACGCTATTTGATGTGGGAAAGCTCAGCACATTATGGATGGTGCCATCCTGAGGCAGGTGGGCCTTGAATGGGTAGGAAAGGTCACTAAACGTGAGCCTGAGACAAACAAGGCAGTACACATCATTGTTTTTCTACTTTTGCCTTGGCTTCTCTTGATGTGAGACTAGATATAAGCTTTAAGCCAAATAAACCTAATCTTCCCCGGTGTTGCTTTTGGTAGAATGTTTTTATCATATCAACAGGGAAGTGAGCAGCAGATAACATACTGAAAAGATAGAAATCTGAGAACTGTGGAGAAAACACAAAGACCATCTTGGCTGGAACCACAGAGAAGTCCAGAGCACTTCCAACACCTTTTCTTCCTCTGGCCACAGGGCCAGCTGAGTATTTCCAGTTCACACTGGTGTTTCCTCCCAGGTTTTCCCCTCATCAAACCTGGTATAGATAGCCTGCCCTGTATCTGCTTCTTGGGTGAACCAGATTGCCATCAAAGGCCTCAAGGTTCAGGGCCTTGCCATTTGAGGAGCGATGTGAAGGAAGCAAAGAGAATATTCTGGAAACTTCCAATGGAGGAAAAGCCTTCACTTTCCTGTTGTGCTTAGGGACAGCAGGAATGTTAGTGTGCCTGGTGGGACAATGGCAAGCAGGGACAGGGAGGGAGGCAATGGTGCCTTCAGTGAGAAGGAGAAGGAAAGCAGCTGCAACACTTGAAGTAGAAGAACGGTGTCCTCTAACCAGGGTTTTAAAATGATCTTTCCTGCTGCTCTTTGATAGAGTGTTAAGAGGCAAAAGATGACCACAAAGGTGCCAGTTGGGAGATTACTACAAGATTCTGGTCCAAGATGATGGACTTGGCCTAAGATGGGGGGCTGAAATGCATGCAGACTCCAAAAGTCTTCTCAAGAGGAAGGAAACTGATTTCTTGAAGAATGGGTTGTGAGACATGAGAGAAAAAAATAGTGTCAAGAAAGTAGATGTGAGCAATACAGAAGGTTAAAGAGATCAGGACTTTGGGGCATGGTGAGCCTGAGCTGCTGGTTCTACTGTGCATGGAGACGTCAAGAGACAGCTAGATGTATTAGTCTGCTGTCCAGGGAGGTACAAGCTGGAGATATAAATCTGGAAGCTGTCCGTAATAAGGGGGAATTTAAAGCCATGGAACTGAATGAGCTCATCAGGGAGAGACTGGATAGAACGTTTACTTAATAAAATCACATATACACCAGTGAGTTCCTGTCAAAGCCAGCTGACCATCCGTAATCAAAACTACCAGAATGTCTATACATTTATTTTCCTCTATGAATTTCTGAGATGCAAAGCCCAAAAGTATTCACTTATGAACTCTACCTAAGACCCAGGGCAGCAATTTAATTACATAAAGCTTGCATTCTTGGTTGATAAAATTAAGAACCAGGAATGCGAGTGAGTGAGCAGAAACTCAATGTTTTATATATTATTATTCATTTGCGGAACTAAAGTTGAGCTTTGGAGCCTGAAGGTCATTTGTTGAGAGACAGACTCCACAAAGTCAGGCGTATCAAAGACATGGGCCATGGCTAGGCTCTCTCAGGACGAGTGTGTGTACCAGGTGGTTTATGTCAATTTGATACAATCTGGAGTTGCCTTGGAAGCGGGAGCCTCAAACTGAGGAAAAAACTCCACCATTTTGTCCTGTAGGAAAGTTTCTGAGGGGTTTTCTTCATTAGTGATTAACTATGGGCAGTGTTGCTCTTAGACAAGTGGTTCCGGGTTGTATAAGAAAGCAAGCTAAGCAAGCCACCAAGAGCAAGCCAGGAAGCAGATCAAGGTCTTTGCTTCATTTCTGGCCTCCATGAGTTTCTACCGCAACTTCCCTTGATGATAGACTGTAGTCTGTAAGCTGAAACTTCCTGCCTGGGTTACTTTACGGCAGGATTGTATCTCAGCAATGGAAAGAAACTATGACAATGTGGTGAGGTGATACAGCGTATAGGAAGAGAGGGAATCCCAGGGTGTAAACTGGAATTTTATATAAACAATAAGAATGTACTTATAGTGTGTTTAATTTTGTGGCACATTGTCTGCTTAAATAGCTGTACCATTTTATATCTTCCCAGTAATTAATGAGACTCTTGTCACTCTAGAGCCTGCTGGAGATTGTTATTGTCAGTCTTCTGGATTCCTGCTCTATGCCATTCATAAATCTCAGTGAACTGTCTGCTCAGGTCTTTCCCTTGGGTTTGTTTTGTTTTTTCTTTTTTGTCAAGTGGTTTCCATTAATGTTATTGTTGAGATTTAAGAGCCTATTGTATATTTTAGATAACAGTTCTTTATTTGATTTGCTGTTTGCAAGTATTTTTGACCAGTCTAAAAGTGAGACGGAAGATTTAAAATTGAATGAAGTTCTCCTTATCAGCCATTTCATGGATCAGGCTAAATATAATCTAAAAACATAGTATCTTAGACAATCTCTTTAATTTTTCTATCATATTATTTTCTAGGATTGGGCATTTTGCCCACCAGATTTAAATCTATGATCCATTTTGAGTTAGCTGTGTGAAGAGAGTAATATCTATATCCATATCTTCTGTTTTGTACATTAGTTCCAGTTCTCCCAGCACCATTTTGGAAAAGCCTCTTTGTGTCTTGTGAAGAAAAATACCTTTCTGCCTTTCTTAGAGATCAGCTGACCACGTCCTTCATACGTGTGTATGTTTGGAGTTTTGATTCATTGATCTATCTGTCCATCTTTACTGTTGTCTTGCTTCCTACAGCTTTACAATACATCGGAGACCCTTCTTCCCCCTCTTTCTCCCTCCCTCTGCCCCCTCCCTTTTTCTTCTCTTCACCTGACTCTCTCATTGACAGGACCTCATGTAGCTTAGGCTAGCCTAAAACTCTCTAGGTAGGAAAAGAACATTTTTGTCAGCTTGAACTTCCAATCCTCATGAGTGCTGGAGTTGTGTGTGCACCAGTATACCCAGGCTGTGTGGTCACAGGAAATGGGCCCTGGGAGTTGTCCATGATGAGAAACTTAACAACTTAGCTGCATCTTCAGCCCTTCCATCATAAGCCTTCATAGTTTGCTCATGTGGACTAAGACAGACCTTGTTAGCTCGATACCTAAGGTATGAGAGTACTAACGAAGAGACAGTGCTCCACTGATTCCTTATTTATTCTTGGATTAGGAAGGATTACCTCCATTCATGTATTCTGCATAATTGTTTAAGAGCTCCATGAAGTTTTTGTCTTTGTTAACTCTGTCATACTTTCTATGTAAATGATCATGTCAGCTGTGAATGTGAGAAATTTTATTTCTTCCTTTATAGTCTAAGATATACCTTTTATTTTCCTTCCTTATATGTTGTGTTATCTAGAACTCTTAGTAGCCCCTACTTAACATATACAGTCTACTAAATCATATGAGACCATGTTGTCGGCTGTGATTTAATTGATCAAAACCCAAACATTTACAACAAGAATTATACCTCTTCATGGCAGTGGGGTACATGGTACAAGAGCCCATGCTTTACCATAGAAAAGCTGTCTTGGCATGTGATACAGATCCATGGAAGTGAACAGAATTTACTTACGTGAATATATAGCCAATTTTTATTTATTATTTCTGGCTCTTATCTGTTCTATGGAAGCACTCAGTGTTCTTGGTGCTTTGACTTGAAGTTATCAATATATTGGATTGATGCCTGCTGTCGGACTTGAAAGCAATAAATTTCCTTGTCAACTATATTGTGGCAGAAATCATAAAATTCTGTGTGGCCCTGGAGAGTGAAGGTAAATTCAAAAACAATTTTAAAGTCCTCTGGAAGGAGGTAAAGAATGCTGGCCAGAAAAACCCCATTCTGTAAAGAGGCAGCAGTCTTCTGATTTATGCTAATAGAGTCTCAACTGCAGTGAAGCTTTAGTGTGTAGAAGCACAGGAGTCATTCTGCACCTCATTTATTAGCTGGACTCTGTAGGCGTCTGTACAAAGGCTATCTGGAACAACACGAAGACAAAGTTTTATACCATTGGCCCTTAAAAAGTAAAATCTGTACTACTGGAAGGAAACAGCAGGTGGATTTTCTCAGTATTTATTTTATCAGCACTGCCAATCATAATCCTGGAAGAAGCAATATCAAGGGCCATAATCCCAAATAATGAAATACTAAGAAATCAAAATCTCTTAAGTCTCAAGTACCCAAACCCAACACTGAAAGAGGAAAAGCTGGAGTTTTAAACTTCTGAAAGTTGAAATCTTGAAAGCAGCCTTTTCCAGGTTTAATGAGCGTGGGCTGAGTCTACGCTAAAGGTTGAAAGTCAAATAGTAAGAAATAGATTGGCCAAATAAAATAGCAATGACAAAAACCTTAGCTTGCAAATGCATCATTTTTTTTAAAAAAAATTGGCTGATTAAATTCTGGCAACTTTTATGAGTCAAGGTAAAGTAAGAACATACCACATTTCCTTGGAAAAGGCCAGTCAGTGACTGACGAGAAGGTAGCGACATAGCTGGTGGAGGTACGCAATGTGTAATGCAGTGGTATTTGGTTCAGGTAGCAGTGACCTTTCCACCAAATTTGTGGTCTATGTGAATTCACGGAGACTGGACCTGTGCATACTGAAAACAGCAGAGGAAAGAGGTGGGGAGGGGGATATTTAATAGGAAATGATTATGTTAGTGTGTATTGAATCACTGAAGAATTACAAAAGAAAATGCCAAGTAGAAAATGAATGGGAACCTCATGCTTCAAAATGAGCCATGACCTAAGTAAGTAAATGAATGAAGGAAACTAGTGAGCAGGTGAGCAGTTATTCACACGGGTGCGAGATTTCAGAATGCAATGATTGTTGCTGCAGAACTTTCGATGGGAAGACATCCTTGAAGCATCAATCCATGCCAGACGCAGATACCATCAATAGATATAAAAAGAAATGGTTCCAAGTGCAGCTTGATGAACAATGAGTTTATTAGAGTGAGTTACAGAAACATGAGTGACTTGTGTCACCAGGAAGGTCCTTAGGGGTAAAGACAGTCCTCCCGCTGCAAAATCCCACCCACCTATCTCCATTGTTCACTGCATGTAATCTCAGGAAGAGGAGCCTTGAAGGGTCCTCTTGGAGGTTTATGGGTCTCTTCCCTCCGTCCATGAGATAATGGCAGGAGGTCCAGGCTTGTGTGAATCCAGCTTTATATCTAAATATTCTGATTTCCAAGTTATCCATCCCAGGTATTTCATCACAGTGATGGACAGCTGACTAACGCAGCTGATGATAGACTGTTGCCTTCTTTCCTGGAGTGCTTTCCTCTTTCCAGCCATGTTGCTGATGTGCTGCCGTGCAGACCTGAGTCCTCCTACCCACTCCTAATCGCTGACATTATCCACCACTCTTGACCCTTTGATCATTGGCGCAGCTCAACCTGTCCAGACCATGCCTGGTCCAATGTTGTTAGAGGATCAGCAGGTTGTGTTCCCACCGCCCGGCTAGCTTAGCCCCGAAATAATTACACAGAAATTGTATTAATTAAATTGCTGCCTGGCCCATTAGCTCTAGCCTCTTATTGGCTAACTCTCACATCTTGATTAACCCATTTCTAATAATCTGTATTTTACCACGAGGTTGTGGTTTACTGGGAAAGATTTAGTATGTCTGACCTGGCGGCTGGCTCCATGGCGGCTCCCTGTCTCTGCCTTCTTTCTCCCAGCATTCTGTTCTGTCTACTCCACCTATCTAAGCTGCTGTCCTATCAAAAGGCCAAGGCAGTCTCTTTATTTAACCAATGAAAGCAACACATAGAAAGAAGACCCTCCTACACCAGTCCAACACTCCAGCCTCCGTTGTCCATCTTGGCCACAGCTTTGTTTGTGTTGAAGTTGCCCAGCCTCTCAGAGGACCACTCCTCTGCTTTCAGTTCTGCGTTCCTCCAGCAGACTACATAGGCACATGGAACGACCCTGCAGTCTTCACCACCACATCCTTCAGACTCTAAGGGCCTTTCCTCATCCCTCAACCACTGGCTTTCACCTTTGGAGACTTTTGTTCCCTGTGAGCTGTGTGTGTGCTTCCTACCACCTCCTTTCTCTTCTGCTCCGTGGGTTTCACGTCCTCATAAGAAAAGCTAATGAGGCTGGACCGACTGGGCGTCTTCACGGATGCAACCTGTGGAGCACTGGGTAATTTTTTACTTATATAAAATCGTTAATCCTTTAAATGCACAGGGAAGTACCTTCCCCTTATCTGCTGGCTGCCATTGTGCCTGAAGACAATAAAATCTAACAGCGCAGGGTGAACTTACCAGCTTAGAGTCCCATGGAGTAGGAAATGTATCAGACAATGCCTGGTGTCCGCTTAGCTTCAGTTCACTGTTGTTTTTGTAAAACACATTCTGTACTTTGTTTTGCTCTCCCCTTTCTGTCATTCACTTGCTGTTGTGTTGAACCGCATCGACTCAGCATGGCTAACAGTGAAATTCCAGTAAATGAGCAGAGGCTGTGGGTCAGGGACCTCTGCTATGGGGTGGCGTCCTCAAGAAAATCACACAATTAGGAGACTTTTTATGTCGAGAAGCAAAACTCCTCAACCCAACGTGGTTTTAAATAAGATAAATCAGCTCACCTAGTGGGTGAGCTGCTTCAGGGTGATAATTGACTCAACCGCAGTATAAATCATCTTTGTTTTCCCATATTTTTTCTATGTTCACTCCCTATGTTAGCATTTCTACTATAACTGTAAAGGGCTGGAACAGTTACAGCGAGCAAGAGAGGAGGGAACACTCAGCTGCTGAGCAGTTCCAAGGATGAGTCGTAACTGACTCTCAAGCAAGTGTGGTTCAGTATCACAGCGCATGCTCCTGCTTCTGATGTGTGAAGACCCTGGGATGTAAAGACTAATTTTTTGCCACTTCTGTGTCCGTTATTGTTGCACAGAAATTAGGTTTTCTAGAGTCATGAAGCCATAAAATACACCGTGGGGCTATTTAAGGTGAGCATGTGGCTGTCTGGCCATAAGAGAGTCATCCATTCCATGGCATCCCGAAGTCCATCTGCTGACAGGCAGCCTACAGTCACTCGTCTCCACCTAGTCGGCGTTTCCTGAAGCTTTGCTCAGGAATCGGAGCAGTGTCTTCTCTACTCTGGCTTGCATTTTTTAATTGAAGGAAATCTGATCTTACTCTAACTTTACCCATTGAAACAATATACTTTCCTGTTTATTAATGCTCCTAATATTTATCTTTGTTCCCTTTATACTTTTTTTTCTTTTTTCTTTTAAGGTTTGAGGACATGGGGCCACACTTGGCATCACAGCCTGGAAAAAGGAGGAAGTAAACAGTGGTGAGTCCCACAGGGGCCCAGGGGCTCCCTTCTGACCACAGCCCAGGGTCAGCTTTGAAGGGGATCAGAGTCTGAGGGAGCCAGCTGAGGACTGGAGCCCCTTTGAATTTTTTATCTTTTACCACCTGCTTTAAGCAATGCAATTATGCATTTTATAATAGTATAGTTTTCACTCAATACTTAATTAATCAACATGTCCTTCCGAAATGACAAATATTTTATGTCATTCAATTTATAAAAAAAAAACTGTATATCACCTATGCTGGAGGTATAAATCACTGACAGTATTTTCCCAGCAGGCTCAAAGTTCTGGTTGATACTCAGCAGAAGGGATAAGTAAAACCTCCCACACTGTATTGTTTCATGCCTGGAAGTTCAGCTTGTAAGTTTTGCACTAAGAGAAGAGAGAAAAGGGTTCACCTTGAGGAAAAGAAAGCCTTCAAGGACCCTGAGTTCTTATGTGAACATTTGTCACCTCAATTTTTTTAAACTATGGGATAGAGCAAATTGCCCATCTGAGAATGAAAATTATTTCCTCTGGCCTCCTCAAACAGTTATGCACATATACATTTTAATTCCCAAAGTATTGCAGAAATGGAAATGCTCTCTCTCGTTGGTATTGAAAGACATCTTACAAATAGAGGAGTAAGCTTAAAACAACTTTTATTACATGTTTGTATTTTGAGATATTCTTAATGGCTCTGCTGGTTGCTGTGATTGGATTTTAGCAGTAAAGAGAATCAGGTGCAGAAATGCAGGGTGCTTTCGTCTTTCTTATATTTATCTTTATGCCCTTGGAGTACTATGTATTGTCTCTATTAAAAAAAATACCCAAGGACTCCACTGAAAGACAGTTAAGTTATAAGATAGAAAGTCAACATACAAAAATCAGTGGCATTAAAGACACGGATAGCAAGACTGTGGGAGAGCCACCATGAAAGGAATCCCACTCACAATAAAACAAAAAGAAATAAAATACCCTGGAATAAGTTTAGCCAAGGAAGTGAACGACATCTACAATGATAGTTACAAAATGCTTTGAAAGAAATCATTGAAGAAACTAACAACAGTAACAACCAAAAAGGAGGGGGAGAACCATTTACGTTCAAAGATAAGAAAAAAAAATCAAATGATCTGAAGGTCCATGTTTTCCAAGCACTTACAGACTTATCATTACCTCCAAAATACCAATGACATTGCTTGCAAAACTAGAAATACTACAATAAAAACCTCATGATAAGATTTCCGTAGAATTTAGAAGTAAGTGCTATATTCAAAAGCTCAAGGTAGCTTTTCTGTCTTTCAGCTTTTCCAGTGAAAACAAACAAAAATTAATACTGTCTTCTGTCAAAAAACATAGCAGGAAGAAATGAACTGTTGTAATTTCTTGGATTATGTGTTCTCTCATTTTATGAATCTCATACAACCAAAAAAGACAGCAACAGAGACAGAATATACTTTCAGAGACTGAAAATATTAGGGACACTTCAATGAAAATGTAAATATTTGCTGTTGGAAGAAACGGATATCCTAGAACCCACTGAGCTTATGACTATAGTGAGGCCTATACATCAAGGGAAAGAAACATTACACTGTGATTTAAAGTTGCATTCATATTTGAAATCATAGATAATTAACATAGGAACATAATTTTTTTATTGATTTTCATTGAGCTCTACATTTTTCTCGACTTTCTTCCCTGCCTCTCCCCTCCCCTTCAACCTTCTCTCAAGGTCCCCATGTTCCCAATTTACTTAGGAGAGCTTGTCTTTTTATACTTCCCATGTAGATTAGATCTATTAGGGTCCTGATTGTTGTCTAAGCTCTCTGGGATTTTGATTTGTGGGCTGGTTTTCTTTGTTTTATGTTTAAAAGCCACTTATGAGTGACTACATGTGATAATTGTCTTTCTGGGTCTGGGTTACCTCACTCAAAATAATGTTTTCTAGCTCCATCCATTAGCCTGCAAAATTCAAGATGTTGATATTTTTTTCTACTATGTAGTAAGAACTCCATTATGTATATTAGTATTTACACACACAACACACACATTCAGCATTCTGTTTTCAGCATGTTAGTATTTACATACACATACTCTATTTTTATTTCATACCCTTTAGCATGATGTTAGCATTGTAAAAGGAATTACATTAACTATAATAGAGAAAGCACATGTTGGAAAATGTTCACAGATAAAACATCTCTGTGACATGTACATATGAATTCCAGGAAAATTATCTAAATATTTTAATTACAACCATTTGTCAAAATTATTATTATTGCAGGCTTGTTACAGGGTAAACATACTGTAAATAATTTTCACTATAAACTTTGTTCAATCTAGTAACACCTTCGGTCTTTAACTATAAAATAATGCCAAACTATAGATGGGTGCCATTTTTATGCATAGGGAATAGATAAGTGCCCCTTATTATATATAACATATCTTTAAACTCTTTAGAGATGAGGTTGGACACTCCCTGTGAACACACAGGCCTCTCCAGCCAGGGAAACAGGTAGGCTAACTGTAGACACTCACCTCTCCGCCTGCTCCTCCAAATCCAATCTTCCAATCACATCCTCAACTCTGCAACAGAACACCTGCTGTAGTTTTCCTTCCCCCACCCAGCCACATTTCCAGTTGATCCCATAGGTCTTGCCCTCCTAACCTCCTTTTGCCTCCCTTTGCTCTATCCCAGCCCCCAGCCTCATCAGTCACTCCCTGGGAACCCATAGACAACGTCTGTCAGGGCAGCAGATAGGTAACCTGCATTTCTTCACCTCTTCCTTCATTCCTCCAAGTCCAGTCCCCCAGTCTTATCCCGAGCTCTGCAACAAAGCATCTGTGGCAGTCCCTTCCCAGCACATCTCTGCCAGATCACAGATCTTCCCCTTTTAACCTCCCTTTCCCAAACCCTCAACACTTGCAGGCACTCACTGGGAGCCTGCAGGATTATCCAGTCTGGGAAACAGGCAGGATAATTGCAGATCTTCAGCTCTCCTATTGCTCCTCCAAATTCATTCCCCAGTCACATGCCCCACTCTGCATGGAACACCTGCTACCATCTCCCTTCCTGTTCTGTACCCATCTCCAGTGGATCCCATGTATTCCCCTGCAGATTTCCTTTCCCTTCTCATTACTTTGTCCCAGTCTCCAGCTCCAGCAAGACACTTGGACCAGAGAAGCAAGCAGGTGAACTACAGATCTTCACCTGTCCCTCCGTTCTTCTAAGTCTAATTCACCCAGTCTCATGCCGTGCTCTGTAGCAATCTTCTGCTGTGGCCTCTTACTCTTTGCTCCTGTTCTCAGGGGACTAACTAAGCAGATTCTGCGGGAGCATCCTGCCTTCTTGCCTATAGCAAAGTCCTCCATTGCCCAAGTCTATTCCATTCCTAAGTCTCAGTTTCAAATACCTAGGGAAACATTTTACCCAGAACCCCCAGTGACTACACGTATAAGGACACCAGAAAATTTTCCTAGCAGGCAACACACAGTCATCACACTTTCCTCAGAACTAGAGAAAAAACAGAGAATGGGGTGGGGGATAAATCCACCCAACAAAGATATAACCAGATATCAGCACCTAGAACTGCAATCTTCCCAATCCCCAGAATCTAGATGCCAATGATAAGATAGTCAATAACATCCAGGACAATATGTCTCCAACAACCCTACCACAGCAGCCTTTGAATATTCCACCATAGCTGAAACACACATGCACACACACACAAAACCTTAAAGCAGTCTGTATGTATACGATAGAGGTTCTTTTTTTCTTTTGCTTCTCATTTTTATTGAATATAAGAAGAGAAACAAAATCTATAGGTTATTTATCAGAATATCTTCTTCTTTTATGAAAGAGATACATTTGTAGAATTCCATGCTTTGTGTAGAGATTTTACAGCACCACAGGCTTTATGGCCTCTTTACTCAACTAATAATTTCACTATGCTGGCCCAGTAGCCAACCCATCAGGAACTCCTGAGAACTTCCAATGTGTCCAGCACTGTGGTGTGAACAGATGACACAAATTATCGCGATAATAGTCTCTGGCCATCCAATGCCACAGAGTCCTATTAGAAAACAGCAAGAGTGGTATGGAACAAAGTTCCAAATTAGATAGAGTTAAGGCTGACTGATTTGGAAGACTATATTGTAGAAATAATAACGTGCCACCTTTTGAAGAAGCCCGGCTGTCTGATGACAATGTTGACTTTTGATCTTGTATAAGTCAGCCCTCACAGATTAAATGTGAAAAATAAAATCTATCCAATGATGCTTAAATTTATCTCAGTTAGGAAAGTGTTAAAGGCCGTTATAGAAGGGGAAGACCAATGACTAATGAAAGAACCGGAGAAGTCTTTTTGAGAATAAAAATATTCTAGACAGAATTTTAAGGAATGTTGCAGTTAGGGAAGTGGAAAAATTAGAAAACGCCACAATCAGGACATGAGCAATGTTTTGATGAAAATTTGAATACCTTATAAATTAAAATATCACCATACTAGAAAGATCTGGAAGAAAAAGAAGAAATTATACCCAAAAGGAGGAAATGGCAAGAAAATAATTAAACTTAGGGTTGAAATTAATAAAACAGAAACAAACAAGTAGTACAAAGAATTAATGAGGCAAAGAGTTGGTTCTTTGACAAAATCAATAAGACTGGCAAACCCTTATCCAAATTAAGAAGAGTGAGAGAGAGAAAGAGAGAGAGAGAGAGAGAGAGAGGGAGAGAGAGAGGGAGGGAGGGAGGGAGGGAGGGAGGGAGGGAGAGAGAGAGAGAGAGAGAGAGAGAGAGGGAGAGAGAGAGGGAGGGAGGGAGGGAGGGAGGGAGGGAGGGAGGGAGAGAGAGAGAGAGAGAGAGAGAGAGAGAGAATCCAATTTAGAAAAATCAAAAAAAGACAACAGACACCAAAGAAATCCAGAGAATAATAAATGCATACTTTAAAAATCTACTTCAACAGACTGGAAAATCTAAAAGAAATAGATAATTTTTGCCACAGGTAACACTTTCCAAAGTTGAATCAAGCTCAAATAAGCAATTTAAAGAGGCATAGAACCCATAGCGAAATGGAAGCAGTTATTAAAGTTCTCCCAACCAAAAAATAAAAAAGGCCAGGGCCAGATGATTTTAGCACAAAATTCTACCAACTTTCAAAGAAGCATCATTGTCAATCCTCCTCAAATTTTTCCAAAACGTAGAAACAGAAGGAACATTTCCCAATTCATTTATGAGGTCACAGTTACCCTGATACCCAAACCACAGAAAGTCTCAGCAAAGAAAGAGAATTACAAACCAATGTCTCTTATTAACACAGATGCAAAAAATCTCAACAAAACACCTGCAAACCGAATCCAAGAACACACTGAAAAGATCATTCACCATGGTGTAGTAGGCTTTGTTCCAGAGAACCAGGAGTACTTCAACATATGTAAATAGATAAATGTAATTCACTATACAAGCAAACTGAAAGACAAAAACCACTTGCTCAGAAAAGCCTTTGACAAAAATCAAACACTATTTCATGATAAGAGTCTAAAGAAGTTAGGGATACAAGGGACATATCTCAACACAATAAAGGCAGTTTACAGCAAGTCTATAATCAATATTAACTTAATTTTGAGGGAAGTGAAACACTCTGCATGATACTGCAATAAGATATGATGTCATTTGTCCAAACACATAGAATGAACTTTAAGGGCCATTGGTGTTTACAGGTGATGGAGATGGGTTGACTTAGCTTCAGCCATAGCAAAAATGGTATTGAGGTGGAAAATGTTGATAGTGAGGAAGGCTGCAAACATGTGAGAACCAGAAGTAGATGATGGGGGCTGGGAGATGTCTCAGGGGTTGCTCTTCTTGCAGAGGACCTGGATTCAATTCCCAGGATTCACAGGATGGCTGACAACTGCCTGTAATTTCAGTTCCAAGGGATCTGATGTCTTCTTCTGTCTCTGGGGCACCAGGAATGGGCTTGGTGCTCATAACTACATTCAGCCAAAACATTCATATACATAAGCTAAAAATAAAATATTTATTATTTATTAAAGTAATAAAACCCGGTAGGAAATCAGAATTTTCTTCTTTCTGTGAATCTAAAATTTATATAATCTATAAGAAAGAGGTATCTGTATTGAGGCTTCATATTTGATCAATATACAAAATTTAGTTGCACATCGCTACCATCAATAAACATCTGGAAATCACAATTATAAAAAATTTTCTATAATTGATCTATATTTAAATATAAACATGGTGAGGTTGTTTCCACTATATTTTCCTCTAACACTTTCAAAAATGCTTGTTTTTTTATACACTAAAAATAACAAGATTTAGAGATGGAGGGAATTTTTACAAATTTGCCACTAACAAAACAATTCCAAACCTAGTTAAAATGCAATATACCTTAAAAAAGATACTACAAGAGCTAGGAAAATGACTCAGAGGGTGAGAACTTGCTGAGCAAGCATGAGTTCCTCTGCCAGCCTAGCTCAGGACAAGTGAGAGACCCTGTCTCAGGGGAATAGCGTAGAGAGCAACATCTTCATCTAAGCCCCACATGTCCGTGTGAGCACATGTACCTGCACAGATGCACTTGTAGTTATGAGCTAGGGCTACAAATCAATGGGAAAACACTTGCCTAGCCTATGTTGAGGCATTATGTTAATTGCTTTTATCACAAAAGTACATATTGTTTCTATATAAAGATACCCTATAACAAACCTTATTTATTAAAATGGCAAAAGGGAAAAATAAATATATACTATAGGGAAATGTTGAAGGTATTATGGAGATATGAACATAAATTATGGAGATAAGAACAAACTGAGCAAAAACAGCAAAATGCATCAGAAGCAGCACAGGCAAGAGCACGGAGCAAGGCTGGCATCTCAGTCCATCTGCGCTGCTATAACAAAGTATATGAGGCATGGAAACAAACTAAGCAAGGAAATTTGCTTGTCTGACTGTTCTGGTGACTGAAATTGCCAAAAGCTTCTCTGGTAACATCACAGCACGCTGGTGATGCAGGATGAGAACTGGCCATGTACAGTAGTCACTCTGCTTAGCTTCACTTTCTAACAACCCAAATGAGTCCACTTCTGCAGGTGAGCACCCTTCACTGCCACTTTGGGAACCCAGTTTTCAGCACATGAGGAAATCCATTCAAACGTGTCCAGTCTATCACTGGGTCAAAGGGTGATGAAGGGGAGTTGTTTGGAGTCATGTTTTCTCAATTGCTTCCTGTGCTCACATAAGCTGATCTACTTTGTGTTCAATGCTGCTAACAGGCGATTATAGAACACAAACCTGCTGGAATCCCCATGAACCAGTGTGAGCTCACTCTAAACGATTGCCATCACTCTGCTTGCATTAATCACTCAGGAACTATTTTTGTTGCATTTACAAATATGGATTGGACAGACTCTACCTGGGAACACATCCAATAAATGTTGTTCAACAACAATTTGGGAAAGTTACATGGTGTTTTTAATAAACTGAATTTTGGATTGTATTTATAAATATGAACACCCCAAATTCGAAAGGTTTCCCAAAATTGATGAATTGATAGATGCAGAACAATGAAAATTATAATAGGCTTGTTTAAAAAATATTTAAAATTGATCATAGGATTTGTGTGAAAAAATGAAAATCTCCAGGAGTCCAACCTCTGTAGGTTTAAGACAAGAATTCTTTTTTTCTTTTTTTGACTTTTCAGGACCGGGTTTTTCTGTAGCTTTGGAGCCTGTCCTGGAACTAGCTCTTGTAGACCAGGCTGGCCCCAACATCACAGAGATCCGCCTGCCTCTGCCTCTCAAGTGCTGGGAATAAAGGCGTGTGCCAGCACCGCCCCGGACTGAGAATTCTTGACACGCATGTGGTTCATATACATATCTGCAGTCAAGCACGCAAATGCATAAAATTAAAATAAACAAATCTTTTTATAAGGATTAAAGGATAAGAGGTCATGCCCTACTGCTATAAAAGCTAAATGGTAGTAATTAAGAAACTACCTAGTGTGGTGTGATGTAGTGTTTGGTTAGTGAAGAAGGGCAAAGGTCTCAGAAAGAGGTTTAAGTACACATTTAAATTGGACAACTGATATTGTAGCTTCTTGTAGAGAGGATCCTAAATCAGTAAGTGATTAGGAGGCTGGAACCAAAATGATATTCAATCCCGCTTTTCCCATACACAAAAATCAACTGCTGACAGAATCAAAGTAAAACTATGAAAGAAAAAAAATAAACTTTTAGAGGAAAATTGTTTTATTTAAAGCAATTTTGATAACAAATGAGAAATTTCTGAAATAAGAGAAATTAAAATAAATCATAAGCGGAAAAGATGAATAGCTTCACTTTTATCAGAATCGATAGTTCTGTTTTCCTAAAGACATGTAAAGAACATGGAAGGACAAGTCATACATGAACAAATGATATTTGAAACCCATGAATCACTTAAGGACTGCTGTTGACTAGTGATTTAACAACAAAGATAAAGAATGCAGAAAAGAAAATAGACAAAAGCGTGGGAAGGCACGTCACAGAAGACAAGATACAAATGCTGGACTGAGCTCCCAAGGTCCAAATGAGGAGCAAAAGGAGGGAGAACATGAGCAAGGAAGTCAGGACTGTGAGGGGTGCACCCACCCACTGTGATGGTGGGGCTTACCAAGGCCAGCTGGACTGGGACTGATGGAGCATGTGATCAAACCGGACTCTCTGAACGTGGCTGACAAGGAGGGCTGACTGAGAAGCCAAGGACAATAGCACTGGGTTTTGATTCTACTTCATGTACTGGCTTTGTGGGAGCCTAGTCTGTTTGGATTCACACCTTCCTAGACCTGGATGGAAGAGGGAGGACCTTGGACTCTCCACAGGGCAGAAACCCTGACTGCTCTTTGAACTGGAGAAGGAGGGGAGGGGGAATAAAGGGAGGGGGAGGGAGATGGGAGGAGGTGGAAATTTTTAATAATAATAATAAAACAAAATTACAACTAAGAGTAAAAAAGAAGACAAATGGCCACGAAACACAGAAAAAGATGCTCAACCTTATTAATCATCATAAGAACCTGCATTATGATCACATACCATTTTCTATCAACATATTCATACAAGTAAAACGTGTTATGGTTTATCTCTGTCAACTTGACTGCACTGAAAGATGAGTAGGTTTGTAGAGTTTGCCCTCTCAGGATGTGTGTGAGGAGGATCACAGAGGCAGCCAGGCTGTTCACGCTTTGACCAAGCCAAAGGTTTAACACACTGATGGATTTCCACTCTGAACAGTTCCTGAGAAGCTGGTAGACTGTGGAGACGGAGCCAGGCCCCTTATTTCTCCTGTCTGCTTCCCGGCTTCCACAAGGCAAACAAAGCAGCCTTCCTCCCTGATGTCCTTCTGCCAGGATTTGCTGCCTCCTGAAGGGGCAAGCAAGGCAGTCAGCTGGCCACAGACAGTAACCTCTTACTGTCTGAGCCAAACTTTCTTCTTTCTTTTAAATGGCTGTTTTTGTATGCTCTTCAGGGTAAGAAAATGCTAACTAATACCATCTGAACCAAATTCTGGAGAGTGTATTTGCCCAATGAGGCTGTTCTATCAAAATACTTTAGATTGTAAGGTATTCATTTTCTAAAGTTCTGGGTGCTGTAAGGACAAGGTTAATGTTATCATGGATGTGAACTGCTTCCCTACAGGCATGTATAGGAATGTATGGGTACCAATTGGTGGTGCCATTTTAGAAGGTTCTGGAACATTTTAGGAGGCAGGGCCCACTGGCAGAAGTAGGACAATAGGGGCTGGTCTTTGAATATGATATCAGGTTCTGGTTCCTGTCACAATCTGGAATTACTGGTTTGCAATGCAAGAACAGCCTTTGCCACATACTCTGGTCTCTGTGAATCTGGCTGCTCCCCACACCCTCTCTGCCATAGTGGAATGAAACTCTTAGAAACCATGAGCCAAAATAGACTTAGTCCTCCATGAAGTCGTTTCTTTCAGCGGTTGGGATCCTAGAGAAGTAGGCAACACCGCGGTGCCACTAACAGGTTGTTTTCTGGGGAGCCCTTCCCACCTCACATGCATGAGGCCATCCTTCCGCCACCGTCTCAAGGCCTGTCCCTTCTATACAGGTGCAGTGAGGCCTCTGATTTCTTTTTTCTTTCTGGACAGACTCATTACAATACAACCTATTGCATTACAAGCACATCCTCATGGTATCATTTAGCGCTAATTTGTTCCACTGGAGAGTCTACCCCTAAAAGCAGTAACATTGGGGGTTCATTGGTAAGTATATGAAATTTGAGGCACACAAATAAGTCCATAACAATGATATGAAACCACACAAACTCACACTCTTCCAGGGGTGAGGTGTGTGCAGAAAATTGTTTCTGTTATTTTTGAGAACATTTGGACAACCCTAGGAGAACTGAAGTAGTGTGTTCCCTGTGGCTTAGCAATTTCCTTCTCAGGATGAGAATTTCACAGACTGGTCAGATTTATGAAATAGAAATACAGGGATTTTTAGGCTAAACTAAAAATTTTAGCATAAATGTGCCCCAAATATTACATGTGGTATATTTATTTAAAATATTTCATTCATCAGGTGACTTATATTTTGTGTGTTTACTCTAGGTACTTGGGAAACACATAGAAAATATCTATGACCATGGAATCATCATTTGTAACACAAAAACTCTATGAACTGGGAAAATCCACACCAGATGCCTGGATACAAACTCAGCATGGGTTGTTGGGAAGTAAACTGTTTGTGATATCCTAGATGAATACCCTCTACTTGATACAGAGAGGAAGAAAACAAACACCAGAATAAATGAAACAGGGAGTGATTATGTGGTTGCAGCGCAAAACGACATGAAGGGAAATAACTCATTGTTTAAAATTTGTGGAAATGCCAGAAAACTGTGCAGCAAAGCAAAAGGAAGATGAATAAATGCTCAAAGCAGCGATTGCTCCTTGGAGAAAAAGGAGATGTGCTGTGTGCCAACACACGGGACTTCCGAAGTGTGGGTCATATTTTATTACTGAAAATATGAATTTATGTTTTTGTTTTTATAATTTTAAAACACATTCATATATACACACCCATATACATTTTGGAATGTTTGAAAAACAGCTTTATATTTAGGAATAAATCATCTCCTGTTTAATGAAAGCTTAGCGGATGCCTCTAGTGAGTGTATTTCTTATTCATTATTTCTGAACTGTTATATTCCAGACCATTTTCAAGGGTCTATCCTATTTCTCCACAAACATTAATCCTGATTTGGCATTGTGTGTCCACTTGCTCATTTTGTTGTTTGCACCATCAACCTGCCTGGAATGAAGACAATCCTGACTGGGTGAGCACTCCGTTGCTGTCTCGTGTCCCTGAGGAAGACCTAGTGTCACACAGAACATGCTTGAGAAATTGTGAACCAGGTTTCAGAGCCTAGGTCTCTTCCTATATATCGCCTATGAGATGCTTCCTATTCTAGAGAACACACTCCAGTTCTCAGGCACTCCTTGCTCCTTACATTGAATTTTTGTATCCACAACCATCAAATGTACTCTGCTGTGAAGAGATGACAAAAAGGCAGCCGAATAGGAAACACTGAAGTGCGTTATACATAATGAGGGTAATTACTGTTTCGTAGAGACTTTTGTTTCCATTTTGTGTATCTTTGTATATTAATGTAAAATATACTTGTTACTATGGCTGCAATCAAAACACATGTAATCTTCTGATACAGATAACTCAATTTTTTCCTACCCTAGTGGACTTTTTCTAATTCCTCACTTCTTTTAACTTTTAACAAGATTAAGAATGGTGGTAAAAGTAACACAAGAATTATAGATGTCTTTCAGTTTTGTTACTAATTCAAATGTTTACTCTCCCAAATGGAGCTCACAAATTGTTACATTAGTCCAGTCTGCTCTGTTGAATGGAAACACAGAGCAGTACTTGCAACCTGTGTCTTGCCTGACTTAGTTAGGGTTTCAATTGCTGCCATAAAACATCATGGCCATTATCACATGGCAAGGAAAGAGTTTGCTTTGGCTTACAACTTCTCCATCATTCAGGAAAGCCAGGGCTGGAACCCAGGGTCCGGAATACGGGGGCAGGAACCCAGCGGCAGGCTAATTCTCACATCCTTTAAAAAGGAAATGATGGAGGAAGGTCATTGGTTAAAAAATAAAGAAACTGACGCCATGAAGCAAGCTCCCAGGTCAGACATGCTGAATCTTTCCCGGTAAGACTGATGCTACTCAGATTATTAGAGATGGGTTGATCGGGATGTGAGAATTAGCCTGTAAGGGCTAGAGTTAATGGGCCAAGCAGTGTTTAAAAGAATACAGTTTGTGTATTGTTATTTTGGGTAAAGCTAGCCAGTGGCGGGAGCTGGGTGGTGGAACACAGCCTGCAGCTCCTATCACAACAGGGAAAGGCAAGTTCTCTGTGTTCAGAAGCTTCCAAGGATTGTAACTGCAGCTCCAAGAGCTTTCTAAAACTCAGTCTTGCTTGGTTTTCTAGTGCTGTGATGAGGGTCACAGCTAAAGACAACTTTGGGAAGAAATGATGGATCGGGCATACAGATAGCAGTCCACCACAGAAAGAATACGAGGCAAAACGCTGAACACAAGAACTCAGTCAGAGACCACCAAGAAACACTGGCTTGCTCTCCATAGCTTGCTCAGCCTGCTTTATTATACAAGCCAGGATGACCTTCCCAGAGGTGGCACTGCCAAAAATGGGCTGAGCTTTCCCACATTAATCATTAATCAAGAAAATTCTCCATAGACTTGCCTATAAGCCAAAGCGATGGATTTATTTTCTCAATTGAGGTTCCCTCTTCAATACAGATTTGGTTCAAGATGACAAACCATGACCAGCATAGGCACAGTTCTTTCCTTATATTGATTATGGAATTTAACTCTTTGGCATAGACAGACTCCCCTCTCAAAAGCCCCACCTCCCCCTCCTCATTTCCTCTCCCAGCATCTTTCTCTACCTTGACTCAGTGTAGTAAACTCCTCACAGGACTCTTAAAGCTCCCATCACCTGTCCTCACTCACAACTCCAGAAAAACAGCCCTGAAATAGAATTTGCTGTCACTTCCTTCCTAGATCCTAGGACATAGCTGGACTGCAACTTCTAACCCCCTGTATTCCCTTGCCACCAGCTTGCCATCATCTCTCTGAGGACATGAAAGATTTATTCACTATGTTCTCCCAACACCCAGCCCACTTCTGTGTGAATATTTCATTTTGGAATTGACTGAAAAAGTACATAAATAAATTCCAAATACAATCATAAAAAATTAATTCTGAAAAAAACATTGGATCAGATCCTCTGTAACTAGTTATTCCAAATGTATCTGTTATTAAGCAGCTTCTGTGAATATGCACCCTTCAGGGATAACAGCAGCTTACACAGACTTCTCGGAGGTACACGAAAAAGCTGTGGAATTACACGGTGGTGGGTTGTTTAATCTCTTCCAGAATCACACTGATCCCATCGGTGGATGGACCACTCTTGCCATGGTAACAGTCCCTCGAGCACAAAAGCTCAGCACTCTGAAAGCAATCACTCAGGGATACAATTCTTGCCAAATGCAAATCCTGATTAGCTGGGAACGTGGACCAGAGAGAGAGCCCACGGAACAAGTGATACCTCGTGTTGTGCTTACTGATGAAATGAAAAGATGACCAAACTGTGAATCTGTATTGTAATTATCACCACAAAGACTGCTACACAATACTCGGTCCAAACAAAAACCAAATATGAACAGTGTGTTCTTTTGGGGGGAATCATGATGTAGCAACAGAGTCAACATGTTCTAATGTCCTTTCACCCTGCTCAAAGATTTGGCGCCTCCAACCTGCAAAAGAATTTACAACTTCTTAAGGTAAACACTCGAGAAATCTTTAATACTTTGAAACCAAGAGTTACAGAGGCATGCAAATACTGCTATGTATGTGGAATGGTGGACAGATAGGAAGGGCCACTCTTAATCTACAGCGCAGCTGCAATGCTGGAGTACTAGAACAACTGGGAAGGGGATGTGCCCCTAGAGACACCTAGCCATCAGCTAGAGCGATTGCACGCATCAAGACTGAAATACTTGCTTTTGAACATACTTAGGCCCTCTGCTTTGGAAAATTTCAAATTCATGAGAGGAATAAAGATTATTGTGTGATTTATAAAATCTATAACAATGAACTATAAATGTTTGGAAGGAACTAGGATGCTAAATTGCTACCACATGTATTCCTCCTTGCCTGTGTGGGAGTGTCTCAGGTTTCATTTTATTTTTGTCAATTTGGTATATTCTAAAAATGAAATAAACTAAATTAATTACTTCATTCAGCAAACATCTGTTGGGTACCTATTACTCTATCCTCTTTTTTGGTGTTTAAAATTATTTAATTCTATTTATTTTTATTCATGTGTGGGAATCAGTTCTCTCCTTTTGCCATGTAGGTCCTGGGTTTGAATTCAGATCATCAGGCCTGAAAGCAAACCCTTACTGCTGAACCATCTGACCAGAACACTGGTCTATAATATCTGAGACCTTCTTTATGGTCAGAATGTCTTTGTAGACTGGTGTTCTAGTGCAAGAAGTAAGACAGTCAATAAACAACAAGTTTAAGAAAAGACAGTAAGTGGTAAAGGATCATAAAATAAAGATAATATCATGGTGAAAGAACATAAAAATAGAGCAGGAAATTGCCTGATAGCTTGAGTTGGGTCTAAGTGCCATACAAATCTTAAGCAAAGAATGAATAAAAATTAAAATTGTGCAGTTGCCTATAAAGGGAAATTCTGCATCGCTAGGGGCCTTTTAAAGCTCTGTATTATTTATGCTTCTCTGGAACAATAGAACTGGTAGAATGACTGCATGTATACCTGCATATCTCTCTCTCTCTCTCTCTCTCTCTCTCTCTCTCTCTCTCTCTCTCTCTCTCTCTCTCACACACACACACACACACACACACACACACACAGAGAGAGAGAGAGAGAGAGAGAGAGAGAGAGAGAGAGAGAGAGAGAATTTATTAGAGTGTCTTCCAGACTGTCATCTGACTAGTACAACAATGTTGCTCTCCCAGCAGAAAGACCAATAATCTGAGAGCTGTTCAGTCCAGACGGCTGGATGTCCTTGCTGGTCTTCAGTCTGTATTGGAATCCTGAAGACTTACATGAAGTGATTCCTCAGCATCAGGGTCTATGTACTTACCAGTGAGAGTGAGGACAACCAGGCCCAAAGCAAAAACTACTTCTTCCATGTCCTTCTGTAGAGGCTGCCGCTAGAAGTGTATCCCTTACTTAGGATGGGTCTTCTTACCTCAAATGATCCAGTCACAGAAGTCCTCCACAGATATGACACATGCTTGGTATTTAGCTGATTTCAGATGTGGTGAGGATGACAACCACCATTAATCACCAGAACATCTTTAATCTTTTTTGAGGGAACAAAAGCCCATATGGTTAGTTTGATCATTAAGTTAGTGCAATGGAAAGTTAATGTCTTATCAGAGCACAAATTTATTTTTGTTGCAAAAAGCACAATGAGAAGAGAAGCAGTAACCCAGCAAGTGGAGAAGCCAGGCTCGTGGAGATATTTTTTCCTGACTGTCAAGGTCACCCTCCATCCTGATATCCAGCAGATGATAGAGTATGGAGAGCTAATGGATGTTTGTAGGTCTGGGTTAGGTTACTGACTCCCCACATCCAGAGTAGGGGTACTCAAGGATGTGAGGTTTTCTGTGTTAAAATGGGATTGGCCCTGTGCAAACAAGGAAAGTTAGTGGCCATTGGACAGTTATGGTCATGCTACACAGGTCAGGGTCAGAAGTCAGTTATGTGAACTGCTATAAAATAAAGGGGCTTAAAATTACAATTAAAGCAAGTGCCAGAACAGAGGGGATGGAGTCGGACAGGAATGGGAACAGATCAGGGGTGACAAGCTACTGGAAGAGCTTTGTATTTTAACTTCAATGAGGGAAGAGAAAATTAGAGAAATTAAAATAACAGAATGTTATACATGATTGTACCACCGTTTATTAAAACATGAACCATATTTTAAATAGTAAGGATTCCTGTGAACATTTAAAAGTATGCACACAGTTGATGTCATTTGGTGACGTTATTACCTCACCCAATAAGAGACCCTGTGAGGATTGGTAAAATGTCTTGCATAGGCTCATGTATTTGGACATTTGCTCCTGAGCTAGTGCTGCCACTTGGAACATTCTGGAACCTTTAAGAGGTAACACTTGACCAGAGTAACTCATGTGTCCCAACTTTCTAAGCTGGTATTACCTCCTTGCTGTTTTCTGCTTGTGAGTTAAAGTCAGTGTAACTGCTTCATCTCCTTAAAGCAATACAGCCATCTCATCTCCTTAGAGCAATGCAACTGACAATCTCATCTTCCTGTACCATGACTTCCCTTCTGGTGGGGTATGTCCTCTCAAACTGGGAGCTGAAATAAACCTTCACCTTGCAGTTTCTTCTAGAGAGATATTTAGTCACAACACGAAAGGGACTAACACACCCTTGCTACTCTTTCTTACAGAGGTAGAAACTGAGATACACTGAGATTCAACAACTTGTTTGGAGTCATTAAGCTAATTGGTGGAGCCCTCAGGAAAGGAAGTGATGTAGTTTTGTTTGTCCTGTGTGTGACCCTTCTTGCCTAGCACAGCTTTAGCTCTCCTTTAAGAGAGATGTGTTCAAATGACCATGCCATTGCTCAGTGTCCTCCAGAGGAAGAATGGCCAACACAGGAACACACTAGATGACATTGCGATGAATCAGAAAGGGAACTGTGTGACAATGTAAACTCCATCTCACTCCACCCCAACACCTTCTTGCTGTTTTTCCTCTTCTTTTATAGTGTCAAGTTATCCTAGCTGGGCATTGGTGGCACACACCTGCAATCCAAATATTTGGGACATGGAGACAGGATGGTTGGGAGTTTACCAGCATCCTCAGTTACACTGAGAGTTTGAGATCTTCTTGGACTTCATGAGAACCTCTCTCAAAAATCAATCAACCAATTCCCTTGCTTCTTATTATGAAACGCTTGCTTTAATTCCATATAAATTTTGCTCTATTCTCATCTTATTAAATATGACTTTGTAACTTTAAGTTCATGCTATTGCGAGGAATTTAAATAACAAAATCAAAATTTTGGAGAATCGTGCCATCTGCTCTCATATGCCATGAATTATAAAACAAAGGTAAATAATCTCTGGGAATCTAATCAGCTGAATTCCATAGTAGGGAGAGTAAACATTAATTATAACTTCTAACCAAGAAATGCTAAAGGCACCGAAGGATAATATGACACACAGCTCACTACCTAGTTAAACTCACACAAATGAGACACCCAGGAAAGAGCCTCAATCAATACTTTTGACTCAGCATGAGTGGTGTTTAGCAATGCTAACATTAAGAACAAAACAGTCAGAAAAAAATCCACACAGGCAACAGGAAAGAAAATTTACAGACAAGGCTAGGACAAGACAGCCAGAGAAGCTGAGCAGAGGCAACAAAGACAAAATATGAATCTTGAAATGAATGAGTGGTCCAGAAGTACAAGTCCTGAGAACTGTGCATGAAATGACGAAGATCACCAAGTCCCACAAAATCTCCATCAAGGAACGTGATATTTTTCATTTGATTTCTGAAAAAAAATCAGTTGGCATTTTTTATTGACAGATAAAACATGTGTATGTACATGGAAAACAATTCATGCTCATCTCTCATAGGATTTCCCCCTTCATAGAAACAGGAGAATTCTGCCTCTGGTAAGCTTGAACACTAGGGAATGTTCTAGTACCTATCTAAAATTTCTAAACCTCCCTCTAAGCATTGATGAGGGTATTTAGTTACCTGAGCACAAATGACACATTGCAGGGACGTAATTAGTGCACTTTCATTGCCTTTGGAAATTAGAGGAAGCATGCCTTTGACAACCTGATTAGTGGGCCATGGACTTGGCTCCAGGGTGGGCAGCAAATCTGTTAAGCATAAGAATTTATTTATTTTTATCAGTATATAATTACCAGGGAGTGATGGAATTAGGATGCATTCATGGACTTTATAACATTAATTAGCTTCTTGTATGGTGAAATTGCTGGTGGCCATTAGTAATCAGGCAAAAACAAGTTTGAAGCAGGAGTTAATCAATGCAGGCTAGCTTCCTTATTTTAGGCCTTAATTGTGAGAGGAAAAGAAAAATATGTTTATATAAATACCAAAACTTCTCCAATATGTCAGATGATATACTGAGGTTAGAAAAACATGATTATACTTCCATTAACTTAAACCATTAAATTATTATCTGTATGACAGTGTTTTTACAGCTTCCTGCTGTGCACGCACTCATAGACACACAGATATAAATAGTTTGAGATTGAATACCGAGTTTTTAAAATTTGACAGTATGCATATTGTAAAAAGTGTGGTGACACCTAATGTCACTGACACGTGACTCACATTCTGTCTGCTGGCCTTTTTAGTTGTTTTAGCATAAGAATATGGAAAGTAAGGCATCCTAAAGGGGGAATGGGAGGGCAGAGAGCAGCTGACTTGGGGACATTTTGGCTGGTTCTGAAGGCATAAGCCTTGCTTGTGCATCTGCAGCAGACGGTCCTGCTGTCCCAAGGCACAACCCTTTTCCAACTTCTGATTTCAGCTACCACTGTGGGGTTCCCCCAACAGAGGCTTAGCCTCACCCTGGCATCTGGCACCTCCAGTTTCTTCCTGGGTTGTCCAGCTTCCTGCCTGAGGTCTTCCCCAAAGCGTTTCTTTTTTAATTTAGGAAAAAACAAGACAAAACATGATGTAGCTGAGACCAATTAAGTACTACTGTCTAATCCCATTTGTTTTGTTAGAGAATAGATTCTGGCAAGTATTAGACATTTCTGGTTTAACAATATGGGCATCAAGAGAGGGTGGCAGAAGAAGTGTATTGTGAAATCAGAAGGGGAACTGCTACAGGGCCGGAAGGAACCCAGCAGGAGGAGCTGGGGAAGCAGGGAGTAGTTTGGGCAAATAAGAACAACATATAAAGCCGGGCGGTGGTGGCACATGCCTTTAATCCCAGCACTCGGGAGGCAGAGGCAGGCGGATCTCTGTGAGTTCAACACCAGCCTGGTCTACAAGAGCTAGTTCCAGGACAGGCTCCAAAACCACAGAGAAACCCTGTCTCGAAAAACCACACACACACAAAAAGAACAACATATAATATACAAACGTATGAAATGTCACAGTGAAACTCATGTCTTTGTATGGTAACTAAATACTTGATTGAAAAAATAATATGGGTGTCAATAATCATTTATGGTTAAGTAACAATGTGAGCAAGAGCCATGGGTCCCAGCATTTGTGCGAATTGAACCAATTGATTCTTAACTAGACTTCAAATGAAGAAACTAAGCAGTATTTTCTAGTGAAAGCAACAAATATCACAGTGAATGAAAAGTTTCACCAGTTGAAAATCCCAGCACCAACAAACGAAGGCTTCTCCAGAAACACATGGCAGGAGCCAACCAACAGGCCACACATTTGCACAGAGGAGCTTTACAGAAGCCAACTGACTGGCATTACATATGCACAGAGAAGGCCATCAGCATCCTGCTTTGTATGACACTTAAAGCCAAAGGAAGCCTTAAGTGCTGTGGATGTCCTTTATCCAAGTGTGGAATGCCCAAACTACACATCACTCTAAACCCTAGACACATGACACTTGCCCTGTATCCATGCTTCTGAAGAAGTCCATTTCACACGTTAGGTTTAGTAAGAAATTAACAACAGCAACAATAAAACAAATCCATTATAACCATACACTGTTCTGAAAGTTCTGTGTATCCTTTCACTGAAGACATGGTTCTCTCCTGTACTATATTTACAGAGTGTGGCTGACTAGGTTGCTTTATTGCAGTTGAGCGCAAACTCAACTAGGCTATGTGGAGACTAACCAATATGACAAGTTAGACCATTCAGTGTGCTCCTTGCAAGCTAAAGAAGTGACTCCATGGGTAATAACACTTGTTCTGTAAGCATTAAGTCATGAGTTCACATCCCCAGGACCAACGTAAAACCCAGATGTAGCTTCCCATGCTTGTAGCTCCAGTGTTGGGGGTGGAGATAGGCGTGTTTCAGGAGATGGCTGGTATCTAATGAAGAGTGGATTAAGAATATATGTTACATTTACACAACAGAGTACAACACAGCAGAAAAAAATAATGACATCTTGAAATTTGCAGGCAAATTGATGGACTTAGAAAACATCTTATTGAGTCAAATAACCCAGACCCAGAAAGACAAATATCACATGTACTCACTCATAAGTGGCTTTTAGACATAAAGTAAAGAAAACCGGCCTACAATTCAGCCAGAGAATTTAGACAATAAAGAGAACCCTAAGATCTAATTGGAAGTAGAAAAATAAATTGGGAGCATGGGGATCATGGAAGAGGGTAGAAGGGAAAGAAGAGTGGAAGGGAAGAGTGCCAATAAAAAAATACATAGTTCAATAAAACCAAGAAAAAATAAAACATTAGTTAGCATAGCACTTGTATATTTGGAAATCTGGGGGGGCAGGGAGGGTGGGGAGAGGAAAGCACGTGTGAAGTAACTGGGTAGCATTGTCTCCTCAGCTGCACCTTAGTCCCCCGTTCTATCATGCTTCGTGAGACTCCAGTTTGACAGCTTCTTTTTTTTTAATTAATCAATTTATTTATTTATTAAAGATTTCTGCCTCCTCCCTGCCGCCGCCTCCCATTTCCCTCCCCCTCCCCCCGATCAAGTCCCCCTCCCTCATCAGCTCGAAGAGCAATCACGGTTCCTTGACATATGGAAAGTCCAAGGACCACCCACCTCAATCCAGGTCTAGTAAGGTGAGCATCCAAACTGCCTAGGCTCCCACAAAGCCAGTACGTGCAGTAGGATCAAAAACCCATTGCCATTGTTCTTGAGTTCTCAGTAGTCCTCATTGTCCGCTATGTTCAGCAAGTCCGGTTTGCTGAACATAGCGGACAATGGGATAAAACCGGACTTGACAGCTTCTTACAACTAGCCATTCCCTTCCCTTGTCTCCATTCTGTGCGCTATTTTCTCTTCTTCCATTTTCCTGGAGACACCCTTCTCTTCCATTGTTTTCTAAAACACATTTTCTGATGCTTACATTTCTCAGCAAGCTGCTTTGAGAGCATAGTTTCCCACACTCACACCTCATTCTGTATTTGGGGAGGGGAGATCAGGGAAAGAATCTTTATTTGAGGTGAAGGGAGCAGTTCTTGGTTGAGTATTGTCTCCAGAGTGGGCCTGAAGCACGCATGTGGCTCTTCCTGCCTGAGAATCGTAAGGAACCATGGAGGATAGCAATGTGTTCCACTCAGTCCTACACAGAGCTGCCTGGCCACACTTGACCCCAGTGAACTCCATGTCCTTGAATTTGTGCCTACCAACAAGTTCAACATGCATTGATTTATAGGCGTGTATATCTCTGTCCCCTCGGGGAGCGGGTAGAAATCTTGAGATGTACTGTACGAAGTCTCACACAGCATCCTGCATTTGCAGGAGCTTTTAACCTAATTTTTTGGGGAATGGAAGGTGTTGAGGAGTTTGAGCAAGTGACTAAACTACCGGGAAGAAGCAAAATGGGGTGGGGGGTGGGGCCTGTGGATTTTGTACTTCTTGCTGGGTCCAAATCTGCAAGCTGTGTTTCTGCCATACATTATACATCGAGGTACTGGCTCACATGCTAACATACTGACATCTCCATGCTTTTATTAATTGGCAATTAATGCCAAAAGTGAGAAGCGGGCATTCACAAGGAGCCTAATTAAAGACTACATCATTGTCAAAATGTCTAAAAGTCAGAAACCCAACAGGCAGGAGTCACGGCCCACTGAGAATTTGTTCATGTTCAAATCCTCTGCACTATGGAAACTTGTCAAGCAGCCTGGAAAATATATTTTCCTGGGTTAATATTGGTGTATTTAACACAATCTTAGTCAAGTCCATGAAAGAAAGAGAGAAAAACTCTTCTTGTTTTGTTTTATTTTTTTTTTTTTGAAACAGGATTTCTCTGTGTATTCCTGACTGTCCTGGAACTTACTCTTTAGACCACGCTGGCCTTGAACTCACAGAAATCTGCCTGCCTCTGTCTCCTGAGTGCTGGGATCAAGGGCATGCACCAATACTTCCAAGCAAATAAAACCTTTTTAAAGCAAAAACATTTGACATATATACCTATACTTCAGGCCCAAGCCATGTTGAGGAAGCTTCATTCTCATAATTAAAAAGAAGTGCAATAATGAATACATTAATGTTTTCATTATTATGTAATAATTTATTAATATATAATGAACAAATACATTAGATGCTCAAAGGTATACTCTGCCACTCTATGGTATAACTTAATTTTTTAAATGCCATAATTTATTGAGAATTTTGGCATTTTTCAGAAGTATAATTGAATCTCTAGTGTGTTAGTTAATTGTAGCCCCCCCAAAAAATTACTTCTCTATTTTTAACCACTCTGAATTTAAATTTTCCTATTTAAAGTTGGCATGGAAGCATGCTGCCCTGCATCACGATGCTAGAAGTAAAGGAAGTCACTTTGTCCTCTTGTAATGTTTCTTTACTTTTCTCCCTTTTGCCCTTTGTGAGGGTCTGAATCCCTCAGTCTCCTGCAGGCGATGCTGGGGACGATGTGTAGCAGAGCTGCCTGCCACTCTACATGGATCATTTTTCTAAATGATTGCTTAGAAACTTACAGATATTAAATAAGGAAAAGGAAGAGGGGCTGTGGGAAAGGGAAGAAGTTGGAGAACCTGGAGAAAGAAGAAATTCTCTCCATCTCCACAAATATCTCAGCGTGCCAAAGGAGCAAAGGAGAAGCCTGTGGATGAGGAAAGCAGGGGTGTTTGCTGCTCCCTGGAGGTATCCAGGAAGGGGGACATGCTCCCAAGAGGAAAGGCTGCATGCCCCAGGCAGACTACTGAGAATACGAGAGCCCTTGCTGTAGCCCCCAGCTAGGGTGAAGCATGGAGAGAGCTGAGTACACTAGGCCAGAGGAGCTACATGGGTTAGAGGCGACACACTTGTCAGTGATCAGTGAGCGAGGGCCCCTCACCTTATTTTCTTCGTTTTTTTATCTGGCCCCAGGCAGTGGCATGACTCAAAGTTTGGGGGTGAGAAAATCAGGAAATGACTGACCTTAAAGTTTCCTGCTATGCAGAGAGATGAGCATTAAATAAAAGTGAATTGATTTATTTATAATAGAGACAGGAAATACTTATGGTATGTGTGAACACGTGAAATGAAATTTGAATTCAGCTCATATATAAACGAGGTAGTGTTATTTCAGGTGTGCAGAAGTTGCTCTGTGAATAGTACCCATTACTTGTTTCTCAACTGACATTGACAAATGCAAAAAGAACAATAGTGGTAGTTTGAATGTAATTGGCCCCCATTGATCTCAAAGGAAGTGGCACTATTAGGAGGTGTAGCCTTGTTGTATGAAGTGTATCACTGTCGGAGTGAGCTTTGAGGTCTCCTATGCTCAAGCTATGCCCAGTGTCATAGTTTACTTCCTGCTACCTGTGGATCAAGAATTCTCAGCTCCTTCTCCAGCACCATGTCTGCCTACACACCATCATGCCCCACGATGATGATAATGGATTAAATTTCTAATCTGTAAGCCTCCCCAATTAAATGTTTTTCTTTATAAGAGTTGTCATGATTATGGTGTCTCTTCACAGCAATAGAGACCTAAAGAACCATATTAAGAAATAAGGGGCCTCTCAGTTCCCTTGGGCAGACTCCCCCTGCCCAAGGCCACAGGCCACACCTGCCAGAATTAGAGTAACCCTAACCAAGCAAGTGAAAGACTTGTATGAATATACTTCCACTCTTTTAAGAAATAAAGTGAAGAAGATATCAGAAGATAAAAAGATCTCCCAAGTTCATGGGTCAGTAGAATTAACATAGTAAAAATGGTCATGCTACCCAAAGCAATCTGCAGATTCAATACAATTCTCATCAAAATTCCAACAGAATTCTTTATAGACGTCGGAAGAACAATACTCAATTTCCTATAGAGAAACAAAATACTACATATAACTACAATAATCTTGAATGATAAATCTTGAATGAGGTATCAATACCCCTAATTTCAAGCTGTACTATATAGCTACAGTAATAAAAACCACATGCTGTTAACATAAAATCAGACATGTTGATCATTACATTATTGAATCAAAGACCCAGACATAAATCCACATACTTATAGACACCTGATTTTTTATAATGAGGCCAGAAATATACAATGGAAAAAGAAAAGCATCCTCAACAAATGGTGCTGGTCTAACTGAAGGTCTAACTGTATAGGAGAATGCAAATATATCCATTTCTATCACTGTGCACAAAATTCAAGTCTAAGTAGATAAAAAACTTCAATGTAAAACTAGACACTTAGTCTGACTGAAGAGAAAGTGGGAAATGGTCTTGAACATACTTATAGAGGAAGCAACTTCCTAAACAGAACATCAATAACATAGACCAACAATTATTAAATGGGACCTCAGGAAACTAAAAAGATTCTGTAAGGCAAAGGACACTGTCAACAGGACAAAATGACAGCCTACAAAATGGGAAAAGATTTTCATCAATCTCACATCTGACAAAGTGCTAATTTCCAAAATATATAAAGAACTCAAGAAACCGGACATCAAAAAACAAAAAAACAATCCATTATGAAATGGAATACCAGATCTAAACACAGAAATCTCAACAGAATGGCAGAGTAAAGAAATGTTCAACCTTCTTAGTCATTAGGGAAATGCATGCCTTTAATCTCAGCACTCAGGAGGCAGAGGCAGGCAGATCTCTGTGAGTTTGAGACCAGTCTGGAATACAAAGTGATTCAAGGACAGCCAGAGCTGTTACACAGAGAAAACCTGTCTCAAAAAACAAAAACAAAACAAAATAAAATAACAAAACAAAACAAACAAAAAGACTCTGAGATCCCATTTTACTTCTGTTAGAATGGCTAAGATCAATAACACAGGTAACAGCTCCTGACTCATGCTGACAAGGCTGTGGAGCAAGAGAAACACTCCTCTATTGCTGGTGGAAAAGCAAACTTGAACAGCCATTGGAAACCAATACAGCAGTTCCTCAGAAAACCGAGAATAAGTCTACCTTGAGACACAGCTATGCTGCTCTCGGGCATGTATTGAAAAGATGATCTACTCTACCATAAGGGCGTTTATTCAGCTATGTTCATAGTAGCTGCTTTCATAGTAGCCAGAAACTGGAAATAACTTAGGCGTCCCTCGAACAAATGAATAAAGAAAATGTAGCATATTTACTAAGCTATTAAAAAGAAAAAGAAAAAAAGAAGACACCATAAAATTTGCAGGCAAATGGATGGGACTAGAAAAAAATCATCATGAAGGAGACAACAAAGACCTGGAAATATAAGCACTATGTGTACTCACTTACAAGTGGATATTAGTTGTTAAGTAAAGGATACTCATTCTACAATCCGCAGACCCAGAGAGGCTTAATAATAAGGAGGGCTCAAGGGGGAATGCCTTGATTTCCTTGAGAAGGGCAAACAGAGTATATTTTGTTGGTGTACCTGGGGTTGGTCGAAATGAAACAGGAGGGAACCGGGGGGTATCAGGTAGGGGATGGAAGGACAGAGGGTGAGATTATAGGGAGATAAAACCGGAATTGGGGGGCATTGGGAGCAATGTGGAGACGTTGTGCAATGGAACTTCCTGAAACCTCTAAGGATGACTCTAGTGGGGACTTCTAGTTATGGAGGATGTAGAGTCTGAACTGGTCATCTTCTGTAAACAGGCAAGGCTTCTAGAGGTGGAACTGGGACACAATCTAGACACAATACCTTTGACCTACAACCTGCCCTGCATAAAAGATATCAGCTCAGAACTTGTGGGAATGGCCAGCCAATGACTGGTCTAACTTGAGGCTCACACCACCCTCACAAGAAGAAGAAGCCCGTACAGAGTACTCACTGCCTGAATGGCTAAGAAGTAGACATTGATTGGCCCAGAAACGTAGGATAGAACCAAACTCAACTGGCCAAAAGGGGGGAGAGAGAGAGAGAGAGAGAGAGAGAGAGAGAGAGAGAGAGAGAGAGAGGGAGAGAGAGAAAGGAGGGAGGGAGGGAGGGAGGAGCACTGGGAGGGAGGGAGGGAGGAGCACTGGGAGGAAGGGAGGGAGGGAGGAAAAGAGGGAGGGAGGGAGGGAGGGAGGGAGGAAAGGAAGAAGGGAAGGGAGGAAGGGAAGGAAGAAGGGAAGGAAGGAAAAAAGAAGGAAGGAAGGAAAGTAGAGGAAGGGAGAGAGGGTGAAATGATTCTTAATGACATTTTGCAATACTCATGGACTGGTGCCTAACTCATAGGCAACAAAAAGGCTTCATCCAGCAGTCAATGAGATTAGATGAATAGACCCACAGTCAAAAAGTAGGTGGAGCTCAGAGAACCGCTTGGAAGAGGAAGAATTTCAGGAAGCAGAGGTGTAAAGGACACTATGAGAATGTAGTTCACAGAACCAATTAAGCAGGTCTCCTAGGGACTCACAGAGACTGGCAATCAAGGAGCCTACACGAGTCTGTCCTCTCTCTATATAGATGTTGTGGCTTTTTAGTTTGGGGATTTTGTGAGACTCCTAACAGTGGGCGTGGGGGCATCATAAAAGGTGCAGTAAGACCTTTTTATACCACATTGCTTGATGTCCCTGGGAGTCTGCTCTTTTTTTGAAGGAAAACAGATGAGCAGGGGATCTAGGGGAGAAGGGAGGTGGGGAAAAACTGGGAAGAGTAGAGACAGGAGAGACTGTGTTGGGATATATTATATGAAAGAAGAATAAATAAAAAGAAAAAATAAATAAAGGACATTCAAATATTTTCCTTATTTCTCACTATGAGACTGAATTCTAAGAGCCAAGTTTGGATATAGTGAACATATTTTCTGTGAGCTTGAGTTTATCATTCATTCTGGCTATGATAATTAACTGATATCTTGAATCTGTTCATTGGAGATATGTTTTAATGTCTTGGAGGAGGGAGAAGAGAGTCAGGACAAAAGAGATTGTATATCTTGACTTCAAAAGCTTTGACTTTCCTTAGTGGATAATGCAGAACCTTAACAATATATCCAAGGGCTTTCTAAACTCTTTGCTTTGGTTTTGGGTATTTCCCTCTGTTAACTTAAGCAGTGAGAATCTTACAAGGGTTAAAAAATAGCTTGGAGTAAGTGACACATTGGAGAGGTTTAACACAGAGATTGAGTACTAGGGAATCTGGGGCTTGGTTATGACCTCGGATGTGTATGAGTATTGAGGTATAACACTGAGTGGATACCTGTAGCTTCCAGGAATGGTTTGTATTTTATCCATTTTCACTGCCTCCCCTGCAAATATCTTCTATCCTGGCATTTCTTTTAACTTTCCAAGCTATAGAAGCTCTGAAGGTCGAGGGGCCTGAGGACGTAACTTAGTAGAGTGCTCTGCTAACATTCATAAAGCCCTAGGTTCAACCATTAGTAACACAGAAATTGCATATGTTGGTATGTGTCTAGAATTCTAGCACATGGGGGTTGAAGGCAAAAACATCAGAAAATCGAGGCCTTTCTCTGCTATATAGTGAGTTCTAAGACAGCCTAAGACACATGATGCCTTGTCTCAAAAAGAAAAAGAAAAGTCTGGAGCTCTGTCCTGGGGTGTACATACCAAGTTACTAAAATAACTGACCTTGTACTTGCATCAAAAATAAAAAAAACAATTACAGCTTTTCCATCTGAATTCTTCCAACATCTGCTTGGTTCTTGGATCCAGGTTCAGAACATTCTTTTGCATGCTTAGAAATAAAAACATGGACAAAATGATGAGGAAGCAGATACCACTTTTCAGCAGAGTTCATCCCTCTTGCCCAGTTTTACCCTCCTGAAACCCAGGTTCCTTAGGAAGTCTTTGGTTATCTCAAATCCTTTTAATACAAGCCCTCGCTGTGCTTGAGGGGTGATCATAACACTTTGTTTACCTAGCATAGCTTCAGTTTGCTTGTGAAAATTATTTATCTTTCATTTTCAGTTCCTTTACTGCTTTCTAAAATGACAATCAACCAATCTGATATGTCCATTGTTACTTCTTTTAATAACAGAGGTATCTCATCGATTATAAATCAATTGCATCTATGCTTGTAGATGGACCTTTCTCTCCCTTAAAGCTCAGCAAACGGAGAGAGGTAATCACCAATGCCCTACAAGTGCTTTATTCCACTCAAAATGACAACCAAGATGAATCATCCCAGGTAAGGATCTATCATCATGCTCAGTACATAGTGAAATCTCAGCGTCATAAAGGTTCATAACGTTGATCCCAGGCAGGATGATGCTATGGCCCAGTCAATAGTTTTCCCATCAGTGAACTTTCCCTGCTCTTCCTATTTTGAAATGGTCTGAAAAATATGCAGATGCTGGGCTTCTAAGATAACATTTTCATTCCTTTGATATCATTTGCTCTTTAATATGACATCTTATGGGAAATATTTTTCAGTTCAAATTCATAGCTATTGGAAATTCATAAAATGAAAAGTCAAAAGTAATACAAATTGTATATAAACAACTAAGGAAAACTCCCAGAAACATTTTTTGCTTCCTTAGAGTCTTTTCGTCTATGCTAGCATATTTCTATGCTAGTCTGCAACAGTGGCATAGAGGACACTAATTTCACACAATAGATTAACTATGTATGGCACTTTACAATGAAATTTGGTTGAACTTTTTTTTGTTTGTTTGTTTGCTTTTTGTTACTGGAGACAGGGTTTCTCTGTAGCTTTGGAGCCTGTCCTGGAACTAGCTCTTGTAGATCAGGCTGACCTCAAACTCACAGAGATCTGCCTGCCTCTGCCTCCTGAGTGCTGGGATTAAAGGCGTGCGCCACTACTGCCTGGCTGAAGTTTGGTTGAATTTTTATGAATTTAACAATATTTTAATTAAATATTTAGCTTTTTATTTTGAACAACTTAAAAATGCATTCAAACTACTTATTATCATAACTGTTCACTTAGAATTTGGGAAGCAGTTCTTGAAGAATTTACAAGTTTGGTGTAAGGGTTTTGGAAATGTAATTGAGATGAAAAAGCAGTGAAGGGTTTAAGGTAGAGGCTGACAGAAGCATGAATGTGAGCAAAGGTTGAAGGTAAAGAAAGCGTGGATGCGGGGGACAGACACTGTGGAGGGTGGAGATTTCTGTCTCTTTGCTCGAATGTTCTGTGAGGGTTGAAACTAAGGTTGGAGGCACTGAATGTACAGAGAAGAAGATGCTGAGTGCAACTTTCAGGCCACATGGGCAGGATTAGGTCATGGACGAGTGTTGAAGTTGAGTGACTGAAAATGGCAAGAGGTCATAAGGGTTCAGTTGGCCTCACTGGTGGATGGAGAAGCCATGTATAGGACGGGAAACATGGAAGAGAGTGATGATTGCAGGAAAAGATTAGGAGTTCATCCAGGGACAAAACATGTTTCCAAATTGCTCTCCTACTTTAGATTCAAGGCCACCCTATGTCTTCCCAGGGCTGGAGCAGTACAAAGGTCATACTCTACTAGTTACAGTTGAGAAAGTGTTGCTAAATGAATCTGCGGTGCAGTGTTAATGATTAATGGTCAGGTTCTCTTTGTTTTAGCTTGTTAAAACTCAGTTTTAAACATGCTTTGTTAGTTTTTTCATGTGTCAGCAACTCAAGAATGCCCCAGGCACAGCTGGCTACTCAAATGCACAGAATGCTCTATTGCCACCCTCCCTTCGTCTGCCACACTGCCCTTCTGCATTGTTCTGTTCTCAAACCCTCCTCTCCTATTGTCAAAGCTAACTTTCAGCATCAGGTCAATAAGGTCCTCAGAGCTCACAGCCTCATGGAAGTATGAGTAAAATAAGCCACCTCTCAGGTGCCCTGTTTCCAATTGCTACAAAATTGGAGTCCTTTGACTGAATAGACTGAATCGAGTCTTCATTCCAGGCAGGACACAGTTGCCCTTCTAGGAGTGTTTGTGTTCCCAGAAAGGAGTGGAGATCAAAGGTAGTTGATGACAAGATGCAATGGCTTTGTTTTCAGAACTGTTACCTGCAGTTCTCTTTTGGAAAGAATTTTGTTTCTGGGCTTATGTCTTAAAGAAAGGTTGTGACAAGGCCTTCTCTTCCCTCTGTATGAATGCTGAGATTTCTATTGGTTACAGTAAAAGATGTGACCTCATAATCTAGAGGTGACATCAAGTAGTCATATTATGTTTGAAAGGGTAGTGAAACAAAGTAACTTTTGAGAGACAAAATACTAAAATTCAAGTGGGAAAGTTGGGGAGGTAGATTGAAGAATAAGAAGAGAGAAAGTGGATGGCTCTCGGGACTGGGTCACAAGCATCCAGCAGCTTGTGGGAACCACTGCATCTTATTGATTTACATTCGAATTTTCATAAATAAAGGATGCAAGTGGGTATCTTTAATAAATAATGAGAACAATATATCATTATAAAAGAAACCTAGAAATTATTGTTTTATATGCCAGTGTATCATTCTCACTGTGCTCTGGGGTTAATTTAGAGGTCAGACGTAAGTCTGCACTGAATTAATCCATCCCAGTGCATGAGTAACCAATTATCTGAGGGAAGCTCTGAAGAATAAATTTTAAAACCTAAAAGTCATCTTTTAGCAGATAGCACTGCACAAATGTTCTGTGGTAGGTTTGCCTTTATTTTGTTTAAAATTTGGATCCAATAAATTTTCTTTTTTTTTTTAAAAAAAGACAAAAGTTGTAATAGAATGTGCTGTGTTGTTGGCTGTAACAGCTGAGTAATATGCTATTTCTCTTCTTAAACCATGAGATAGAGTATACTCAAAGTTGGAATTATGACTGAAAAGGAGCAAGAAAATAAATAAAACTAAGTCACAAATGTAGATTTGTTTTTGTTTTTCTCTTTACTCTTTGGGAGTATTTACTCACAGCTCGCAAATATATAGAGAGATGTATTATTACTTATAAAACAATGATTGTTTTTCCTGCTATGAACCAAAGGAGAAAAGATAATCAAGAGATGGCTTGCGAGTCTCAGACAGATGGTTGCTCATCATACCCATTCTCACTTCCTTGACATTGATTGGACCAGAGAGGAGAGAATCTGAGAGGTGTGCCATACTGTCCAGTTTCCTTTGCCTTTTGTTTCCATTTGTAATTGATACGGTTTGCATGCCCAGAGGGACTTTTAAGTACTCAGCCCAAATCCCACCCCCCAAAGTAAGTGGATAAAAATATCCTAAACAATTCAATTGAATAAGGATGGTCATGTGGGATAGAACCACACCGTGGACATGTGGCAAACATCCCTACACCACTGTATTTGCTACTGTGCTGCATTTGGTACCTACCCCAAATCCCTCTCAATTTAGCAATTTCAATGTCTTCCATTAAACTCTATATTCATCCCCTTTGCTTGTCAGACCATCTGTATTCAGGATGTTTTAATCACAAAATTTGTAAATATCTTTCCTAAACTGAACAAACTATTGTTTCTGACAAATTAAGGAGAGAAACCTCCAAACCCCACAGAATAAGTTTAAAACCAGGAAGAAAAAATAGCATTTATTCCCTGGAACTTACAATGATAGGTGAATGGAGGGCACATATTTTTGGAATATTATTGATTCTCACCAGTTTTGCAGGCATACCATTTGACCTATAGTTATTTAAAGAGACTGTGGTAAATCTTGTTCCAAGAATTTTAGGGTTTTTTTTCTTTTAAAAATTTTATTTATTCATTTATTTAACATCCCAACAACAGTTTCTCCTCTCTCTTCTCCAATTCCCTTTTTTTTCCAACCTCCCATCCCATCCTCTTCCCTTTCTGTTCAGAAAGGGGTAGGCCTTCCGTGGGTATCAACAAAGTATGGCATATCAAATTGCAGTAAGACTAAGCATCCCTGCCCCTTGTACTAAGGCTGGGCAAGACAACCCAGAATGAGGAATAAGCTCCCAAAAGCCCATCAAAGAATTAGGGACAACCCCTGCTTCTATTGTTCGGAGTTCCACAAAAAGATCAAGCTACACATCTCTAGCATATATGTATGTAGAGGATGTCGGTCAGATCCAAGCAGGATCCCTGGTTGCCTGGTTGTGCGCAGCTATGAGCCCAGGTTAGTTGATTCTGTGCATTCTCTTGTGATGACCTTGACCTGTCTGACTTATACAGTATTTCTTTCCTCTCTTGAGCAGGATTTCCTGAGCTCAGCCCAATGCTTGGCTGTGGGTCTCTGCATCTATTTCTGTCAGTTACTGAATGATGACAATTGTGGTAACCACCAATCTATGAGTATAGCAGAATGTAATTAGGTGTCATTACACTGATTTTTTTTCCTCCAGTCATATTTGCTTCTGTCCTAGGTCTCTGGTCCATCCAGCTTCTGGGTACATACAGTCTAGGCAGTGGCATGGGTCTGAGTCTGGACCAGTCCTTGGTTGGCCACTCCCACAAATTCTGTGCCTCACTCATCCTAGCTCATCCCATAGTTAGGCCAAAGATTGTATGACTGGGTTGGTGTCCTAATCCCTCCACTGGCTGTTTTTCTTGGTCACAGGAGTTGGGCAGTTCAGGTTATGTATCCTCTTTTGCTAGGAATTTTAGCTTGGGTCATCCTTGTAGATTTCCAGGAGTTTCCTTTGCATCAGGTTTCTACCTGACCCCAAATCTCCACCCACTTCCCAATCATCTTTTTGATATTCTCCCCCTCCATCCACCCCCACAACCTAATCTCTCATAGTCCTATCCCCACCCCCAGTTCACCTACAAGATCTCTTCTCTTTTCCCTTCTGAGGGAGATCCATGTGTCCCCCCTTGGGCCTTCTTTGTTACCTAGCCTCTCTGGGTCTGTGAGTTATAGCAGTGTTATCCTTTGCTTTATATCTAACACCCACAGTCGAGGTTATCTCACTCAGGATAATTTTTTTCTAGGTCTGCCCATTTGTCTTCAAATTTCATGATGTCATTATTTTTAATAGCTCAATAATACTCCATTATGAAAATGTACCACATTTTTTGATCCATTCTTCACTTAGGGACTTTTAGGTTGTTTCCAGTTTCTGGATATTATGAATAAAATTACTATGAACATAGTTGAGCAAGAGTCCTTGCGGTATGATTGAGCATCATTTGGGTATATGACCAAGAGTGGTACAGCTATGTTTTGAGGTAAATTGATTCCAAATTTTCTGAGAAACCTCCATATTGATTTCCAAAGTGGTTTTACAAGTTTGCACTCCCACCAGCAATGGATGAATGTTCCCCTTGCTCCACAATCTCACCATCATAAGCTGTCTCTTGTACTTTTGATCTTACTCTTTTTGACAGGTGTAAGGTAGAAGTGTTTTGATTTGCAGTTCCCTGATGACTAAGGATTTTGGTTATTTTTTTTTAATTTATTTATTTATTAAGGATTTCTGCCTCCTCCCCGCCACCGCCTCCCATTTCCCTCCCGCTCCCCCAATCAAGTCACCCTCCCTCATCTGCTCAAAGAGCAATCAGGGTTCCCTGACCTGTGGGAAGCCCAAGGACCACCCACCTGCATCCAGGTCTCATAAGGTGAGCATCCAAACTGCCTAGGCTCCCCCAAAGCCAGTACGTGCAGTAGGATCAAAAACGCACTGCGATTGTTCTTGAGTTCCCATTCTTCCTCATTGTCCGCTATGTTCAGCTAGTCCAAATTTATCCCATGCTTTTTCAGACCCAGGCCAGCTGGTCTTGGTGAGTTCCCGATAGAACATCCCCATTGTCTCAGTGTGTGGGTGCACCCCTCGTGGTCCTGAGTTCCTTGCTCATGCTCCCTCTCCTTCTGCTCCTGATTTGGACCTTGAGATTTCTGTCCGGTAAACCATGTGGGTCTCTGTCTCTGTCTCCTTTCATCGCCTGATGAAGGTTAATATTCAGGAGGATGCCTATGTGTTTGTCTTTGGATTCACCTTATTTAGCTTCTCTAGGATCACTAATTATAGGCTCAATGTCCTTGGTTTATGGCTAGAAATCAAATATGAGTGAGTACATCCCATGTTCCTCTTTTTGGGTCTGGCTTACCTCACTCAGGATAGTGTTTTCTATTTCCACCCATTTGCATGTAAAATTCAAGAAGTTCTTGTTTTATACTGCTGAGTAATACTCTAATATGTATATATTCCATACTTTCTTCATCCATTCTTCCATTGAAGGGCATCTAGGTTGTTTCCAGGTTCTGGCTATCACAAACAATGCTGCTATAAACATAGCTGAGCATATACTTTTGTTGTATGATAGGGCCTCTCTTGGGTATATTCCCAAGAGTGGTATTGCTGAATCCAGGGGTAGGTTGATCCCGAATTTCCGGAGAAACTGCCACAATGCTTTCCAGAGTGGTTGCACAAGTTTGCATTCCCACCAGCAATGGGTGAGCGTACCCCTTTCTCCACAACCTCTCCAGCAAAGGCTATCATTGGTGTTTTTTATTTTAGCCATTCTGACAGGTGTAAGATGGTATCTTAAAGTTGTCTTGATTTGAATTTCCCTGATCGCTAAGGAAGTTGAGCATGACCTTAAGTGTCTTTTGGCCATTTGAAGTTCTTTTGTTGAGAATTCTCTGTTCAGCTCAGTGCCCCATTTTATAATTGGGTTGATTAGCCTTTTATGGTCTAGTTTCTTGATTTCTTTATATATTTTGGAGATCAGACCTTTGTCAGTTGCGAGGTTGGTGAAAATCTTCTCCCAGTAAGTGGATTGCCTTTGTGTCTTAGTGACAGTGTCCTTTGCTTTACAGAAGCTTCTCAGTCTCAGGAGGTCCCATTTATTCAATGATGCCCTTAGTGTCTGTGCTGCTGGGGTTATACGTAGGAAGTGGTCTCCTGTGCCCATGTGTTGTAGAGTACTTCCCACTTTCTATTCTATCAGGTTCAGTGTGTTCAGACTGATATTGAGGTCTTTAATCCATTTGGACTTGAGTTTTGTGCATGGTGATAGATATGGATCTATTTTCATTCTTCTACAGATTGATATCCAGTTTTGCCAGCACAATTTGTTGAAGATGCTCTCTTTTTTCCATTGCATACTTTTAGCTCCTTTATCGAAAATCAGGTGTTCATAGGATTGTGGGTTAAAGTCAGGGTCTTCTATTCGATTCCATTGGTCGACTTCTCTGTTTTTATGCCAATACCAAGCTGTTTTCAATACTGTAGCTCTGTAATAGAATTTGAAGTCAGGGATGGTAATGCCTCCAGAAGATCCTTTATTGTATAGGATTGTTTTGGCTATCCTGGGTTTTTTGTTTTTCCATATAAAGTTGATTATTGTCCTCTCCTGATCCGTGAAGAATTTTGATGGGATCTTGATGGGGATTGCAATGAATCTATAAATAGTCTTTGGTAGAATTGCCATTTTTAATATGTTAATCCTCCCAATCCAAGAGCAAGGGAGGTCCTTCCATTTTCTGGTGTCCTCTTCAATTTCTTTCTTCAATGCCTTATAGTTCTTGTCAAATAGATCTTTCACTTCCTTGGTCAGAGTTACCCCAAGATATTTTATACTATTTGCGGCTATCGTGAAAGGTGAAGCTTTTCTGGTTTCCTTCTCTGCTTCCTTATCCTTAGTGTATAGGAAGGCAACTGATTTTTTGGACTTGAGCTTGTATCCTGCCACATTACTAAAGGTGTTTATCAGCTGTAGGAGTTCTTTGGTAGAATTTTTGGGGTAGCTTATGTATACTATCATATCATTTGCAAATAACAAAAGCTTAACTTCTTCCTTTCCAATACGAATACCTTTGATCTCCTTATGTTGTCTTATTGCTATTGTTAGAACTTCAAGCACTATATTGAAGAGGTATGGAGAGAGTGGACATCCTTGTCGTGTTCCTGATTTTAGTGGGATGGCTTTGAGTTTTTCTCCGTTTAATTTAATGTTAGCTGTAGGCTTGCTGTAAATAGCTTTTATTATATTTAGGTATGACCCTTGTATCCCTAATCTCTCCAAGACTTTTATCATCAAATGTTTTTTCAGCATCTAATGAAATGATCATATGGTTTTTTCTTTCAGTTTATTTATATGGTGGATTACATTGATAGATTTGCGTATGTTGAACCAGCCCTGCATCTCTGGGATGAAGCCTACTTGATCATAATGGATAATTTTTCTAATGTGTTCTTGGATTCGGATTGCCAATATTTTATTGAGAATTTTTGCGTCGATATTCATGAGTGAGATAGGCCTGTAATTCTCTTTCTTGGTTGGGTCTTTGTGTGGTTTTGGTATCAGGGTAACTGTAGCTTCATAAAAGGAATTTGGCAATGACTCTTCTGTTTCTATATTGTGAAATACATTAAGGAGTATAGGTATTAGTTCTTCTTGGAAGTTCTGGTAAAATTCTGCATTGAAACCATCTGGTCCTGGGCTTTTTTTGGAAGGGAAATTTTTGATAACCATTTCTAATTCTTCGCGAGTAACAGGTCTATTTAGATCATTCACCTGGTCTTGGTTTAGCTTTGGTATATGGTACTTATTTTAAAAAATGTCCATTTCTTTTGTATTTTCCAGTTTTGTGGCATACAGGCTTTTGTAGTAAGATCTATTGATTCTCTGAATTTCCTCTGTGTCTGTGGTTATGTCCCCCTTTTCATTTCTGATCTTATTTATTTGTGTGTTCTCTCTGTGTCGTTTAATTAGTTTGGATAGGGGTTTGTCGATCTTGTTGATTTTCTCCAAGAACCAGCTTTCTGTTTCATTGATTCTTTGGACTGTTTTTCTGTGTTTCTATTTTGATGATTTCCGCCCTCAGTTTGATTATATCCAGTCTTCTACTCCTCCTGGGCGCATCTGCTTCTTTTTTTTTCTAAAGCTTTCAGGTGTGCTGTTAAGTCTCCCATGTATGTTTTCTCCTTTTTCTTTAAGTGGGCACTTAGTGCTATGAACTTTCCTCTTAGCACTGCATTCATAGTGTTCCGTAGGTTTGAGTACGTTGTCCCTTTATTTTCATTAAGTTCAAGGAAGACTTTAATTTCTTTCTTTATTTCTTCCTTGACCCAGGTGTGGTTCAGTAGTTGACTGTTCAGTTTCCATGAGTTTGTCGGCTTTCTGGAGGTAGGATTGTTGTTGAATTCTAACTTTAATCTGTGGTGATCTGATAAGACACAAGTGGACACTGATATTATTTTGTATCTGTGGACGTTTCCTTTGTTTCCGAGTATGTGGTCAATTTTCAATAAGGTTCCATGAGCTGCAGAGAAGAAGGTATATTCTTTCCTATTTGGGTGGAATGTTCTATAGATGTCTGTTAAGTCCATTTGCTTCATTACCTCCAATAATTCTCTTAATTCTCTATTAGGTTTCTGTCTGATTGCCCTGTCCCTTGGAGAGAGAGGTGTGTTGAAGTCTCCTACTACTTGTGTGTGTGGTTTGATGTCTGCCTTGAGTTTTAGTAATATTTCTTTTATATAAGTGGGTGCTTTTATATTAGGGGCATAAATATTCAGGATTGAGACGTCATCCTGACGAATTGTTCCTGTTATGAGTATAAAGTGACCATCTTGGTCTCTTCTGATTGATTTTAGTTTGAAGTCAGTTTTGTTAGAAATTGGTATGGCCACACATGCTTTTTTCTTGGGATCATTTGCTTGAAAGACCTTTTCCCAACCCTTTACTCTGAGTAGATGCCTGTCTTTGTGGTTGAGATGTGTTTCTTGCAAACAGCAGAATGTTGGATCCTGTTTTCATATCCAATCTCTTAGCCTGTGCCTTTTTATAGGTGAATTGAGACCATTAATATTAAGTGATATTAATGACCAGTGGTTGTTAAGTCGGGTTATTCTTATTGTTTTTGGTAGTAGAGATTGTGTGTCTCCCTTCTTTGAGATGTGCTGGTGAAGGGTCGCTAGATGCCTGAGTTATTGTAGGCAGTGTTTGCAGTGTTGGATTCCTTGGGTTGCGATTTTCCTTCTACTACTTTCTGTAGGGCTGGATTTGTGGCTACATCTTGTTTAAATTTGTTCTTATCCTGGAATGTCTTGTTTTCTCCATTAATAGTGAACGATAGCTTGGCTGGGTATAGTAGTTTGCGTTTGCATCCATGGTCTCTTAGCTTCTGCAGTACATCTATCCAGGACCTTCTGGCTTTCATTGTTTCCATAGAGAAGTCAGGTGTAAGTCTGATCGATTTACCTTTATAAGTTACTTGCCATTTTTCCTTTGCAGCTCTTAATATTCTTTCTTTAACCTGTATATTTTGTGTTTTGATTATCATATGGTGAGGAGATGTTTTTCTTTGATCCAGTCTGTTTGGTGTTCTGTATGCTTCTTGAATATTTAAATGTATATTTTTCTTTATGTTGGGAAAGTTTTCTTCCATAATTTTGTTAAAAATATTTTCTGGGCCTTTGAGCTGTGACTCTTCTTCTTCTTCTATTCCTATTATTCTTAGGTTTGGTCTTTTTATTGTATCCCATAATTCCTGAATGTTTTGTGTTGAGAATTTGTTGGCTTGCTGTTTTCTTTGATCAGTTCGTTTATTTTCTCTATGGTGTCCTCAGAATCTGAGATTCTTTCTTCTATCTCTTGTATTCTATTGATTATGCTTGTTTCTGTACACTCTGCTCGTTGACCTAGATTTTCCATATCCAGCTGGTCCTCAGTTTGTATTTTCTTCCTTGCCGTCATTTCAGTTTTCAATTCTTGAACTGTTTCCATTACCTGTTTGATTGTTTTTTCTTGGTTTTTTAGGGTATCATGTACATATTTACTCATTTTTTCAAACTTTTTGTTATACTTCTCATCCATTTCTATAAGGGCGTTTTTTACATATTGTTTAAGGGACTCTATTGGTTTCATAAAGTCAATTTTTTCCACTTCTGTGTTAGGTTGTTGAAATACCTCTGTTGTAAGATCATTGGGTTCTGGCGTTTTCATGTTGTTTTTTAGATTATTGGGTGAATTCTTGCCTTGGTGCCTGCCCATCTCCTCCTATTGATCCTATCTAATGAGTCTTTTAAAAACCGGATCAGGTTTTCCTGCTGGCCAAGGGCTCCGCTTACAAAATGCTCTTGCTCTTTTATCTGTTCCTGCCGCAGGCCAAGAACCCTCTCCCCCCTCCGAAGTGTCTTCAGGACAGGACCAGGCTCCCGTTTGCCAGTGACCTTGCCAACAAAAGGCATACCTCTTTGATTTAATTGTAGTAGGGTGATCTGCTCTCATTATTGCATGCCCGTCCCCGCCGCTTGCGTCTGCCCCCGCGCAGGTCCCCACCACTTGCGTCTGCTGCCGCGCTGGTCCCCCAAAGCCTCTTCCTGATTGCGGTGCCTCTCTGCCGCATCTGGACGCCGCACCTCTCCCGTCTCTGGATCTCTTATGAGAACATCATGGCAACAAAATCATGTGTAGAAAGAGGCTGTTGACTCAGGACAGGCAACTGGGAACCAAGCATTCAAAACATGGTACAGTGGGGGACATTTTGTACTTAAATCATAACAGACACCTCATGAAAGGGCTCAAAGGAACTAGCAAGTCATTTTTTTCTACTGGTTTAGATGGAGACTTGCAGTGGGATAATGCTCTTGTAACACTGTAAAGATCTGTCATTCATTAATAAAACACTTATTGGCCAGTAGCCAGGCAGGAAGTATAGGTGGGGCAACCTGACGGAGAGAGTTCTGGAAGAGGAAAAACTCAGTTTGCAGTCACCAGCCAGATGCAGAGGAAGCAAGATGAGAATGCCTCACTAAGAAAAGGTACCAAGCCATGAGGCGACATAGACAGGAATTATGAGTTAATTTAAGTTGTAAAAGCTAGATAATAATAAGCCTGAGCTAATTGGCCAAGCAGTTTATAATTAATATAAGCCTCTGTGTGTTTCTTTGGGACTAAAAGCTGTGTTCCCACGTGGAACAGAAACTTTCAACTACAAAGACTGAGATTCTTCACCTCTGGAGGATGTAGTTACAAGGAGATATCTTGGAGGCAGCAACTAAGCTCTTAGAAAACACTGAAGTTGCAAGCACCTTGATTCTGAACTTCCAGCTTCAAGAATGGAGAAAAATTGAATTTGTCTTCTGTATAAGTGAAACAAACAAGTACACAATTGGACTCCTGAGTCTTTTTGCTGTGTGAGCACATTACTTTTCTTAATTTCACAAAGACAATTTTTTTTGTTTAAGGAAGAAGACTCATTCAAGTGGGAGGAATATATACATATATATATTCCACAGTATTTCAAACTGCCATCATGACATTGCCTGCTACAACTCCTCCTCATGAAGAAAATACTTCCAAGGACTTATACTTACTGCATTCTTCAGCACTTCCATAACAAACAAATACAAACAAACAAGCAAAAAAGGCATATAGTTCATTCAAACAAGAAAATAAAGGTAGTATCAACAGACTGTTATTAATCACTGGATAAAAATTTGAGCAACAAGATGCAACTATGTCCACAGAAATGATAAAAGTTAATGCTTTTGCGTGAGTTTCCTAGGGCTAAAACAACAAAGTATCATAAATACTGGAGTTTGAATACCAAAATCTTGTTTACGTAGTTCTGGCAGCTGGAAGCCTAAGGATAAATATCAGCAGGGTTGGTTCTTTCCAAGGCCTGTGGGGGATTGCACTAGCTTTCCTTAGTTTTTTTCAGAAAACTTTGGTGTTGACTGAATTATAGATATACAACTCCAATCTCCCTCTTCAGGTCCAAAGTCATTGTCCCTGTATGTACCTCTGTCTCTGGGATCAATTTTCCCTATTTTGTAAGGGCAAAGTCATAGTAACTTAGAGTCCATCCCAGTATCTTTATTTTCCTAATCATTTCTTCAATGAGCCATGTTTATTTCTGCAGATGGTCACATCCTAAGATATATGTTAGAACTCCAGCACCTTTTGGGGGTTTAAAATTTTCACATAACAAATGCCAAGTGTTCATGAGTATGTGGCACAGTCAGACTTCTTTTTTTTGTACTATTTAGAGGAAGTACAAAACGGACATACAACTTTGGAAAACACTTGAACAATTTTTACAAAACTGAACATTTGCTTGCTTATGATACAGCAAGTCTATGCCCAGATCCTTACTCACAGGTTTGCTGAATAAATACCAATCTGTGAGATCCAACTGTTAAATTTTCATAGATACTGTGTTTTACAAGAGAAAGAAACATTCCAATCCACAAAGCATGATTAGTTTGGAATTGTCTGCATCTACAGTGAGGGATTCCCATGGCTGCTGGCAGGAGGCTCCATCTCCTCACACTTAGGACACTACAGAGTGCAGACTATCTTCCCAGCATGGCGGTGGCTTCTATCCAAAATATGGGATTGGATAATCTGAGAAAGGAAGATGTCACTATTTCTTTCATGAACTACTCTTAGAATTCATATATGCCCACTTCTACTATTAAAAGCAACTTATTCATTCCAGCTCATACTTCAAGGAACATAGCAGACCCATATATCAAGGGGTCTTGAATAACTAGGACTAAGATTTAAAGCTACTCTATCATTTTTCTATTCTATGCTGAAGACTATACCCTTAATTGTGAGAGGGCAAACAACAAATAACAATAATCAATTAAAAAATTGATCTTTTTTATTCCAGATAACATAATAGTTAGGACAGAAGCAAATGTCATTTGAAAATAAAAATCTCATTTTAAGTGGTTTTAATAGCAACAAGCTATTTGAACCCAAATTGGAGCTGACCTATTAACCAATGAAGATCAGTGAGGGAAAATGTAAAATATAGCACCCATCTGAATGGTGTGTGCGTACTAAATCTACAGCTGAAGAGGCACCATGGTTTTGAAACCCAGTGGCTATAAAGCATGTGGCACTCCGTAGAGCAAAGACTAAGGTACAATAGGTTTTCATGAGACCTGACAAGGAAGAAGGGTAGCTAAAATTGAGCTTTTGCAACTCCGGAATGACCACTGGGAACTAGAGGAGTGAGACAGTACCATAATATCCAAATTGTAAACAGAAACTACCACCAAATTACAAAAGATACACTGTCATTTTGTCATTGTCTCCGCAGGTGTGCTACACTGAGAGGCCTGCTTACATTTGCAAATGAGTAAGAGGTCCTGGCTAGAGAGCCCAGAGTACATGGTTTTCCTATTTAAAGATTATGGTGCTAACAGGACTTCAGAATAGGGAAACCAATGCTAATTCTATTGCTGTGGGTTTTCACATCAGCAGTTCAAGGCAGACTTACAATAAACCAGCCAGAATTCAATTACCTTTAGAACACACACACACACACACACACACACACACACACACCCCATGCTGTTAGCACTAAATAATAATAATAGCAACAAATTAAACTAATGTAAAAAACAGTTATAGAAGCTGTCAACTAAACAATGACCATATTCACAGAAAGGACAGAAAGTGCACCTTGACATTGAGGCCTCTATAGGCTTTTCACTTCATTAACATAATGAATACATTGTATTGACAGGCTGAGGAGTTTTAGGACTTCCTGCTCCAAAGAATAGTGAAGCCAGTAATTTATCAGTTACTTATTAAGGGCACTAATAGTTCCAGGACACACACCCATACATACACACATCTCAGAAATGGGTGTTTATGGTTTCTGCAATTAGGATACAGGCAAATCTTCTTATTGAAGAAACGAACAATTATTTGAATGGATTCTTTTTGAAATAACTTTTTAAAACCCCTTCTTATAGAATTCTTACATAATAGAAGGTACTGGTTTCAACATTTCTGAATTCTCTGAGATTCTCTGAAAAGATTAGAGAAGAATCATTTCTTTGATGTAATATAGCTTCATTTTGAAGAGTTGAAATAAGCTAACACACTCAAAAGATTTCTCAAAGGCTAAGACCATTGGAGCAACATAAGAAAACTAAATCCAAGTAAGAAAAACTCAATAATTCAGAACAAAGCCCTGCTCTCCTAGAAATTGCCCTTTAGTAACTTTGGCCTCTTGGAAAAGGCCAGCCACAGTGGCAATATTGCCTGCACTCAGCAGGAGAACACGATGGGGCTGGAAGACATGAATAATTTACTAACTGGAGCCTTTGGAAAGAAAAGAGCATTTTAAACAAGAGAATCAGAAGAACAAGAAAAAAAAACAGCAAAACAAAACAAAAAACCCAGATGTATATAATCCATGCAATTTCCTTTCCAACTTGATTTTTTATCTCAACTATTTGCACAATTATTTTTTATAAAAATTCCACAAGAATTCAATTTTCTAGACTTTTTTTTGATTCGGAACAATAATGGTAAGAGTAGTTGTAAACTTAGGAAGGGACCCAAGGGTTAAATTTCCCAGCAGCAGTTGGCTTTTCAGATGTTCTTCAATGTGATGTCCCCAATTTGCACATTCTAAGCTTTCTGCCACTCCTTTAAAGAGGTTGGAAAAGAAAAGGAGAAGCTTCTTCTTCCTTGCTTTTCTACAGGGAGCGTTGAACCGTTTTCTTCCTTCCTTCCTTCCTTCCTTCCTTCCTTCCTTCCTTCCTCCCTTCCTTTCTTTCTTTCTTTCTTTTTGCAAAATTTCTTTTCCTTTTGAAACACTTCTGCTTGTCAGTACATTGCTCCACACAAAAACCTCTGTTTCCAAGAGAGCTTCAACAACTCCATTTTAACTTAGGAGGAAAAGGGAAGGCAGAATCATTAGGGTTATCAGACCACAGGCAGGACAGAATGCCCTCCACACCACCCACCATCCTATAAGCACTTTCTCAATAATGGAGCGTGATGTTATGAACAATGGTGGCGACAGACCCGGGACGATGGCACTTGAAAAGTCGTCGGATTGAAAGAGAGAGAGAGAGTGCTTTATTCTGTAAAAATACCTGGTGGTTACTACCAAGAACGACAATCAAAAAATGGACCAGGGAGGCCTGAGAAGTCTTAATGAGCATTTGCAAACCACTCTAGAATCTTGTCTGAATTTATGTTGCTGTTCCTTAAGAGTTGCAAGAACCGTGATTAATAGGGATTCTAACAAAGTTGAATCATATCCAGTTTAGAAAAACAATGTCATTTATTTGATAAAATTATTATCTGTCTTTTCTGTCAAAGACAAATTTATATTTGGTCAAAGATTAAAGAAAAAGAGGGGAAATAGAAAACGTACTTCACAGGCTATTAAAACAATGTTAATTATATCTAGACTCCAAGTTCCTAAAACTGGCACACAAACACAAAGACTTTGTACATATGTATGGGAAACAATAATTTTTAAACTACCAATAAATAAATATTCTCCACAGAACTTATGGAAAGTAATCAGCCTAGCCCTACAATACCCTTGTACGTTCAGCATCATAACAAAAGAGATTTCTCCAGATGTACTGTCACGTGGCTGTAATGTACCCAGGAGCTGAAACTAGGAGGAATAGCAGTTGGAGGCTATCCTCACCTACAGAGTGAATCACAAGCCAGCCCTGAGATCTTGATGCAAAGGGAAATCCAAACAGTATACCATCCCACATTCCCTCCCAGACCCTGTTTTCAATGACCTCGTTTAGTTCATTTGTTCTCCTGTGATGTCAGACATCCCAGAGTATTCTGAGTCCTAGTGTGTGATAGGTCATAAACAATACCAGGGAGGGTAAATTGGACACAGTTCCTGACCACAAGAAGCATACATTCCCGTGAAGTATCAAGCAATCAGCCAACCCCACAGAAAAGGAAAGGAAGGAGAGAAGGGAGGCCAGGAGGGAGGGGGAAGGAAGGGAGGGAGGAAGGGAGAAAGGAAGGAAAGGGAGAAAGGGAGAAAAAGAAGAAAGAAGGAAGGAAGAAAGGGAGGGAGGGGGAGAGGAAAAGAAAGGGAAGGAGGGAGGGAGAGAGGGAGGGAGGAAAGAAGGAAACCGTGCATGTATCCTGAGGGAAATGGCATGTATTTTGAGAAGGAAACCTGTTGTTTGTGGCAAGGTGATCAGGGATGGTCCCTCAGTGACACAGGGATTGAGGAATCTCCTAGGAAGAAGGAACAACAGGTGAGACAAGCAAAAAAAGAACAAGAAGGGACAGCTGTAAACCAAGTGGTGGTGGCCTTTGCTAGGTGGAGTGAGTGACAGGGGACAATCAAGGATTTATTTCTAGTTAGCATGGAGAACATATATCCGAGAATATGCAACGGTGTGGACAGGGGTGATCCTTAAGAAAAACGATGCTGAAGAGAGTGAAGGTGTGGTGTGGTGGGGCTTGGAAGGAGGCAGCTGGGAGCAGCACAATAGCACAGGCGGTGAGAAGAGAAGATGCAGGACTGAGCTGGGTAGACATCACCAAGTAGGATCCAGGAGTGAGCAGTGCAGCTTGGACAGAAGGAAGGCATTTGAGTCTGACAGTTTTACTTGCCCCTAGAGTTATGAGAAGGGGTTATGAGTCGTGATGGGCAGTGGAAGTCAGACTGGGAGAGATTGAAACCACGGAGCCCCACCCCCCACCCCCACCCTGAGCAATGCTGAGATGCTGTCATTACAGCTATTCTTTCATCCCCTGGCTAAAGACTTAATGCACAATGAGGCTCTAGCTGAAAAAAAAAATAGGCCTTGATTGAGGGCTTAGCAGAAGATTCAGTGTAGAAAATTATGGCTTGTCTCTTGCTTACAATTTAAGCTCTAGACCTTTTTCTCTCTTGCATTGGGTTTTACAGTCCAAGAATTTGGGAAAAAGACATAGGAATATGTGACCAATTTTTACTAAGATGTGTGGTTTCATCTCAACATGGCACATCTGAGAGGGACAAACCTCAGTGGAGAAACTGCCTTTTGGGCTCTGGTGCCTCAGGCACGGGGACAGAACTGTCAGCAGTGCATTTTCTCTTCATAGAGGAAGAGCACCAGGAACATAACTGACCAAACTGGAAGGCTATGCCAGTGTCCCCTAAACCAGGAGATGGAGGAACTGGGGTAGCAGAGCCTGGTGTTTCCCCAGTACTCGGATTTCTACACAGGGAGCCTGAATGAGACCAGAGCTATACTCAGAGGAGAGGGGAAGAAAAAGAGTGTCTAAGGAGACACTAGAGGTAGATGGTGAAGTGGATGATGGGGGCAAGGAAGCCACTACAGTGTCATGAAGTCAACAAAACAGTTGCAATTCAAGACAACCACTCCATGTACTAAGGCATTGACATTTAACACTGTGTCATCCCGACATTTCAAGACGATCTCACTGGGGACAAAGGAGTTTCCTAAGTCTGTGTTGATTGTCGGGAAGGGAGCGCCAATAATGTTTTAAGAAAGCAATGTGATAGCCTTGCTTCTGATGAAGACGTAGAAAGTTCCAGGACACTGTCACTACCATAAACTGTGAGAAGACTCTATTTCCATGGCACATAAAATATGCTTATCAAGTTGTCTATTTGTGGGGGCCAGCCATGACAAGCTAAGTCTGGGCAGGTCACTCAAAGGAAGTTCTTTACTTCAAACCATTATCACCTGCCAGAGTAGAACTCAGCTCTCGATAAATTTAATCAGAGGCCCGAGTCTCAGTAGTTTACCCTGAAGCAATACCTGGTAGCAGGAAAAAAAAAACAAGCTGAGATTACCAGACCACTGCCCAGGAGCAGACCATTCAAAAGAAATGCCTAACATTCCAACCACTGTAGATAGGATCACCTGCCAGGGCACACTCACCAGGACAGCCCTAGACAAACGTCAGCCAATCAGGGGTCCTGAATCTCAGAGTCCCCTCACCACCACCTTTACTACTATAAAAACCCAAGTCTAACTGAGCTCAGGGCTCTTCGGTTATTCCAATACACTGGACATGCAAAGAGACCAAGTTTGCAAACTTGATTAAAATAAAGGCTCTTTGCTTTTACATATGGGCCTCGGTTTCCTTGTTGGCTTTTGTGGGACTTTGCAGATTTGGGCATAACACTTTCAGAGCATTTTATAACCTGGGTCTAAAGAGTAGCAATCCTTCTTGAGGACTCAGCCTCTAGACAGAGCGAGGAAGGTCTCTCCTTCTTGTGCTATGATCTCCTGGCATAAGAAGCTTCTCAGCTATTTCTGGTCATACAAAACATTTTGCAAAGTAACTCTCTGCTTTAAAAACAAATACACCTGTTTCCCCCTTTTTGTCAGTAAAGAATGCTTTCCATGACAAACAGCAGGATTAATTGTGTAATAAAAATTATAATGTAACTAGACACCCTCCTAAGGTTTTTAAACCCTGAAGTGTCTCATGAGTTGTTACCTTCATTCTTTTTTTATATATGACAGTCAATGGACACAGAAGGGTTGAATAACAGCTAATCCTGCCTCAGAACTGATGACAGGAACCATGATGAGAAGATCAATGACAGGATCTTCAGAAAGCTTGTCTGTGCTTGATTCTCTGTGTATAATCAACTAAGCAGGACACAGTAGAAACCAATCACGTGATAATGAACTCGGCTACAGAAAATGAACTATCATAAACACAGAGTTTCTACTAACTTGCTGACTCATGCTAACCACTCTGTTGATTAATGAAAAAGTATTTATTGCGAGCTTACCAAACCCTGGACACTGAGAACACAGTGACACAGCACGAAGTCCAGTGGATGGGGTGGATGTTAGGGGACATATTTATGAGGGATGTTAGAGAACATATTTATGTGATAGCCCAACCTTTAATCCCAACGCTTAGGAGGTAGAGACAGGCGGAGCTCTCTGTGAGTTCAAAGTCAGCTTGGAACTTATTTTACAATTATAAATAGTTACGATGATAGCAGTAGCTTGAAAGAGTACTGTTGTTGAATGGAGTGTAATAACAGGAGTTACTAATTTAGAAGGATTTATACAATGAGACTAGAATGGTTGACATACATGTTGTAGGGTAAAAACCCAAGCCAGTGAAAGAAACACTTTAGCCTTGAATCCTGACTCTGAAACTAGAGCCAAAGACAGACACTTCGGCCCTGGAACCAGAATGAGGGAAAGAAACACACCCTGGCCCCAAAACTAGAGCCAAAAGCTAAAAGGGGCCAGTAAAATAAAAAATACAGTTTGACCCTGAATGAAGGTTCAGCTCTGCTCCTGACCAACTGAGCCAGAGAAAGAAACACTTTAGCTCTGAACCAAGAACCAAAGAAACACACCCTGACTCTGAAAGCAGAGTTACAGGAATGCACTTTTGGTTCTAGAACCCGAGCCTATGAAAGAAATAGGCTTTAGCCCTGAAAATAGAGCCAAAAGACTAAAAAGGGCCAATGAAAAAGAAAAACAGTTTGACCCTAAAATCAGAGTCACTTCTGACCCTGACCAACTAAACCAACCAATCCCTGAACAGGAAAACTAAACAATCCCTAAGCAGAAAATCTCCTCCCTGGGGAAAGTCTGCCTCTAAGAAGCCTTATATAAGCCTTCTGTCTGTTCAGCTGCTGACTGTCACCACCCTGGCAGAGGTAGGCACTCTCCTTGACTCCTCCTTTCTAAATAAATCTTTTTCTTAAAAGGGTTTTGGGTGGAGATCTTCTTTCAGCAGCATGGTGCAGAAGAACCTTTGCTGGGACATTTCCTTAGGGGGCTGAGCAGAAACAAAACAAAACAAAATAACAACAAAAAAAAAATAGAAAAAACAGTTACAACTGTTGGGAAACTTCCTTAGGAGTGGAGCAGACAAAGTAACTTTTCGCCTGAGCCAAAGGAGTTTGCTACATTTCTGCAGGGGTTTTCCGTTTAGCAGACTGAAGCGGAAGAAGTGACGTCTTGGGCGACAGCTGAGCAGAACAGAAGAAATGGATAGCTCTGCTAGGAAGTTCCCTTAGGGAAACAGAGTAAAGCTCAGCTGTATGGGTTCTCTCAGGAGCAGCAGGATTGCTCCATCCTACACGGAGATGTTTCCTACTGTGCTATAGCACCTCGGTATCACCTGACTTCCCAACAAGTAAGAATATCTTTCCTTTCGCATGCAGTAGCAGCACAACCTTGAGCATCTCCTTAATCTCCAGCTAGAGTGACATTACTACTTACAAATCAGAAATGTTAAATTCACAGAACTGTGATTGTTTTTTTTTTTTTTTTTTCAGGGCTGAAAACTTGTCTAATTGAGTATTTGGGATAGCCCAATTCTTCGCCTTTGAGATACTTCATGCTGCCTTCCTGAAGCGCTCTTCCCACTTTCCAGACATATGGTTGACTTTTTTCCTGCCCTGGGCAGTCTAGACAGCAATCAAGTAGTGAACAGGAGCATAAAGCAGGGCACCACAGAGTGCTGCTCGCATCTGCAAAGCATCCTCTTGCGCTGACCGCATTACCCACAGGTGGAAGTCTGGTTCAAAACATACACCCCTCAGGATGATGATAAGTGGTTCCAACCTGTCTGAGACGGATATCAGTGTGAAGGAAACGGCATGGCCGTGTCCCCACTGAGAGGACCCATGAAAGCTGCAACTTCGTCGGAGTCACCAAATGAACAGACAGTGCTTAGTCTTACAGATCCAGATAATCTTACTGGAAAGAAAGCTAGAGTTTCTTAGACCTGACAGAAAGTTGTCCACCAAGTTATTCATGAACACTAAGAAAACCAATGGTCCAAATAAAGCATTTTCTAAGTAAGAAGATCTTCTCCCAGTAAAACAAACATTTCTGGCAACTAAATTTTACCATGGTGATGGAAAATGTGATGATTGAACCTGTGGAGTAGTCTAGAAGATTCCATAAGTTTCACCTCGAAACAGTCTATTCTTTTTCCTTCTTCACAATCCTTCTAGACAACTCCATTTCTGAAGGCTTTATGGCCACAGTTCACCCCCTGTCACATTGGTTAGGGGAACTGACTGGCGTGCAAGACTGATCATCTAACTGTGTATCGTTTCCTGGTATTAGCATCCTGTTCCCTTTAATGGCCCCAGTTCCTCCATCAGCTCTTAAACACCTGCTGAATGATGAGCCTCTGCCAAGAACTGCAGTTACTGCAACTGAGCACCTGGCCTTCACTCAAGCTCACTACACTAATATCCCAATGGTCTCTAGTTTACATGGCCACCCTTACTTCTACGATTTTTGATCACTAACTTCAGACTGCCCCTTTTTCCAGAGTCCCCACTTTCTATTGTCCTGGATAGCATTGACTGATTATTGGAACTCCTTTATTCTTCTAGACTGTTCCTTTAACTCCGATTCTTGCTAAGATGCTCCTGCTTTTCTCCCAAAGAAACATTTTCCTAGTTAATTGTCTTGTCTACTCTATGGCATGGCCAATGAAGTCAAGGAGCCATGTCAATCTCTTAGACGTCCGTAGACAGGCACCGTGTCACTCTCATCAGCTGCTGCCACTAGAGTACTCACAAATCAACACACAAGACAAACGTAATGCATTGCTAAGTAAATCCACACATTTCTATGCCATTTGCATCAGGCTGTATAAAATGATTATACATTTTTATTCTTGCCAAGGAACTTGCTCTTCTTCCTTGACCCAATGTCAAAGTACAACTCCCCAGTTGCCCACCACTTTTAATCTTAAGATAAAAATCTATGAGCATTTAGCTACCTTATTGGCAGAAATGAGTATATAGACAAGTTCTTGTCCTCATTTGTGGAATTAGAAAGTGTCGATTCCAGAGAACATTTTGATAATTGTGTGCTGCTATCATTGTGGGTTCATTCTGTTCTTTAAACATTAGGTGTTTGTTTGTGTCTTTCCTTCTTCTTCCTTCTTCTTCCTGTCACCCATGCCAGCTGACAGTGCCACTGGGCTCTTCACTGGCAGAGTGGTGGAGCATCTGATTCCTGCTATTCTGAGGTAAGAAAGAAAACACTAATTAGGGAAGAGAAGAATGAGCTTGGAAGGTAATGGATGCATATTAGAAGGCAAGTAATGGCTTCTGTGTCTGAGTCTTCATTAGCTGTTCCCAGTTCTCACTCCTAAAAGGTTTTCTCTCGTGCTCCTTAAGAAAACTAAAATGTTTAAGACTGGAAAAAGAGTAAGTTAGCAAGGCAGGCCACTTCCCTATGGTGTGCAGACATGATCCTCTTGGCCTTGTTTGAAAGAAGCTTTTCATTGCCCTCAGGCTCTGCGTATGTGTGTATATACATATACATATGTATACATATATATATTCATATATATATATGAATGTATACATACACACATCCTTGTGGCATGAAGACAGTCCTCTAGACAGAGTTTGAAAGTAACTTTTCATTGCTTTCAGGGTCAGAGTGTGTGTGTATGTAAATATACATTTCATATATACATGAGTGAATATACACTCATATACATACATACACATATATATGAGAAGCTTTGAAATCATTAAATGCTTACAAAGATTATTTATATACACATATACACATGAAGCTTTGACAATCATTAAATATGTACAAAGATTTCCAACACTATAGTATTCTAAGACAAAAATGATTTCGGATCAATCCTTGCTGAAATAATGAACTTAGAATCACACTTCGCTTCCTGATCCCACTATTGTGAGCTTGGGTACTGCATCTCCAGTTCTTTCATTTTGAGTCCTGGCTTGAAGAAAGTCACCAACACAGAAACATCAGAGGCCAAAGTCCTCCTGTGACTTTGTATTGATGCTTCAACAAGGCTGAAGGTCATGTCTCATCTCTTCACATTCCATTGGTCCACACTAGTCAAGTGACTGCATCCAGAACCAAAGGAGGGAGGGTGTAGGCATCACAGCGGAGAGAGTGAATTGGGAAAAAGAGCTTCATCAGCACAACGGCTTGCCCAACATTGCCTTGAATACCATTTTCATTCAGGAGGATTTTTAAATAGATCCAAATCACATAGTTCTTATTTTAGTAAATAATCACATGCAATTTCAGATTGCAAACATTAGCTTAATAGCATAGTTTTCATTAAAAATTTCTTTTGGTGCTATATCATATTTCATTAAATCCGGGAACCATAATTTCTCAATAGTTTGGCCATTTAGATCCCTCCCAATCTTTTGTTCTTTGTAACGATCATTTCTGGTCTTATGAAAACCTTTGTAATTTTTTTCTACTCATAAAATCCTTTCTTTTGACTAGACGCCCAGACGAATAATAACTGGGTCAAAGAGTGTGAATATTTTTAGAGTTCTTAAAATACTTTGACAAATTGCATTTCAAAGGGTGCTAACAATTTTGACTCCCATTTGGAGTGCATAGGAAGGTCCCTCTGCACCAAATTCCTACAAACGGTAGTCTTAGGAATGGAAGGAAATGCCTTTGATAATTCCCGCCCCAGGTATCTATCTATCTATCTATCTATCTATCTATCTATCTATCTATCTATCTATCTATCTATCCATCCATCCTCCCTCCCTCTCTTTCTCTCTCTCCCTTTCTTTCTTTCTTTCTTTCTTTCTTTCTTTCTTTCTTTCTTTCTTTCTTTCCTTCTTTCTCCTTCCTTCCTTGCTTCCTTCCTTGCTTGCTTCCTTCATTCCTTGCTTCCTCTTTCTTTCTTTACACCACTCTCTACTTGTTTGAGTCTTTATCCCATGAATTCCAGTAGCCCCACTGAGGGCAGGGATTCTGTGTGTCTTAGTAGCTAAATCCTCCACACACTGTTCAATAAATGCTGGTGGAGTGAATCACTATGGAATGGGCACACAGAGAAGGGAGTTACTGCTGACTTTTTCCCCCTTGGTCACTATAAGCTGAGTTGTTTTCTCTATTTCTATCACAAGAGTGTGATCTCTTTCTTCTTGGTTGAGCATTCTTACCCTTGAAGCTCACTTGGCTATCAGGACCTAGCACCTCTTACCAATGTAGATCAGCTCCTTAGGTTGAGGATGTTGCTCACTGGTACAGAAGCTCTCATTAGTCCTCCACTGCAATATCTCAATTACTTTGGCGTATTTTAAATTTTTATGTCACATTCATCTTTCAGTCTGCTGTAACGTAACTTTTCCTTCCATTGCTTCCTCATTTCATTTTTTCCCTAAAAGTTTAATAAGTAAATCACCTAGTGTCTTTTAGTCTTTCATTTTATGTTTGGTCTTTTGATCTATTCATAATTTTCCAGGTTGTGGGGAGTGGGATGAAATTGTGACCTGGTTATTTTTCCTACATGACTGATAAATTCCTTCCCTTTAAACATGGCAGAGCCATCTTAATGGATATAGAATGCGTCTACTGTCTAACACACAGAAATAAATGAATGGTGTGCTTTTGTGTCTTATACTATTTAACTTCTTAATGTTTCTTATATAATTAAGGGATAAGTCAGCATGGATGGATTAACATTTATTCTCTGTGATCACTGGACTGTGGCCCTGACCTACATCCATGGTTTGTAATAATTTTCCTGCCAAGCACAAGAAGAACTGGATGGACAAACACAAATCTATCCCAATAAAGATAGATCCCAAGCACACCCTATAAAGTGCCCGTACTTTAATGAATCAGGAGTGCCCATTCAGCATTACATAATCTAAGTCCACTGTAACGTTAACTGTGAGGTCAAGACCAGATGCCCTGTAGTACTGTGCGGCAACTGGTGATTGTCAGTGAACATTTCTTCTGCCAGCCACTGAGGAATCATAATCACTTCTTCCCTTCTAGGATAACTTTGCCAGAGAGGAAAGGTAGGGAGGTCTGGGGGCAAATGGCTGCTTCAGAGACACTGTGAAAGGTACTTGAAGACCAATGACTCCATTTGGGGACTCCGAAAGAAGCACAAGGATATAATTGCCCCTTGAGAAGACTATACAATCTACTGTTTGCATAATACTATGCTCACTAAAGGGCAAACAATATAATATTGTGCAGTTAAACATTTAAATGGGTGGATCTCATGTTAAGTACTCTTATGACAATATTTAGATTCTAGTAAGAGAACTAAGCTATCAGACACAAAGATCAATGCCATCTGGCAAATAGCAAGATGTTAAGGACAGCCCAGGTCTAACCTGGAACCCCTCTCCAGGAGGGAACAGGTACCATGGATCAGGTAAGCTCAGGTGAAGCTCTGAAGTGTGTGACACAGAAGCTCTATCCAGAGATGTAGTTGGCACAACACTTGGCTTTTATTGCTAGTAAAGCCATTTGAAGTTGACAAGTGTAGAAGCATCAGGCTGTCCAGAAAGACTTACCTAGAGCACTCAACACTTATTTGGTATGATGCAGTAGATACTCCCTCATGTACAATATATTCTCAGAGAGAAATCGCATCACAAAGTAAGGGTAAAACAGGAAGGAACCAGTCAAGGTGACAAGGCAGCGTTGGTGTCATGGGAGCTCAGAGGCAAATATTTTTTCCTGTGTTTCTTCAGGTAGACTTAGTCTTGGTCAATGTTAGCACAGGCTGTGCACTTGCCCAACTTTTCAAAAACAATAGGCATTCTATCCTTATCACTTCCTACTTCAAAGGAATGACCACATTTCCAATGTCATTAAATAAAAACAGAATGAAGAATTCGGTCCAAGTTTCTTTTATTTCCCATCTGGGAAGGGCAGAGTAGGGGACACTTAAAGATGTTCCATGTCTTGAGTTCTAGGTGAATGATGATGTGAAGGGAGACTAAGATAGATTTCACATGGTCTTTAATCAGTGGACATCACCCAGGTATGCCCATCATAGTCATGGGGCCTTTCAGTTTGGAAAAAGAAAGCAGAACAATTAGTGTCAGCAGAGGTGATGAGAAACTTGCCCCAACGACAATGACCTTGAAGAAGGAGAAAAAGAACCAGGGCCTAAAAACACAATATCATCTAGAAATTTGAAAAGAAACTAAATAGATCCTCTCCACAGTGCCTGCCAGCATCTTCATTTTAGCTTAACAAGACTGGCAGATTTTGAACCCACAGAACCAGAGGAAATGAATTTGCCTTGCTTGAAGCCACTGAGTTTATAGTCATTCGGTTTTGTAGACATAAAGAATGGATAAATTTGTCTTGTGTGTCATGTTTCTAACCCTAAGATCGGTTCCTAATTCTAAGAAATGCCATTTGCCTCATTTCCAAGGTGAGCTCTGAAACTGCTGACACTGTTTTATTGACTATTTTCTCTTTGTTCTATAATGTCAAGACAGTCATGCTGCTCCTGGTTCTATCTTGAGGAGCTCTATTTTCTTGCCTTTTAAAGTTACAAAGGATTCTTGATAAAAATAAATACAAAAATCTTCATGAATTTATCCTTTCATGTGTAACTAAGTTTTCTTGAATTCTTGTCAGAAGAAAAGAGGGGAGTGAGGGAGAAAAGGAGGGGAGAGAGAGAGAGAATGAACATGAGTAAAACTGTATGTAACACAGCAGGAACAAGAAGATGGGTCACTTCCTGAGTGAAGGAGACCTTGGTCATTTCAGTTCAGTTATTAAATTTGGAAACATTGGAGAGGTCAGAAGGCCATATGTTTATGGAATTTGAGCTCAAATGATCGCTGAATCATCTGCTTATTTTCACTATCAACAACTTACCTGCAGTGACCTGTACTCTGTACAGGAATGGAATGGAGGGGAAATAGCTGCTCCATTGTAGGATTTTATCACTGTATGTTCAGTAGCAACCTTTTATTGGTGCCAGATTTTCCCCTGGCCCCCACACTCGGTTTTGCAACCCAATTTGAGGTCATAACTCAGAGTTTGAGAAGCTGGTGTCTAAATTCAGTTTACATTTTCCCTTGCTCTCAAGGAAACAGAAACTCTGTTGTATTTTAACATGTTATGAACTAGCGAAACCAGATCAATCCTCCATTTGTCCTTCACTATCCTCTGCTTCTTCTTTCCATCTATTGTAAATCTGTTGATATCACTGACCTCGTAAGCAGCGATTGTCAGATTCATCTGCGTTATTTGCTGCCCAACGCTAATGATATTATGCTGCCCTAGAGGACCAGAACATGCAATCCTGGAGACTTCCACCTAATGGTAGCCTGTAAGGAAGGCCAGTGAGTCACCTCATAGGTAAACAAATCTGATCAATAATGATTTTGCTGCTGAACTAAAGACATTTTCTATCACCAAAAAATGAGAAAATTAATACATGCAAATTCAATCTTACTATTATTAATGCATTAAAAATAATATATATTCTTTGTCCAAGAAATAATGCTTATGGATTTCTATAAAGTTAAGAAATAAAGAGTACAGGGATCCTAAGAGACAACTTTCTGAAAAGTAGACACAAGGTATAATCCAATTAAACAGTCTTTTATGTCTTTTATGTGCATAACAAGATACCAAACCAATTCATTTCATAGCATTGTCTTGACAGAAGAGTGCCATACTGCATCAGAAAGAAGTTCCCAGTAGTAAGATTTCTATCCCTGAAGCTTTAGCCCCCTCATAAGAAGTTATATCTAAACTAAGAATTCATTAGTTGATAATTAGAACCCAAGGTAGAGAGGCACAAATCAGCAAGGTGACCTAACACATTAGCAAGCCATTTATTCTGATATTTATGGGCCATCTCTTTGCATAGAAGGGCCTTGGATGAGTTGCTGTCATAGTGTCATGATGAAAGAAGTGAAGGAGGGGACATTTATTTTGGCTCATGGTGTCAGTGGTGTCATCTCACTAACACTGGAATGCATAGTACATCAGAGCATGTCCCATCAGAGAATCTAGAAACAAAGGCGAGGGAGAATGGCGCCTTAGGAGACACAGGCAAGGATGTGCTCCAAAGCCTATTTCCTCTACCTGGTCTCCATCTCCAACTTTTTAGGGCTCACCAATAAGGTCATCCACTGAGGGATTAACTCACTGATTAGCAAGCACAGAGCCCCCAGATCAATCACTTCCTGAAAGCCCATCGACTGACAACCCCTGAACACATAGACCTATAAGGAATGTTCAAGCCTTAGCATGTCCCATGAGGCATTAGTGGTGGTTAATCTTTCTTGACAATTGGACTGACTCTGGAGTCAAAAATAAGGTAAGCTGCTGATCATATCTGTGAGGATTTTGTTTTTTGTTTTGCTAATCAGAGTATCTGAAGTGGGAAGGTCCACCCTAAATATGAGCTATCCTATCTGCTGACAGGAGATCCGAGATAAAAGCTTTGATTTATATCTGCTTGCCTTGGCTCTCTCTAGAAAATCTATCTGCTTTGTTTCTGCTGCTGCATACCTTCCCTGGAATCAGAATTGAGCTTTCTTGGGCTTACAATGTGGACTGCAGACCAGAGGACTCCAAAAACTTCCAGCTCTTTAGAACTTGGTGGGGAGGGGACTCCTGAAGTGCCAAGCCTCATGGGGTGAGTAGTTACGGGGTCCTCAACCTTTCTAGTGAGATTGGATTGCCCAGATTCAGTCATGCAACACAACCTAACAAATATCTTTTCGATATATATTCATTCTGTCAGTCTTGTTCCTCTAGAGAACCCCAACTAATACTGTATTAGTGATTCAAGTCAAATAAGACCCCTGGAATATAACAGGAATTTGGCATTTCCCTTAACATTAAGGAGCTTAGATTCTTATACTTTTTGTGGGAGAATTTTTATTTCTCATACATTCTGAGCCGTGAATGTGCTAGTACCTGTATTCCTACCCCCCACAGCAGGTCAAATTCTCTCCTCTGCTATCTACAGCCACAGACAACATGGCAGGCAGTGAGCACCACATCTCATATCACAGTCTCACCGAGAATCTCTAGTTGTTATTCTACCTGAAAAGCTTGCATCTTGACTGTTCTGCAAAAAAAGCAGAATGGTCTGCTTCTAGGTACAGAGTGTGTGCTTATTTTTGAGAAAGGGCATAGGTTTCTCAGCATAGGTTTGCCTTTCATGTGGCTTTTTTCCTCAGCCCCAGGGGCAGATCTCAATCCTGAGTGTCCAGCAGAGAGGGAACATCGTTCTCTGGTGATTGATCTGGGAAACTGATACAGAAAAAAAGGCCCCCTTTGGCTGTGAACCAAAAAGTTTCCTGTGTGGTGTTGGCATGATACACAGGTTCTCTCCAGTTCCCAAGGAAAGCCAGTCAGTCAGAGCAACATGGGCACTGATTTATAACACAAAGTCAACTTTCCTTCCTGGCATAGGCTCTTTTTTTTTCCTAAGGGGATTTATGATGATCCCAGACACTCAGCCGACATCAGAGTATAAAAGAAACACAATCTAACAATCAGCACTGACTAGGGGATAGCTCTTTTCTTAGGCATAAACATCCCAAATGGATGCCTCTTATCAGCAGCTCATCAGCAAGCAGAAGTGATACATTACAAAACCATCCACATTCCAGGCTTTCCTCAGCTCGTCAGTGAAATCAGCCACCTGAGGCATCAGCCCATATTTATTGCTTTACATAGGAACACTCTTTGCATAGGAATGTCAGAACGCTTACCACTATTTTCCACTATAAGAAGGAATTTCCTTTTGTAGGAAATTTTCTTTTTGGTGCTTACAGGCATGGCAATTCCCCACTGGAAACTTCTAGTCAGCTTCATGTATACCCAGCTCTCTTTAGTTTTTGAATATTCCCAGCTGTACTGCATCTGCAATCATGACACTCACAGTAAGCATTATGGGAGGTTAGTACATGGTGATGCTCATGCTATGCTAAATCCAGGCCACAAATATGAAGCCACCACTAAATCATTCATGGATTTAAATTTTTTTTTGAAATTTGTTTATTTTTTAATTTCTCTTTTATTCTTAATAATATCTTTTTAGATAGTTGTATTGAAAGTGACTAATATTTAAAACCTAAATCTATTTAATGAATACAACTGGATGAATCTGAGCATGTACACTTACAGTTACCCCAGTTGAGGTAATAAATTGGTCCATTAATATGCATAATGCACTTGTATTCCTTTGCTGTCTTCTGCTCTTCTTCCTCCTTTTTCTTTGTGATTAAATAAAAAATGCAATATTTATCCTCTTTAGCAGATGCTTGCATGTATAACACCATACTGTCAGCTACTGGTACCACACTGTACAGCACATCTCTAGAACTTATTTGTTTAGTTATAGTTTTATGACCCCTGGACACTATTTCCTCCTTCCCACCCTAGCCCCTCTTGCTGGGCAACAACAATTCTACTTTGTGCTCCTATGAGCTGAATTGTCTAAGGTTCTTTAGATAAGTGGTATGATCTAGTCAGTTCACAGCAGTTAGGATGGTTATTATTTTTTTAAGTCAGCAAGTATTGGTGAGAATGTACAGAAACTGTCATCCAGTACTATTAGTGACAATGAAAGTGGTTTATCAGTCATGGAATACAGAACAGAGACTCTTCAGAAATGCTAAAACCAGGATTGCCATGGGATTCTACTCCAGAATTATTGAAACATGTGCCTTGAGAATTCTGTACTCCTGCATTAATTCCAACACCATTCAGAATTGTTAAGTAGAACAACTCATTTTTGCTACTTTTTCTCACCATTATGGCAAGTGACCTATAAGAGCAAATTAAAGAAAGAAGCATTTATTTGCACCTGCAGTTGAAGAAGCTGTGGAGTTTAGCATGACCATTATCTGTTTTTATTTGTGCAGGTATACCCATGATGGCCATAACTTCTAATAAATGTATGATTGCTGAATTAGCCTTTTTAGAACTCAAGGCAGTTTCCCATTGAAAACCTGAATAAGTGTCAATGGTGTGGTATACATATTTTATTTCAAATTCTGTAAAGTGGAACACGTCCATCTGTCAGATTTCATTATTTTTGAGTACCCTTTGGGTTACTCCTTGCAGGTAATGGTATTTGGTTATAGAAAGCACAAGTAGGACATCTCTTTATAATCTCCTTAGCTTCTTGCCATATAATAGAAAACTCTTGAGTTGCTGAGGAATCTCATCAGGACGGGTGAGTGTGTGCTATCCAGGGGCGGACTGTCCCGGAAGAGAGCACAAACCCCCTCCCCCAGCTCCTTCTGCAGGGCTGTCTCTCTTTCCCACGATCCAGCCCCCCCTGCACCCCTCCCCAACCCTGCCCTGCTGTATGCTAGGACCAGTGCTCAAGTACAGTTTTAAGCTCCTAAACCAAGGCGACCCACCCAGAGTGGTGAGTGCCTGCCTACCGGGCAGACCTCAGGGTCCCCTGTAAGGGAGCCGGGCACCTTCAGCTCTGGCGCCAGGCTTCCTGCGTGCTCCTGGATACCATCCCCCCCTTGCTCCATTCATCCTGTTGGCCCTGGATCATTGGGCTACTGGCGGCCCTGCTTAGTTGCTGAGGAATCTCATCAGGACGGGTGAGTGTGTGCTATCCAGGGGCGGACTGTCCCGGAAGAGAGCACAAACCCCCTCCCCCAGCTCCTTCTGCAGGGCTGTCTCTCTTTCCCACGATCCAGCCCCCCCTGCACCCCTCCCCAACCCTGCCCTGCTGTATGTTAGGACCAGTGCTCAAGTACAGTTTTAAGCTCCTAAACCAAGGCGACCCACCCAGAGCGGTGAGTGCCTGCCTACCGGGCAGACCTCAGGGTCCCCTGTAAGGGAGCTGGGCACCTTCAGCTCTGGCGCCAGGCTTCCTGCGCGCTCCTGGATACCATCCCCCCCTTGCTCCATTCATCCTGTTGGCCCTGGATCATTGGGCTACTGGCGGCCCTGCTTAGTTGCTGAGGAATCTCATCAGGACGGGTGAGTGTGTGCTATCCAGGGGCGGACTGTCCCGGAAGAGAGCACAAACCCCCTCCCCCAGCTCCTTCTGCAGGGCTGTCTCTCTTTCCCACGATCCAGCCCCCCCTGCACCCCTCCCCAACCCTGCCCTGCTGTATGCTAGGACCAGTGCTCAAGTACAGTTTTAAGCTCCTAAACTAAGGCGACCCACCCAGAGCCAGGTGAGTGCCTGCCTACCGGGCAGACCTCAGGGTCCCCTGTAAGGGAGCCGGGCACCTTCAGCTCTGGCGCCAGGCTTCCTGCGTGCTCCTGGATACCATCCCCCCCTTGCTCCATTCATCCTGTTGGCCCTGGATCATTGGGCTACTGGCGGCCCTGTTTAGTTGCTGAGGAACCCCATCAGGACGGGTGAGTGTGTGCTATCCAGGGGCGGGAACGGTTCCTACTTCTACACTGAAGAGATATACCCAGAGAGTCAATCACAGCAAAGACTGGACCAAGAGACCAGGCCTCTCCTGGCTCCATTTGAAGGAAGAGATGGGAAGGCGCCAATACAAGAATTCCTCCAACAACCTGAAAGGCAACATGTCACCACCAGAAACCAGGGATCCCGAAATAAGAAGAATTGTACACCCTACTCCTGAAGAAATAGAAGAAATCGACTCAAAAGTTAACTATATGAAAATAATAGAGGACCTTAAACAGGAAGTGAAAAACTGCCATAAACAATTAGAGATTACAAACAAAAAGGTAGAGGAAATGAATAAATCGCTCAAAGACACGCAAGAAAACCAAGAGAAACAAGAAAAAGCAATCAAACAGGTTAGGGAAGCGGTTCAAGACATGAAGAATGAAATGGAAGCATTGAAGAAAGCACAAACCGAGGGAAGAATGGAGATGGAAAATCTGGGTAAACGAACAGGAACGGCAGAGACAGGTACTAACAACAGATTACAAGAGATTGAAGAGAGAATATCAGACACTGAAGATACCATAGAGAAAATAAACACACTGATCAAAGAAAACAGCAAAACCAACAAATTCTCATCACAAAACATTCAGGAAATTTGGGACACAATAAAAAGACCAAACCTAAGAATAATTGGAGTAGAAGAAGGAGAAGAAGTGCAGCTCAACGGTACAGAAAATATACTTAATAAAATTATAGAAGAAAACTTTCCCAACCTGAAGAAAGAGGTACCTATGAAGGTTCAAGAAGCATACAGAACACCAAATAGGCTGGATCAAAAGAAAACATCCCCTCGCCATATAATAATCAAAACACAAAATATACAGAATAAAGAAAGAATATTAAGAGCCGCAAAGGAAAAAGGCCAAGTTACTTATAAAGGTAAACCTATCAGACTTACACCTGACTTCTCTATGGAAACCATGAAAGCCAGAAGGTCCTGGATAGATGTACTGCAAAAACTAAGAGATCATGGATGCAAGCCCAGACTACTATATCCAGCCAAGCTTTCGTTCACTATAAATGGAGAAAACAAAACTTTCCAGGATAAAAACAAATTTAAACAATACGTAGCCACAAATCCAGCCTTACAGAAAATAATAGAAGGAAAATCACTAACCAAGGAGTCCAACAATGCCCACAATAACTCAGTCATCTAGAGACCTTTCACCAGCCGCATCTCAAAGAAGGGAAACACACAAACCCTACTACTAAAAAAGTGACCGGAGTTAACAACCACTGGTCATTAATATCACTTAATGTCAATGGGCTCAACTCACCTATAAAAAGGCACAGACTAAGGGATTGGATTCGAAAACAGGATCCAACATTCTGCTGTCTACAAGAAACACACCTCAACCACAAAGACAGGCACCTACTCAGAGTAAAGGGCTGGGAAAAGGCCTATCAAGCAAATGGACCTAAGAAACAAGCAGGTGTGGCCATACTAATTTCTAACAAAGTGGACTTCAAACTTAAATCAATCAGAAGAGATGGAGAGGGACATTATATACTCATAACAGGAACAATTCATCAGGATGAAGTCTCAATTCTGAATATCTACGCCCCTAATATAAAAGCACCCACGTATGTAAAAGAAACATTACTAAAACTCAAGGCAGCCATCAAACCACACACACTAATAGTAGGAGACTTCAACACTCCTCTCTCACCAATGGACAGGTCAATCAAACAGAAACCTAACAGAGAAATTAGAGAATTAATGGAGGTAATGAAGCAAATGGACTTAACAGACATCTATAGATTATTCCACCCGAACAGGAAAGAATATACCTTCTTCTCTGCAGCTCACGGAACCTTCTCGAAAATTGACCACATACTCGGTAGCAAAGCTAACTTACACAGTTACAAAAAAATATTAGTAACCACCTGCGTCTTATCAGATCACCATGGATTAAAGTTAGAATTCAACAACAATGCTACCCCCAGAAAGCCTACAAACTCATGGAAACTGAACAGTCAACTACTGAACCATACCTGGATTAAGGAAGAAATAAAGAAAGAAATTAAAGTCTTCCTTGAATTCAATGAAAATAAAGAAACAACATACTCAAACTTATGGGACACTATGAAAGCAGTGCTAAGAGGAAAGTTCATCACACTAAGTGCCCACTTAAAGAAAACAGAGAAAGCACATATTGAAGACTTAACAGCCCACCTGAAAGCTCTAGAAAAAAAAGAAGCAGACTCACCTAGGAGGAGTAGAAGATTGGAAATAATCAAACTGAGGGCTGAAATCAACAAAATAGAAACACAGAAAACAGTCCAAAGAATCAATGAAACAAAAAGCTGGTTCCTGGAGAAAATCAACAAGATTGATAAACCCCTTTCCAAACTAATCAAACGGCAGAGAGAGAACACGCAAATTAATAAGATCAGGAATGAAAAGGGGGACATAACCACAAACACAGAGGAAATTCAGAGAGTCATTAGATCTTACTACAAAAGCCTGTATGCCACTAAACTGGAAAATGTAAAAGAAATGGACACTTTTTTAGATAAATACGATTTACCAAAATTAAACCAGGACCAGGTGAACAATCTAAACAGACCTGTAAGTCGCGAAGAATTAGAAGCTATTATCAAAAACCTCCCTACCAAAAAAAGCCCAGGACCAGATGGGTTCAATGCGGAATTCTACCAGAACTTCCAAGAAGACCTAATTCCTATTCTCCTCAATGTATTCCACAATATAGAAACAGAAGGGTCACTACCAAATTCCTTTTATGAAGCTACAGTTACTCTGATACCAAAACCACACAAAGACTCAACCAGGAAAGAGAATTACAGGCCGATCTCACTCATGAATATCGACGCAAAAATCCTCAACAAAATACTGGCAAACCGAATCCAAGAACACATCCGAAAAATTATACATTATGATCAAGTAGGCTTCATTCCTGAGATGCAGGGCTGGTTCAACATACGAAAATCTATCAATGTAATCCAGCATATAAACAAACTGAAAGAAAAAAACCACATGATCATTTCATTAGATGCTGAAAAAGCATTTGACAAAATTCAACATCCATTTATGTTAAAAGTCTTGGAGAGATTAGGGATACAAGGGTCATACCTAAATATAATAAAAGCTATATACAGCAAACCGACAGCTAACATCAAATTAAACGGAGAGAAACTCAAAGCCATCCCGCTTAACTCAGGAACACGACAAGGCTGTCCACTTTCACCATACCTCTTCAATATAGTGCTGGAAGTTCTAGCAATAGCAATAAGACAACATAATGGGATCAAGGGGATTCGAATTGGAAAGGAAGAAGTTAAACTTTCGTTATTCGCAGATGATATGATAGTGTACATAAGTGACCCCCAAAACTCCACCAAAGAACTTTTACAGCTGATAAACAGCTTTAGTAATGTGGCAGGATACAAGATCAACTCCAAAAAATCAGTCGCCCTCTTATACACAAAGGATATGGAAGCAGAGAGGGAAATCAGAGAAGCTTCTCCATTCACGATAGCCACAAATAGCATAAAATATCTTGGGGTAAATCTAACCAAGGAAGTGAAAGATCTATTTGATAAGAACTTTAAGGCATTGAAGAAAGAAATTGAGGAGGATACCAAAAAATGGATGGACATCCCCTGCTCTTGGATTGGGAGGATCAACATAGTAAAAATGGCAATTCTACCAAAGGCAATTTATAGATTCAATGCAATCCCCATCAAGATCCCATCAAAATTCTTCACAGATCTGGAGAGGACAATAATCAACTTTATATGGAAAAACAAAAAACCCAGGATAGCCAAAACAATCCTATACAATAAAGGATTGTCTGGAGGCATTACCATCCCTGACTTCAAACTCTATTACAGAGCTACAGTAATGAAAACAGGGTGGTACTGGCATAAAAACAGAGAAGTCGACCAATGGAATCGTATAGAAGACCCGGATTTAATCCCACAAACCTATGAACACCTCATATTCGATAAAGGAGCTAATAGTATACAATGGAAGAAAGAAAGCATCTTCAACAAATGGTGCTGGCACAACTGGATGTCAACCTGTAGAAGAATGAAAATAGACCCATATCTATCACCGTGCACAAAACTCAAGTCCAAATGGATTAAAGACCTCAATATCAGCCCGATAACACTGAACCTGATAGAAGAGAAAGTGGGAAATACCCTACAACAGATGGGCACCGGTGATCGCTTCTTAGGTATAACCCCAGAAGCACAGACATTAAGGGCAACATTGAATAAATGGGACCTACTAAAACTGAGAAGCTTCTGTAAAGCAAAGGACACTGTCACTAAGACACAAAGGCAACCTACTGACTGGGAGAAGATCTTCACCAACCCCACAACAGACAAAGGTCTGATCTCCAAAATATATAGAGAACTCAAGAAACTAGACTTTAAAAGGCTAATTAACCCAATTAAAAAATGGGGCACTGAACTGAACAGAGAATTCTCAACAGAAGAAGTTCAAATGGCCAAAAGACACTTAAGGTCATGTTCAACCTCCTTAGCGATCAGGGAAATGCAAATCAAAACAACTTTGAGATATCATCTTACACCTGTCAGAATGGCTAAAGTCAAAAACACCAAGGATAGCCTTTGCTGGAGAGGCTGTGGAGGAAGGGGTACACTCATCCATTGCTGGTGGGAATGCAATCTTGTGCAACCACTGTGGAAGTCAGTGTTTCGGTTTCTCAGGAAATTCGGGATCAACCTACCCCTCGACCCAGCAATACCACTCTTGGGAATTTACCCAAGAGATGCTCTATCATATGTCAAAAGCATTTGTTCAACTATGTTCATAGCAGTATTATTTGTAATAGCCAGAACCTGGAAACAACCTAGATGCCCTTCAATGGAAGAATGGATGAAGAAAGTATGGAATATATACACATTAGAGTACTACGCTGCGGTAAAAAACAATGACTTCTCGAATTTTGCATGCAAATGGATGGAAATAGAAAACACTATCCTGAGTGAGGTATCCCAGACCCAAAAAGATGAACATGGGATGTACTCACTCATAATTGGTTTCTAGCCATAAATAGGGACCACGGAGTCTACAATAGGCGAATCTAAAGAAGCTAAGTAAGAAGGTGAACTCAAGGAAAAACATATAGTTATCCTCTTGGATAAGGGAAGTATACAAAATTGCCGGGGAGAAAAGTGGGATGTTGGGGGTGGGGTGGGATGGGGGTAAGGGGAGATGGGGAGAGAAAAGGTAGAAGGAAAGGAGGGGGGACTTGGGGAAACAGGAAGGATCGGGATAAAGGAAGGTTGGATAGGGGAGCACGGAACCCCATTTCTTAGTTAAAGGACCCACTTTAGGATGGGCAGGAGACTTGACCCTAGAGGGGATCCCAGGTGCCCAAGCTGAGGCCCCCAGTTAGTTCCTTGGGCAGCTGAGGATAGGGAACCTGAAATGACCCTATCCTAGAGCAATACTGACGAATATCATGCATATCATCCTAGAACTTTCATCTGGCGATGGATGGAGATAGAGACAGAGACCCACACTGGAACACTGGATAGAGCTCCCAAGGTCCCAAGGAGGAGCAGAAGGAGGGAGAACATGAGCAAAGAAGTCGGGACCACGAGGGGTGCACCCACCCACTGAGACAATGGAGCTGATCTACTGGGAGCTCACCAAGGCCAGCTGGACTGTTACCAAAAAAAGCATGGGATAAAACTGGACTCTCTGAACATGACGAACAATGAGGGCTGATGAGACGCCAAGGACAATGGCACGCGGTTTTGATCCAAGCAATGTGCTGGCTTGGTGGGAGCCTAGCCAGTTTGGATGTTCACCTTCCTAGATATGGACGGAGGGGGGAGGACCTAGGACTTACCACAGGGCAGGGAACCCTGACTGCTCTTTGGACTGGAGAGGGAGGGGGAGAAAAGTGGGGGGAAGGGGAGAGGGGTGGGAGGAGGGGGAGAAGAATGGGAGGAGGGGGAGGGAAATGGGAGGCTGGGAGGAGGTGGAAATTTGTTTTTTTTTCTTTCTTTTCTTTATTCTCCTTTTATCAATTAAAAAAAAAACAAAAAAAAAAAAGAAAACTCTTTAAACCTTTGCTATTGACATCATGTTTCCTATGAAATTCTGAGGCCTTCAGCATACTTCCAATCAATAATTGATCAATTTCTGTATTACCTTGTCCTACAGGACCTGGCAGACCTGTATGGGATTGGATGTGTGTGATGTATATGAATCAAAACCTATTTCTGATTATATCTTGAACCTGATGAATAATGAAGTCACTTCTGTATCATCTGGTATAAATTCAGTGCTTTTGATATGCAAGACAACTCTTTCTGCATATTGTGAATCAATAACTATATTGAGAGGCTCTTTAAAATCTCTTAGTACCATGAAAATAACATATAGTTCTATCTTTTGTACAGAATTATAAGGGCTTTGTTCCAACTTATTTACATCTTCTGACTTGTAACCTGTCTTTCCTGATTTATTTGCATCAATATAAAATGTACAGGCCCCAGTTATTGGTGTGTCACATAAAATTTGGGGAGAAATCCAAATAGTTCTTTTTATAAGGTTAATTCAATTGCTTTGGGGATAATTGCTATTAATTAAAAAAAATTAGCAGAAGCTTTTTGCCAGGGTTTACTGTCTTTCCATAACTTTTCAATTTCATCAGTAGTAAATGGCACTATAATTCCTGCTGAGTCTACACCTGCTAGTTGATGAAGTCTCAATTTTCCTTTTATAAGACCCTTTCCACATAAGTTTTCCTTTTTTCTCAGTTTTTGTGGTAAAAAATCTATTTTAAGATATTACCTTCCCTCTTCATTAAAATTCCTGTAGAGGAAATTCTGGAGGGCAATATTACTAGAATGCAATTAAGATTTGAATCTACCTAATCCACATGTGTCTCTTGTAATTTTTTTTAAACCACAGTTAATTCTTTCTCAGCTTGAGCTGTTAATTTCCTGGGACTATGAAGTCTTTGTCACCATCTAAGGTTTTGTTTAAATAAATTATTAGATCAGGTGTGATCCTAACAGCTGGTCATAGACTGGAAATGTGTCCTAAAAATCTTTGAAAGTCATTAAGAATCCACAGTTACTCTCTCCTAATTTGTACATTTTTTGTGTTTTAATTTTCTGTAAACCTATTTTATAACTTAAGTAATTGACTGAACCTCCTCTCTATATTTTTCAGGATGAATTTATAATCCCCATTTGGGCAAAACTTTCTTTAAATAATCTTTCCTCTTTTGGGGGGGGGGTCTAGCTTACCTCACTCAGGATAGTGTTTTCTATTTCCATCCATTTGCATGCAAAATTTAAGAAGTCCTTGTTTTTTACTGCTGAGTAATACTCTAATATGTATATATTCCATACTTTCTTCATCCATTCTTCCACTGAAGGGCATCCAGGTTGTTTCCAGGTTCTGGCTATTACAAACAATGCTGCTATGAACATAGTTGAGCATATACTTTTGTTGTATGATAGGGCCTCTCTTGGGTATATTCCCAAGAGTGGTATTGCTGGGTCCAGGGGTAGGTTGATCCCGAATTTCCGGAGAAACTGCCACAATGCTTTCCAGAGTGGTTGCACAAGTTTGCATTCCCACCAGCAATGGAGGAGTGTACTCCTTTCTCCACAACCTCTCCAGCAAAGGCTATCATTGGTGTTTTTTATTTTAGCCATTCTGACAGGTGTAAGATGGTATCTTAAAGTTGTCTTGATTTGCATTTCCCTGATCTCTAAGGAAGTTGAGCAAGACCTTAAGTGTCTTTTGGCCATTTGAAGTTCTTCTGTTGAGAATTCTCTGTTCAGCTCAGTGCCCCATTTTATAATTGGGCTGATTAGCCTTTTGCGGTCTAGTTTCTTGATTTCTTTATATATTTTGGAGATCAGACACACTGAACCTGATAGAAGAGAAAGTGGGAAGTACTCTACAACACATGGGCACAGGAGACCACTTCCTACGTATAACCTCAGCAGCACAGACATTAAGGGCATCATTGAATAACTGGGACCTCCTGAGACTGAGAAGCTTCTGTAAAGCAAAGGACACTGTCACTAAGACACAAAGGCAACCCACCAACTGGGAGAAGATCTTCACCAACCCCGCAACTGAAAAAGGTCTGATCTCCAAAATATATAAAGAACTCAAGAAACTAAATAATCTTTCTATAGTATTTACATTTGAATCTGATAGCAAAATGTCATCCATGTAATGGTAAATTATAGACTTAGAAAATTGCTTACATATTATTTCCCATGACTGACTAACAAAGTATTGGCACAGGGTGGGGCTACTGAGCATTCCCTGTGGGAGGGAGGTCCATTGATATATTCTAGCATGCTGAGAATTATTATAAGTAGGCACTATGAAGAAACAATCTTTTAAATCATGAGAAGCCATCCTTTTGGTAATAGAGAAGACAGAGGATTCCAGATTGTAGAGGGCCCATAGATTGAATAACCTTGTTGACAGATCTTAGATCTGTCACCATTCTCCATTTTCCAGATTTCCTTTTAACAGCAAATATAGGAGAATTTCAAGATCTGGTTGATTCTTCAATATGGCAAGCATCTAGTTGCTCCTCAGCTGTTCTAAAGTCTGCAGTTTATCTTCTGTTAAAGGCCATTGTTTAACACATATTGTTTTCTCAGTTAACCATTTTAAAGGAAGGGCCATTAGTACCTCTAAAGGTTTGTTAGTTGCTTTGTGTTCTTGTACAGCCCAGATGGCTGGTGACCTTTGTGTATAGTAGCTGATAATATCATTTCCAGAAACATGAGTTTTTGGCACTGTAGAATAAAAATACCTTACACAAAATGGAATATTATTCAGCATTTAAAAATATTCATACCCTACCATTTTGACAACATATAGGCTTAGAATACATTATACTTAGTGAATTAAGTCACAGGAACACAGACACAGCTTTTAAAAACAGAAATAGTATTTAAAACTAAGGCCTATAACTGATCATGTTTCTGGTTCTCTTTCAAGGTGACTTTGAATCTGACATCTTTGAACTGCTACCCAAGGCAGCAGTGGCTATAAAGATTTCAGGAAGCCCCTGGATTCACATCCCTCTAATCCCACAAGCAAACTTGCTCTCCTCCTTTGTTTTATGCTCACTGCAGACCTTGAAGATCTGCCTGCAATCTCCATCCCACCTTCATGATGCTTCCTCCCTTTTGGTTTCCAATTTTGACTTCTTGATTGATAGTTTACTTGGTAAATGACTACTCCATCATTCACCAAGTTCCTGGCTTCTGATCATCATTGTCTAGGACGTTTATGAAAACATTAGAGCCACCTTCTCTCCTGCACCCTGTTCTAGGGCAGAAAGACAAAACCCACTCAGGCTCCACTGCCTCACTGACCTCAAGCACCAGATAACAGACACTGGAACACTAAATCCATATCTGTAGACAAGCATAGAAATCAGGCTATGTCTGGGAGATATACTGTGATAAAAGATCTAGGATAGATTCTTCAGAACCTATGTAAATGAAAGTGTTTTGTGGTGATGACACTTCATTGATGGGAATCTCTCTGCATGATTAGATACCATCTTCTCTAGGATGCACTCCAAAGAGTGAGAATCATCCATCATTACTGTAAGAAATGTCACCTGGGGAAACCTTTCTAGAAAACAAGCTGGCAAGCGCCCATTGAAATTTGTGCCCCACCCAGTATTATTGTACTCCAAAGGACTAACTCACCAGGAAGACCAAAAGCACTTCACAGAGGTTTTATTTAAACATTACTTATTGTGATAAGGATTGAGAATGATCTTAAAAGGCATTCTCTAGTTATTTGACAAGCAAGACAAACCACATCTACTAAGAGGATTATTATATACCTGCTGAAAGTGGTTCTTCTGAAGCAATTATAATCATAAAAGAGAAAAGTTCATGGCATAAAGGTGGAATTTTTTCTTTCAAAAGAAGTTTCATGCTTAGAACAGTCTCTATGATGTACATTTTTATAAAGAGGAGCATGTCTCTGTGGTACTAACCACAGAGCAGTAGTAACACAGGAGGGGACTTTGGTAGTAGTATACTTTGGGCACACATCCAATGGACACTGGTCCTCTTTTCCTGATGAATGACCCACTACTCTCACTTAAGACTGAGTCTTAACAGGCAAGTTATCCCATGTGACTGACTCCTTGCCACATAGGCTGAACCACAAACAGACTCTCAGCATGAACTCAGGAAAGCAGATTGATCCTGAGAAGAACCGGGGGCTGTTTTCATGAAGAGAGGATGGAATTGTAACGAGTGTGGTGTCATGCTTGGGTACACGGTATGATGTGAATGTGGAGAAAGCCATGGTGCAACAGCAAAAAAGGGTAAGGGTGGAACCTCTTATACCCTAATTTTCAGAATCTCTGCAGTTCTTGTGACATCTGTCCTAGTCCTATTGTGTGTTTCACATGAATTGCTAATTTCATTGAAGTCAAATCAACATGGGTTTCTGTCATTAGCAGCCAGGAGAGTCTGACGTAAACAAACCAGCAAGAGCTTCTCAGAATAGTAAGAATGGTGAAAAATTACATAGAAATTTATTTTCTTCTTTATGCTTTTGTGAAAATTTATAGTTTTTCTAAAGAAAGCAAGATATTTCCATAATAAAAAGAATGAAGTGTATTATGAAAAGGGGAAATATTTATTTCTAAAGGCATGTTTTGTTTTTCCTCTCACTACAGAGAGATCCTCACTACTCAAGTATTCTGACACATAATTCTTGTGGAGGAAAATAAAACTTACTTTTTAAGCAACTTAGTGTGCTGTTAGGTGCTGGCGTTCCCACCAGCCCGAGGACCTTATATTAAGCAAATACCACATCTAGAGATGAGCTCTGTTGATCAGGTGATGGGATGAGTCTCTGTCAACAATTGCTTTAGTCATGTGATCTGATCTGAGGTGATAGAACTCAAAAAGAAATTTCGTTATATTTTTTCCTGAAGAGGTTCAAGAGATTACCCTCCTAACAGATGGAGATGGAAGCAATTACCGCCATTCTGTTCACACTTGTTCTCCAACACCTAGATGACAGGATAGGTAAAAGAATGAAGACACCACCCGTTCAATCAGTGCTGATCTCAGCTTAACTTTGGACATCCTCTTAGTGACTTCTATTGACTTTTAGCTAGCTTGAATTTGGTCATACGTCTTTTGGATCCAAAGCTTCTAGACATGGCTGTGAAATCAGGGCTATTACTATGTTCCCCCTCAGTTCTTAAGCCCTAGTCTATCTTCCCAGTTATTTCCACATTGCCCTATCTCTTAGCCAATTTCCTGATTTCCTGCTGGTTTTAGGGTAGTTCATCTCATAATTAGCACACATAATTAGAACCTACTTCTTGGCATCTCTAAACTTCTACCATTCTTCCTGTTGCTCCCTTGATCACACAGAAGACACTGATACTCTTGCAGATGACTGCCCAGTCAGCCCACACTTTGCCTTTATGTTCCAGCATGTGTTTTAGAGAAGTGTACCCTGGGATGTATCTCTTGGCACCTTGATATGACCCGTGCAAATTAATTCTACAGAAGAGTGTTACATTCAGTAGTAATTTATTCTGTCTTGGTTTGTGCTGGTTTATACAAAATACCTCATGAAGAAGTAGGTAGACTTTAGCAGCAATTAAATCAAAATTCTCATGCTGCAGCTTCTAGGGTATAATCAACACTGATGAAGCTTCTGAACAAATTTAGTTGCAAGAGCCCTTAGGATATATGAGTGTACAGAGTCCCTGTAAATCAACCCCACTTATGCAAGAAGTGTTGACTCAAGCAAGGGCTTTTTGTCAGTTTTACCCGCTAGTCGACTGAGGAAAAAAAATGTAACTGGCAAAGGATGAAGTAAGTCAAGAGGGCAAAGAGCAGACCACAACATATTCCCCAGTGGCAAATGAAGGCAAACTACATCTAAGACTTCAACATCCTAACAATCCCTTAAAACATTACAGAAAGGCAAGGGGTATTTGTTTGTTTGTTGTTTCTTTTAGGTACTGAAGATTCAATTTAGGATCTAACACATGCTAGACAAGGGTTCCACCACTGAGTTATACCCCAAGGCACAAACACAAGAGTTTTGCATAGCTTCAAAGTCTAGGTTTGCAACACTCTAAAATAAATACAAAACTTTATTGTTTTCCATAGACATTTTTTTCAACATCTTAATGCTATTCAAGTCTTTTGTGATAATATTCTTCTGTCCCTGTCTATATATTCCTGTCTATAAAATATATACAAGTGTCTCTATTATAGTGCTTGATGGATCATAGACCTTGGAGAAAATGAGTCCATAGGTGTCACATTTCACAAGGGTTGTGGTAATGACTAAAGTAAAAAGTAGAAATAAATATACCTTGTAAAATTCTCTAACAGAAAGGTGTGTGTGTGTGTGTTTGAGTGTGTGTGTGTAAGAGAGAGAGACAGAGAGAGAGATAGAGAGAGAGGATGACACTGAACTCACAGTTCTCCTGTCTTCTCCTTGTGATACTTTTCCTTCTATTCCTATCATTCTTAGGTTTGATCTTTATATAGTATCACAGATTTCCTAGATGTTTTGTGTCAGGAATTTTTTTATGTAACATTTTCTTTGACTGATGTATCTATTTCTTTTAACATATCTTCAGTACCTGAGATTCTCTCTTATATTGTAATGATAAAGATTGTTTCTGCAGTTTGTGTTCAAATTCTTAAATTTGTCATTTCCAGAGTTGGCTGAGTTTATGTTTTCCTTTTTGCTTCAATTTCTATCTTCAGGTCTTGAATAGTTCTTTTTTGTTGTTTGTTTTGTTTTGCTTCCTTCAACTATTTGTTTTTTGTGTTTTCTTGACTTTCTTTAAGGAATTTATTCATTTCCTCTTTAAGGACCTCTATCATCTTTATATAATTAGTTTTAAAGTCCTTTTTGTGATTAAGCTATATTGAAATATTCGGGGTCTAAAGTGATAGAATAGCTGGGCTTTAGGAAAGACATCCTTCTCTGGCTTGTTATGGTGTTTTTATGCTGGTGTCTAGGCATCTGGGATTGGTATGATTATAGGTTTAGGTACTGACATCTGGGTTTGTCTTCATTGGGTAGGTGTTTTATTCATTAGTTTCTGTCTCCTTTCTGGATTTTTGGAGACTGTGATGGATTTGTGTTGCCTGTCTTCCTGGCCTGCTCAGGTGGTATGTTCACAATATTAATGCTGAGATTTGTTAGAGAAAAACTAATTCTACCATTTTGAGATGAATTTGAAGTAAGTTTTATTTAAATATCAAATATTGACCAAGATGAACTTTGGTCAGAAACACTCCCTAGAATATCCCAGCTGAGTGACCCTGGAACTCATATTGTAGGGGTTTTATGAACAAAACCATTTAGCCACTGTACTTTCCCATGAAACTTTATTGTTATTACTCAAGAACTACAAATCCAAGCATCCCAGGAATATACCTGGCTCTAGGGTAAGAGATGCTTACAACTACAGCTTCCATCATTCCATGAATTTTCCTGGTCCTAGGGAAGATGGGGCTAACAGGTTAATTTTGGATTTTACTATAGGGGTTGCCTTCTGGCACTGGAGGCTAGAATACTGGGATGAGTGTAGACTGACTTGTCTGTCCTGCCAGCCAGCTCCCAAATAATCACACAGAGACTTATTATTATTTGTAAATGCTTAGCTGATAGTTTAGACTTGTTATTTATTAGCTCTTTCAACTTAAATTAACCCAAATTTCATATCTATGTTCTACCCATATGATGGTACCTTTTTTTCAGCATGACATATTCATCTTTTTCTTCTTCATTTGGTTAGTGTCTCTGCCTTTCTTTCCAGCATTCTTTCAGTCTAGCTTTCCCACCTAACCCCTTCCTGCCTAGCTATAGGCCAGTTAGCTCTTTATTAAACCAATCAAAGCAACACATCTTCACAGTGTACGAAAAGATTGTTCCACAACAGTTGAGTTAAATGGAAGGAAGAATGGGGGAAAAGGTCTTCATGATCCTTTAGGGTTGGGATCAAAGAGGAAAGGGCAATTGCAGTCGATTTTCTGCTACAGAGATTGGAATGAGACTAGATGTGTTATATCTTAGAAGCAGTAGGGGAGGTGTGGGCCCTCTCTAGCCTACTTGTTACCCTTGGATAAGTGACCCATGGGTTAATAAAGGGTGCTTGGTAGGGTTAGGGCCTAGCACAAAGCAATGCATGGGGGAAGAGAGGCTAGATGTGGATGGCCTGTGGGATCCACAGGAGACATGGGTAGAGGATGGACTGTGGGCCTGGAACAGGAAGGCTGCAGCTGGTGTTGCAGTGTTGGGGATGCCACTGGGGGATTGATTGACACTGGAGAAGAGGGGAGGGTGGTGAGGGTCTTCATTTAGCTTGCCTCTTTTCCTGCTCTGCTCAGCTAGTGTGCTCCAGTGAATGCCTGCTGGTTTTGGAGACTGGATTACTGGGGTGACTTGGGGAAGGAAAGTTGGGGGAGAAGATCTTTGTGATCTGTTGGGACTGAATGGGAAATGGAAACCACCACAGCAGGTTTCCTGCTACAAAGCTGAGGATGAGGCAAGAGGGATTGGATCTTAGGAGCAGTAGAAGAGGTGTGGGTCCACCTTCAGCCTGCTGACTTCTTTCTCCTTAATATAACTTCTTTCTCCTTAACATGACTTTACTATTCTTAACAGTTCAATAATAGTTACTGTAGAATTATACATTTACTATATGGCACTCTACAGGAAACTCTTTTGCCTATCTTTTGGTTGAAGATACCCATACAGAGGATGAAAGAAAATGTTGTGCCCTACTGTGGTACATATGACTTGTGAGCAAGAAATCATTTTAGTAAGTTTTGCAGTTTAGGGCACAGTATGTCATGTCTGGGATTAGAAGCTGGTTAGGAGAAGGAAAATTACTTGCATAAGCCTGGAAGATGACAAGACTTTGCACTACACTGTGCTAACCACACTGGGTTAGTACTAACTTTTGTCCAGAGTTACCCTCATAGAAAGGGAAATGCCTGAAGTGAGATATAAACTGTACACATTGCATCCTACAGTAAATAGTTTTTGGTTAGGGTAGCTTGAGTTTCTAGGTATGATTTTCTTTGATTCAAAGAAAAAATATCTGGTTAGAGATAGTCCTACTAGGCACGGTGCCTTGTACAACTGTGTCTGGCTACACAATACTCACAAAACAAGCATCTCTTAGTATAAGTATAGCTTATGGGAAATACCACAATTTTATCTGAAACATGTTCATTCTGAAAACCAAGTATTATTCTCTACAAAATGACTAAGTCATTAAAATTATGTGTTAGTTTACTTGGGATAATTTTAAAGTAATATATCCATCACCAATCTACAATTTATGAGAAGTCCAATGTCTGCTGTTTTCTACCCAAGTAACCACACACAGGAACTGTTAAGTCCAGGGATTCTCAGGGGACTATCTTTCTCCAACTGGCTTTGGTGGAAGCAGCACGTTGGTCCTCGCACTTTGATGGAAAGGATGGATGTGACCTTACTAACCTGGAGAAGAACTGGCATGAGTCTGCTGCTTTGCATTTTCAGATTATGATTTGTTTGCAATAACAGTGAAACACAGTCACGAAATATTGCACCATTTTTTAAAAATCAGACTATCAGAAGAAAGCCTGAATTTAGGAGAAATGTAAACACAATTTTAAAAAAAATGAGGCAAGAAAAAGACTGGAAGAATCCATTATACTTGAAATGAACTTATAGATACCAAGTTTATTAGAATTTTGCCATTAAGAAGTGGAAACCTACTACTATAGAGGCTTCCTTCTATACCCACACATAAAAATGCAGCTATCAACATAGTAGTAGACCCCCACCACCAACATACACACACATACACAACAACACAGGTTAACAAATAAAAAGCCCAGTCCCAGGAATAGGTTACTTCTTATGGAATTGTTGGTCACAGAAGTCCCAAAGATCCTTTAACATTACACAGGACAAGCCTCCCTATTGTCCTTCAGAACTTGAGTGTTAAGACCCTATTGCTAAAGACACTGCAAACTTGAGTCACAGAGCATGGAGAAACCAAGATGCTACTGATCTAGCAACTTCTTACCCACTGGCTATCTTTCTTAGCAGTGGAAGATACTACGCATGCTATTGGAAGAGAAACATCAGCATCAGTCATTCCCAGCTGTGATCCCTGCAAGACACAAGATGACTGGCCTGGCAAGGTGTGCCCACTTGTTCAGTAGTGACATGAACAGAATGGAAATAACTGAACACTTTCTGATTGGATTTAAACCCTTTTCCATAACATTAAACCCTTATGTGGCACCATTTCTAGGCTGAGAACTTAGAATTAGACAAGTCATAAATGTTATGGTATAACTAACCACTATTATTCTGCTAAATCAACATGGTATTTTAAAAAAACTCCCAATAACTTACTGTTATAGATTAGGATACCCCTAAACTCTGATCAGAGAAGCTTCTATTTGAAGTAGAAAGTAAACACAGAGACCCACAATTGGTTTTGATGCAGAGAATAAGAGATTGAAGAATGTTCAGCCCTTAATGGGACATTTATACTGAACCCCTCCTCCCAAGTTTCAGGGCTCATTGCAGAAGAGAAGGCTAAAAAGGTGTAAGAGCCAAAGGTTGTAGATGACTAAAAATCCAGTGTCACCTGGACACAGCAAGACAGATGCACATGTGAGCTCACAGCAGGTATGACAGCCTGCACAGACCGATCTAAGCCAAAGCCAGACCAAACCTCAGTACGGAAAGAGCATTAGGTACAAAGTTCCACCCTTAGCTGAGGAGGCAATTGTTAACTACTAGGAAAGGAAGCATCAATTTTCCTTAGGTGTATAGCCCCCTGGTAAGCTGACACCACTCTAGTGGAAGAGCACAGTTCCAAGACTACTGGGGAAGCAAAAATTGCCCTTGATGGGTAGGCAAAGGGGACACAAAGTTGGGTGGGAAGGGAAGCGTGTGGATCTATGAAGAGTTAGATGAGGGGAGAATGAGTACGATCCAAACTCATTGTACCAAATGCTCAAACATAAAAAGACGTGGAAAACAGAACAGGCAATAGATCTCGTGATACCCTGCATGGTTAGCCGTAATATAGGCCTGGATTCACTTCCTCGCCCCACTGAAAAAGAAAACAAACAAAACAAAGAAATAAAATTGTCTCATATGTGAAATGCTATGTTTGAAAGTATGTCTAGGATAATAAAAGAGACCCATACACTTTATGTTATGATTTTATGCTTTTTAAGCATTTCCTTGTCCTCAGAAATGGTATTATTATGACATCGCTCTGCACAATGCCTACCATGGTAAGCAGTTTCCTAAACAGTAGTGTGAGAGTTCCTACGACTAGCTTGCTCGCGTAATAAGAGAAATGATCTTGTTTAAACAATCCAGCTAGGCCTGGAGTCTTGTGTACTTAGCCCATCCCTGTTCCTCTCCCTGTCATCATCTGCTTGCTTTCCTATGAGACTGTATCTTTAGGATAGAAACTCCATCTAACGCTTCTCCTTATCCCTGATATCTAACAGTTTCTGGCACACAGTAGATGTTCAAAAGCTGCCTGTTAAACGGATCAGTGTGTAAATGTTCCCTGCTTAAAACAAAATCAAGATGGCTCTAATGGGGATTTAGTAGAGCAGCCTAATAAAAGTCAGGCAGCATTCAGAAACCATTCTGATAATTGCTTCAGGAAATGGGTCTGTACTAGTTTTAGAATAATAATTGGATTACAGTCTTATCCAACCTGCTTACAATTTCATTACTTTAAATGGAAGAGACTTCTCTGGCTCTTTTTTATTGATAAATCCGGTTAATGTGGAATGACCATGGCACAGATTGATGGGAATCATACCATATTCATGGTTGTAAGTATGCTTTTGGTCTCTGTAAGGTTAATTTTAATTTCCAACCCTACACAAACTATAATCACTTGGAAAAGGGGTATCAATGAAATATTGTCTAGATTAGCTTGACCTGCGTCCTCTATGTCAATATAGAATTGTCTTGATCATGTTAATTAAGATGAGAAGACCCACCCATTGCTGGCAGCACTATTACCTGGGCAGGGGATCCTGGGGTGGTGGAGAAAGCCAGCTAAGCACTAACACACATATATTAATATAATTCTACATGCTGCTAACTGTGGGTGTGACATGAGTCCCCAAGTTCCTGTGGCATGGACTTTCCTGCTATGATTGATGTTCCCTGGAATTGTGAACTGAAAGTTACTTTTGCTATGGTGTTTTATTATAGCAACAGAAAATGGAGCAAAAAAAAAAAAACCTTTAAAACTTTTGAGTCTTGTTTCAAGTCCTGGGTTCAGTCTCCAGTACCACAGACATACAGACTGAGCATTGTTTTCCATTTTTCTAGTGGCTAGTAACAAACCAGCAAAGGGAAGCAGTGAGAGCCATCGCCTGACTCTCTGCTAAGCCTTCGATCTTGACTTTTGTACAGGTTGGGGGCCTGAAGGAACTTCTGGGGTGTAGTGAAGTGGCTTAGTGGGTATAGAATTTGCTTTCTCAGATGTCACACATTTATCTCTTCATATAGAACTCTGAAATCGGCCATGGCAGTTAGATCACATTCCAAACAGGCCAGTGTCTATAAGTGTGACCATGATGGCAATAGTTAGAAGCTGAAGTGTTCCCCACAGGCTTCCGTTTAAAATATTTGTTCCCAGTTGATGGTGCTGCATTTGCAGCCTTTAGGAGGTGGAGCCTGGTGCAGACCATCAAGAGCAAGCCTTTGAAGAGAATACCCACCTGTAGGCCTCAACTATACTGCTGGCTTCCTGGAGTGCAGTTATGGGAGACAACACCTCCTCGTTCTCAATCTGCCCAGAACGAACTGCTCCTGCTGCATGTATTCATCCCTTGATGGAGTCAGACCTCTCTTAAGTCGTGAGCCAAATATTCATCCTTCCTCCCTTAAACTGTTTTTTTTTTCCCAGATAGTTTAGTCACAAGGAACGACAGTAATTAAAACAATGGTTAAGGGTGGAAAACACTTTGATCAATGAAAGAGTTTCTGTTGTAAATTAAAAGAAGATACTGGCTACAAAAACACCTCTTCAAAATATACTATTGCTTTGCTGGGCTGAGACCCTAGGAATTCACTGAGGTATGTTTCTAAAGAATCACATTCCCTATAATATTTGATATAAAATGCTTTCTTGGGTTGAAGCCACTAATCTCGTTGTAGCTAAAGTGTAGTGTTAGTTGTGCCCATAAAAGCAGAGATGCTCAACTTCCAGCCTCAAAGAACAAACCTGTTCAACTTCCAGCTTCAGGGAGCAGAGATGCTCAACGTCCATCCCCAGAGAGCAGAGATTCTCAATGTTCATCCCCAGAGAGCAGAGATGCTCAACTTTCAGTCTCAGAGAGCAGAGATGCTCAACGTCCATTCTCACAGAGCAGAGATGCTCAACGTCCATCCCCAGAGAGCAGAGATGCTCAACGTCCATCCCCAGAGAGCAGAGATGCTCAATGTTCATCCCCAGAGAGCAGAGATGCTCAATGTTCATCCCCAGAGAGCAGAGATGCTCAACTTTCAGTCTCAGAGAGCAGAGATGCTCAACGTCCATCCCCAGAGAGCAGAGATGCTCAACATCATCCCCAGAGAGCAGAGATGCTCAACATCCATTCTCACAGAGCAGAGATGCTCAACGTCCATTCTCACAGAGCGGAGATGCTCAATGTTCATCCCCAGAGAGCAGAGATGCTCAACTTTCAGTCTCAGAGAGCAGAGATGCTCAACATCCATCCCCAGAGAGCAGAGATGCTCAACTTTCAGTCTGATGCTCAACTTTCAGTCTCAGAGAGCAGAGATGCTCAACTTTCAGTCTCAGAGAGCAGAGATGCTCAACTTTCAGTCTCAGAGAGCAGAGATGCTCAACTTTCAGTCTCAGAGAGCAGAGATGCTCAACGTTCATCCCCAGAGATCAGAGATGCTCAACATCCATTCTCACAGAGCAGAGATGCTCAACGTCCATTCTCACAGAGCAGAAATGCTCAACGTCCATCCTCACAGAGCAGAGATGCTCAACATCCATTCTCACAGAGTAGAGATGCTCAATGTTCATCCCCAGAGAGCAGAGATGCTCAACATCCATCCTCACAGAGGAGAGATGCTCAACTCTCAGTTTAGAGAGCAGAGATGCTCAACGTCCATTCTCACAGAGCAGAGATGTTCAACGTTCATCCCCAGAGAGCAGAGATGCTCAACTCCTAGCTTACAGAGCAGAGACGCTCAACTCCCTGCCTCACAGCTGAGTGCAGCAAGAGGCACTCCAGGCAACAAGCATCTGGTTTTTAGAGATGAAGCAACATAATCCACAGACTTTTAAATTTCTTCCCAAATATTATCTGATTAGGTTAATTGAACTTGGTATCATTAACTGAGAAAAAAATGTGTATTGTAATATCCGGGAATATTGATTATGTGATCATGTTTGAGGTTTATATATAATGTGACTTCCTCTGCTGCTACCTCTTAGAACCTCAGTTTTCCCATAAAGGGAAAAAATTGAATTGTCCGTTTGGGATAGCTAGGATAAAAATGAGATAATAGTACTAGCACCATGTCTAATCTAACAATCACTCAATACATTTACATACACTTATAGATATTAAGTAGTTAAATTTTAATAGCTAATGGATACTCTCAATATACCAATGTAAAATCTCTTAGATTATTCAAGTTTCCCCTCGCTCATTTCATGTGGGAATGTTGCTCTGCATATGTGAAGGAACACATGTGTAAATGCGTGTGGAGACCAAGGTTGACACTGAGAATCTGCCTCCGTCACTCTCCACCTCACTCACTGAGTCAATTCAAATGAGTTCAGAGCTTCCCCACACAGGGTACTCTGCATAGCCAGCTCCAGGGCTCCCCGTTTCTGTCTTCAAAGTGTTGACGAGTAAGCCACCATGTCCACTTGGCATTTACTTGGGTTCTGGAGAACTGAACACTGGTCCTCACATTTGCACGGCAAGTGCTTCACCCACTGAGCTAGTTCCCAGGTCCTATTTCCTCTATTTCTAATTACAAGTTTGAGGCAACAAATGTCATTTCTCTGTGTAATCAAGCTAAGCAGAGAGTATACAACAGAAACTTAGTTTTCATCATTTTATTTTTCATAAAAATCTGAGGAAGTCACAGAAGTCTTCCAAATGTTATTTCCTTTAACAATTAAGGGAGGGTGACAGCATCGATCTTATAACACAGGTGGAAATCTTAACTGAAGCACAACTGAAGGTCATGATAAATATTTACTGGTGGATAGGTCTTTAAATGAATGCAAAAATTTGGATATATATATATATACACATACATACATACATTTGCACATATATATACCATTTGATTCTTTTAGCTTTTAAATACATTTTGTTCACCTTAGCATGCGCACCTATAATGAGATTTACACAGTATAATGTATTTACTTGAGACAAATAGGTACTGTGGACTTCTTACTCATAAATACTTAGCAAGCTCACTAAATACATTGATTAACACAACAGATAACTATTGACTGTCTACTACATGATAGGAATGATTAAGGAGCTGGAGCCTGGCTAGTGAACAGGACTCAAGGGTTTCACTAAATAGCTAAAGTAGAAGGCAACATATAAGGAACAACAAAACAAAAAATCATATTATATTTTTGAAGGGAGTAAATATATAAAACTTAAAATACAGGATCTAGAGGTATGACTCAGCAGTTAAGAGCAATGATTGCTCTTCCAGAGGGCTAGGGTTTGAGTCCCAACAACCACATGGCACCTAAGAACCACCTAGAATTCTAGTTCCAAGGTATTTGATGCCCTCTTCTGGCCTCCTCAGACACTGTACAGAAATATACACAGGTAAAACACCATACATAAAATAAACAAATCCTTGAAAAAGTCAAATAAAATAGGAATCTAAATTCAGTAAGGGTAATAATGATAAGAAGGAAATTGTAGGGATATACTGTATTTCAAATAAGTGATTGGTGAGGATTCTGTGGGAAGGTAATATACGGGCAATAGCTTAAAGAAAGACAGGATGCTGACCGTGATGGAATCTGTGCTATGTGTATCTCAGACAGAGGTTACAGCAAAGCAAACTCTGAAGCAAGAGGGCACCTGGCAATGCCAAAAGAGGTCAAAAGCTTGAGAATCATGGGAGAGATCTGTGGGTCACATGGCAAGTCCTATGTCTTCTAGCCCGATGTCGCTATATCAACACTACAGAGCAAAAGAAGTCCCCAGTAGGGTTTGGAGCATGGGTTTTGGAGCATGGGTGTGCTCTGCTCACACTTTCTTTAGAGTTTCCCCTCTGCAGACTATGTTGAGAATAATATAACCCAGGGCAAAAGGCAGACACAAGGATTGTTGGGCACTTACCCTGTTTAGAGTTTTGTCAACGTGACACAAGAGTCACTTGAGAAGAAAGAATTTTAGTTGATAATTTCTCCTACAGAATTGGCCTGGGAGAAAGTCTGTAGGGCATCTGCTTGATTTATGATTGATGTATACTGGCCCAAATCATGGTGAGAGGTCCCAGCCCTGGGCAGGTGGTCCTGGATGGTATAAGAAAGTAGGATGAGCAAGCTATAGGGAGTAATCCACCAAGCCATGTTCCTCCATGGCCTCCGCATCAATTCCTGCTTCAAGGTTCCTGCCTTGAGTTTCTGCCATGGCTTCTCTCAGTGATGGCTTGTGATATGGAAATATAAGCAAAATAAAGCCTAACCTCCGCAAGCTGTTTACAGTTGTGGTGTTTTCTCACAGTGATAGAGACCCTAATAAGACAGCACTTCTGCAGTCTTTGAGGTAGTAATAATGACGATTTGAAGCCAGCTGCTGGCAGTATTAGCAACAGCAATACTGGGATCCCCAGGTCCTTTTTCAAATAAGTGTTTCCAGAGCCATTCTCTCTTCTTTTCCTCCCAAACACATCACTGCAATGTGCTTACGAGATGGAAGACACACCTTTTTCTACTGGGTATTTTCCCAATAGCATGCGATTATAACATTGTTTTTCTAACTCCAAACTTTCCTCTGTTAGATTTTCTTTGCATGTGGCTACCATCTCCTTCATGGCTTTGTCCCTTTCTGCAGCACAACTTCTCAAAAGTACTCACAATTACTAATAATATCATGAAAACCTGCCCAAAAGAATCCTTTACCCCAGACACCAGGTGTCCTCTTGAAATCATCAGTACTGCTGGAGCCAGGGTTCCATGTTTAGCAGCCCTGTCTAACTTGACTACTGTTTGCTTCTTTCCTGGAGTGTGTTGCTCACTCATTTCTATGGAAAATGGCCTTTTCTGGAATTTTATTCCCTCTTCATTATTTCTCTAAGTCAAAGCCAAAATTCTTTCCTTGGTTTTTGTTATCATCTAAATCCCTGCCACCCACAGAAGCTCTCAGCCTTTTTGACAGAAGTTCCAGGGAAAATACCCTGCTTAGAGCTCAACTCAAGGAATAGTCTCTCTCTTAGGAAGTGGTACAAACAGACTGTGCTCTCAAAGGGGACCGTGGATCCCCTTTCTCTTTGAAGTAGTTTGAGATGTAACCCCACAGCTGCTATCCGCCACTTTCCCCAGCACTGACCCAATGCAGGACTGTGATGCTGAGCCTCTAGGAGCAGAAGATGTAAACGTTCATCAGTCACCTGCCTCACGTGCTTTGCTGTAGTGGCATGAGCCTGACTAATAGAGTGTACTTCTAAAAATACTCGTGCACATATACACAAGTTCTGTATTATCCAGAAACACCCATGTAATGGAGAGGTGCCCTGCCTGTCTCTTCTTTAAGGAGCTGATTAAATGGTTCACAATAGAGCAGGGTGCTATTTGCTCTCATCCTCAATTTTCCCGATGATTCACCTAGAATATGGCTATCTGGAAACAGCTAAAATTAACAGAACAATTTAGAAAACCCACTGAGCTAAAGTTGCACTGTCGAGGCTAAAAGGAGGCAGGAAGATGAGTGACTCAGGGGAGTCTTAATGGGGTTTTAAGCCTTTCGTGTTTGTGCTTCCTCCATTTATGGATGAGGTGCTGTTCTCGTGGATGCTGTCAAAGTGCTTTTCTGGACAACTCATTACTTCAAATTGGGGAAGCAGAGAGCAGCTGTGGCGTGTTGGGAAGGAGTTAGGACAAGAAGCCAAATTTCCAGCTTGCAGTTTCTGGGGTTTCTAGGGACAGCTTTGGTGACATGGAGCCAGGACAACATTTGCTATGCCTTTCTTCACCCCAAAGGCTCCACAGAGGCCAGGCAAGCTCCTCATTTAAATTACCCTTAAGTGCTATAAAGGAAGGTTTGAGAATCCATCGGCCCAAGATGACATGGAAAGGGGCCTGCGGATGCAATCCAGTGATTATAATCTCCAGAGCATAGATCCCCCGGAGGCACCTGTGGAACACTCGTCAGATTCAGACACAAGAACCTCCCTGGATGAAAATTTGTATGAGTGGTAACCATCACCTTTGAAGACCTCTTTGCTTATCACAGGTTTTAGGGGGCCCCAATATCTTGAGCAGCCCCACTGTGCAAATATCTGGACAGAGATATTGTCCCAAGGGAGAAACTCCTAGGAACCAACCAACCTAAGATTCACACTTAGCTCTTCTGTCTCCCAGAATCTTCTAGAAAAGTGGGTGGTGGGTGTGCCATTTAGTGAAAGATGTTCCTGAATCAGTCTTGTTAGTATGGGGAACAAATTCTTCCTTTAATTCAGGGTAATGACATAAGTGAGCCTTGTAGCCAAGAAAAACAAAAGCAAGGAACTTTTGAGGAGGTTTCAGATAAAATGAGGACCTATGTGTAGGCATACACTCCCTCAATGGTGTCCTCTCCTAAAAGATGAGCGAAACTCATAGGATGATCCCTCTCCCTCTCCCTCTCTCCCTTCATTCATTGCTGGCAATTGAATCTAGGGCTTTTGCACCTAAGGATTTTCCATAAATACCTTCTAAAGGATCATGCACCTCCCAATAGTACCAGTATGAGCACTGAGCATTTGACATATAGAACTTCATCCAAAGTGAAGGCCCACAGCTACAGTAATTACTTGTATATTGCTTACTGCGACCATAATGTCTAATAGAAGCAACTTAAGGGAATAAGGATTCCTTTGGATTTCGGTGCATCATTGTGAGCAGCTCAGCTCACCTTAGGGGAGCATGTAGCAAGCAGTCCACCATCGTGGAAGCAAAGAGTGAATGCTGAATCAGGGACCAGAATACAAGTTCAAAAGACAATTTCTGCCCACCGGAAATTCTTCTCCACATCCTAAACCTGCCACAATCTTGTAAAGTAGGCTTATCAGCTGGGTATCAGCTACTGAAAATATGTGTCTATGAGAGATATTTCAGGTTAAACTTGTAACAACATCATATACACCCACCTGCAATGTGTTGGCACATGCAAACAATAGGATCTATGATAGCAGGCATGCACACACACACACATACACACACACATAGTGTGTACAGCAGTGGTCAGTGCCGAAGGAACACACCAACTTTTCTTGGTTTACGCTTACCTTTTTTTTTGAATTTTTTATTATTTATTTATTTATTACAGATTTCTGTCTCTTCCCCACCACCGCCTCCCATTTCCCTCCCCTTCCCCCAATAAAGTCCCCCCCTCCTCAGTCCGAAGAGCAATCAGGGTTCCCTGCCCTGTGGGAAGTCCAAGGAACCCCCACCTCCATCCAGGTCTAGTAAGGTGAGCATCCAAACTGCCTAGGCTCCCACAAAGCCAGTACGTGCAGTACGATCAAAAACCCATTGCCATTGTTCTTGAGTTCTCAATAGTCCTGACTGTCCGCTATGTTCAGCAAGTCCGGTTTTATCCCATGCTTTTTCAGATGCAGGCCAGCTGGTCTTGGTGAATTCCCGGTAGAACATCCCCATTGTCTCAGTGTGTGGGTGTACCCCTCGCAGTCCTGAATTCCTTGCTCGTGCTCCCTCTCCTTCTGCTCCTGATTTGGACCTTGAGATTTCTGTCCTGTGCTCCAATGTGGGTCTCCGTCTCTGTCTCCTTTCATCACCTGATGAAGGTTAATATTGAGGAGATTGCCCATATGATTGTCTTTGGATTCACCTTCTTATTTAGCTTCTCTAGGAAAATGAATTATAAGCTCAATGTCCTTTATTTATGGCTAGAAACCAAATATGAGTGAGTACATCCCATGTTCCTCTTTTTGGGACTGGCTTACCGCACTCAGGATAGTGTTTTCTATTTCCATCCATTTGTACGCAAAATTCAAGAAGTCCTTGTTTTTTACTGCTGAGTAATACTCTAATATGTATATATTCCATACTTTCTTCATCCATTCTTCCACTGAAGGGCATCTAGGTTGTTTCCAGGTTCTGGCTAGTACAAACAATGCTGCTATGAACATAGTTGAGCATATACTTTTGTTGTATGATAGGGCCTCTCTTGGGTATATTCCCAAGAGTGGTATTGCTGGGTCCAGGGGTCGGTTGATCCCGAATTTCCTGAGAAACCGCCACACTGCTTTCCAGAGTGGTTGCACAAGTTTGCATTCCCATCAGCAATGGATGAGTGTACCAGTTTCTCCACAACCTCTCCAGCAAAGGCTATCATTGGTGGTTTTGATTTTAGCCATTCTGACAGGTGTAAGATGGTATCTTAAAGTTGTCTTGATTTGTATTTCCCTGATCGCTAAGGAAGTTGAGCATGACCTTAGGTGTCTTTTGGCCATTTGAAGTTCTTCTGTTGAGAATTCTCTGTTCAGCTCAGTGCCCCATTTTATAATTGGGTTGATTAGCCTTTTACAGTCTAGTTTCTTGAGGTCCTTATATATTTTGGAGATCAGAACTTTGTCAGTTGCGGGGTTGGTGAAGATCTTCTCACAGTCAGTGGGTTGCCTTTGTGTCTTAGCGACAGTGTCCTTTGCTTTACAGAAGCTTCTCATTCTCAGGAGGTCCCATTTATTCAATGAGGTCCTTAATGTCTGTACTGCTGGTATATGTAGGAAGTGGTCTCCTGTGCCCATGTGTTGTAGAGTACTTCCCACTTTCTATTTTATCAGTTTCAGTGTGTTCGTACTGATATTGAGGTCTTTAATCCATTTGGACTTGAGTTTTGTGCATGGTGATAGATATGGATCTATTTTCATTCTTCTACAGGTTGACATCCAGTTTTGCCAGCACAATTTGTTGAAGATGTTCTCTTTTTTCCACTGTATACTTTTAGCTCCTTTATCGAAAATCAGGTGTTCATAGGTTTGTGGGTTAATGTCAGGGTCTTCTATTCGATTCCATTGGTCGACTTCTCTGTTTTTATGCCAATACCAAGCTGTTTTCAATACTGTAGTAGAGTTTGAAGTCAGTGATGGCAATGCCTCCAGACGATCCTTTGTTGTATAAGATTGTTTTGGTTATCCTGGGTTTTTTGTTTTTCCATATAAAGTTGATTATTGTCTTCTCCAGATCTGTGAAGAATTTTGATGGGATTTTGATGGGGATTGCATTGAATCTATAGATTGCTTTTGGTAGAATTGCCATTTTTACTATGTTGATCCTCCCAATCCAGGAGCAAGGGAGATCCTTCCATTTTCTGGTGTCCTCTTCAATTTCTTTCTTCAATGCCTTAAATTTCTTGTCAAATAGATCTTTCAAATCATTGGTCAGAGTTACCCCAAGATATTTTATGCTATTTGTGGCTATCGTGAAAGGTGATGCTTCTCTGATTTCCCTCTCTGCTTCCTTATCCTTAGTGTATAGGAAGGCAACTGATTTTTTGGAGTTGATCTTGTATCCTGCCAAATTACTAAAGGTGTTTATCAGCTGTAGGAGTTCTTTGGTAGAGTTTTTGGGTCGCTTATGTACACTATCATATCATCTGCAAATAATGAGAGCTCAACTTCTTCTTTTCTGATACGAATCCCCTTGATCCCCTTATGTTGTCTTATTGCTATTGCTAGAACTTCAAGCACTATATTGAAGAGGTATGGAGAGAGTGGACACCCTTGTCGTGTTCCTGATTTTAGTGGGATGGCTTTGAGTTTTTCTCCGTTTAATTTAATGTTAGCTGTCGGCTTGCTGTAAATAGCTTTTATTATATTTAGGTATGACCCTTGTATCCCTAATCTCTCCAAGACTTTTATCATAAAGGGGTGTTGAATTTTGTCAAATGCTTTTTCTGCATCTAATGAAATGATCATATGGTTTTTTTCTTTCAGTTTATTTATATGGTGGATTTGCGTTTGTTGAACCAGCCCTGCATCTCTGGGATGAAGCCTACTTGGTCATGGTGAATAATTTTTCTAATGTGTTCTTGGATTTGGTTTGCCAGTATTTTATTGAGAATTTTTGCGTCGATATTCATGAGTGAGATAGGCCTGTAATTCTCTTTCTTGGTTGGGTCTTTGTGTGGTTTTGGTATCAGGGTAACTGTAGCTTCATAAAAGGAATTTGGCAATGACTCTTCTGTTTCTATATTGTGAAATACATTAAGGAGTATAGGTATTAGCTCTTCTTGGAAGTTCTATAGAATTCTGCATTGAAACCATCTAGTCCTGGGCTTTTTTTGGAAGGGAGATTTTTGATAAAGGTTTCTAGCTCTTCACGACTAACAGGTCTATTTAGATTGTTCACCTGGTCTTGATTTAGCTTTGGTATATGGTACTTATCCAAAAAAATGTCCATTTTTTTTTGCATTTTCTAGTTTTGTGGCATACAGGCTTTTGTAGTAAGATCTAATGAGTCTCTGAATTTCCTCTGTGTCTGTGGTTATATCCCCCTTTTCATTTCTGATCTTATTTATTTGTGTGTTCTCTCTCTGTCGTTTAATTAGTTTGGATAGAGGTTTGTCGATCTTGTTGATTTTCTCCAAGAACCAACTTTTTGTTTCATTGATTCTTTGGACTGTTTTCTGGGTTTCTATTTTGTTGATTTCAGCCCTCAGTTTGATTATATCCAGTCTTCTACTCCTCCTGGGCGCATCTGCTTTTTTTTTCTAAAACTTTCAGGTGTGCTGTTAAGTCTCCCATGTATGCTTTCTCCTTTTTCTTTAAGTGGGCACTTAGTGCTTTGAACTTTCCTCTTAGCACTGATTTCATAGTTTCCCATAGGTTTGAGTACATTGTCCCTTTATTTTCATTAAGTTCAAGGAAGACTTTAATTTCTTTCTTTATTTCTTCCTTGACCCAGGTGTGGTTCAGTAGTTGACTGTTCAGTTTCCATGAGTTTGTCGGCTTTCTGGAGGTAGGATTGTTGTTGAATTCTAACTTTAATCTGTGGTGATCTGATAAGATACAGGTGGACACTGATATTATTTTGTATCTGTGGAGGTTTCCTTTGTTTCCGAGTATGTGGTCAATTTTCGAGAAGGTTCCATGAGCTGCAGAGAAGAAGGTATATTCTTTCCTATTTGGGTGGAATGTTCTATAGATGTCTGTTAAGTCCATTTGCTTCATTATCTCCAGCAGTTCTCTTACTTCTCTATTAGGTTTCTGTCTGATTGACCTGTCCATTGCTGAGAGAGGTGTATTGAAGTCTCCTACTACTAGTGTGTGTGGTTTGATGTCTGCCTTGAGTTTTAGTAGAATTTCTTTTACATAAGTGGGTGCTTTTATATTAGGGGCGTAAATATTCAGGATTGAGACGTCATCCTGACGAATTGTTCCTGTTATGAGTATAAAGTGTCCATCTTGATCTCTTCTGATTGATTTTAGTTTGAAGTCAGTTTTGTTAGAAATTAATATGGCCACACCTGCTTTTTTCTTAGGACCATTTGCTTGAAAGACCTTTTCCCAACCCTTTACTCTGAGTAGATGCCTGTCTTTGTGGTTGAGATGTGTTTCTTGCAAACAGTAGATTGTTGGATCCTGTTTTCATATCCAATCTCTTAGCCTGTGCCTTTTTATAGGTGAATTGAGACCATTAATATTAAGCGATATTAATGACCAGTGGTTGTTTACTCTGGATATTCTTATTGTTTTTGGAAGTAGAATTTGTGTGTCTCCCTTCTTTGAGTTGTGCTAGTGAAGGGTTGCTAGATGCCTCAGTTATTGTAGGCAGTGTTGGCAATATTGGATTCCTTGGGTTGCGATTTTCCTTCTATTACTTTCCGTAGGGCTGGATTCGTGGCTACGTATTGTTTAAATTTGTTCTTATCCTGGGATGTCTTGTTTTCTCCATTTATAGTGAACGAAAGCTTGGCTGGGTATAGTAGTCTGGGCTTGCATCCATGGTCTCTTAGCTTCTGCAGTACTTCTATCCAGGACCTTCTGGATTTCATTGTTTCCATAGAGAAATCAGGTGTAAGTCTGCGCGGTTTACCTTTATAAGTTACTTGGCCTTTTTCCTTTGCAGCTCTTAATATTCTTTCTTTAACCTGTATATTTTGTGTTTTGATTATTATATGGCGAGGAGATGTTTTTCTTTGATCCAGTCTGTTTGGTGTTCTGTATGCTTCTTGAATATTCAAAGGAATATCTTTCTTTATGTTGGGAAAGTTTTCTTCCATAATTTCGTTAAAAATATTTTCTGAGCCTTTGAGCTGTGACTCTTCTCCTTCTTCTATTCCTATTATTCTTAGTTTTGTTCTTTTTATTGTGTCCCATAATTCCTGAATGTTTTGTGATGAGAATTTGTTGACTCTGCAGTTTTCTTTGATCAGTGTGTTTATTTTCTCTATGGTGTCCTCAGAATCTGAGATTCTTTCTTCTATTTCTTGTATTCTATTGTTTATGCTTGTTTATGTAGGTTCTGCTCGTTGACCTAGATTTTCCATATCAAGCTGGTCCTCAGTTTGTGTTTTCTTCCTTGCTTCCATTTCAGTTTTCAATTCTTGAACTGTTTCCATTACCTGTTTGATCATTCTTTCTTGGTTCCCAGGGTATTATGTACATATTTACTCATTTCTTCAAATTTTTGGTTATACTTCTCATCCATTTCTATAAAGGCATTTTTCACATGTTGTTTAAGGGACTCTATTGCTTTCATAAAGTCAATTTTTTCCACATCTTCTGTGTTAGGGTGTTGAAGACCTTCTGTTGTAAGATCATTGGGTTCTGGTGTTTTCATGCTGTTTTTCAGATTATTGGGTGAATTCTTGCCTTGGTGCCTGCCCATCTCCTCCTATTGATGCTATCTAAGGGGTCTGTTAAAACTGGTTCAGGTTTCCCTGCTGGCCAGGGGCTCCTCTTACAAAATGTTCTTGCTCCATTTCCTGGTTCCTGCCGGGGGCCAAGATCCCTCTCACCCCTCAGAAGGGTCTTCAGGAATAGGACCCGGCTCCTCCTTTACCAGGGACCTCCCCAACCAAAGTCCTACCTTTTTGATTTAATTGTAGTGGGGCGATCTGCTCTCGGTGTTGCGCGCGATCCCTGCAGCCTGCTTCTGCTGCCAGGACGGTTCCCGCAGCCTGCGGCCTGTGTCCTCTGCTGCTGCTCTGGTCCCAGCCAGTCCCAGCAGGCCGCCTCCGCCGTCCGGATTCTGGCTGCCTCCGCCCTACGCTTACCTTTTCTGTGTGACATTCTTCCTTCCAAGTCAATTAAGGGTCATCTGCGTTGACTGCTCACACAGCTTAGATTCCACAAGGCTGATTCATTTTCTTCTTGGTTCGGTTTTCCATTCCTGCTGAAATGAGGAAGAGCTGTACCCTTTCAATGTCTAGACTTACTGTAGACAAGAAAGGGTTACTCCTTAGATCTCTCCCAGGACATGCAATGTGGATAAATCCTGCCTTACTGCTTCATTAGCTGAAGCATCAGCCTGGCCCTATTCAGGAGATTTTATCGTTTTTCCATGAAGAAGTCTATTTTGTAACCTGTTATTAAGCCTAACATTTTCCCTGCATTATGATCACAAAGGATCGTGTTTGCCTCTTCTCACCCCCACACCATTCTGCCTTTGATGCAGTTTGAACAATAAAACAGTAGTTTCGCCTCCTAACAATTCAGAACTAGATTTGTCCTGTCAAGAGTCACATTCCACTAGAAGTAGAGAGGAGTGTCCTTCTGTCATTCTCCAAGGAATATACCCACTGGTCAGCCTCTTTTTCAGAAAGCTAAATAAGTCTCTCCAACTGGATGTAAAATAGTCTATACAGATAAGATGGGGTCTTAAGAAGATCAGACATATTTGATATATCTTTGTATGTACTACCGATGTCTTCACTGTGGGTTGTTTTTTAAGTAAATTAATGAATGGTTGAATACATGGAGACAGCCAAACTTTCAGTGAGCTACAAAGACAGAAAAAGAAACTTGTGAAGAGAACAATTTCTTGCCTTAGTGAGAACTGGTTTTCTCAACTGGGCACTACTGATTATCTGGTAAAGAAGATGTCTTGAGCAGGGAGAGGAGGGGAGGCATGGAAGCCAAGGCAGGGCTCGCATCCCTGGACACAGCAGCATCATTTCACATCATCAGGCTCTGGCTTCTAGCCACCAGGTGCCATTATTAATAACCAAATATGCCAGTGGCACTGCCAGATGTTTCCAAGTGGTAACACTAAGGGAGAAAAGAAGTAGGGTAAAATTACCCCTGCTCAAGAACCACTGGATCAGAAAAATCAATTTCCTTTTAACTGTAGAGACTGATGAAAATTAGAATTCTTTTAACATCTGGAGATATGATGTAAAATGTGAAGGACCATGCTGCAAATAACAGTCTATGGTTAAGCAACTTTAGTTCCCCAAATAATTTAATCTGCATCACACAGAAGAGTCCAGATTGTATAAAAGCACATGATGGACTACATTCCGTTCCTTGCAATTATTCTTCTAATCAAAATGAGTCAAATCTAGAGAGGAATGGCACAAACACCGAGGTTCAGCATCAATGTAAGCAAGTTCTGGGCTCCCCAATACAGCACAGTGCCTTCTGAAGTTTGGGTCTTGAATCTCCCCTACCCATGTGTTAAAGACTTGGTCCCCTTCGTAGTCCAACTGACTACTGAAACAATATAGATGGTTTATGTATCACTTGGTTGCTTCTCAGAGGCCGAGAGTGGACCCTCATTGCTGAAGACACAACACACTTAGGACATATGAGTTGCAGACTCAAGTTGGAGCCTGCTAGAAGGCCTCTTTTCTATTGTCTATGATTTGAGAAAATATTACGTAAGCTGCCCATGGAGAAAAGCAATTAACAGCCTGACTCAGCAGAACAAGCTATGAACCAGGGCAATTACCATCATGGCAAGCTATGCATAAAGGTGCAAAAAATGTTGTTCACGTGCTGGTGGCAAGCAACAGTTATCTATTTGGACAAGAGGGAAATCATACCTGGTACTAGAAACCTAGCCAGCTTCCTGGTGAAATTATGGACCTTAGAAAAGAGTCTACTACCACCACGTTGTTAGAACATCATCATTCCTTACTACAGTCTAGTTCACGCTTATACTCACAGGCAACTGCAATTACCATCTCTCATTAAAGAGGCTTCTGTTTATGACAAATGAAGACCATCACAGGAAATCACAACAAGATGCAATACAGAGACCAACAGAGTGTGCAGAACCCAGCCCTAATGGATACATCTATATCACAGCTACTGGAAGAGGTTAAAGTTTTAAGAGCCAGAAAATTAGGAAATCTTCTGTGAAATAGTCTCTCCTAGAAATGGATGCATAAGCCAGGTTGGAACAATAGCAATAGCAGTGCACATGCTAATGTGGAAGGGGGAAGTAGTTTGGGGTTCCACCCTTAGGCAAAGAACTACAGGCAACTACTATGTAGGGACCAGAGGAAGCTCTGGGTGAGTGAAGTCCTGAGTGTATGTGCAGTTGGACATGGCAAAGTTCAGGGGTCTAAGACCAATTGTATCATGAGAAATTGACACAGCCTTTCCCATACAAGCCAGGCTCAAGAGGAATGGCAAGGCTTTCCTTGGGAGTCCCAGTATGGGTTTTATGAATGATTAACCAATTTATGCAAAGATTAGCCACTTCAGCTTTTTCCTCACAGACATTGACAGCCCAAGAACCTGTTCTCCTATAGACACCTCCCATCTACTCACTAACCCCTCCCCCTGTACTGTACGCAATAAATAATCTGAGGTTCCAGGTCAGCAGTAGCAGTAGCAATAAAGAACATCAGTAATCCAGCTTCACTGTATATGTGGCTGTCCTTTCTTCATTCCCTTGCCACCCTAGGCAGGGTTGCAGGACCCTAGCCATGCAGGACACAATGTCATTGATTACTGGAAGAAAGAGGATTAGCCTTTCATAAGGATAACTCCCTTATCGATTGTCCAATGCAGAGTAGGCAACCTTGAAATCATATACATAAACAAAAACAAACTCAACAGGTGTGTATGTGTGTGTGTGCATACACACACATATATATGTAACAGATACAGTTAAAGAAAAAGAGGCAAAAAAGAAAAAGGCTATCAACTTGAGAGTGGGGAGTAGTTTGAGGTAGGGAGAGAGAGAAAGAAGGGGGGAGGAAGGGAAGAAGGGGGGAAGAAAGGTATCTGGGAAGAACTGGAGGGAGAAAAAGGAGGGGGGAGTGATACAATTTTCTTTCAATTAAAAACGTTTAAAAATAAAACCAATTGTATATAATATACAATAATTTAAATGTTTATATATATAATTGGCTTTACTTTTAAATGTTTTTAATGTATGTGTTTTACACACACACACACTCATATTCATAGTAATTCAAGCAGTACTGCTGCAAGATTGTTGAGATGAAAAGTCAACCCCAATGAAAAATCTTTAAAATTGGGGGATCATGCTTTCGAAAGGAATCACGAGGGTCTTGATCTCTTTGTTGCTCTCTCCTGCTTCCTGCCTATGAGATGAGCAGTCTTGTCTCTCCACAAGCTCCTGCTGTGGTGAGTTGCCTTAGTACAGGTCCCAAAGCTCAGGTCAATTGATCCTGGATTGAGGCAAAATAAAAGTTATCTCTTTATAAACTGACTGCTACAGGCTTTTGTTGTTGTTGTTATAATGATGGACGCACCATGAAAAAAATGCCTATAGATAAATAAATATACTGTACTACTTGTTTTAAAATTTTTCAGTGTTGCTCTTAGGTTACGTGTTCAGACAACACAAATAATATAATAATGAAGGGGCAGGAGGAAACTTTGGAAATATTATGGATATACCTATAGCCTCATGATGGTGATAACTTCACACATACATTCACTAAATCATATATACCAGTGTACAGCTTTTATACGTGATAGTATAATTCAATAACGGGTTTAAAAGGAAAACAATGCTTGTTCCATGCATTTGTAACATTTTACTGAAGGTATTAGGACAATGAGTCAAGAAAACTACAAAAAAGACACTAGAGTACAAAGGAATAAATAAAATAAAATAAATCAAAGTTAAATACATAAAATACTCATAGAAAAAGTATTATATGTAGTTTTGCTTCACTTGGTAGCATTTGTGTAACTGAGCCATTGATATGTTCTGTGAGGACAACTTGGTTGAAACAGAAGGTGGACCCAGGGACAAAGGCTACCTCTGTCTTTACATGCTCTTAAACTCAGCCAGTAGACAGTGCTCGGCTTGAGACCCACACCCAAATGTCAGCTGGGTGGATGATGGGAAAAGAATGAATGATTATGGATTCCCTTTTTCGGTTTATTTCTAAGCTCTAAAAAAAAATAAAATAAAATTCGTTCTATGTTTTTGAAGATTATTATAAAGTGAAATGTGAAGTTTTTTTTATAAGAATTTAGTTTTCTTTTACTGTATGTTTCAGGTTTCTTCTGCAGTTGGTTGGTTATCCCTTAACCAACATTTGTGTAATGGAAGAAGAAAAACTGTTTGGGCGACTATAGGACCTGCATGGTATTCTAAGTCTGTGTAGATCTGTTTTCTGAATGCTAAGATACATGAATAAATTTGTTTATTTAAAAAATTCTAATGTAATTTACAAATGATTTCCCTGCAAGAATTTAAATCCAAAGAAATTAAACAAGTTCATAAATATACATGACATATGACACTGTTGTTGATGAATTATGTTTGCGCTACACGAAATTGTTTTTGAAGGACAAAAATTTGCTCAATATGGCAATTTTATGCAGTTCAGTTCAAAAGAAGAGTCACACAAAGACGGGGTGGAAACTGCCTCTGAAGGACCGAGCAGGTGCCAGCTCCTGTCCTCAAGACAAAGGAGTTCAAGTCCACTGGTTTTTTATTGTTGCCATTTCCTTCTTTTGTTGCAACACTGAAGATGAAATTCTGGGCTTGTGGATGCTTTGCAAGTTGCACCCTGAGTTCTTGGTGTAGTAAGACAGGATATCATTGTGTAGCCTTGACTGGCCTCAAATTCGCCATTCTTTTGTCTGCCTCCTAAATGCTGGGATTGCAAAATACCCAGGCCAAGTAATCTACAGCTTTCCCAGTTCGTTCCCAGGGAAGGAAACTGTGGCATCGAAGGACAGAGGACATACTGTGAGTCCCGTCATGTGTCAGAAGGAATCAACGCCCATCATTCTTACCGGCTGCTTCTCTCCAACTATGCAGAGCCCCCTGACCACCCAGAGCTTTCAAGGACGAAGTAGTAGCTACCACTAAATTTGTTAAAGTCTTACTTCATTTTCTATAGTTAGAACAAGGCCCTAAAGCAGGCTGCCTTGTGGGTTTTATTTAGGTTCATAGTCCTGGAAACTCTAATAGGTGAGGGCCTTCTGAGAACATCAGACATGATGAATGTCATCACGCTGGGAGTCTGCATGAGCTCACACGGTTACTGTTAATAAGAGCCCAGTCTTCTAAAAGCCAAAGCAAAGTCAAGATTCCCTTCTGCCTTCAACAGCTCAGTAGGCATACTTCCCTGAAGGATTATCCATTTCAACAGCAGGGCCCTGGGTCAAGCTTCCAGCGTATAACTGTGTGGGATACGGTCAAACCATGTTTAAAATCAATCCCTTGTATGAGTCACTAGCAATACACCTTCTTTGTTAGTCTGCTTCTGTTTCATTTTGTTTTCAGCTTTCATCTTTGGTCAAACTCTAAACATTTGCCTATCTCTGAGTGGGCATCTTACAAAGAGAGTTGAATACAGGAATGAGTTCTTCAGCTCTACAAAGCGCTGCTAAAGTTGCTGGGAAAATACCTTATAAAAGAGATTTCTTTAAACGAAAGTTAATTGTCTATTCATCTATACTGGATTATGATTTCATACATTATGGGAATTTGTTTTTTTTTAACTTAGAGTCTTAAGACTTTAAACAATACTTTTATTTATAAAACACATATCAAAGCAATAAAAAACCCAAAAAACTACATTATCAAATATTTTATAAACCTCATTGAAAGCCATTTCCTTTCAATATTAGGAACGGGCTGTTCTTCAGTGATAGTGACAGAGGCTTCTGAATAGTAAAACAGGGAAAAGAACTGGGATTTTAGCTTCCTGCTCATCTGGCGGGCAGGTCTATTTCTAAGGTGGTTTGGCTTCCAGATTCTGCAGCTGTGGTTCCCCTTGTCCCACTATAGTGTGCTGTATTTGAGCCATTTGGGAAATGTCTCAGTACAGTTCTCAAAGTGGGGCGCTCACAAGAGAGACATCAGACATTTGGGCAATGTCTCAGTGCAGTCCTCAAAGTGGGGTGCTCCCAAGAGTGGCATCAGCACCTGGCAACTCGCTTCAGATGCAGATTTGTGGACACCACTGCAGCATCATGGAAGAAAGCTGTGGGTAGTGCCACCAGATACTGACACCGAAGTCTGGGGATGGCACCCGGCCTTCTGACTCTTAGCACGCACTTTCCGGGAGAGATGTTCATTTGTGCTAAGAATCCCGAATTGGCGATATCTCTCCTGGGAAGCTGCTGCCTTTCTTCCTCTCTAGGACTGAGAGTTTAGTTTAGTCATGCTGAGGAGTTAGGCTTTTCCTGTTCACCTCTGAGGAGAACATAGAGGGAAGATGATTGAAGGCTTTGGGAATCCACTGTTTTGATCAAGAGAATACCTCTGATTTAATGGCCCTGGCATTTAGGGACTTTGACTAGAAGAGTGAAGAAAAAAGTGTGGCTTCCACCCTTCATGAGCACAGGCTAGACCCCATGGCACAACTATCAGTTTATTTAATTCTTTATTATTCATCTTCTAAAAGCTGCAAGTGCAAGGGATTGAATTCTGCCAACAATTTGAGTGATCCTTTATGCAAGACTTTCCCATCGGAGGGCTACCTCAAATGCACCCTATCCATACCATGCCTGCTGTCTTGTGCAATACCCTAAGTAAAAGTGCCACTTAAGTCATTCTTGGACTCCTGAGCCATGGGTGCTGTGTGACATTTAAAATGTGACCACAAATTTGAAGTAATTTTTATGAAGTCATAGATAACTAAATAGGTGAACTAGCACTAATGTCTATCTTACTTGTACCGGATTTGGTGGAGCAAACACATTTTTTTAAAAGTTCAAAACAATTGAACTTGAATCTATTCAAATATATGATTATGATTTAATGATCAATTTCCAGAACAAATATAAAACAGGGGAAAAAAGTTTTTAAAGCATACCCCAGTGATTTAATAAACAAAATCTAGACCAAGGAATCAATAAAAAAAAGAAAGAAATGAGGACTTTAGATAAAAAAAGTAAGTCTTATCAATATATTAAAACACACTATATTTGAACTAGACCAAGGAATCAAAAAAAAAAGAGAGAAAGAAATGAGGACTTTAGGTAAAAAAAAAAACTTAAGTGAGTCTTATCAATACTTTAAAACACATGAACTATATTTGAATTCTAATCTGCACAAATTGAAAATCACAGGAGACAATTGCAAATATTTAAACACTGAACACTGATTGGAGAATTTGGAACATTAAGTGGATACTGTTAGCTTTTGCAAGTGTGATAGAAGAATCATAACTATGCCTACAAAGTTTTCATTCCGTAAAGGTACATGATAAAATACTGTGAAAGGAATCATGATTTGGCTCAAAGTGGAATTTAGATATGAAATTTCCCACACAGACTCTTGTGTTGAAGGCTTGAGCCTCAGACAGTGGTAATGTGGAGAGATGAGTAGATCAAGAGGGCATTACCCACTGATAGATTAATCCATTGATGAGGAATTGACACCTGCATAGCTGAATGGCTGTTATAAAATAGGATGCACCTTTGCAGGGTCTGTCTCTTCCCAGGCATCTTCCTGCCATGATGTCTGCTCACTTTGTCAAGTGAGCTTCTTTCTTCTGCTGGGCCCCCTACCTTCCTGCCTTGCTATGGTCTTACAGTAACAAAGCCAGACAAGCAGAGATCAAACGCTTCAAAACCACAAAATATAAAACTACTTCTTTGAAGTTGTTTCCAACAGGTATTCTGCTGTAGCATTGGAAATCTAACACAAGGGAGTGTAAAAACAACATTGACCATTGTTTTCTAAGTCTCGATGAGAAGCCAGGAAAGGGAGAGTTCATGGCAGTCTATCCCTTACTTTTTTGTGTCATTGTTGCTTCCTATCATGAAGACTACTCCTTGTCTTTTGTGTGAGGGAGTCATAGAAGCACCGAAAAGCAGTGTGTATTTAAGAATAGTGCGGTGCTACAGCACAGACAAACTGAGGACAGGACATGAGCCATGCTTCCTTCCCTTAATCTCACTGGCAGCTCGCAGGAGGAGGTATGAGATGGTTCTCTTGGATGTATAAATGAAATTATTGTAATTTCCATTCAGTTCTAGCCTCATCTACTTAAAAGTTGTCATTAGTGCATAAGCATATTATATGTAACTTATAAGTAAATATCATGTGTAGTATCTGGTCACATGGACAAGAGCAAAGGGACTTTTAAATAAAGCAAGAGGAGGACTCTATGTGAAAGTGGCTTCCCCCAGGATGCTGCTTGTCTGAAAGAGCATCTCCTTGCATTGCTGAGTAAATGGCTGTGCTATTCTAGAGTCAAAGCAGACAAGCTTCTTTACCATGGTAACTGAGCCAGAGTGCCTAACAGCCCGCACAATGCCAAGCATGTTCTAGGAACGTAAGTATGAGTCAGAGACAGGGCAGGAAACATCTCTAGCTTTGGCCTCATGGAACTTAGTTACCTAGATCTTTTTGAGACTGAAGGGTTCAGTGTCTGACTCCAGGTGGAAATTGAATCACACATGGGCTCCCATAGTTCAGAAGACAGAAAAGTGTGTGGATGGGAGGGGCAGCCTCCATCAAGAATTTCACGAGAAACTTCAGTTAAAGAGGGCTTTGGAGAATGTCAGTATCTATGGACATGGTATATCTTCCACAACTGTCTTCCTGCTTGGTGGAGAAAAGAAAACTGATGGCAGAGAAAAGAAGATCAATGATAGAAATATTCTCATTGCACAATAACCATTATCTGTTTCTGCCCAGAATAAAACAAAGGACTATGTTCATACAATCAAACTAGTAGCCAATCATGGGAAGCCGTGTACTATTATGTGCTACTAAAATTCTTTTTGTCTTAGAAGAACAAAGCTAAGAACTAGGCATAGAAATATGCTAAACAGTGAAAAGAACATATCAAAGAGATGTCATGAAAGCTGTGGTTGATCTGTCAGTGACAAAAAATAGGTCAAAGTTTTGTAGGTCATTCATAGCCTGAAAATGTTAACTGTTTTATCATCTTTGATGAATGTGACTGCATATATCAAAGTGTGACATATTAGTACTTATGTGAGATTCAGTTTGTCAATAGATACTTCCAAAATCTATTGCTTTTGAATTTCTCCTTTTATTTATCCTGTGTTTCTGGGGGGGGGGCTGTTAGGTCTCAGCTGAAAAGATTCTCACTTGTGGCATCTTGCAATCATGATTTCAGGGTGGGTAGGGATGGAGTTCTTTGAAGATTTCATTCATATATTTGGCCCTTGAGAAGGAATGGACAGGAGCAACTGAATTTGAATTAGTGCCATTCCCACACAATACCCCATGAATGCCAGTTTGGGTTTCTTTAAAACATGGTGGTTTTGGGATCATTAGACATCTCAGGGGTGGGCAACTTCATCCACGGTAAGAAAATCAGGAGAAAGCTGCCACCTCACACCGTAGTGTAACTGGTTCTGTGTTATTCTGGCTGAAGAACCAGAAGCTGCCTCATTCAGAGAGATGGAGCAACAGACTCTGGACTCTAGAGTAAGATTGTTTCCCTATATAACAAAAGAAAGAACCGATGACAAGCACCTCATGATGAACTAGTCCGAAGTCGCATAAGATGCCCCCCTGGCAGAACTCCCAGGGGTGAGCCGGGAGCTGGTCGTTTGCAGTAGGTAGCTGTGGAAAATGTGAAAACGCTCTGAGGAGTGGGAATCACTCTAGTGACTCTGGTAGTGACTGGATCTTTTACTCAAACTTTTGGATTCTGGGTTTCAAAGAGAAAAAGAAAATTCCACTATGGGTTCAGATCCAAAAGTCTTTTGGAATAGTTATTACATATGAGCCTTGCTGACCAAGAAGTACAGCCATTCCCTACTAGAATAACTGTCCTCTGGGACTGTTTACAATGATCTCTGATATGAGACTTGAGAAATTACCTCAGCCCTCAGCAAAGTCCAGAAAGGAGAAAGAATTTAAGTCAATGAACTACACAGGAGCGATCCAAGGCTTCTCTTTTAAGGTTCGCCTGTGTCAGGAATTTTGTGGTAAGTCAATCCAACACTCGCGGTTCTGAGAATGAGAAGGCAGGTCTCCCATTTCCAGTCATATGGCCCCCAGAAGAGACAGGAGTTCTGATAGATGTCCATTCTCACTTACCTCCTGCAGGCTACGAACAGGAGGTCAAGCCACACAATATTTCTTGGCATTAATAAAGTGCAATCTCTGTGGGAAACCAAGAAAAGAGCATGGGAACCTAGTCTGCCTTTAAGCTGAGGAGAAAACTTGAAGGCCCAACTAAAAGGGCAAGCAGACACCTGGGATTTCACAAACTCCCCTTGAGTCTCAAGCTCAGTGTGTCCTGCCTTCCTGCTGCAAAAGTCAGCACTCCAGCTCTCTCCCCTCTGAAATAGAGAGTACGCCATGATGCAGCTAGAATTACAATTTCTTCCTAATGTCTTGTTTCCAAGAGCAATCTGCTTATAATACAATTGCATGAATTAGCAAATAAAATAAGTTAACAAATAAAAATTAACCCGGGGGTGGTAATGCAATATCAGTGTTCAGCCCAGGCACAGAATAGAGCTGCAGTGAAGAAACTTCTCATAAAATAAAGTAGCAAAGAAAATGACTTCTATCTCCCATTATCTGGGCAGGAGCTTGATGGCCCAATTTGTACAGTCTTGAAGGTAAACAATTTTAAGCCACATCAATTAGGATGTGAAATGAATTACAATGACCCATTCTCCTCCCTGAATGATATAATATCCACAGGATCCAAACACAGAAGACATCATAGATGCTGTAAACACAGAGTCTGTGATGGCTTTAAGCTGTATTATGTTAGGACTTAGGACCATGAGGAATTCTGGCTGTTGTGTCTCTAAGAAACATTGCAGGAGAGAAAAGCAAGATGAGTACGCGATGCACGGAAGGAGAAATTTTTCTTCCTCTTATTATCATCAGTGACTACGTTGTGGGCAGTTTGAAACTGACACAAGATACATCCATCTTGCCTTGAAAGGCGACCGTCTGTTGCTCTGATTTAACGGAAAGTCTGCTTCGGGAAGACTCCTGTGAGAACGACATACAGTTGGAGAGGCGCGTGAATTAATCGGGAGCTGAACTGCCCTCTCTGGTCATGAAGAGTCATTCCTTTTTAACCTTTACATTTATCCTTGCCATTCTCTTGTGCTTTAATTCAATATTCGTTTTCAGGACATCCTAGAAAAGTCAGTCATTATTCTTATCCAGATGCAAGTGGATTGAATGGTTTTCCCTAAGTTCGGTGCAAAACCATGGGCAAGGGACAGGATTCGAGAGCCTCGTAACACAAGAGATTTTGTTCCTTCTCTAACAGACTCATCGAGAGTTTTGGAAGATTATGACAACATTTTAAAGATACCCTTGCATTCAATAAATAAATAAATCTGTATGAAACTATAGACTCAGTTACTTCTTCTGAAAAGGGATATGAGCATGTATTGTCATGTTGTGACAAAGGACAATTAAGTCAGAAGCTAGGGGAGAAAAACTGGCCTTCTTCTTCAGTGTTTGTCTGAAATCAGGCAAGGTTAAATCACAGCAGACAAGAGGACTGAAGGTTATATGCTTCAGGGCTTCATGCCCCTTGAGACAGTAGGAAAGGGGAGATCAGAGAGGAGGTGGTGAGGAGTGTTATTAGACTTGTATTCATTTCATGTGGCTGCTCAAACTAAATAACATACCTGAACATCTCAGTGTTTTATTTTCTCATAGTTCCTCAGATTAGACATCCACAATCAACTTTAGCAGGGTACATTACTTCTGGGGCCATAATGGATAATGTTCTGTGTCACTGGCCTAGATTCTTGTAGTCGCCCACAAGAATTCCCTGCCTCATAGATGTTTTCCCCCAATCTCCATTTCCAATGAACACTTTTCCCTCTCTTCCTGGCAGCTTATTTTCTCTCAAAATATACTACTTAATGGAGTACAGTGACACGCACTTGAACTTCTAACATTTCGTAGGCCCAGGAAGGAGGATCACAAGTTCAAGGCCATCCTCAGCTACTTAGATTCAATCTCAAACCTAAGCCAAAAACAATCAAATAAAACCTTCCATACTTGATTAAGCCTTACCAAAGTCTTACCCTAATGACCTGATCTGAAAATAACATCTCTAAATAAGGGCTCATTCGGGAGCATTGGCGTTTAGACTTCCAAAAAATCACAACTCATAACAAAAAAACAAAAGGTCCCTAGGAAACATTCAGTCAAGTGCTTCTTTTGGGAAACCCCCAAAATGTGAGCCTATTTCCACCTTGTCTGAAGATCAGAGAGTTTGAGGTTGCTCAAAATTGTTGACAACAACCAGGACTATTTATCCTGATTGAGGGTGTTGGTGTTACTTGGTCCTTTTGACATTATGATGGCCCTCATAGGGAGATCCATCCTGACAAATGGTCAGAATATGCAAGCAGACTTCTGCTCCTTCTTTTGTATTTGGAGGTTTCACCTGGGGAGTGGCTGCCTTCACGATGCTTGATCTTGATCTAGGGTGGCTTCACTGCCTGAACAACAGAAGGCTAATGACTTATTTCTCAAAGTATTGAAGCAATTAACTGCTTGAGTTGTCCTTGGTATCATGCTAAAGACCTCTCTCCCCCTTTTGTATTGGGGTATAAAAGAGTATGGAAAATTAAACACAAGCAAGTGATTTCAGGATTCACTGTAACTCCCTCCCAGTACTATGCTGTGTGTTCTGTTTTATTACATTTACTCGTGTCTTTGGCCTCTTTACTAACCTTTCTGATCCCCATGCCTCTACCCTGGCGAGTGCTACTTTATATCGAAGTTGGACTCTGACAGTGCATACAATATAAACCAGTCTTATAACTGTCTATTATAAATGTGGGATAATAATGGTAACAAAGTCATTGGTAACAAGGACTACATGATAATTACTAAGCAATATGTTTAGCACATGGTGAAGCTCTCTGCTAATGAGCTCAAGAATGATCAGGGCAAATCAAGGATACTTTGAAGCAAGGCTTTTTATTTCTAGGAGGCACTGAGCTATGTGCATTCCTGGGACACTTATAGGATAGGTACTGGCCTCCCATAAAATAATTTCTGCATATGTGTAGAATGAAAACTAGTGTTTAACATATGGGAACTTTCTAGTGAAAAAGGGCCATTACCACACATCAGTAGATACCCCAAACTCCCATCCCAACTTTCAAACAGATAATTTAGGATTCTGCTTCTATTTGTAAAACTTTAAATTGGAGAAATTATTAACATAAATGTGGGGCAACAATTGTAAGAATTACTTGATCTCAAAGTGATGGCAAAGCTTTTTTATGAACAAGCATTGTGTTTTTGACCAAGTTATGCTGGCTTAAATTATTTATTAGGGGGTTGGGGGAGGAAGAAACAAACAAAAAGTAAAAAAAAATATTCTTTAATTGCTCTAACAATTATAGCATTCAAGATGGGTTAGCTCCAGAGTTGCTATATAACAGTGTATACATTTAACAACCCAACAATTATATTATGATACCTGTATTATGCATACATTTTTTTAGGAGACTAGCGCTCCTCTTAAATATTCTTCCCACTGAAATTAAAACCAAGAAATACAGGATGCTTTGCAAAGTCTCTTTACAAAAGTATTGGCTATGACTATTTTCACAACTGTGTTGATGGTTTTTGAGTGTAAACATGCCTTAACTCATTATATACATTATATATATTAGTCATGTCCAGACTTTCAAATATCAATAGTACTTCACAGTTATTTGAAAATATATTCAAATACAGTAAATCAGCAAGAGCATCTGTAATGATCTGTTCTGTCTCTTTAAGAGACAAGCCATACCCACTAACTTCCCCCCCACACACACAGGTTGATATTTAGCTTCCAGCCTGAGTTCCTTCTCTTTTCCATCTCCCTCTCAAAGAGGCAGCTTCTGCCTCTCTCCACTTTTCCTGTTACCCCTTCTGTCTCTCCCTTCTCTCTCCCTCTCTCTCCTTTTCTCTCCCCCTCCATTCCATACTTCCATAACCCACTAATAAATATTTATCCTCACTCTGCATGGTGTGCCCTGTAGGGTTAAGCCAGCCCCTTTAGGGGGCGGGTTTGCCTCGGGCGAATGTATACTGATAAATCGGGCGCACGGGAGGCTGCTCGGCCCTTTTCCTGCTTCCTGTGCTATGCCGGAATCTTGGTTCTGTAAGGTTATTTAACCATTAAAACTGTATATATTCTTTACTATCTGCCTGCATTTATTTATGCCACTACAGTGCCCCCCATGTCTCTGTCTCTTGCCTACTGCCACGTGCCTCCCTGCCCTGGATCAGCCACTGCTCAGGGGCCTGCAGCAGTCCCTGCCTGGGACTGGCTGCTCTCAGGGTCCACTGTCCACTGCCACTGCTTGGGGCCCTGCAGCATTTCTGCTGCTTGCCACCACCAGGGATCCTGCAGCATTTTTAATTTTTCCATTACAGCATCCCCAATAATAAACATAAAATGTTGTCTTTCTTACATCATTGCCAGTCTAGGAATGTAAAGATGATGTCTATCTATCTAACTATCCATCCATGTATTTATCTATTAATATCATCTATCTATGTTACTGTTTAAAAAATTAATAGTGAAAAGTATATCATTATAATAACAGAGGAAGAAAAATTATCTAGCTCTCAACTATAAAGGAGGCATTAGAGAAAATAAGAACAAAAATAAGTTTTTCCAACAAAATATGCAATAAATATAGTAATGCATTTATAATTATCAAGTAATTAATTACTAAACATTTAGCTTTATTTAGATATCATTTTGTAGAAGCCCAAAACTCTGAGCCTTTTTCCATCTTAACCAAAGGTCAGAGAGTTGGAACTTGCTTCTACTCCTTCAAGGTTATTGTGTTTCTACCTCAAACAAAGGTCCCCCTAGAGTCAGTTAAGAGAATTCTGCTCTCTCAAGGTTATTGTTTGGCTAATATCCAGACCTTGTATTTCAGGAATAGAGAAGTAGATATGTTTCTACCTCAAACAAAAGTCTAAGGAACCAACTAAGGTTCCACTTCCCTTAAGGAGATAGCATTGGATTCCCTGCAGGGATGGTTTGTCTACAGAATGTTTTGGTTTAGGGTAGAATGTGACCTGTTTTGTCCTAGCAACAGAATGTTTAACTATAGATGTAGCCTGTGACCTTCTATTGGTCTGTTCAATTCTTTGTATTATATCAGTGCAGTTTTTTTCTATTTTCTTCCTACCTCTTGGGGTCTATGTAAGCAATTGGAAATCAAATACAGGTGATTTCAGTATTCACTGGAACTCCTTCCCAGTACTATTTTATGATTTTTTGTTTTATTATTTTTCACACATCTTCATATTCTTTACATAAATTTTTAAATCCCCAGTCTCTACCCTGGCAAGAGTACTCTTTTTGTTGAGGCTGGCCCCTGAAATCACTTAAATACTTCATGTACATTTTAATACGTAGATATACATTCACATATACATATAGGAATAAACATCTATATCCATGAGCACTAACATATTCATTTAATTCTCATGAAAGATTTTAAAATAAGTGTTCATTTTCATTTTGCAGATATTGAAAATGGACTCAAGCAGTCTGCCCCGGATAAAACAACTTCATATGGTAGAGTCTACATTCAAGTTCAATTGACTGAAGAATTTGGAGTTTTAAGTGGACTGCAACATGACCAGACTAGTGTGGGAACAATCATCTTCAATATCTGAGGGAAGAAAAGGAAGTCTGATAACCCTATAATTTGGCATGGCCCATGAATTCTGTACAGTGAGAAAATAGGGGGGATTTAAAATAGAAAGTCAAAAAAAAAAAAAAAACAAAAAACAAAAAAGAAACACTAAACTTCCCTTACCTTCACTAGAAGGCTATCTGATTAGAAGCATATAGTTAATTATCAGAAAAAAAATAATTCAGATTAATACATAAATATGTTAGTATCCCAGGAAATACTTTAATCAATGTAATTTATAATAAAAATTACAGATATTTCTTTAATAAAAAAGAATACTCCACAAATATAGTAACTCATTCTAAAATATAAATGAACTTTGGAAATAGAAAACACTATCCTGAGTGAGGTATCCCAGACCCAAAAAGAAGAACATGGGATGTACTCACTCATAATTGGTTTCTAGCCATAAATAGGGGTCACGGAGTCTACAATTGGCGAACCTAAAGAAGCTAAGTAAGAAGGTGAACACAAGGAAAAAAAGAGATGTAAAGTTTTTTTTTAAAAAAGCTTCCAAAAACTCTAAATCAATATAGAAAAATCAGTATAAAAGAAGTTCCCATTTTCCTAACATATTTAAGTATGTTCTGGCATTTATTGTTACTATTTTAATTAAAATCCCAACAGTGTTTAAACAGAATGTAGTGAGGCAAAGTTGATGCTCTGTGTAAAGATGAACAAAGCCCAAAGAAAATTGAAGAAAAAAGAGTAAAGTACCAAAAGCAGATACCAGCTTTAGTGCAGCACAAAAGCCAAGACAAATATCACTGATATAAGACAAGACACACAGATCAATGTAATACAATAAACAAACTTGAGTCAGACTCATGAAAAGTTGGCATTGTAGCGGGCGCCATTATAAACAAATAGACAAAGGACAGACCTCAGGAAATGTCCAAAGGGCAATTGGTTATCTATAAGAATCAGAACAAAATGAGAAAACTGTTTCATAACAAAATAAATTCTAAGTAGATTGAAGACCATAGCATGAGAATTAAAACTTTGAAAATCTTATAAGAAAATGATTGAAAAATAATTTCTTAACCTGAGAACAAAGGATTTGTTGAGTCATATACAAAAGCTCAAATGCAAAAGGTAAGGTTCTCTTTACAACTATGTTGTGGAGATGACCGCACCAGTTAGCTTGCCAACAGAAATAGGGACATTGCACAAGGCCCATCCCCAGATGAAGCACTACAGGCAATCAGTCAATGGATCCTGAGAGAGACAATCAATCTTCTCCAGGGTAGAGCTCCTAAAAGGCTGTCCACTCCCACGTGGTCAGCCCTACACACACATATATGTGAGTATCAAAGAACAGGTCCAGTAGGAGTCATGTGTTTCATATATGTAAAATAATTAAGTTATAGGGAAAGAGGTCATGAACTTTAGAGAGATGGAAGAACTCTAGAGGAGTTGGAAGGGGAGTGGGAATGATATAAACATAATACACATGCATGAACTTTCAAAAAAATTAAATATAAAAAGTAAGGTTCTTGATATATGTTTGATTTGGTGAAACCAACAATGTTTCGAGTGATTACAAATATTCCTGAAATGTAAAATTAAAATCACAAGAATTGAAGTTTTAAAAAATGAGTTTGGTCGGACCTAAAATGCAGATTCTGGGGCTGAAGAGAAGCCTCAGTAGTTAAGCCTGGTTTTCCAGAGGTCTTGAGTTCAATTCCCAGCAACCACATGGTGGCTCATAGCCATCTGTACTGAGATCTGGCGCCCTCTTCTTGTCTGCAGGCATACATGCACACAAAATACTACCTATATAATATATAAATAAATCTTTTAAAATTTCGATTCTGTACAGGCTAAATCTTCTACAAATTAACATATGAAGGGAAAATTCAAGATGAAAATATAAAAGACATCCATGAGAGAAAAAAATCCCAGGAGCCAATAAGTACGGGAACAATTATCCTCACTAATCAATACTCATTAAAATGTAATTTGGTCTTAAAACACAGTTTAGAAGGAGCTGTCCCTAGCCATAGGACTGACAAAACAAAACATATAATAAATAAACACAACAACAAAACCCTCATAATATCAATTATTGCTAAGTATATAAATAAATGGAAACTTTGTAAGAAGGTAAATTGGCACATGTTGTAGAGAAATTCCATATTGCCTGGTAAATAAGCACAATTATATATGTTTTATATTACTTCCCTATCCAGTTATTCGCTATGATGTGATATATAATTATGTAGAAAAAGGTGCAGTATGGTGCACAGCAAACAGTAGGAATCCACTTAAACATACTAGTGTGGAAAGGAAACTGCTAGATCATGAAACAGTCATACAAGGATAGCCATAGACCAGCGAACCTAAGCTTTATCTAACTGTGTCCACATATGAACTTCTTAAAATGCATGTTGCTGAAATTTCAAATCAACTTTCAAAATATGCCTAATAAGATTGAATTGTCACTAAATTTGAATGTCTATAAAAGTATACTATCCATTCCTTTTATGCATATACATTTGTTTTAAACTTCAACATTTGAATGTTATGTCTTATATAACTTCCATATGTAGTTTAATCTCTTATATTTAGGCAAATTGTATGTTTGATAATGGATTACAGAGCATCTTAATTTTGAAAGTAAAGGATCACTGATTTACCTTGTAAATCTATTCTTAAAACAAATGGGAATGGTTCTTTCTGTTTTCTGATCACTATGAAAATTCAATGAACTTTCCAGGCAATTGCTTACTTCTTACTATTGATAGCAGAAGTAACTTTTAAAGAAGAAAGGAGAGGACAAAACTTCTTTCAGAATCATATCTTGCAATAGTAACAAGCAAAAGCATTGGGGTGTTTTTTTATACCTTGCATTTTAATATATTTTTAATTCATTTTTTTGTTGTTGGGATTTTTTTTGCTTGTTATTCATGACAGGGTTACTCTGTAGCTTTGGAACCTGTACTGAAACTAGCTCTTATAGACCAGGCTGGCCTTGAACTCACCGAGATCCACCTACCTCTGCCTGCTGAGCGCTAGGATTAAAGATGTGTGCCACCACTGCCCAGTTTACTTTATTATTTTTAAGTGTGAGTATGTTGGGGTGAGAAACATATACAGAGAAGACCAAATGATGGCATCAGATCCCATGAAACTTGCATTGCAGACAGTTGTGAGCCCCTTGATGCAGGTGCAGGAACTGAACTCAGGACTTCTATGAGAGCAGCATGCATGCTTAGCCTATTAGCTATCTTTACAGGACCTACAGCTTGCATATAAAACTGTCTGAAATTTTTGTACCGTGTCTTTTACATTGTCTATGAAATGTTTTCCAGGCTCATATACTCTGTGTTGGGTCACTGAAATGATCTATACAACCTGTGGCCTTACTGACTTATTAATTTTTAATTATTGTATTTATCATCTCTGAATATCTAGATTTGCAAAAGAGAATTGAAGACAAAACCTTTATTTTGTTGTTTGATATTGTTATAGTAAAAATAAATCTGTGCCATTCCCCAAGGGGTCCACAGGCCATGAGGGGCAACTAGTCCCAGGCACAGAGCTGCAGCAGGTGAGAGATCTCCTCGGCAGGTCAGCTGGTCCCACAAGGAGTCTCAGAGGATGAGAGACAGAGACCGATAGGCATGCCATGTAGAGAAAGTGGGTATTTATTCAGTAGGTTAAGGGAGGAAAGGGAAAGGGGGAAGGAGAGAAGAGAGAATAAGAGAGAGAGGCATAGAGAGATGGGGGAAAAAGAGAGAGAGAGGAGAGGGGAGAGAAGAGGAACCACAGCAGCAGCTACCTCTTCAGAAGAGAGATGGAAAGAAAGAGGCTGGAAACAGAAGGAAGACCCACTTGCCACTCCCTCGGGGGAGGGAGTGGGTGGAGTTTGTCTCTTAAAGAGACAGGATAGACCATTACATTCCCATCTCTTTTTTAATGATAAAAAGGCAGGAGGTTAGGCACAACAGGTTAAAAAAATGGTGCAGTGGATTATCAAGACTGCTTTCTGCTTCTTTGTGGGTGACATCTTTGGGGGGACAGCTGGGTTGCTGGTCACATCTTGGGGTAGCTGCTCTCTTTGCTCCTTCCAGTGTTTTGTGGTATGGAAATGTCTGTGTCTCTGAAACCTGTTTAAGGTATTGGCAGAACAGAAGACAGAGTTAAGTTTAGGAATAAAAGTTTTTAGGACCAGGGAATTGAGAGGGATGCATGCATCTGACATGTTAAAGGTGGATCCTTCAACTCGGCTCCCTGAACTCACAAAAATTTTTTGGGTTTGTGAAAACATAAGTTTTAGCATATTTATGTCAGAATGACTGTGACAGATGTTTTTGCACAATGAAAAATATCTTTAAGACTATAAAAGGCAGCATGAGAGATTTTTGTTAACTTGTATCTTATTGAAATTTGTTTGGTGAGGCTGTCCTTTTACAGACAAAACCTCTCATTAGTGAAACTGCATCAGAGATCTCTGAGAAGGATAAAATTTTACTTGAGTTATTGATTAAAAACCCACAGAGAGCTTACTTGGTTAGCACCTAGAGCTACTCCTAGGGGTCATGCATGGTCATGGAGGGTTGTATGGTTTTTTTTTTTTTTTTTTTTTTTTTTTTTTGCTGTTTAGCACAAGGCCTGCCAGGCTCCAGAGGATCCTGTGGGCTAAGAAATCTGTAGGAAGACAAGCCTATCTTGACCTGAGCAGCTAGGCTGCCGATTCCAGCAATTCTGTTCAAATCTGGAGATATTCAGTCTAGACGAAAGGCAGTTTTACCCAGTGGTCAGCACTTGGCAGTTGAAGTGAATTGCAGATGGATGTTGTTTTATGTTCCATTTGTCTTCTGTCTTCTTCAGAGGAAATAGAGTGCTGCTGCTAGGAGCCAACCTGTCTCTTTTTGTTATGAAAATGCCGTATTCCCCAGATCTCTGAGCAGATGAGGGCTGTTTACCAGGTATAGATGAATTATAACTATAGTATAGAATTTGCCTGGAGAGCTGGGTCTAAGCTTGACTGTACTGGCTCTCAACTTAGCAGGTAAGATTTATACTTATAAAAGACAGAAAGAAGAAAACAAACTGCTTGCCATAGAAGGTTAATGGTGGAACTGACAACAGTAGAGAATAGATTAATATATTTTAAAGCAGGGTTAGATTAAATATATGGCATTTTTGTAAGAGGCTTAAAAGTACATACCAATCTAAAACATGAGACTTATTGTTTTTGTAGTCTGGAATGAGATACAATGAACAGACAATTATAACATTTAACAGTAAACATAAGTATATTTATGTATGCACACACAGTGAACAGGAATTGGGTGAAGTGGATGCCCTTGGTGGGCCTTACCAAAGGCAGCACTGGAGAATCAGACAGGGAATACCTCAGTAAAGATGGCGGGAAATGGTCACCTGACCTGGCTCTCAGGGAAGATGGTGGTAAAGTCACCTGAGCTCAGTCAAGATGGTGGTAAGGTCACCTGAGCTCAGTCAAAATGGTGGCAGTCACGTGTTGTATGGAGAAGCCACGATTTTTGAGCAGCAGGAACTTTAAACATAATAACAAGAGAGACCAAGAGGCATGATTCTCCTTGTTGCCAAGCCACTGTGCCACAAGCCGTGGTGGGGAACAAGGCTGAAGTTGGAAACAACTGCCTCATAGATCCAAATCTTTCTGGTTTCCGTGGGACCAGTGGTAATGGTGGCAGGGATAGTCTGAGGAAAAGTGGAACCCACGGGACACTGGCAGAGCATTTACAGGCAGATGGGTGATCGTTTGAGGGTTTATATTTCATAGCTGAAAATGTGAAAAACTGTGAAAACAGCAACATCACAAGGCTTAAAGGAAGACCCTGCCTCTCTACAGGTGAGGTATTGGTGAAACAGCAAAGCCTATAGGAAAATGTCTCTTCTCTACAGGGAGGGTGTTGAAGCCTGACTAACTCCTGTCCAGGTGACTCCAAAGCCAGAGAGACTAGAGGCTGCTTTGAGGGGTCTCTCACAGTGGGGACCACTTATGAGTTGTCGAAAAGAAAAGAAAAAGAAGAGGAAATTTGAGGGACCGTGGGCCCCAAATTGAATGAACCACACAGCGAGTGAAGTGCTAGCACAGGAAGATCACCCTGGGTCCGATCATGTTTTTCAGTATGGGAAGCAACCAGAGATGAATGTCAGTGAAGGGCTCAACCGTAGCCATGGAGACTGTGATTGGGGCTTTCCCCTCATTTCTAGGAACACCAGAAGATTGTAGGGAGCTCAGTAGTCAATTCCTTGGGTTCAGAGAAACAGTTAAGCTGACCAGAATGGAGGAAAATCACCTATTGAAGCCACTGGTGTGCACAGAGGTTGGCATTCAGGCAGATAGAATGCAGGGCTGTTGTAAAGAAACCCAGTTTCTGAGCCCAGGGTTCCCCATGTCCTAGTCGGCCTGCCTGTGGGCAGAAAAGAACTTGGAAAGAGCCTGGCCGAATCACAGAGCACCAATGTTATGGTAAAATATAACTGTGCCATTCCCCAAGGGGCAGTGAGTCCCAGGCATGGAGCAGCAGGGGGTGAGAGACCTCTTTGGAGGATCAGCCAGTCACATGAGGAGTCTCAGTGGGTAACAGACAGAGATGGATAAGCATGCCATGCAGAGAAAGTGGGTATTTATTCAGTAGGTATGAGAGAAAAGGGAAAGGGGGAAGGAGAGAAGGGGAAGAAGAGAGAGGCACACAGAGAGGGGGAAGGAGAGAGAGAGAGAGAGAGAGAGAGAGAGAGAGAAGAGGGAGGAGAGGAGAGGAACCACAGCAGCAGCTACCTCTTCAGAAGAGAGATGGAAGCAAAAGGGAGATTAGCTCGCCATGGCAACTAGGGGAGGGAGGGAGTGGGGTTTGTCTCTTAAAGGGACAAGACAAACCATTATAGATATCTAGTTCAAAACCTTTTATATAATTTCCAACCTAATGATCTGTATTTTTGTCACTATATAGGATAGTACCAGTTTATTTATGACATATATGTGCATATGTGTGTATATATGTACACATATTAGAGATACGGGTACATCTCAGTAAATGGATTGTCTTTATAAAGTTTACTTAAAATGAATGTGAATTTTTGAGTCATACAATGGAATTATTAGGTGAAAAAAGTTTCACCATTGGGTGTATTTTGAGTATAAATAAAACAAAGACTAATAGTTGGAATTACTAGATGTGAAAAAGAATTAGGAAGAAGAATCCACTAACTCTGCAATTTGAACCATTTTGGTGAGTCACCTGTGAGTCATCAGGGGACTGGAAAGCATATTATTCTTAGATTGAGTTAAAGGGTTGCTCTAAGCCTGGAGAGAGCAGGGCTGCACTGGGAAAAATCCACTCTGCTGAGGCCTTTGTTTGCTGAGATGGGAGCACGGAGAGCAGGCAAGGAGGTACTGCCTATATGAGAATACATTAGTAATGTCCAATCATTCACTGCTTTGTCTGACGCTGGACACTTTGAATGACTGTTGAAAAGAGGTCATACATCTGTTTTGCTTTAGGTAAAACTTTCCATTAGAATGAAAACTTATTGTTTATTTCTCTAGAGAATCATGAATGTTTTTATTAAGAAAAAGCAACGAGGATGGCCTTCTTTGGAACACATATAACCTATCCTGGAAAGCACTGATGATATTTTTGGAAAGTGTAAACAAGTGATTTGGAAGCAAACACAATGGAAAATAAGCAGGAACTGTGTGCATGGTGCTAGTCTCATGTATTTTTGCATATTCTTTCAGTTAAGCATTTAACAAGGTAGTGGCAAGCTCCAGTTTGCTCTGGTGAACCATGAAAGAGATGGAGGTGGGGACTGCCTTGGAAAGACAATGCTTGAAAGCAGAGAGATGTGGGAAGAGAGGGGTGGAGGTAAGACAGAAAGACAGTGGATTTGATAAGAAGTCACTGCAGGATTCTGAGAAAGGACGTGAGTAGTAGAAAGGCTGCAGTTTTGAGATCACATAAGAAAACAAAGTCCACAGGAACAAGCCAATGAGTCATCTCAATGGGACTCCCACACATGCCTGGATGTGGCTGCATGGTGCTACCTACTTACCTACCTCTCAACAATTGCATTGGACTTGTTTATTCACGATTAAATATTGGGGTGTTAGTATGCATTTGATGTTAGTCTATAAGTAAGGATATAGCAGAAAAGGAGAGGATTTTTAAAAATTCATGATTTGGATTAGTCATTAATGCTTATATGTGTATTATTTGGCAAAAATGTATAAGATTTAACATTAAATGATAGCTTGGAGAGTAAGCAATATATGGACTAGTTGCGAAATATTATCTTAAAGGCTCATTATTTCCTCAAGACTATGAGACATTCAAACAAACCGGAGATTAAGATCTATTGTTTTTCTTTTGTTTTGTGTTTTAATTTTAAAAGCAGGCAAAAGTGTTTTATTTGAAAGGGCCTTTGTTGATCTTAACAAAAGCTTCAAAGAAATCCTTTACAAATACGTTCAAATTACTGAAGAAAACTGTGTCTAAGAAATTAAAAAGCGCATGGCAACCGTCTCACTAAAGCATGAGTAAAAACATATTGATTGTTGAAAATTACAACTCAATAAAAACTGTAGAATTAAAGAGTACAGTAACTTTAACAAAAGCTGCCAGTAAGCAACAGATTTTTGCTGGTCAAAGAAAGAATCGGGGATCTTGAAGCTAGATCAACAGATATTCTATGACCCAAAGAATGACACCATGTGCAACATGTTACAGTGTACCTGCCATTGAAACCAAAAAGTTCAAGCAACAAGAAAACAATTCATTATGCAAGAGGGCCCTTTCAAGATTGACTGCTGGTTTCCTGAAGGCAATGGAGAGCAAAAGGCACTCAGATGACATGCTGAAATGTTCAAATGAGAGCTGGAAAGAAGGCTCAGGAGTTTGGAGTGCTTCCTCCTGTCCAAGACCAGTTTTGATTCCCAGCATCCACACTGGGAGAGTTGGGAGAGTCTTGACTCAAGCTCCAGAGGATTTAACAGCCTCCTTTAGCCTCCACTGACACCTACATATATGTGGTAAGCAGACAGGCAGTCTTCTCTCTCTCTCTCTCTCTCTCTCTCTCTCTCTCTCTCTCTCTCTCTCTCTCACACACACACACACACACACACACACACACACACACACACACACACAGCTAAAAATAAAATAAATCTTTACAACAGGGTGAAAATCTACCTTCTCTCTTAAGATGTTTAAAAACATAATAAAAACAAACCAAATAGACTAATATTTATAGACGGCAAAATTATTCTTCAAAACAGAATGCGAAGGAAAGCATTTCCAGGGAAGAAATCTGAGGCAAATTGTTGCTAGCAAATCTGCATTATGAGAAATCCCCGGCATCCTTCTTGCTGAAAGCAATGTTGTGACAGCTATTTGAATCTACTGGGAAAAGTTGTAAGTGGCAGAATAGGCAACTCAGAATGCAATTGCGAAAGAGTGTGATTGCACACTGTTTGTTTACTTTTAATTTAAAAATGACATAAAATGTATATATGTGCATACACACAGAGAGACACATGTAAGTCTTACTGCTAGACTTAAAAATAAAAAATAAAATAAAATCTAGCCGATCGATGGAGGCACAACACGCCTTTAATCTCAGAACTCAGGAGGCAGAGGTAGGAAGATCTCTGTGAGTTCAAGGCCAACCTGGCCTACAGAGCAAGTTTCAGGACAGGCCCCAAAGCTACACAGAGAAACCCTGTCTTGAACAAACAAAAAATAAAATAAAAATTAAATTAAATAAATTAAAAATTCTAGTATGGCTGACAATAGCCATATAGAAAATGGGTGAAAACAAAACATTATAAAACAAGGAAATAGCAGCAAGTGATAACTGGTTCATAGAAAGAAGCAACAGGAGATGAAAGTAGTAAATTAGAAGTTTAATATAGTAGAACTTATAAATACAGACTTATTTTTCACCATTTAGCTTGATTTAACAGGAATCCTATAAAGTGAAATTATAACATATTTTGGTTCTATTTTTAATATTTGTGGAAATATGAAAAGGTAACACAAAAAACAATGGATGGAGATACTACGGTTTTAAATTTCCATATTTTCCTCAAACTTAGTTTGTATGAACATAAATTAGAATGTGACAAATCAAATATAAATTGGGTGAGCCTTGATGAAAGTGTTAGGAAAATATTCAAGAAAAAAATTAAAGTATTGAAGAAATTAAAATTTTATGCTAGACAATAGCCATGTGATAGAAAAGAAGGCAGTAAAACGGGAGCATAGTAATAAAAAAAGAGATGAAATGTATGGAATATAAGAAGCAAAATGGAAGATGTAAATCCAACAATAACAACTTATGTGAAAAGTGGGCGGGTTAATAAGCTAATCAAGACTGTGAGATGAGAGAAATTAGGAAGAGAAAGTGGTCTCTGCTGGCTTACAGAAGGGATTGGAGATGAACAATTAAATAGAAGAATAAATATATTGTAAGTAAGTTAGTACGAAACAACAAAAAAAAGAATCATAACAATTAGAAAATGTCTTAGGATAAATATACTGTTGTAACTTTGTAGTTTCTAATCATGGGAATAATGGTGGCATAGTTAAAATAAAAGGTAGTCAAAGTTCATGCCCTGCAAAGTCCAGTTTCTTCAATTTTCAATACCAAGCAAAAATTATTGGGGTAATATCAATTCTTCCTGTTTTGAATAGGTATAACCATGTCACTCATTCCGGAGGAGTGGATGCGGGTTGGATGTGGATGGATGTAATAGGTTGCTTCTGTTGCAAACTAAGTATGTGGGTTTTGGGAGAAAGTGCTATAAATTACATTTAGGGGTAGGTAGAAGCCCCTCATCAATAGGACATACATGTCGATTGGGCTATCTGGGGGCATCTGTGCCTATACAAATCTTACATGATTTTGTCTCCACAGGGTGACACCCACAAGGAAAACAGTTTACTAGGTGAGATAATCAGACAGTGATTGAGAACCGGAGAGATGACTCAGAGGTTAAGAGCACTGGCTGCTCTTCTAGAAGACCTGAGTTCAATTCCCTTCCCAGCAACCACAAGGTGGCTCACAGCCATCTCTAGTGGGATCTGATGCCCTCTTCTGGTATAAAGTGATCCATATAAATAGAGCACTCATACATAAAATAATTAAACCTTAAAAATGAAAGAAAGAAGTTAACTTTCATATAAATGGTTAAGAGATCGGTTTTGGCTCAGTACACACCAAGATCAAATTCTCAGCACAAAGGAGGTTTATTTGCCCCAGAGGGACAGAGGGCAGAGAGTGGGAAGGGAAAGGGGCAGGAAAATTTGTCCTTGGGGGGGGGGGCTGCCTCAGAAAAGAGAGATGGCAGATGTGGCACATAAAAAATGGCTGTTTATAAAGTCAGCAAGGGAAACCCTGTGTTAGAATAAAGTGTTTAATTTTAATTGAGCATGTCACTTAGGCGAGGCAAAGGGGGCTTTTGATTGCTGGACTTCAGTGCTTTGATAGCTGGACCTTGGTAGTCAGTCTCAGTGGGAGTAAGTGGACAAAGAAGGGAATAGACCTTGGTGGCTGGCTCTAGGAATGCTATCTAATGGTTTTCCACAAGGCAGCGGGAATGGGAGAGAAGGGCAAGGCCTGCCAGAGCCGTCTTGCCATGCTCAAGCTGTCTAGGGTACCTTCAATAGGAGCCCATGATACCTCTGCTATTTGGAAGACTTGATGATGGGGTATCACAATGCCTATTTTGTTCTGACTGATCTATGAAATCTCTGAGGGCAGTAGCTATATATTGTTTAATGGTCCTATATGATTGACATCCTAATATAGAGTCTGTTGAGTTAATAGTTAAGTATTTCATAGTCAGTAAACAGGTACATAATATCTAAGATAAGTATTATGTGGTTTCACACTTTGTCTTGGCACTGATAAGCCAATAATATATTTAATTAACCCAAACACCCCAAACAAATGAATGCAAGAAATGAGTCATGCTAGACACTGTCTGCTATATAGACTGATACCGTTCAATTAAAAGTGATCAAAAATTCTACACAATCACTCCACCTTTGAATTTTATATATGTAACATTTAGAATAGTTTAGAGTAGTGTGATATAAAAATGACAGTAATACCCACATGCATGATTGCCAGTGATAGATGAATTTGGCAAAGACAGATTAAGATTAAGACACACTTCATTTCTTTTTAAATTCTACTTAAATTGTTAAATTCAAGTTTTATGTGAGCTAAGAAGGCCACCAGAAAGGTCACTATAATTATAATGAAATTAATAGCCTACTTTTATTTTTTGAGACCACAACAAAAAATCCATTGCATTTTGTCAAGGCTTGCATTCCATCTGTCAGGAGATTAGTGCTTACCTTCTTTGTCCAGTAATAGCCAATCAAACAATCATCTAATTAGGCTTATTTCTTTTGTGAACTCACGCGTACGTTCTTCATTTGCAGTTTCCTGTCACATTCTCTGATTCATATTTATTTACTAAGATTTTTTGAAGTTTGAAACTGTATAGGTCAGTTCTATTAGAGAAATAATCAGATTATTTGACAATATTAGAGCACAGAATTGATTATAAATCAGTTCTTAGAATGAGTAAAAAATGAAGATAAAATGCTGTTACTATAAAGGAGGTTGGACTTGTTTGGAGACTGCTCTCGTGAAACAGAAAAATTCCGAAGTTTGGCTTTAGGTTCCTCAAGGATCTCAGAATAAATGGTGAGTATTGGTTAGGCTTTCCCATAAGGTTGGAGGGTGACATTTGAAATAAAAATCCTTATTTGAGTGAACAAAAACAAAACAGAATAATCATCGACAATATCTAATATCTTAAGCCTACTGTTGCTCGAATTTATTTATTTGAAATTTTAAAACTTTTACATACTACCACCAGCTTGCTCTCCCTCCCCTTCTCTCACCTCTCTTCTCCCCATTCCACCCCCATCCATTCCTCAGAGAAGGTAAGGCCTCCCTTGGGGAGTCAACAAAGTCTGGTATACTAAATTGAGGCAGCACCAAGCCCCCCCCCTCCCCGTATCAAGGCTGAGCAAGGTATCCCATCCATTACAGGAAATGAACTCCAAAAAGCCAGTTCATTGTTGCCTGAATTCTAATTGGTCATAATAATAAAAACCTGGAGTCAGATATTAGGGTGAAAGCTAACAGATCAGAGAAGTAAAGAAGTCACTAGAGATAGATACCTTTTCCCTCTATAGAATCCTCAGACTGAAGGGGGCAAGATTCCCATCTCCAAAAATTTTCAGGCTGAATGCAGTGAGCTCCTATCTCCTCTCGCCTTATATTCCTCTCATCACCCAGCAATATCCCTCTTCTTGTCTCCACCTCCTTAGTGCTAGGATTAAAGATGTGAGCCTCCACTGCTTGGGTCCGTTTCTTTTTTAGATGGATTCAATCTCACATAGACCAGGGTGTCCTTGAACTCACAGAGATCATTCTGCTTCTGTTTCTCCAGTGTTGGAATTAAAAATGTGTGCAACCAACGTCTGGTCTCTGTGACTAACTAATGTGGTTAACTCCACACTCTAATCTTCAGGCAAGCTTTATTTGTTAAAGCACAAACAAAATATCACCACAGTCTACTCCTGCTGTTTGCACATGATGCTTCATTTGTTCCTTGTAAACACTGTAAAAAATAGACTAGTATCCCAAATTTTCTTTTTTAAAAATTTAGGGTTCCCTGGCCTGTGGGAAGTCCAAGGACCACCCACCTCCATCTAGGTCTAGTAAGGTGAGCATCTAAACTGCCTAGGCTCCCACAAAGCCAGTACATGTAGTAGGAACAAAAACCCATTGCCATTGTTCTTGAGTTCTCAGTAGTCCTCATTGTCCACTATGTTTGGGCTGACGAGGGAGGGGGACTTCACTGGGGGAGGGGGAGGGAAATGGGAGGAGGTGGCGGGGAAGAGACAGAAATCTTTAATAAATAAATAAATTTTAAAAATTTCTTTTAGTTTTGAAATTGCATTTGAAATCTCAATACAATTACATCATTTTCTTTTTCCCTTTCTTCTCTCAAAACCTCATGGCCTCTTCTTCTTTATATATATATATATATATATATATATATATATATATATATATATATATATATATATATTTACACATACACACACAACTTGCTCAGTCTGAATATTATTACTTGCATGTATGTTTCCATGGCTGGCCACTTGATTTTAGATAACAGATTGGGGGCACTCTTCCCTAGGGAAGACTCTCCTGCTTTCTGCTTTCACAGTTCCTTAGTTGTCTATAGTACTTTGTCTAGGATTGAGGCTTCATGAGCTTTTCTCCAACCACTTTAGCATGTGTATTGGCATTGTCCTTGTTCACATAATGTTTAAGCATCCATGTCTATGTGACTTCAAGAGTGTAGTTTTGCTAACCTAAAAGGCATAATCTTATAGCAAATATCATGTCCTTCTGGTTCCAGCCAGGGCTGTTACACAGAAAAACCCTGTCAAAATGGATGGAAATAGAAACTATCCTGAGTGAGGTAAGCCAGACCCAAAAAGAGGAACATGGGATGTACTCACTCATATTTGGTTTCTAGCCATAAATAAAGGACATTGAGCCTATAATTCGTGATCCTAGAGAAGCTAAATAAGAAGGTGAACCCAAAGAAAAACATGTAGGCACCCTCCTGAATATTAACCTTCATCAGGCGATGAAAGGAGATAGAGACAGAGACCCACATTGGGACACCGGACAGAAATCTCAAGGTCCAAATCAGGAGCAGAAGGAGAGAGAGCACGAGCAAGGAACTCAGGACCGCAAGGGGTGCACCCACACACTGAGACAATGGGGATGTTCTATTGGGAACTCACCAAGGCCAGCTGGCCTGGGTCTGAAAAAGCCTGGGATAAAACCGGACTCGCTGAACATAGCGGACAATGAAGACTACTGAGAACTCAAAAACAATGGCAGTGGGTTTCTGATCCTACTGCACGTACTGGCTTTGTGGGAGCCTAGGCAGTTTGGATGCTCACCTTACTAGACCTGGATGGAGGTGGGTGGTCCTTGGACTTCCCACAGGTCAGGGAACCCTGATTGCTCTTCGGGCTGATGAGGGAAGGGGACTTGATCAGGGGAGGGGGAGGGAAATGGGAGGCGGTGGTGGGGAGGAGGCAGAAATCTTTAATAAATAAATAAAATTTAAAAAAATGTAAAAAAACAAAACAAATAAACAAACAAATAAAAAAAAAAGAAAAACCCTGTCCAAAAAAAAAAAACCATTTTTGTTAAATGGTCTATGGCTCTTGGAGGGAGCATTGCCAGCTCAGACGAAAAATTTCATTTAAATTATCTATGTATGTGTGTGTGTGCACAGAATTACAGGTGTTATACGTAATTTTAGGTAGATAGATCATAATGTGGTTCCTTATAGCTTTCTCAAACAGTCTTACTGTTATTTTATCTCTCTCTTCTTTCTTTTGTATTTATCTCTTGCCCTGTCTCTAATTAATGGCCCTATCTCCCATTTCTCCATTGAAATAGCTTGTATTCTGCTAGTCCCGCCCCCCTATCACTCTTCCTACATGCATGGTCTCCTTTGACTTTGCTGGTTCCCACTATTACTTCAGTTTATATATTCTCGGTTCTGAAGACTTAGAGGTAAAAAATTACAGACAAGGCAGAGAATGCAGTGTTATCTTTCTGGGTCTTGGTATCTTACTCAATATCAGCTTTTGTAGTTCCTTACATTTTCCTTTAAATTTCATGATTTCAGTTTTCTTTATAGCTAGAGGATTCCATAGTATATATATATACCATACCACATTTTCAATATGTGTTCATTAGTTGGGAGACATTTAGGTCATTTCCATTTGCTGGCTATTATGAATACAGCAGAAATGAACATGTCTGCTCACGTATCGGTGGAATAGGATGGCGAGTTCCTCATGTATGTGCCAGGGAGTGGTATAGCTGGATCATATGATGGATTTATTTTTGGCTTCTTGAAGGATCTTCATGCCAACTTTTAGAGAGCCCATACCAGTTTGCAATTCCACCAATAGTAATTTAGGATTCTCTTCTCCCCATGTCCTCTTTAGCATTTGCTGATTTGTTGGTCTTTGCCTTTCTGATGTGACATGATGAAATCTCAAAGTTATTTTGATTTGCAATTTCATAATTGCTGAAGATGATCAATATTTTTGAGATATTTCTTAGCCATATTTATTTATTCTTTGGATAACTATTTGTTTGGGTCCTATGCCCATTTTTTTGAACTGGTTATTTGTTTTTGATTTGGGGTGTTCTTTTTATTAATTCTTTATGTATTTTTATATTAGTGCTCTGTTAGATATATAGCTAACAAAGATTGTCTCTTATTCTCCTGGCTTCCTCTTCGCTTGCTTGAATGTTTCTTTAGCTATTAGAGGCTTTATAAGTTTTTTGAGGTTTCCACTGTCAATTATTGGCTTCAGTTCCTGGATAAATGAGTTTTATTCAGAAAGTCCTTTCATACATCAGTACCATGTAGGGCACTGCTTATGTTTTTTCCAGCAGTTTCAATGTTTCACATTTCGCGTTTATGTCTTTGATCCATTGGGAGTTAGTTTCTGTGCAAGGTTCTAAAAAACAAAAGATAGGAAATTTTCTTGATAAATGATTCACACACACACACACACACAAATCTCATATATTTAAATGCACATATATATTTATTTAAACCTCAGTTTAATTTGTGTGGCATAGTTACTAGGTGGAATTTATTTTTACTTTGTAGTGATGGAGATGATATTAAGGCCCTCATTCATACAATTTAAGGATTGTACCATGAGTTGCTAACTTAGATGGCATTTCTATACTGATTAGCTTGGATGAATTTAGCTGTAGCAAATATACCATTTTTTTTTTTTGCAAGACTATCTGGTAACAACTATGGCTGCAAAGTTCACATTCATGTTCATGTACAATTTTATCTTAGAAGACAATTAGAAACCTAGCCAATATGATCGTATAAAGTATGAAATCATTACTGAGCCACAAAGCATAACTGGACCAATATTTCAAATTAAAAAAAATGAACAAGCTTCAAGTTGACACTGTGCTATCTGATTTCCAATTTGCCTTGGTATTTTTCTCCAATCTATTGCAATTTGGATAGTATTATATACAATGAAGATATTGAAAGAAAATAGAATTCAATAAGCAGGCAGTAGCTATGCAATTTTATAACCCACCCCGTACGTGTTCCCAGGAAAGAAAATACGGCTTTAACCTTAGATGTACCACTTGATTTTCTGAACTTTAGGTTTTTTTTCTCTGAAAAGTAGGGACCATTATCATCTCTTCTTGTCAATATTGTGTTCAAAGTACTAGCTGAGCAATAATACAAAAGAAGGACATTAGAGAGATACAAATAGGAAAAGGATAAGTCAAACCACCCTGTTTGTAGATGACAGGACACTATGCATATTATATCACAAAAATTTTATATGAAATCTTTTAGAAATGGTAAAAAATTGCATAGGTGTTTCAGGGTACAAAATCAACTTAGAAAAATAAGCCATTTTCTATACATTAACAACAAACATATAGAGAAAGAGATTATCCACATTCCCATTCACAATAGCCTCAGAGTAAATAAAATATCTTGGATTAAACCTAACAAGGAGGTAAAAAAACCTTTACCACAAACTGAATAAAGAGATAGAAAAATACATCAAAAAAAATGGAATGGAAACACATTCCATGTTAATGGCTTGGTAGAACTTAGATTGTGAAAATGACCATTCTACCAAAATCTATTTGCATATTCAGTGCAATTCCAATCAAGGTTCCCATATCATTCTTCAGAGAAAAAAGAAAAACTATGGTAAAATTCATATAGATCTACAAAAGACCCCAGACAGTCAAAAGAATACTGGGACCAAAGAGCAAGCAGGAAGGGTTACCATTCCAAATCTCAACATTTATCTACAGAGCCATGGTAATAAAGGCAACGCAATACTGGCACAAAAAGCAAACGTGTATACCCATGGGACAAAATGAAAAACACAAACATGAGTACATGCAATTACAACCATCCAATATTCAACCAAGAGGCAAAAAAATAAAATAAAATAAAATAAACCCGAACACTGGAGAAAAGAGAAAATATTCAACAAATTGTGCTGAAAAGAATTGTACATCTGTGTGTAGAAAGAAATTAGAACCACATCTATTACCTTGCACAGAAACTAACTCCAAACGGATCAAAGACATAAATGTGAAACATGAAACATTTAAAGTGCAAGGAGCAAACACAGGCAGTACTACATGGTATTGATGCATGAAAGGACTTTCCCCATTTATCCAGGAACTGAAGCCAATAATCGACAGTGGAAACCTCAAAAAAAAAAAAAAAACTTACAAAGCTTCTACACAACTAAAGAAACAATCAATCCATGATTACATTTCCTGCACATCACACTTGTGCAGCTTGCGCTTGGGCTGGTCTAGTGACAGCAGAGGTGATAGACGCCACTTGGGTGATCAGGTGCCATCTTGATTAGGGAGAAAGAGCTTACCAGCTACATCACCTTAAAGAATCAAACTTACCTAGGAAGGAAGAATTTCTGAACTGACTTTTCAATGATGCCGTGCTCAGCTCTCCAGAGACTGTATATCTCTCCTCACTCTTAGGGTGAAGTTATGTCATACGGCACTGTTGACTTTTAGGCAGAAGATCTACAAAAGCCTCATCTACTCCTCAGAAGCACAAATATCTTTGGTTGACAGCCAAAGGTAAAGAGCTCTTGGAAACCTAAGAAAGGGTTCACACTTTACTGATGTATGCTGTCCATGTAGTTGAGGTTGATCTTAAACTGGGACAATGTTTCTGACAAAATAAGGGATTACAAAGATACGTCAGGATATGTGTCATTAAAGATGTAGTAGACAATTTGATTGAAGAATATGGATTTATTCTAGGGCATAAATCCTGATTCTAGCCAATATTAAACAAAAAAAATCAGGACATGAGTCTTACAGCCATAAGGAACTCGGTTCTTCCAACAACCTGATCAAGTTTGGAGTTGGATTTTCTCTAGATCATCTAAATAGAAGCCTGTGTGATGCCTTAATTTCAGTCTTATAAGACCATAAACATAGACCTCTATCAAACCTTCTGCATTCTCTAACATGGAGCCATGAGGGAATAAATGGGTATTGTGGCAAGATTGTGTTGTTGTTGTTTCTTGTGATAATTTGTTATACTGCAATATGAAACAAATATGTTGCCACACTTGAGTTTCATAAACTAGAAGACTGTCTGTCAACAACATTCTGAGAACAAATCCCATCAATCTAAATCTTGTGAGGATCGAATTTTATCCATGTCCACATGTATCTAGACCAAGCTTCTTCTCGATCAAATATTCACATGAGTCTAGATCTGTGACTGACATCTTGCTTTTGGAGAAACCCTAGGTGGGAAGACATAGGTCATCTGTGGTCAATTCCTGTCTAACAACTGATCAGTCTGAAGGCCATCCATCTCAACTGATGGTCATGTGATAATAAAGCCATTGTTGTTATTGCTGCCCATTGGCTTCTGACTCCCATCATTCCTTACTTTCATTATTTTCTATCTTCACAAATTATGTCTTATTCTTTCTTTCCTTGCAATGCTATTGGTTTAACCCATGGCTTCATGGGGAAGAAGCCAGCACCCCACAAACTAAGATAGACTCCCCATCATCTCCTTACGTGTAAGAGGATGAAGGGCTATCATCATCCATTGGGTTGTGTTCGTGGTGAGGAACATGCACTTCCTCCTTACTCCTGGCAGGCAAGTGTCTCCTTTACTACAACAATCCCCTCTTGTTTGCTCTAGAGCAACCATCCACCACAAGTCTTTGGTACTATGGGTACCAATCAATAACTGCCCAATACCAGTAGGCATGTATCAGCCTCTCTGACATTTTTCCCCTCTCTTAGAGCAAAACTCGCTTCTACTTATGCTTAGTGGGGGAAGGTAATTTACCCTTTATAATGAGTCAGACCAAAGAAATGTGCTTTCTCTAGGAAGTCAAAGTCTTTGTGGTCTCCAAACAGGTTCCACTTTGTCAGGCTGATCTTCATGTCATAACTTGTCTTTCTTTCTTTCTTTCTTTCTTTCTTTCTTTCTTTCTTTCTTTCTTTCTTTCTTTCTTTCTTTCTTTCTTGTTTTTTTTTAGGCATGGTTTCATACTACAGCCTTGACTGGCCTAGTCTATTCTGTGTAGACAAGTGTGGCATTAAGTCTACCTCCCTGCCTACATCTTAGAATTGTAGGCATATGTCAACATACCTGGCTCTAATTTGTCTTTGTTAGTCCCTGGAATTTCTATTGAAACTAGACAACAGAAAATTGAAAACAAAAACAAAAACACCTGTGTTCTGTGAACATGAAGCATGTACCCAAATTTTAGCCTTGAATACATTTCTTGGCATTGTATAAGAGAGCTCCTGAATATGGTGAGACCCATAAGTGTTGCAGGAGCTTTACAAAGAACACATTTTACAGCTCTGTACCCAAATCTGTGCAACAGATTAGACTATGTGAAAAATGTCATCATTTTCATTAGCCTGACACCATGATACATAATCAAGTGGTACACCAGTGGCATGCTAGGAAGAAGTCCTCTGCTTGTGAATGCTATGATTGGCTCCGCACCCTAGGTGACTGGCCTAACATGACCATTTTGCATCAGTTCCTTTGTGCCAGTGAGCAGCTCAAACACAGATACAAGACTCAGGAGACATTCCCCTGGCTCTACAAAGAGACTTCAAACAAGGGAACATTTTGACTAGAGGCTGTGTTGTAAGGAGAAATACAGAGATCCTACAGTGCTGGTCCCACCAACTTGAAATTCAAAGTCTACAAATGGCCAGGAAATGATTGGGGGGGGACCAGGACACTGGTCAGCCAGTCAGTTCTGATACCTCCTCTGCCTGTGGGCCTCTTTGAACATCCTGGTTGTCTAAGCCCACTGCAACCCAGATTCTATTACTTGCAAAAACAAAGCTATTCTACTGGTAGCATATTTTGAGCACCAATAAAATATAGATCTGGAAAAAGACATTTTGTAGTTAAATTTATGCAGCCATCCTTAAGAATAAAACCAGAGGATTTAAGACAAACTTAGGAAGGCCAGTAGGCCTACTTTTAGATTGGTTCTTATAAATGATGGTTTGGTGCCAACATCAAGATGTTAGATGAGATCCAGGACAGAAAAAAAATGGTAACAAATATAAATGGAATCAGAACTTGATGTAGTCACTTTCTTATTCATTAAATCAGGGTTTTCAATCTTTATGTGCCTAATCCTTTGGGGGATCGAATGACCCTTTCACAGAGGAGACATATCAGATCTCCTACATAGCAGGTATTTTTATTATGATTCATAACAGCAGCACAATTACACCTATGAAGTAGCGATGAAATAACTTTATGGTTGGGGTCACCACAACATGATGAACTGTATTAAAGGGCTGCAGCATTAGGAAGGTTGAGAACAGCTGTCCTAAATCTATGATGTCATACCTCAGCATACTCTGACAGAAAGGGATATGCATGCATGATGGTCAGTACTGAGAAGCAACTGGGCAGGAAATCCACCTTTTGCATGAAAATAAGCCATTGATCAAGACCTCATTGGAAAGTAACTTAAAGATTTTTTAAACTGTGTTATTTTACAGCCACCAGCTGGATGGTACCAGGCACAGGTTGCCAGTATCTGGTCTAGAGGAAGATGGGAACACTTGGAAGGCTAGAATACTGGTGTAGGAAGTCCTTCTGTTTATGTGTTGCTTTCGTTGGTTAATTAATAAAGAAACTGCTTGGCCTGATAGGGTAGAACTTAGGTAGGCAGAGAAGACAGAACTGAATTCTGGGATGAAGAAAGCAGAGACAGAGAGCTGCCATGGAGACGCCAGGTCAGACATGCTAAATTTTTCCTGGTAAGCCATGACCTCGTGGTGAACACCAATTACTAGAAATGGGTTAAATCAAGATGTGAGAGTTAGCCAAGAGGAGGCTAGAGATAAAGGCCAAGCAGTGTTTTAATTAATACGGTTTCTGTGTGATTGTTTCAGGTGTAAGCTAGCAGTGGGGCCAGAACAAACAAAGGGCCCCACAACCTGCAACAGAATACAAACCAGGAATTCCATGAGCTCAATTCCATGAACTCAGTATTAGGTCATCTTACAGGAAAGTGCTTCAATTTGGTGTATTGAGTGACGGAAGAAGATCCAGTAGAAAAGCTGGAGGTCATGTCTGGAGGTGTGTCTTACCTACACCATGGGCAGATACGTATACAGTTATGTCATATGTGACTGTACTGATGTGATGCACATCTTTATTTGTGATGAAAATTATCATACTATTCCATACTCTTTTGTTTGTCCAACACACACTAAATTTGACAAGCCTAGTAGGAGGGCTTTTCAATCACATCAGTGATATTTATACTCCAGCACCAACTGTGTGCTCTTTGAGAGGCTACTGAATCAACCTAGTCTGCTTTCTCCTCGGGGACATAGAGGGAGTGTATGCATCTCTCCATGTCTCTTTGAAGGCATGAAAGGAGGGATGTGCGGACTGAAGACCAAATGTTACCAGTCTTCTTTCCATTCTTCCTAATAAAAGGCTCTTTCCTCTCTTAATAGTGAGGATAAAGAAGTCACTGAAGAAAGGAATTTTATCGGTCGATGAAAAGATGTTTTTCCTTGGGAGTACTCAAGTTCCATACTGAGGTGTCTGTGCCTGTCTCCCTCTGGGATGGCTAGTACACTGGGTCTGTTAGAAGCTCAGATGTTTTTGTTGGCCTAAGCGTTCTAGGTAACAGACAGAGAAACTCTATGCCATTTTTGGCTAGGTTATACATAGCTATTAGAAAACAAAACAGACAAAAAACCTCAAACAAACAAAAACAAAAGCAAAAAGAAAAAACAAAACAAACAAACAAAAAAAAACCAAAAAGCTGCCTGGACTTTACTTTTTGAATTCTTAGGCAAAAGGAAAAGACACTGTTTAAATCCTCACCACCCCTCCATGTGTCTTCCTTTTAGCTCTGTATGGTTGGCAGTGCTAACCCTGAAAGTTGGAGAGTTCCAGTATTCACTTGAATAAGCTCAGAGTTTAGTGGTGACTGTACTCACCAAAGAGAAGCCACTGGAGTCCAGTGTGCGAGGAACATCATGAGCTAGAGAAGAGAGACAGCAATGAAGGCAACTCTCCCTCCATTCAGTCTCATGCAAACACTAGCAATGTTAGAGAAGCGTAGTGGATTCTGAACTAACCGGACTCTGGTCTACTGTAAGGATGGGGGCCATGAAGAAGCATTGACATCAGAAACATGCTGTAAAAGGGGAACATCTTCAGTCAGGGTTCCGCAGGGCTCCTCTTACGATCTTATTGGATGAAGGTTGTCCCGCCTTCTCTCATGAACTTCTTGACCAAGACTCTGCTCATAGCATGCAAGAAATATGCTGCCTTCCCAGAGTCTTTAACAAGACTGCTTGCAAGTCTCTCCAAAGGCGTCCATGTCTTGACAGCAGGAACAGGGAATTACTCAGACTGAAATTCCCAGCACCCAGTGCTATAGTTGGATCTTGAATATTTTCTGAAGACTCATATGTAGAAAGCTCAGTCCCAGGTTACCATTATTGAAACACATTGGAAGAGTGGACATGCCGGGCCTTTTGGAAGATGCTCAAGCCACTATTTCGTGTCTTTGAGGGCCACTGTCACAGCCTTGTCACTTCCTCTCTGCATCCTGGCATGAGAGTGGTGGTGCTGGTAACTCTCCACAGACGTGAACCAACGAGGTCAGTCTCACAGAGACCTTCACACTGTGAGCTCAGTTTACCTTTTCTCTCTGTGAGCTGATTATCTCAGACATTTTGCTACAGTGATAAAAAGCTGAGTGACTAATACTCAACAAGTCTTCAATACATTAAAAGAAAAAAGACTGATGTTCTGCATAAAAATTACGAACATGAAAAAGCAGAATAAGAGGATCACTGCATGGGTTTTGTTTCACTGTAAGAATGGGTATATCTTCAGTTTGTTTCAGTTGATGATATTAATTGGATCTCTGTAGGTTGCCATCCATGTATTGGTGTGTGGGATAACGAGATGAAGGCATTATTCCTAATTCAAATCAGTTTAAACTAATGCTTACTGTGAAAACTTGAGCTACCTAAAAGTCTCTTGATGCTCCCATATATTTATTTGTATGTCTTATGGTAGCCAATTCATTGGAGTATGATAATTTTTTTTTCAGTTTTATCAAAACATAATCACTATTACCTATATATTGTAAACTTTAATTTAAAACAAGTCTTTTGAATCAGGCAAACCTATAAAACTCCATAGTTTTATCAAATTTCACACTTTTGTCACGTGTTACATAATTGCATTAAAGTGAATTAACAGTTGTCTGTTTGAATTTGGCTGTACACTTTGCCTATCGAGACAGATTAAGGAGCATTGTCAAATTTCTTTCATTTTTGAACCATGGTTGCCATCTAGTGGCGAAATGTAGGGTTTCACTAACAGAAAGTAATCTGTTCTCTCAAATAGCTAACATTATAATCATAGCCAAAGTTTGATTAGGACAGTCTACCACCATTTCAATATCTCCAATTATTGACTTAATAAAAACAATAGAGTACTTTAAAGTATTTACTAAGACAAAACCTTCATCAACGTCATGGTGTTTTCACTGCCTGATGCGTTCCATCCTTGTGTGGTTATGCTCACGGATGTAAAGTAAACTCTTTATATCATCTCATAACCAGGACAGTGAGGACAGAGAATTCACGCTCATCTGCAGCTCTAGATGCTTATGTATACTCCTTCTGGCTCCAGCTCTTTTTCTTTCTTTCTTTGTTTTGTTTCCTACTGATGATACATAGACATCTGTCCAGGTTTGTTTAGAGCTCGTGTCTGTTGGACATCTCCTTAAATATTTAGCCTTTCTTGTATTTCTTTCCTGCACTCTCTTCCCATACCCTAGTGTAGATATACCTCCTTAAACTCTTGAGATCAATATAGGTTGAGACAGACAATTCTCATAAACATAAATCTTTAGTGGGGAATTGTAACAATGTACAATTGATTCTGACAGATGTGCTGTCAGAATCTGAGGTTTAAGTTTGAAAAGATAGAAGAGATGAATATGCATAACTGTATAGGAGCCCTATCCATGGTCACCTAGATGGCAAGGTTCAAGACTTAGGAATGGAAAAAGCATGTTTAATCAGTGCTTATGAGTGTATTACCCAGTGGGGAAGCAGACCCTCTCAAGTCTTTCTCAGAGGCCCTAGTGAAAGAACAATGGGAAAGTTAATTCTGTGTTCTTCCCTAGGGCAGACATAGCAAGATCCAGTCTGTGGCTGTAACCTGAACCTCAAAGGAGTTTTGGTTCCTGAGAACCCAGCTTTCTCCACTGACAGGCTGTGGTTTTCAGTCCTAAGGCTTCTATATTGGAGGTATCCTGCGTTCTTTGTCATCATTGTCTGACTTAGGTCTCTGCTGACCTTAGCCCATCCCCCCTACAAATAGTGTATAAGATGCTGTATTTCTTTATAAACTCAGGCAAGGCCTCCTTGTTCCAAGTACTTGTTTTCTTAGTTTCTCATGCCCAGTCCTCTACATCTCATTGTTCTGGACCCTGATTCCTGCTACTTTGAATCGTTGTCCAGGAAAAATAGAAACACACGTATGAGTTTTCCAGAAGGTCATGGTCCTAAGATTTGCCAGATGGGCAGTATTGGTGGAATCCCTTACACGGATTCTTCAAGGTGCTTTTGGATGGTCTTTACCAACAAATCACAGACCAGCTCTTTTCCTCAATCACTGTATTTCCTTTTAAGGACAGTTTTCTTTTTCACCCTGAGAGCTGCACCTGCTGGCTGAGCCAGGGGTTCGCTGAAACCAACAGCAGAAACCAGAAAAAGAAATGGAGAGGAAGCACTCTTTCTGCAGATTAGTATCAAAGAGGGGTCACAGAAATAGACTTTCGATAGTAGTGATACACTTCCGTGCCCTTCTATCACACTGGCCTGCCACCTTTGTGTTAAATGCATTGCTGGCAACCGTCACTGCTTTTGGCCCCAGGGCTGAGGTTTGGACTGACTGCTTTCTCCTAATGACTCCAGTGGACAGAGCCAAAAGGGAAGTTGCCTGACAAATACACCTGGGAAATGTAGTTCTCAGATTTCTAAATGCCAGTACAAAGTAAAGAATAGAAATGTGTGCAGAATGACTCTTATCAAAGAAATAAGCACCATAGCCCTCTCACCTGGCTGGTAGCAGCCAGTTCTCCAACCAGGCACAGCTAAGCCACCATAAAATAACTGCCATTTTATATTTCTATTTACAGATGTGTGTCTTCTGTGTAAGATGAACTTGCCTCTTCTGAAGAAGCTGGATATAAAGATCTACCTATGACAAATTCACCTCTAGGTGCTGATGATATCAACTCAGTCATAATCTCATCAGATTGCTCTTGTAATAGAGACTGTAATCCGTGAAGTTATTCATTAGACACCCAGAAGAACACACACAATGCCCGGGACTTCAGGCTTACTCTTCTCTGCCCTCCCTATCTCCCATCGCCAGACATTTTTTTTTTTTGGCTCATTTGAATCAATCACAGCAATTTCTCTGGTAGTATGATGCAACCTAAATTATTAAGAGACAGGTCTAGTTTCCATCTGGGATATAATTGTGTCCCTAGAGAAAGTTTAATAGTTCATAGATGATTCTGGGAAGCCACAGCCCTGTGATGGCTTTGTGGAGATCTAACTAGACCAGCTTTTGATTTCTGAACTTCCATGTTTCAGCTATGTGTGAACTAGTAGGCATGGTGGCCATTGTGTGTATACATCATACCCGATGGCACAGAAGCCTTCCAGAGAACTAGCTCTAACTCGGGTTTTTAATAGACCAATTCTCTCCAGAAAAATAATAAAAACAATAAACTCTGACTTGTATCATTTTCCTGCCCCAGAAAATAAATTTCTTTGCTAGAAGGGTTGATATAAAGGAAATATGATGGGAAATATGGACCCTGGGATGGTGGTGAAAGTATAATAGACAAGAAGGTGAAACTGCTTCTGCCTATGACCCAAGGAATGTGGCATAGCTCTCTGCACGCGAGGAGAACCTCAGGAACTAGCCTGCCTCCAGCTGGCAAGCGTCATCTCAGAGGCAGTCAATCATGGTGGCTTCCAGACCAATGTAAATGAGGGGGATTGTGCATGCTTTTTATTCATGCCACCATCAAACTTGTGAATAGAACAATTGAACAAACATTTCAATGGCTAAAGGAAGAGTCTGGATATCATGCCATGACCGCACATATGGGATTGGAAGATCCTCTTATATTGATCTCTGTTGAAGTATTTGCTTTTTCCTAAATGTCGTTATATTCAATTTTTTTATGTTGGTCTTTTAAATTCTGATTGTATAGAGAAACTACCAGCACTTGCCCATGGTAAAAATCTTCTCTCGTGGCTACATCTCTAAATAGGCAAAGTTGGCATTTAGATGACACACACAATGAGATGGTAGAAGAGAATTCACTCTCACTATCTTTCAGACCATCACGAAAGGGTTCAGGATGGTAGCATCTACTTCTGCCTGATCACAGATACCTTGTATATTTATTGATAAACCAAGAACAGGCTGTTCTTGTAGATGGATTTTTCTTTGGGCCACCAGCTCACAAAAAGCAACACAGAGACTTATTAATTATAAAAGTTCAGCTTAGAATTGTCCCGTGAGTTCTCATAGCTTAAATTAACTCATTTATATTAATCTTCATTTTGCTTTGTGCCGTTTCACTTCTCTTCCATCTTGCGCCTCCTGTTTGCTTTCCATGTCCTCTTACATCTCTCTCACACCAAGATTTATCTTCTCTTCTCTCTCTACCCAGAAGTCCTTCCTAATTATTTCTTGACCAGCTCTTTATTAAATTAATCAGAAGGTGCTTTGGCAAAGACACATGTTCACTATGTACAAAATGTTTACTCCACAACATTTTCTTTCTCCTCAGTGGACAGTGGATGGACAGAACGAGATGTAAAATAAGCAGGGGTAGCACTTAAGATTGACATTTAAGAAGAGATTCATGCTTGAGATCATCCAAGTGCCTACATCCACTGAAGGAAGAGAATTAAGTTTCTTGTGTTCCTATTTGTTTTAACAAAAAGGAAACAGGAAGAATATAGAAAAACAATGAACTTGAATCCTTACAAGTGTGCTAAATGGACTGGAAGTGATCAAACTCTACCAGCCATTTCCTCTAGTTGTGGATTTGAGGACTATATTAATATTTTCATACTAAAAATAACATAAAGCAGAAGGGAAATAAGAGTGCAAACTGGGCTGTAATGGATGCGATGATAAATGAGTTCTTGATGACTAATAGAGCTTCAGTGAAGGGGACAGAGTCAAGCAGTTTTTAGCAGAATTTTGATGAAACATTTTTGCTTCAAAACGAAGGCTATAAACACACATTAATCTCCCAAGTTTGTTTTCCTTGTCATGAGGGTTAACAATTTTAAAACTGCTTTCAGTATTTTCTAAGATGGAACATTTGCTCAACACACTGTTGAAAATGCAACCAGATTTCTCGCTGCTGGAGAACAGCTGATAAACACAGAAACAGGAATGCCAGATGAGTCAGTGGTGTATGGGTTGGAGAGGGAAGCATCCATGTAAATCACAGCTGTATTTAGACATGCAAGTTCACGCATACTGCATGCATTTATTTTTAGTCCTCTTGGCTGAGAGTGTGGTGAAATGACATTCTGGTTGTGATGAAGACACACAGCACCTAGATCATGGCCTCTTAACACTATTTTTTATGAAAGGAACCTTGAGAATACATTTAGCACTAGTGTTGGAGAAAGGCAGTATTTATAATACTAATGTGGAGCTTTATCTTTAAAAAAGAAAAGTGCAAAGGATAATAGAGACATGTTAAAAGGCATGGGAGCCAAGTCAAGGAACATTTTCTGAGGAAGTTTGGGAAAGAGTGTGTCTCAATATAAACAAGGGCAAAGGTAAACCTCCATTTACAGTCACCTTTTAAGATGTCCACACAGCCCTCACTTCTTAAAAGTCATTCCTTAATGTGGTGTAGAAAGTCCTTCTGTATATGTGTTGCTTTTATTGGTTAATGAATAAAGAAGCTACTTCAGACAATGGCTTAACAGAATGTAGTCAGGCTGGAAGAGATATATATATAGAGAGTAGGTGGAGTCAAAGAGACACCATAAAGTTGCCAGAGGAGAAAGGCATGAGACACCAGCTGAAACCTTGCTGGTATGCCATAAGCCTCATGGCAAAATGTAAAATAATAGAAATGGGTTAACCAAAGATATGAGAGCTAGCTAGTAATACATTTAAGCTATTGGCTAAACAGTATTGCAAATAATATGGTTTCTGTGTTATTATTTAGGTTCTGGAGAGCCAGGAACAAACAAGTGGTCTTCTACAACAAATTAGTACCTAACGTGGGGTTAGCTAAATCCACATAAAACCTGAGAGGGCTTGGACAGAAATTCTAGACACCAAAAAACAATGTTTAGCTGCATTTTTTTTCTGTATGGGCTCTGCTTGCTGGCAGCATGCTGCAGCTCCTTTAAGAGAGGTCTTCCTGATTCAGCAGTAGTAGCAAAAGAAAAAGAAACATGTGGTTTCAAAATGGCAGCTTCCTGGGCCATGCTGCCAGTACGAACTCTGGCTCTTTCGGGAGGCTGAGCACTTGAATGGAGTTTGTGAGCAGAGTATTACAATCTGCTTAATGGAACAGTCCAGACCCCGCTATATACCTGGAACTAGGGCAGAGAGGTGGTGAACATGCCTCTGCCATGTTGGATTGGATGGAGCCAAAAGGCAGCGCAGTCTTAGTTCTAGCCAGCTGCTTTGCATTTTAAGAAGTGGTCCTGCTCAGAAAAGAATTATAGATATACAATAAAGAAAAATTCATATGGAAAAAAGACCTCTAAATGGGTCACAGTGTGTTTAAAACTGTACATAGGCTTGGGAGAGAAAGGAAAAAGACTATAGAGAGTTATAAAAAGAAGTAAATGGTTTTAAAAAAATAAAATGAAGTCTTTAAAAATGGCATATACACAGAGTCTGGATTATGCATATTATAGTGTTTTCTTTGAATTTTTTGACTGCAGAGAGACATTTGATTCTAGAGATTGCTAAGCTAAGCCAATACATATGCTTTAAAGATATCTTGATTCCAAAATTTGCATCTAAGAATTTGTTGCTTTGGAAATGAGGTTCTTCTTTTGTTTCCACAGAGGATGAGAACTTGTGAAATTCTTCCAGACTAATGTGGTTTGATGCACCAACCCCCTCAAAGGTCTTTGTGAACCTGCCCAAAAATTACTTCACCCAACAAAAAGCAGGAAACATTTTGGAGAGAACCACACCCAAATTCCCAAATATTGTTTATAAATATTTTTTTTACATTTAAAGGGGGATATGCTATAGAGATTTGCATTGGTGTGGATCTTGCTTTATTGATACAAATTTAAGGTCAATTTTGTTATATGTATATTTATGCTCTTTATTAAGGTATCGTGTCTGTGCAGCTCATTTAAAATATAATGCATGCATATGTAATGAATGTAGGAAAATATAAAGGAAGGGACCCTCTTCACATCACAGTGCCAAATAGTGACTGTAAATGGATGGGTTGCAGTTTGGATATGGAGTGTCCCCCAAAGGCCCATGTGTTAGAATCTTGGTCCCCAGTGAGGGACTTTGGGTGATGGTATAACTTTTAAAAGGAGAGACCCAGTGAAAAGATTTCAAGTGCTAAGGAATGTGCTTAATGAAGAAAGTGGGTCCACTGTCACTTTATCTGTCTCTTTCTGGCCAGAAAATAAGTGATTTTCTTCTGTTAAGCTCTCTAGTCATTGTATTGTAACTTACACAAGCCCTAAAGCAATGGACTCATGCAGACTTGAACCGAGCATCCAAAACAGTGAGCACAATGCATTTTCTTTAGATAAGTTGGTAGATTTAGTTATTTGGTAATAGTAACAAAAAGTGACTGCAGTTAAAATCACCATTCTGCCACCATCAGTACAATAACTGATTCAATTTTTTAAAAAAGTCATTGATGGTAAAATTCAAAGTGATGGGAAGCAGAACATTTTATAGTTTCAGAATATCTTCCCATGGGGTGCTTATTAATCATGAAGGGAAAGCCTAATGAGGAGATGGATGCCAGCCACCTCTGCACTTCTCTGTGTCAAGAACTAAAACCCAAACCAATACTAATGGTTTAAAAAACTAATGATCATAAAAATAACAGTAAACTAAACAATACCAACCTTACATTGAAGAAATGGCACCTGACACTGAGCTGAATAATCTTATTAGTAGACCCTAGATTGAGAAAGTAGTGTGTACTCCTGATGAAATGCTCAACAAATAAGAAAGACGAGTCCAAACTTAGAGAGTGGGATGTCTTTAAAGTCATCATGTAAGAAAGCTGGACCCAACTCAGATTAAAGGCAAATGTGCAAAGCACTTGTGTGTCTATCTGGGCACCTTTGTTTGTGGGTATAATAGGTAATAAGTGCAAAAAGTTAGAGATTTCTATACTGATTTCCAATGGACATAAATTTATTATGGGCCTGAAAAATCTAAAAGCTGTGCATGTAAGTTATGGGCTTCCTGTACCTGCTATCCTATGCTGTCCTGTGCTGTCCTATGCTGTACCTGCTGTCCTGTGTTGTCCTATGCTGTACCTGCTGTCCTATGCTGTACCTGCTGTCCTATGCTGTACCTGCTGTCCTATGCTGTCCTATGCTGTACCTGCTGTCCTATGCTGTCCTATGCTGTCCTATGCTGTCCTATGCTGTCCTATGCTGTCCTATGCTGTACCTGCTGTCCTATGCTGTACCTGCTGTCCTATGCTGTCCTATGCTGTACTATGCTGTACCTGATGTCCTGTGCTGTACCTGCTGTCCTATGCTGTCCTGTGCTGTACCTGCTGTCCTATGCTGTCCTGTGCTGTACCTGCTGTCCTATGCTGTACCTGCTGTCCTATGCTGTACCTGCTGTCCTATGCTGTACCTGCTGTCCTATGCTGTCCTATGCTGTCCTATGCTGTACCTGATGTCCTGTGCTGTACCTGCTGTCCTATGCTATCCTATGCTGTACCTGCTGTCCTATGCTGTCCTATGCTGTCCTATGCTGTAACTGCTGTCCTATGCTGTACCTGCTGTCCTATGCTGTACCTGCTGTCCTATGCTGTCCTATGCTGTACCTGCTGTCCTATGCTGTCCTATGCTGTCCTATGCTGTACCTGCTGTCCTTGCTGTACCTGCTGTCCTATGCTGTCCTATGCTGTACCTGCTGTCCTATGTTGTACCTGCTGTCCTATGCTGTCCTATGCTGTACCTGCTGTCCTATGCTGTACCTGATGTCCTATGCTGTCCTATGCTGTACCTGCTGTCCAATGCTGTACCTGCTGTCCTATGCTGTACCTGCTGTCCTATGCTGTCCTATGCTGTACCTGCTGTCCTATGCTGTCCTATGCTGTCCTATGCTGTACCTGCTGTCCTTGCTGTACCTGCTTTCCTATGCTGTCCTATGCTGTACCTGCTGTCCTATGCTGTCCTATGCTGTCCTATGCTGTAACTGCTGTCCTATGCTGTACCTGCTGTCCTATGCTGTACCTGCTGTCCTATGCTGTCCTATGCTGTACCTGCTGTCCTATGCTGTCCTGTGCTGTACCTGCTGTCCTATGCTGTACCTGCTGTCCTATGCTGTCCTATGCTGTACCTGCTGTCCTATGCTGTACCTGCTGTCCTATGCTGTCCTATGCTGTCCTGTGCTGTACCTGCTGTCCTATGCTGTCCTATGCTGTACCTGCTGTCCTATGCTGTCCTATGCTGTACCTGATGTCCTGTGCTGTACCTGCTGTCCTATGCTGTCCTATGCTGTCCTATGCTGTACCTAATGTCCTGTGCTGTACCTGCTGTCCTATGCTGTCCTATGTTGTACCTGCTGTCCTATGCTGTACCTGATGTCCTATGCTGTACCTGATGTCCTATGCTGTCCTATGTTGTACCTGCTGTCCTATGCTGTACCTGCTGTCCTATGCTGTACCTGCTGTCCTATGCTGTACCTGATGTCCTGTGCTGTACCTGCTGTCCTATGCTGTACCTGCTGTCCTATGCTGTACCTGATGTCCTGTGCTGTACCTGCTGTCCTATGCTGTCCTATGCTGTCCTATGCTGTACCTGATGTCCTGTGCTGTACCTGCTGTCCTATGCTGTCCTATGCTGTACCTGCTGTCCTATGCTGTACCTGATGTCCTATGCTGTACCTGATGTCCTATGCTGTACCTGCTGTCCTATGATGTACCTGCTGTCCTATGCTGTCCTATGCTGTCCTATGCTGTACCTGCTGTCCTATGCTGTACCTGCTGTCCTATGCTGTACCTGCTGTCCTATGCTGTCCTATGCTGTCCTATGCTGTACCTGCTGTCCTATGCTGTACCTTCTATCCTATGCTGTACCTGCTGTCCTATGCTGTACCTGCTGTCCTATGCTGTACCTGCTGTCCTATGCTGTCCTGTGCTGTACCTGCTGTCCTATGCTGTCCTATGCTGTACCTGATGTCCTGTGCTGTACCTGCTGTCCTATGCTGTACCTGCTGTCCTATGCTGTACCTGATGTCCTATGCTGTACCTGCTGTCCTATGCTGTCCTATGCTGTCCTATGCTGTAACTGCTGTCCTATGCTGTACCTGCTGTCCTATGCTGTCCTATGCTGTCCTATGCTGTCCTATGCTGTCCTATGCTGTACCTGCTGTCCTATGCTGTCCTATGCTGTCTTATGCTGTACCTGCTGTCCTATGCTGTCCTATGCTGTACCTGATGTCCTATGCTGTACCTGCTGTCCTATGCTGTCCTGTGCTGTACCTGCTGTCCTATGCTGTCCTATGCTGTACCTGCTGTCCTATGCTGTCCTATGCTGTCCTATGCTGTACCTGATGTCCTGTGCTGTACCTGCTGTCCTATGCTGTACCTGCTGTCCTATGCTGTCCTATGCTGTACCTGATGTCCTGTGCTGTACCTGCTATCCTATGCTGTCCTATGCTGTCCTATGCTGTACCTGATGTCCTGTGCTGTACCTGCTGTCCTATGCTGTACCTGCTGTCCTATGCTGTCCTATGCTGTACCTGATGTCCTGTGCTGTACCTGCTGTCCTATGCTGTACCTGCTGTCCTATGCTGTCCTATGCTGTACCTGCTGTCCTATGCTGTACCTGCTGTCCTATGCTGTACCTGATGTCCTGTGCTGTACCTGATGTCCTGTGCTGTACCTGATGTCCTGTGCTGTCCTATGCTGTACCTGATGTCCTGTGCTGTACCTGCTGTCCTATGCTGTCCTATGCTGTACCTGCTGTCCTATGCTGTCCTATGCTGTACCTGCTGTCCTATGCTGTACCTGCTGTCCTATGCTGTACCTGCTGTCCTATGCTGTCCTATGCTGTACCTGATGTCCTATGCTGTAACTGCTGTCCTATGCTGTCCTATGCTGTAACTGCTGTCCTATGCTGTACCTGCTGTCCTATGCTGTACCTGATGTCCTATGCTGTACCTGCTGTCCTATGCTGTCCTATGCTGTACCTGCTGTCCTATGCTGTACCTGCTGTCCTATGCTGTACCTGCTGTCCTATGCTGTACCTGATGTCCTGTGCTGTACCTGATGTCCTGTGCTGTACCTGATGTCCTGTGCTATCCTATGCTGTCCTATGCTGTCCTATGCTGTCCTATGCTGTCCTATGCTGTACCTGATGTCCTGTGCTGTACCTGCTGTCCTATGCTGTCCTGTGCTGTACCTGATGTCCTGTGCTGTCCTATGCTGTACCTGATGTCCTGTGCTGTACCTGCTGTCCTATGCTGTCCTATGCTGTCCTATGCTGTCCTATGCTGTCCTATGCTGTACCTGATGTCCTGTGCTGTACCTGCTGTCCTATGCTGTCCTGTGCTGTACTTGATGTCCTGTGCTGTCCTATGCTGTACCTGATGTCCTGTGCTGTACCTGCTGTCCTATGCTGTCCTATGCTGTCCTATGCTGTCCTATGCTGTCCTATGCTGTCCTATGCTGTCCTATGCTGTCCTATGCTGTCCTATGCTGTACCTGCTGTCCTATGCTGTCCTGTGCTGTACCTGCTGTCCTATGCTGTCCTATGCTGTCCTATGCTGTCCTATGCTGTCCTATGCTGTCCTATGCTGTCCTATGCTGTCCTATGCTGTCCTATGCTGTACCTGCTGTCCTATGCTGTCCTGTGCTGTCCTGTGCTGTACCTGCTGTCCTATGCTGTCCTATGCTGTCCTGTGCTGTACCTGCTGTCCTATGCTGTCCTATGCTGTCCTATGCTGTCCTATGCTGTCCTATGCTGTCCTATGCTGTCCTATGCTGTAACTGCTGTACCTGCTGTCCTATGCTGTACCTGCTGTCCTATGCTGTACCTGCTGTCCTATGCTGTCCTATGCTGTCCTATGCTGTACCTGCTGTCCTATGCTGTACCTGCTGTCCTATGCTGTACCTGCTGTCCTATGCTGTACCTGCTGTCCTATGCTGTCCTATGCTGTCCTATGCTGTACCTGCTGTCCTATGCTGTCCTATGCTGTACCTGCTGTCCTTGCTGTACCTATTATCTTATCTACAAAGTAGACCTGGCGTATGGACAAAATCTTATGTAAATAACATATTTGTTCAATTATCTCCAGGCTATTTGCCTATTTTCATTCATGTTAAAAGCTTTGTTTTCCTGTTGTCCAGCCAACCTCTACATATCTGCACCCTTCCTTCCATTATGCATTAATGGAACATGGTATTAGATTTTTAAGATTTATCATTGGAAAAGCAAATATCAGATATTAGCTTTTATCCAAGTGAGTTAAAAATGTAAAATAGAGTTCTTTTTCTTTTTACTACCTTCGTGTGTCTGTGGATGTGTGTATGTGTGTGTGTTCAAGCATATATGCACTTACATGTATACAGAAGCCCAAGGCTGAAGTCAAGGGTTTTGCTTCAGTACTGTTTACTTTATTATTTGAGGCAAGGTCTCTCTGTTGAACATAGACTTCATAGCTATGACTAAATTGGCTAGCCAGATTGCTGCAGGAGTCCCCTATCTCTGACTCCCTGATCCCTGGAATTACAGATGAGATGCCATACCCACCTATCTTTTACACAGGTCCTGGGCATCCAACTCTCTGAACCTTAAGTTTGGACAGCAAGCTCTTTAACCACTCACCTGGTTCCCCATCCCTAAACTGGAGTTTTTGAAACAGAATTTTAACAATGTGTTAATATTTTACTAAGCATTACGAAGAAATCCATTTGATTTGTCAATACATTTTAGTGATACATTAAAATATTGTGATGCAGGAATCTTTCAAAAAGAGAAAAAAGAATGGGTATTCTAGCTAGAAAGCTGAGTGATTTCATGGGTTAAGACTTCACTAGCTAGAATGCTGAGGGGCTTCATGGAGGCACACAAGCTTGATGTAACCTGGGGAGGGTGTTGGTTTGGCTGTAAAAACCCATGAGAATTGTGTGGAGCAATATGAGAATGCAAAGCAGGATGAGGTGCCCTCAGGGTGGTTTGAGATGGAGAATGTATGAATTCGCATGAGGGGTAGGGAAACAGAAAAAGAAGTGTCTACAGCATCGTACGTTATAATGCATCATGCAATCTGATCCCGCAGATTTCATTATTTGCTTGGGGCGGTGGGAGAAACTGATGGGGAAGCAGAGTTCCAAGTATGATTGACACAGGGCTGAAGTCACCAGACCTTTTGTGTGGTGACACTGCAGACAGCTGAGTCACATAAACAAGTGGTCAACTTAGAACTTGGAAACAACCGTCTGGATCGTCTCCTTTGATGGACCCTTGTTTTGTGGTATATATTCTTCTGTAGTATGAAGAGTGGTCAATAGTGGTTTCCAGTTGTCTTCTGATATAAGCCACTTTTAATGTGGGACAGTTAAATAACTTTGGTATGTTTCTTACTTTCTCACAGGCAAACAAACTTGTGTGGATGGGTGACATGCTATCCACCAGCTCTAAATAGACTTGGTGAGTCATTGCCTACCCTGGCTTTGCCATCTGTTGGGATTTAGAAATCAGTCCCAGTTTAAAGATTTTTATGTCTTTCTTTCCCCTCCATTCTTTTGATGATATTTCACATGAGAAACACTGACCCTATCACATATTTGGTTTTTGTTATACATGGTAATTCATATGTTCTAGAAGCTTCTAATTCTTGTCTAGAAGTGTGTCTCTCTTGTCAAAACCAGGCAACTTAGAAAGATTAGTTCCACTCTAATTGAAAGAGTAGGAACTAGGATGCTGGCATTTCTATAAATCTGACTGTTTTGTGTCAATGATATGAACAGAGAGAGCTTAAGGTGGCTTTCGTAGCATTTTGAGATTTATCATAACAAAATTATCAATAATCCCAGGGAGGCCTAGCCACCTTGTGTTTCTCCCATAAAAAGACCCACCAGGTCCATAAATAAACTTTAGACCATAGAGGACGTCATTGGTCTCCACAGCAACCTGCCCTAGGTACTTAGCAGATAACTCAACAATTTGCTATGATGAGTGCTAGAAATAAGAGGCCAAAATAAGAAGAAAGACTGTTTACTGTTGGCATGACTTAAATGTGAAATGTCCCCACAAATTCAAGTGTGTCAGTCCAGCTTTTCAGTTGGGACAGTTTTTTGAGGTGGGGAGCAGCTTTTTGAGGTGGGGTCTGGCTGGAGGAAGAAGGCCACTGGAAGCAGGTCCTTGATGCTGTCCCTTCCATCTCTCCACGTCCCCCCTCTACTCTTTCCCCCTTTACCTTTCTGCCACGAAGTCAGTACTTTTGTCCATATGCTCCTGAAACAGTGCTGTTCCACCCTAACATGGTCCCACACTCGCCAAACTGAAGCCTGTAAAACTGTGCCTGCCAGAACAGTCCTTTTTTTCTGTCCCGTTGGGTGTTCTACCACAGCGATGGAAAGCCTTGTTGGGCCACCTACCAAGTTGGGGTCTCTTCTGGTCTGAAGTGCCTTTAGTCTGCATCCAACAAAGACTTTGCCACAGATGACCGAAAAACATCATTTACTTTTAATATTTATAAACACTGTGTTTATGTTTCCTAAAAGTCCGACCTCTTTGCAATTTAAAAATACTTCAGTTGTTTGGGCAGCAATTGCTGTGGACCCTTAGAGCAGTGCCTAGTGTCTCCGTTTCTATTGCTCTAACAGACATTAGTTATCATCATGTTGTGATATGGAAGGGAAACTTCAATGGTGAATACAAACCACATATTAACCAAATAGCTGCTTACTCTAAGCTCAGAGAAATATGGAAGGCTCTAAAAATTGGTTTTTTTCCTACCGATTGGTTTCAAACAGTACATACTCCTCTCTACAGTCGGAATGCATGTGTCCCCCCAAATCCATGCATTGGAACACAGTTGCCAGGCTGGCAATGTCAGTAAGTGGCATATTCAGATCATAAGGACTCTACCCTCAGGCATGGGCTTAGTGTCTCTATTCGAGACCTTGAATTCTTATACCTTGGGAGGAGATTGCTAGAAGCTACTGGCTATGGACCAGAGAGTGAATCTTCTCCAGACACCCAAGCTGCCAGCGCAATGACCATGCTGACTTCCAAGCCTGTGGAATTAAACAATGCACTATAATTAAGATAATTCATATTTTAATGGTATTTTACCAGGAGCCCAAAGGGACTAAAGCAAAGGTATCTTTGCTTGTAGGTAAACATACCTTTGCCCTGTGTTTGGCATAGAAGGGAGCCCAGCTCTAACTTCTCTCAAATCTATCTTACTATGAATGCAGACAGTTTTTTTAAAACATTGCTTTTATAATCTCATTTCCCTGTTAGATGTATGTCAGGAAAGACAACACCGAAACCATGGAAAACAAAATTGATAAATAAACTAAGGAAAAAGCTGAACCGTAGTTACATGAGAAAAATCTTATCAAAAGAAATGAATCATTGAAAAGTATACATGTTTTTAAAGTTAAAAGGATAAAGAAAGAAACTATTTATTAGGAACAAAATTTCAGGGGCCAAAATGAAAATTGTTGCAAATGAGGGACTAGCAACAATGGGGTTGGGGGAAAGGGCTGTGCTATAGAGGGGGCAACAGTTACACGGGATGGGGAAAGGTTATGACATAGAGGGGTAGCTGTTACATGGGATGGGGAAAGGAATTATAACATAGCAGGGCAGCAATTATGTGGGGGATGGGAAAGGAGTTGTGACTTAGAAGGGCAGCCATTACATGGGGGATGGGGAAAGGGGTTGTGACTCAGAGGAGCAGCCAGTACATGAGGGATGGAGAGCAAGGCTATCATCCTGTGATCCGCTTTGAGTTGCAGAGATTCTGGCAGTATTCTGAGTCTAGATGGTGACTGTTCTTACTACTAGCCAGGTTGTTTCCGGTGATGATTGCCCGTGACTTTAGAGCGGCTTGTTAATGTTTGATGACTAAAGGGCCCAGAGTGAGCCCATTGTCTACCAATAGCACTTCACCTCCCCTTCAGTGTTCCAGTTTGGGCGATGCTGTTTATGATGATGCATACTTCAACTGTAGAAGCTTTACTTAGTGTATAGTATGCTGTTGTGGAGACTGTTTTAAAAAACATTGATATAATAGGTAGGTCTAAAGGTCCTCTAAAAAACTGAAACGCTGAGCAGTATCAGCAATTTGGATTGAAATGATGTAAGGTGTTTACTGTATGTAATGGATTAAACACTTCACATGCATTAAACATTTGGTTTCCTAGCAACCCTATGAAGCTTAGGTCTGGAAATTTGACTAGGAAGACAAGGAAATGAGGAGAGTGATATCATTTATAACCCTGGTGACCCGAGACCACATGGGTTCCCTGGTGGGTGGGAGACAGACCAATAAGTCATGCAGAGAGAGCTTGGTTATAGAAGTTTTTTAGTGGGTATAGGGAACGGTATAAGGAAAGGGATTATGGAGAAGATGGGAGAAGGGGAGAGAGAGGAAGGAGGCTGGAGAAAGAGGAAAGAGAGAAGCAGGGAGAGCAGGGGAAACAGTATTTACCTCTTTAGAAGAGGGACAGACAGAGAGAGCAGGCTGGGGAAGAGGCAGGAGATGTGCGATAGATAAAGGGAATGTGTCTGCTTAAACATTGGAACTGCTTAGCACTCCTGAGCCCTCTCCTCTGGCTGTTCTGTCTCTCTTTCTGTGCTGCACACTCCCATGTCAGAATTTGGCTTCTCCAAACTAGCAAATTCCCCTTGTGTCTGCCACGTTTCTGTAGCTGCATTTAATAGTGCAGTATAGGTAATGTGGAAGGAAGGAGGTTTTACTCAAATCACAGGCCTGGTGGCTGGAAAGTTCACATCAGCCAAATTTGATGAGGTCTCTCTTAGTACTGAGAAGGTTGCAGAGTTCCAAGGTGGTGCAGGGTCCTCTCTTCTAAAGCCATGGCCCGTTGGACTATTTGATGGTTTCATTTACCTCCAAGCATCTTCAAATAGCATAGTTGGATTAAGACTCCATCTTCTGAATGTCTCTGAATGGAAATTCAATCTCAACATGAACTTTTGATGGAGACATTGGAGCCCACTACTCCCAGAAGACTCTCCTACCTTGATCCTCTCCCTTGACCTGCATCACTAACCAAGTGATGGACAGCCCCAAGGTGACAGGAAGTATTACTGGGATTATCATTGCCCAATGAAAAGCTGGAAACAGGACAATTTGAAGAAGTCACACAGAAACCGTGTGTCAGAGCCCACAGAAGTGGATCTGTTCCACCTTGACTTAAGTTCAGAGAGGTCAGGCCTAGTCTTGCTGGCTGCTTCAAGGCAATTGGTAAGAGGTTTGATTTAAGGTTTTGACTTAAGGATGTTTTGACCTAGGATATGGTTACTTGGTGTTTTGAGTATTTAGGTGATAATCACTTTGTTTGTTCCTTGTATCATGGTAAAGCAGTCTTTTCCTTTCTTCCCCTCTTTTGAACTGGGGTATTTAAAGATCTTAAGAAACAAACAGGGGCAGATTCAGTATTCACTGGGTTGCCCTGCTAACTCTAGCCTATGTCTCTGTATTTCTTTTATATCTGTTTATTCTAACTAACATTTATAAGTCACATGCCCCTAGCCTGGAATGAACTAACCCATCAAGGCTGGACCCCAACAACAGTGAAGACTGAGCTGGGCCAATGAAGTGGTCAGCGGCCAAACATCTCTAAAATGCTCTTCTATAGAGTAGCCCAGAATCCAAAGCAGCTTTTGATGTTATTTTACATAAAATGGAATTAGCCTACTTCGGTTGGAAAAAAAATGGGTGATGTCTTTCAGAGGCCCAGCAACTGTGGTTTGCTTTTGTTTTATTAGGTTTTCAACTGAGTTGTGAGACTACTGCTCCATCTAAGTAGTCTGCTGCCTACAATGAAAAAAAAATCCCTTCAAAGTTTTATAATATAACCATAGCAAAGTTACAGCTAGGAGGTAAGAACAAAAATAATTTTGTGGTTGGAGAGTCACCATAACACAAGGGACTGTTGCTTTAGGAAAGTTGAGAACCTCTGCCCTAGAGGTTGAGTAAGGAACCTGCCTGTCACACAGGGGCCCTGCTTAGCTTTGCTCTTTACAGTCCTGCTGAGCACGACCTTCCCAGGCATACCTTCTCCCCAGGCTTACCTTCCCAGGCATACCTTCTCCCCAGGCTTACCTTCCCAGGCATACCTTCTCCCCAGGCTTACCTTCCCAGGCATACCTTCTCCCCAGGCTTACCTTCCCAGGCATACCTTCTCCCCAGGCTTACCTTCCCAGGCATACCTTCTCCCCAGGCTTACCTTCCCAGGCATACATGGGCATTGTTAACAGCAGCCAGTTAGCCACTGAAGACTCTGGAATCTGAATATGCCACTTAAATTTCAAAATAGTTTCTCCAGTCTTCCCATTTTTTTTTTGTTTGCAGGTGTAATTGGGGGCAGCTAATGTCCTTCCTGCCCAGCTGCTTGATGTCAATCACACAAGACCCATTTATCGACATTTGTAGCATTGCCTTGCCTTGGTGGCTTCGTATCTTCTCTAGCAGAGAGAAGCAATGAAGAAAGGCAATTTTGTTTTAGTTGCCTCTTTACCTTGGCAACGACCGCTTGAGAAACCCACATGTACGGCAAGTTTATATAATCCACTCTGTGTTCTTTGTGTTCGAGGAACATCCTGGCGGCCTCACCAAGCCTTTCTTTTCTCTTTGTCATGCCCTAGCTCCTGTGGGGTGCATGTGTGCATGTGTGTGCACGTGCGTGCGTGTGTGTATATGCGTGCGTGTGCACCTGTGTGTGTCTGAGTTCCAAATAACTAATATAATTGGTTCCTTTATATCTTGATTACCCAGCCAGCTATTTGATGAAAATAGGTCCTATAGTTTTCCATGTGAATGAAGTAGAGACAATTAGTAGTCTATTAAACCCCGTGGGGCAGTGCCCAGAGCCCAAGCACAACAGACCAAACAATAACTACTGCTGGAAAACTGCTATTTTAAAAGAGACCAGCAGGTGGCAGAAGTGCTGCAGCTAAAAGGAACACGTTGATAAGGATGCAGCGTGAAAATAGATTTGCGATGAACCTGAGTTCATCATTTCTCTTTACGTCACAAAATCAGAAGCAAATATCCATAGCTTCGTGATAGTTTTTCTTTCATCTAGAGAGTGATTGATGCGAAACATAATTTCCAGAACGTTTAGGCATAGCATCCGCTTCTAAAGTGTGAGCATGATCTGGACATGAGAGGAGGGACCACTCTCTAGTGCAATAGGAGGCACCCCGAGACACAGTTCCTGTTTTCTTTGGCTTTCTGAAACGCTCTAGGTGGCTCTAAGGCACGTGAGGCAGCTGTTAGGAGGGGCTAGCTCAGGCAATCTGCCTAAAAGTGAGAGTGAGCCCTCTACTGTCTGGACGTGTCCTTTGAGTCAGAGGTGGTGCTTTTCCAGCAAGAACGAGACTGGGCGTTCAAATCTTATTGAAGGGCTGTAATAAATGAAACCAAATGAACAAATGGAAATCCTTGCCTTTCTTTGGCCTACTTTTGACCAGAGTAAGCAGCTTTTAATAGCACTTATTGGTACCCAAGCGGCAGATGCAGTGGGATCATCCCAAGTCCCACCAAAGCCAGCATGGACTCTGTACTGATAACCCTGTCTCAAAGTAATAAGACAAACAAACAAACAAACAAGAGAACGACTCCTAAAAAGAAGCAGAGATGCTGGTGGCGTCCTTTAGGTCAGAGGATGGTGTCTGGGGATGAATGTGTCTTTACATGAATTTGGTTATATAATTATTCGTAACTGATTCCCAGAATTATTGTAAGCACTGAGTCCAGGCAAGTGAATAGCCCTTGGGTATGACTTCAAGGAGTAGGCAAGCCTGCCACCTTCTCTACCATAACTCCTGAAAAACACGTCATTCTGAGCCTATCGTCAAATATGGTGTTGGCTGTGTCACTGGACTGCCTGGCCAGAGAATCAGGATTTATCTGTCTCTGTCCCACACTGTTGAAGTTATGGCTTCATGGGGCCACATCCAGATTTTATATGGTTGCTATGGATCTTCAGCCATGTCCTCATTCTTTGAAATCAGTCACTTAACGGACTAAGCCATCTTCTCTGCCCTTTGTCCTATCCACTCCGTCACAGCAAGCTTAAGTAGTACACAGTCCAAATGGTCTTCCCTGGTGCCTCCGGTCCCAGCTGGATAGTAGAACCCTGATCCGCGCTCCTATAGCATCCTGTGTGGAGGACTGAGATATTCTTTGTAAATAATATCCTAATCTCTCTGGGTGCCTGTTATAGTTGTCGATTTCTGTGTGCGCTTTCCTTTTAGACAGGAATTGCTCTTAAGAATAAAGAATATAAGTGTAGAAGTCTAATGTATTGAAGACTCTAAACACTTATAAGTGAGAATAGATAAGATTCTTGATACGATTTGATGTTATCATTAGCTGTCCTCTATCTAAACTGATATCATAAGTATCACTGGGCTAGGAAAGGATGAAATTAACTTCTAAAAGTTGATTATGTAGAGAAATCGAAACCTGATTCTTGAGGGGGGAAGTGAATGAACAGTGGAAAATCTAATCAAAGGCGGGAAATGGAGAAACACACGTGTAGAGAAGTTTAATATTCTCAAAAAATCCTATGTCCAGTGGAATGCTGATAAGTTTGGAAATCACTACAAAATACCAATTCAGAATGATGAATATAATAAGAAATCAATGAACGACTAAGTGCCATATTTAAAGACATCAAGTACTGCATAGAAATACTTTTTTTTTTTCTGTGTCAGATTCTTATTATGGATCCATGCTGCCTTGAACTCAAGGCTTCTCCTACTTCAATCTCCCGAGTGCAGGATTACAGCCATCAATTCCCACTCCAGGCTCTGTTTTGGCTTTTTTTATGAGCAAATATTTAAATAATTTAAAGAAAATTGAATTTATGTAGTATTAAATTCCAAAAACATAGTGGGTGTTTTCCCCTCAAAGTCTGATTCTGCAGAGTAAAGCCGACTGTGACAGAGTGGCCACTGGGGGGAGTGGAGAGCAGCTTAGCCTGCGAGAGACCAGCACCATGCGCTCCCCTCTGGAGAGAAGATGAAATTCCCCAGTAATGAGCAGACAAATAACACAGTCACTTCCACTAAGAATGTTTTCAGTAATTACTTAGAGAAGGACCAAGGAACACTCCCACATTGATGGTGCAATAATAGCATCATTTAAAGACTAGGTTTAATTTATGTGATTAAAACACCAAATCACAAGTACCCTTGGATTGTCGTGCCATGCTGGTCTTTGTAGCAGTTAATAGTATTACAGATGGGCAGGACTATTGTTTGCCTCCCTCTTCTGGTAGCTTCCTTGGGACCTTTAGGTGCCATGAAAATTAGTGTCAATTTCTTAATTCTGATCCACAGTGAAGAGAAATTGAAAGTTTAACTTCTATTTTGGTGACAAAAAAATTTAATTGGTATCATCACTGTCTTCTTTTATAAGTAAGTTTCTTTCTCAGGACTACCAAATATTTTAACTCAATAGATCAGGTCAAGAATGAACTCTTAAAGTTGAGCCATGGTGTTAAATTAAGTTCTGCTGTATCCACAAACACCAATCCTAACCACCCATTCATGAGTGATAACTGATCCTGAACCTGGAAGTCTGGTATGGATGGAGTCCCCAAGTTTCCAGGACTCTCAGGTTGCATATGAGCTATACCCTGGTTTGGATGGATTTACTACAATTTGAGTATAGGAAGCTTGGCAAGACTAACCAGGTTATGCATCTCAAATCCACGAAGTTTCAGGGATCTCAGAGCTTCCACAGAAACAAACAAGGAACACCTTCCTTACACAATGTTCAGTAACAAAGCAAGGGCTGTGTAGCTACTTCTGATCTGGGGATCTGAATGATGCTGACCCTGACTAGAGGCACCTTTTCACGTGTGTGTGAACAAACATCATATTCTTGTTCCTCTATGGATCTTAGCTGAGCTATGAAACTTCACCATTTTGTCTCTACCTAGAATTCCCATATCTCTTGCCTGACAATAAGAGCCCAAATGGTTATTTATATTTTGGGGAAACTTACCGAGTGTCAGATTATATTGGCAGAAAGTGACTTGGTTCGCAAGCAATTCCTAAGAAATTCTGCAAAAAGTTAAAACAAAACAAAGTAGAAACCACAAACCAAAATTCCCATACAGAGGAAGGCAGGATCTCTCTATGTAGTGAGCCTCTAGTACTTCAATGTTGCACCTATGGGCACTTTGTGAGGTGGTCATTGCTGCTTTGGCATGACCCAGTTTTTCACTTAGTAGCTATGGAAGAAGGGTTGGTAAAGATGCGATATTTTTATTAGCATCACCAGGATATATTACGTGCCTTAGTTAAATAGCTAATAACCATTTTCAGTTGAAGGTTCTATGATTTCTAAGCCACCTTTGGGAATTTGCTCTTTGGACCTTATCTAAGATGAATTTGCCTTGGCATTTAGAAGAGGCTACCTCTGCTTTGAGAGAAACAGATGTAATTATGCATACAAAATGGATTTTATTAATCCTACTTATAAGTCTTTATTTATTAGCAGTCACTCCGTGTTGATGTCAAAGGAGTCAACAATTTTTTTTTCATCATGAAAAGGAACATCTATTGAAACTTGGGATCTTCAAAGGAGTTTTTTTTTAAAGGATCTCATGAGCACACAGCTGAGAACTGTATTATCCATTGTGTCCCTGTATGGGCTTGCTGAAGTACTGGGCCGCTGGAGTCAAAATGAACAAACAATTTCATAGAAAATGAAATCATGTAAGACAAATAATGCCAGAGAAACAGTGTATTGCGAAATAACATGTTTTTATTTTGCATCGGATTAGCTCATCCACGAGCTTTTCCTTGGAGGAGTATGTCTGTCTTACACCAGACAAATAGACCAAGAGTGAAGTGTACATGGCTTCTTTTGTAGAGAGTCGGGCTTAAGGATATGGAACAAACTTCATGAAAGACATTATAGATAAAAACTGGTTAAATATTTGCAATTTCATATGCTTTATTAGCCAAATGAGTATTTTGACATATGGGTATTGAGGATCAACCCTGTCAGACCATGGTTGAAAGGTGTTGAGGATGTAGAAATAGCATTAGTCTGGCTGGTAAGATGGCTTGTCAGGTTGGGACGCTGCCACCAAGCCTTAAGACCTGGGATTGGTCTTTAAGACTCTATATGGTAGATGGGGAAACCCTATATACCCAATCTGTCTTCCGACTTCTGAGTATGCATCAGGCACACATGAACATCCACACACACAAACACACATGTAAGACAGATTAGTAAATGTAATTAAAATGTTTTAAAGTGAAGCAGCATTATCCTTACTAACTTCATGTCCAATAGAAAGGTACCATGGGAAGTGTTAGGCTAGGCTTCCAGTAAGGAGGAACCTGTATTTGAAAAAGGACTGGAGATCACAGATAAGTATGGAGGGATGGAGGCAGAAGGAAGACGATGAAGAAGCAATGAGGAAAGGTAAGGGGGGGCTCCAGCCTTGTCCTGTCAGCATCCGCCAGTACTTAATGGGGTGTGGCCCTACACCGAGTATACCGAAGAAAGGACAGAGACGATCTGAGCTCTGCATGTGAGAAATGACAGATTTCACTTCTCTACACAAGAGAGGGAGCAGTTTGCAGCGGTTGGAGATTGGGGGTTGATTGACAGCTCCCCCTACCTTACTTCACGGTCATGCTGCAGCATCTGATCTTCCAGCCAAATGCACCTTTGTAGTTTCCTTCCTTCTCAATCATTTCCAAGAACCTTTCATCTATAAAATTCTCTAGGGTGACTTCCTGTGCCCTAGAGAGCTAGCTCAGCTGAATTTCTCTTTGGTCCCATGGGTGCAAGCACCTGTATGGTTAACTTGACCCATGTATGACTGCATTTAATATGAAATAAACATTCTACTAGGATCCTTAGTGCTTACTCCTTCTAAAATGTGCTTGGTCCTTCCAACCTGAGCGCCTTGTGTAATCCACTGAGACTGTAAACTCAAGGGGAAACTTAATGCAATTCTTAAGAAAACCTGCTACACAGGGCTCTCCAAGCGATGGCTCAGCAATGGGAGCACTGGCTGCTCTCTCAGAGGACCCAGGTTCAATTCCCAGCATCCACAGAGTGCCTAGACAGGCAGGCAAACAAAGCGCCCACACACATAAACTAAACAAAATCAACTAAATTAATTAATTAAGAATGCCTTCTGTAGAAAACAAGATTTGGAAAGAAAAAACGAGATAAGTATGTGTAACAGTCAGCATTTTCTAGAGAAACAAGAGGATAGAACGGACATGCACTACACAGTAGATTAGATTGACATATGGTACGAGCTGGGAAGCCCAACAATGACCTTCTTCATGCTGCGAAGGCTGAGAATCTGGAAGCTGCTCAGTGCAGGAGGCTGGCTGTCTCAGCAGCACCAATCTCGTGCTGGCAATCTGGCTGCTTCCTGGAGACCATTGGTCTTTGGTCCATGCTGGAAGGTCAAAGGAGCTGTCACCAAAGCATGGCAACAGCTATAGGAACGCGGTAAATGACTCACCAGCAGGGAGCCAAGGCAGACAGGTGGAAAACACCACGCTTCTCCCTAGGCTTGCTTCATATCCAACTTGCCACTAGAGGGCGCTGCCCACTCCTGAAGCAGGGCTTTGCCCTTCAGGCAATCCTTCCAGAGGGTATACTCACCCAGAGACATGGATGTTAGGTATCACAGATCCAGTCTAGTTGGCAACAGATATGACCATCACAGAATGCAAAGTTGTACATAAATTTTATTTTATTTTTAAAATTAAAATATAATTCCATTTTTCCTTCCCCTTTCTTTCCTCCAAATCTTCCCTTGTTCCTCCTCCCAGCCCATCTGTGCCTTTTAACTGAACATAAAATTAGTAAAGATAATGCTACTTCTTTTTTAAATTTTTTGCACTTATTTATTTGACCACGTACTTATGTGTATTTATATGTATTTATATATGTATTTATAAACAGTTTACTCAGTTGATATAATTTTACTTGTATGCATGTGATTTCAGGGCTGGCCACTTGGCATTGGATCACTATTTAGGGGACTGCTCCCTAGGAAAGACTTTCTCTTCAGCTCTCAGTATCCCTTAGCTGCCAGTGGTTCTTTGTTTTAGGGTGGTGAGACACCCTGCTTCATTTTGGCATGTTTATTGGTGTTGTCCTTCCTCGTTCAGGTTTTATTAGGCAGCTATGGGTGAAGCTTTCCTGGCATTTCTAGAAGATGACCACACAGCTGACTTGCTGTTTCTCTCGTTCTTACAGTCTCTCTGCCCACACTCAGTGACACACTTCCTCCAATAAGGACACACCTGTCAATCCCTGTCAAGTAACACCTCTTTCCAATGGCCAAGCATTCAATTCTATGGGCCTACGGGGACCATTCCTGGTCAAAACACCAAGCTGACCGTGGATGCAGTGTGGCCAGCCACCTCATGCCCCTGTTCTCAGGCCTCCTTTTGCCATGATGCACCATATTTGCAATCCATAGCCAGAGTATTGTCTCCTTTCTTAAGATGATAACAACACCCCCAGTACTTTGTCACAGCGATAGGAAGCTCTTTAAAAGCTGATTAGTGTTAGATAAGTCCTCAAGACTGAGCCTGAATGACTACTCTAAGAAGAAGAATCAGCCTCTCCCAGGGAGGAGCTGCCTTATTGGTTGTCCAGTGCAGAGTTGTCAGCCTCAAAACCATATACACATAAACAACAAATGCAGACCCAACACGTTATCGTAGATATGTCTGTGTGTGCGCACATGCGTATAATGATAATAATGAAAAGGGGGCTATCAACTTGCAGTGAAGGTCATGAGGAGGGTTTAAGATAGGGTGGCTGGGAGGGGCTGGGAGTGGAAAGGGAGGTTGGAAAGTGGTGTAAATCTATTTCACCTTGCATTTTTAACTGAAAAATGTATGAAAGTGCATAAAAGCTGTATAAAATACTGCACGATAAAATAAAAAGATACAAATACAAAGAGAAGACAGAGACCTAGTGGACATACATAAAAACCATTCCCAGAAATAAGTCAGTGGCTGTATGTATGCCCTTGAGCATTCTAACTGTGAGCTAAATAAACCTTATTTCTTTATAAACTCGCTCTCCTCAGTAATTCCATTATAGTAGCATATATAATTTTCTAATGTGTGGACATATACAAAGTCTCAACATGGACAGGAAGTGTGTGATCCGGCACTGGGGAAAATAGTCCCATGCTTCCATTATGCCCTGGATAGTGACTTTAATCAAATTCCAAGGAAAAACTTGTTATCACCACGAGATCATTCTTAACAGTTGAGAAAGGTCAGTGGCTTTTAATGTACATAGCAAAACATACAATTTAATCAGTAAAAAATTTTATAGTCAAAGATTATTTGTATACTGAGTAGTTTTAAGTTTTCAGGTTAAAAGCAATAATGATCAATCATCTATAAGTTCAACAAACTAGACTTCCATATTCCCCAAGGATCCCAGATAACTGACATTCTGGTATTTAATTATTAACCAACTCAGTGTGAGCTTAATAAACACTACCAATTATTACCTTAACAAGTAGTAAAAATGATATTTTTTGCATTATATCTGGTTTAGCCTTTGGGGAAGAATGTGACATGGGAACTCTTAATTTAACTATTTAAGGCAGGAGGGTGTTGAGACAAAGTCCTGTGTGGCCCAGGTTAACCTCAAACTCTTGATTTTCCTGCTTCTGCCTTATAAGTACTAGGATCACAGACACCTAATGCTGTGCTCAACAAACATTTTATTTTAAATCCTGGCAAGTCATAGGACACAATGATGAGAGAAAACTCCGTGGCACATCCTAACCTAGCTTTGTAAAATTTTTGAACTTGCTCTTCTTCCTACAAGCTTACAGATATGTGGGAAACGCAAGGTTTCTGTTGGATACATGAGGGACATCATTTCGATCAGCGAGACTGATTGGTCAAGGTGGTTGCATGGATGTGATGTTTGAAGTGCCATGTCAAAGCTCACAGCAGCAGTCTCATGGCCACATGTAAGAGGCCTGTAATGGCGTAAACGAATGCAGACAGATGTAAAAATATATATACAGCTTTAATGGAGAAATAGACTTACAGAACCACTGTTGCGGGGAGACCAGGAAAGCAGAAGCAGCGGCTGGGAGCACACTCGCCAAATTTATAGGCAAACATTAGCCCGAGGCGAACACGCCCCCTTAGGGGAGGGACTTATCCCTACATCTCCCCTTTTTGTCTAAATAAGACAGACCTAAACCAAATACAACTATATACAATAATAACAAATAATAAATATAACAAACAATATTGAGAACAAAAGTTTTGCTAAACATTCTATCTCAAGGAGTCTAAATAATGTAGAGAGTAACTACAATTATATAATCTTCAACTCCGTCAAATATCTGAGAAGGGAATAAATATTACTTAACAAATGAAATATATCCAATATGTGCAACAATTGACAGAGACAATTGACTACCTGGGCAATCACCCAAAGTCTCATTTGCAATGTTGAGTCAACCAACTTTGGCTAAGGCCTAACATAACTGACATACCATTATTAAAGGCAAGGAACTTTTCAAAACTATCTTACCCTGTCTTGGCAGGATATGACAGTCCTGTTTTGTCCATTGATGCATGCTCTGTATCTCTGTCAGTGGTTGAGGTATGGGCATTTCTTTGCCCAAAGGCCAGTTCTGCCAAAAAGAAAGGCTCCAGGTGGAGTGTCTTTGGTGCTCAACATTCTCTCAGGAATAGAGCGGTGTTGCCAGGAGCAATTGTGTCTCACTATCACGAAACTCTGAGATAGATTAAAGGCCATTTTCTACAGCTCTTTGAAGAGGTTGAAGATTATCTATCTATACTAAGTATAATCTCTATATATCTAGAGAACCTGATTAGTCTAATTATAAATGACAAACTTAGATGACTATCTATATAATTCTCAATATCTATCTAACTTAAAGACTAAGACAATAAATAACTGTGTAACAAATGAGGATAATGACCTCCAAATATAAACACTGTACAAATATACATTGCAATATGGTAAATATATATCAATACACAAACATTATATAAGTATCTTAATCAGAGGAAGAAATGTACACTGCAATATGGTAATTATATACAATATATATATATATCAATACAATATATGTCAATATATAAAAAATATTTTAAACAGAGATAGAAACATGCATGCATACAATAGTCAATATAATTTAACTTTGTATCAATATACAAGAATCGATACCAATATATTTGTCTAAAAGCAGTAGCTCACAATTATAAATCTATTATCCCATCATTCCCTTTTTTTTTCAAAATGATCCCTGAGCTTATAAAATTCCTCCCCCAACCTCCCAACCCCTAAATGATGTCCCTAAACCCAGGGGCAAACTTTACTGGGAGAGGGGACGTCGTCCTCTAGAATAACTTCCAGCTGTCATGGGGGCAACGTTCTTTCTGGGGGAATCTGTGTAAGTAAAATGATGGTTAAATTTCAAGATCAATGTCTTTTAAAATTGCAAATAGTCTCTGAGTATTTTGTGGAGGTCTGGCCAGAATGTTGTACAAGATGTGCACCATTTCAGCTAACCAAGTTGGGATCGTCTTGTGCAGCTAGTACCCAAAACAGGTCTTGTAGTAGCAGTATCAGTATCATGACGTCATATCAACCAGGTAGAGTTGTTGTTGTGGGGCCCCATCTTCTTCCTGGAAACTTCAAATGTCACTTCAGGAAAAACTCCTTGTTCATTGTGAAAAACTTAAACACTAATCACATAGACATATATAGACATACATATATATATTCAATGAAAGGCATGATAGATATATTCAATGAAAAGTATGATAGATATAAAGAAAAGCAAAGATGTTTTCTAAACTCATATTTCTTTCTGTCCCACATCATGGCTCTTGACATGAGACAGAAAGTCCAGAAACTCTGGGTTTTTTCTCTTACTAACAGGCTTGGAATTGGAGAGGAACTGAGCCAGAGTCCAACTTCAAAACCAGCTCTACATATTTATAAAGAAATGTTTAATAAGACATATATATATATATATATATATAATTAATACTTACAAAATGTGACCATCCATCAGTAATTAAATATTCAGGGTCCCTTAATTTCTTTGAAGATGAGTATTTTCCTGTGGAGATAAGAAAAGAACCCTGCCTCCAACCTATCTGTATTTCTTACCATCAGTATGCTCGTCATCCTTATGAAAGAATTGTTATTTATCTTTTCCAAGTGCCTTCTCGTCTTCAAACAGAAACTTTATTAATTTTGACGGTATCCACAATTTTTCCTCACCTGTGGAGATAAGAGCAAAACCCCTTACCCAACGTAGCACATCTCCTGGCTTCCATTGTGAGGTCAGCACATCCTTGAAATAAACTGGTTGATTTAGTTCAGTAGACTTTTCCATTATCTAATGTCTTTCTGCAGCCGTTGTTCCCTTCTCATTAGCGCTGAGAAAATTCAAGGTTAACAAAGCATTATGTAACCTATTTCTGGGGGTGTTTTCCACCCCTTTCTGTTTGTTCAACATATCCTTTATAGTTCGATTTGATCTTTCTATGACTGCTTGACCTCTAGGATTGTATGGTATACCTGTAACATGCTTGATATTGTAATAATCAAAAAATCGTTTCATTTTCCTAGAGACATAAGCAGGACCATTATCCGTCTTTGTTTGTGTAGGTATACCCATGATAGCCATGACTTCTAATAAATGAATGATTACTGAATCAGCTTTTTCTGAACTTAAAGCAGTTGCCCACTGAAAGCCTGAATAAGTGTCAATGGTGTGATGAACATACTTCAATTTGCCAAATTCTGCAAAGTGGAACACATCCATCTGCCAGATTTCATTCCTTTGGGTGCCCTTTGGTTAGCCCCTGCAGGCAGTGGCATTTGGTTACAGAAAGAGCAAGTAGAGCATTTCTTTACAATCTCCTTAGCTTGTTGCCATGTAATTGAAAACTCTTTCTTCAAACCTTTGTGTCTCTGAGAAGAGCCAGAGGAGAAATGTGATCTCAGACATATGAGAAGAAACATAAATGCGAAGGAAGACAAGGTGACACTCCTGCAAGTATACACAGGCAAGTCACCTTCAGCAAGAAGGGAGGCACAGCACGGCAGGATGCAATGAGGCCACACCCAGACTGCAGAGCTGTAGCACCTGCAATTTCAGAACAACTTTCTACTGTTTCCTTGGTGATGTTTTGTTACGTCTGTTCTAGCAAATGTACATAAAATGTTTTAATTAATTTCTTGAGAACAATTAACTCCAGACTACCAGAACACCATTATAAAGCAGTTTCAAGAACTGGGTTTGCATGATAGATGGGCTTGGTAGATAGAGAGAAAGAAGTGACGATAGAAAATCTCAAAACTAGTTGTTTTGCTTCTGTTCATTTCAATTTATCTATCTGTTCACTCTCTCAAAACCAAGTTAACTACATGGAGCACGGTCTGTGTGCCTTATTCCATGCATTGGCTTCTCACATTCTCAGCTTCTTCTTGCTGTGTCTGTAGTATATTCTAAGGACTACTGGAGATGTTTACACTCAAGATTCTGTGGATCATGGGTCAGGACAATTATGTGGTACCTTTAATCGCGTGGCACTCTGGTCACACTCTTGCTGGGGTGGCACTTGTCAGGCGTAGGAAATTAAACAGCTATCTCTTGAGCAATTCTATGGACAGGGCTCACAGCAAGGCAGCTGGGGACAATATACAGCTTAATAATTAACCGTTGAGTTGGACACCAACAGGAATGCATGCATTGCTTTTGCAGCTCTTGGGTATTGACACTCTGAAGAAAAGCAGCTCTCCGGTCATAGGAATATGTGTGTCTGTTGTTCTCTGTTACCAATGCTAGTCAATTCTCTTAACACTAAAAAGAAGGTCAGAATGGTAGAAGCCAACTCTTAGGACTGCTTTGAACTTCTAATTAGTTCTAGCTCTCAGAATTCTGACAAAACCCACTGTCTGTACCATTTTCCATATTCTCAAAGATGATGTGGGGTGTCCTTCTGTTTATGTGTTGCTTTTATTGGTTGATGAATAAAACTGTTTTGGACAATGGCTTAGCAGAGAAAAGCCAGGCAGGAAATTCTAACAGAGATATAGAAAGAGTAGGCAGAGTCAAAGAGATGCCATGTAGCTGTCAAAGGAGAAAGATGCCAGAACATTACTGGTAAGCCACAACCTTGTAGCAATAAATAGATTAATAGAAATGTGTTACTTTAAGATGTAAGAGCTACCTAGGAACATGCCTGAGCCAATGGCCAAACAGTATTGTAATTAATATTGTTTTTGTGTTATTATTCGGGTCCGGGTGGCCAGGAAACAAGCGTGTAGTCTCCTTTTACACACAGAGGCTTCATTCTTCTCAGATGATACTACTTGGGCATTTGCATAGCAGAAGCTCTGCTATTTATGTACACTTCAGGGTGGTGATGGACAATCTCCTGGTCAGTTATGTGTGTGCCTTTTCCATTTCCACTACCTGGAAACACGCATAATATTTCCTTCCTTTGTGTATATTGATGAAGAATTTTTTAAGTTGGAAATAGAAAATGCTTTGCTTTCCTACATCATTGCTTCTTCTTTCTTTCCCAGAAAGTGATTGATGAGCCAACTCAGATGTCCCAAACACCCTCCTATTGACTGGTATTGAAAACTTCTCACCTCTGCTACACTGACCTCTCTGGCTCAAAGGAACTTATCTCGCTTGTCCTGGGCAGCCCTCTAAAGACTGTGGCTTCTTCATTAGTTCAATTGGAAGAAGCTTCCTGGCTTATATTGTAATCAAGTAAGTTTAGGACATAATTTTCACTGCTGATGAGCTGGAGAGAGCTGCCAAGTGGCAATCAAGGAAGTGCTGGCCAAACATCTATTAAGATTCTGATGGAAAAAAGTTGATCAAATATGACCCCTTTTATTAGAACACACTGTTTTGTTATAAATGGATTAAAATGGAATGTTTTTAAATTGTTAGAAGCTTGTGGATTGAAAAACCTCTGTAATTGGTTTTATATAAACTCCGAAAACACATCCTGTCCACCTGAGGTTGAGGTGCCACATGCTTTTGCCAGGTCAGTCTGGTTCACTGTACATTTAGGGGTCTTTTAAAATGGACATGGAGTCACTTGTGTGACCACAATAACTCTTGTGGTTTTAGCAAAATGTAGGGAATAATTGGGAAAACATCTTATGAAAATGACTGAATTTGGCTTGGGATATAAAAACTAGAATGAAAACAATTATGAGAAGCCACCCTCTTCTCTCTCAAAAACAATTCTCTGGTAGCTAGTGACTATCTATGGCATCTCTCCTCCATCTCCAGAAAGGTGTTAAACAGACACTCTGTGGAGGTAGAATAACTCATGGTCAGAAAAGGTGCCAGACCCGCCACAGGACCACGGCTGCTAATAGGTATCAGAGGCTGCTGCAGCTTGTTTGCGTCTTTCAGAATTCCTCTATAGAAACTTGATCTCTGGTACAATGGGACAGAGAGTTAGTGGAGACTTTAAACATGACTAGACCGACACTGGACTGTGGGAAAGAGATCTTTCTGCCTGTCTCAAGAATACACGCTTTCTTTACCTCTTCGCAATGACACCAAAATGTAGACCTTCACCCATGAAGGCTCTTGATCTCGCACTTCCTAGCCTCCAGAATGGTAATAAATAAATAAATATCTGCTTTTTATAACTAGCAATCTCAGGTATTGTGTTATGGCAGAAAATATAAAGCAAACTAAGTCAGGATCCAAAAAGAAATAGGGAGGATTGTAGGGAACAGTCAGAGACTTGCCCACTGACACTTCTTGTCCCATAGGTTTGAATGCTGGCCTAGACTGTAATGTCAAACTTTGCTAAACACTCTGTGATGGGCCAAACCAGTATTGTGGATTTCAGGTAGACTACAATCTGTGACTTATGCCTTCGAATTAAAGACTGACATTCATTCTGTACAGCGGTGCATGAGCGCTCCTTACTTTCAATGAAATTGTAACCATCACATCTATACAATGGTGGATAAGTAAACATAAAGGTAGGATTCAATGTACAAAGAACAAGGAAGGAACCAGGGTGGAGGGAGAGTCATAGGACTAGCTACGTAGTTAAAGAAATGTTTCCAGAGGCTACTCAGCCCTCTCCTGAATGATGTTTTGGGGCTGGCCATCCTCAGAAGAACACAGGGCAGAACCCATGGCATCTGATGAGGAAGCAAGAGTGTGGGAACAAGGGCGGTAGCCAGGGAGCCTGGGTCTCACAGCTCCAGGAGGACACTGAGAGATAGGCACTGGCAATGGAAGCAAACCAGATCAAATGAGGCCTAGATGGAAGGTTTTACAGCAATGTTATTTATACCTTATTTAGCGACAGAGAATGATTCGCTAGCTGTGCAATTTTGTATGAACCAGAAAGCTGTTTGAAACACACACATAAAATGTTTATATATCTTATATAACAATAAGCTATATGATCAAAGTTACGGGGTACTGACCCTTTTCTTAAGTTGTACTGAATTATCATAACATAAACTATACTTCACAATTGAATAAAATTGCAATCTTTGTTATTTGATTAGTTTTTGCACAAGTATATCTAGTAGATACCTTTATGTTAGCTGGAATCATTAATATAAATAAGATGTGTCTATGTTCCTTTGAAATCACTCTCCCTGTCTTCCTATGGTCACTGTCTACTCTTCAATAATTACTGATCTGGTTTCTACTATGATAGATCAGTTTACTGTTTAACAGATTTTTTTACCAATGGGATCAAGTATATATCACTTATTCAGCCTGGTCCTTATCCACTGATTAGCTTTTGAGATTCTCCTTTCTATATACTTGTTGTAAGGAGAAGTGGGCCGCATCCTGCCACCCGGGTAGCTTAACCCCTGAAATAACCACACCAAAATTATATTAATTAAATTACTGCTTGGCCCATGAGCTCTAGCCTCTTATTGGCTAACTCTCACATCTTGATTTAACCTATTTCTAATAATCTGTGTAGCACCATGAGGTCATGACTTACCAGGAAAGATTCTAACCAGCATCTGTCTCAGGCAGGAGAATCATGGTGATTGCTATATTGCCTTCTTCCTCCCAGAATTCAGTTCTCTTTTCCACACCTACCTAAGCTCCTCCCTATCAAAAGGCTAAGGCAGTTTCTTTATTCAACCAATGAAAGCAACACAAACACAGAAGGACCTCCTACACCATACATTTTACTTTATTTTTGCCGTAAATAGCAACTGTTTGTTTGCTGCTGAGCTTTCTGTATTATTTTTGGTTAATACTAAACTTTCCTTTAGTTATATGGACCTATTTTCATATCTTACCCTTGAGTATTCTACATGTGTGTTCTTGTATAATTGCTTCACAAGTTTTCTGACTGCTTCCACTTAGACTTCTTGCTTTCTAGTCATATAGCACAGATTCCAGTTTAGTTATCATTCCGGTGACTGCCATAGCATACTGTCTGCTGTTGATGACAGAATACGGTCTGAGTTAGTCTGTACACTAGGGATGCAGCAGAGTATAATAATCTGAATCTTATGCATATATTTACACAAAGCAAATATTTTGAAAATAATTTTAAGCTCTGTTGCGACAACAAAGCCTAGACATAAAGCTGAGTGCTGCCCATAGGACTGAAATCTGCAAACATTCTTAGCAAGTGCACTATCCTTGTCACTGCGTATGACAACAGCAGTTACCTAGTTACCCATGCCTTAAGTATTCCAGCAGGTTATGTGTATAATGAAACTGATAGGTGAATGTGACCAATCTATTCTCTGAATAGGTAAGATCCAGTCTTAACCACATTGCATTACCACCAATGTCCTGATGAGGATAGAAGCCACCCACTCGGATGGTTCTTCGGGAGCCAAGAGGCCTGATTTACACACCACTGCTCTTACACCTAACAGCTACTTCCAGGAGAAAAGGGGGCAATTGCAGCTTGAGATAACTCACATTGGACCAGTAAGACAGTTCAGCAGGTTAGAGCATTTCCAGAATCAGAGTTCCAGGTCACACATGGTGGAGAGAAAGAATGGATTCTTACAAGCTGTCCTCTAGCCTTCACAGTGTGCTCCCACACACTAAATAAATAGATACACAAATAAAAATAAAGTAAAATAGAATAATCTAACCTGCGGGAATAGCTCACACTAATATTCCTAAATATAGTTTTAAATTTGACCCTCAAAGGTTCTTTTATTATCGGAACTTTCTAGTATAATTTAATTTATGTGGATGAGGCATTTTGTTTATTTGTTCTACACTTTGATGAAAGTTATTTCTCAGAAAAGCTTTAGCAACATTTTGAAGAATGGGACTTTAAATTAAGGTCAGTTTAGAAAAGAGCTGCTCTGGGCTTTCAGGAAATGGGCTTTCAGGAACTCAGTTAAGAGACAACCTCATCCCTGCTATCAATGGTACTCCCAGAAGAAAATGGTGAAAATTATATATCCCATGACCAGGAGGGAATGCCACCAGCAGCTAATGGGTTTTAAAAGGCACGTCATGGTCCCCCTGTGAGAGTCCTGGAGGGCAGCACTAAGCCTCAGGAAGATAAGAATGCTCCTGAGAAGTGGGAGATCTCAGTCATGATGAAGTCTTAGGACTGTAGATGCCTGGAGGGGACCAGCAACAGGAACTGGAAAGCAATGCAGCAGTGAGCTAGAAAATCATTCGCCTCAGGGAGCCTAGCATCCATCAGAAGAGGGGAAGAGACTATTCAAGTTGAGATGAGGCTGGGAAAAGGATGGGGTGCTCAAAAGTTACTCAGGTACCAGCTGTCACATTCTGAACTGTAGGTACGTGTCATCTTTTCAGGGCAATAGCGTATTCCAAGAAGCCAGGAGGAAAACAGTCCCCTTTATATGTGTTAAGATATATTCCAATGCTTGGAGAAAGTTTTATACTCATAGAAAACCACCTCTAGTATATATTATCGCTCATGTGAGGTCAGATATTCCACATTTAGGTGAATAACTATAACTACATGCAAAGTTGGAACAGAGTGTTAGACAGTCTGTGGGTATAATGAAGCAGCAACACACACACACACACAAACACACACATTGCCTTTAATATACTCACCCTCAAAGACTCTTTTCACTGTGCTTTTCAGAGGCCTTCTTAAGGCCTGGCTCTCCCAATCCACTGTTGAAACCACTAATACTTTTTTGTTATTTTCCCAAGGCTTAGTGGTAGCAGTTTGATGATTTTTGAAAACAATAATACTTTTTAAAGGCTGAAGTAAGGCACAAAAGAATATATCATTATGTGAGCTATTTCTACGCAAGTTCAAGGCGGTTCTGCCATAGAAGTATCACTGGGATTCGGAGCTGTCCTCTAATTTAGAAGCATTGTTTTGCTCTTAACAGGTTTAGTGTGCCTCTCCATTTTGTCATTTTCTAGGGAAAATTGCTGCCTCCCCATTTTAGAACATAAACAGGGCATTTTACAAAGAGCCAAACTCTGCTGGCTATGACCCATAAGACTCAGTTTCCTAATGATTGTCTAATAGTTTCTAACCCTGAGAGGTTAGAACCCCCCAGGGCCTCAGGAAAAGACCCCACACCAGCGTCATCAACACACATCTCAGCAAACCTGTGAAAGTGAGCAGAGGTTAGCTCTCTTTCCCCAACAGTAAAATCCTAAGAAACAGATAGTGAAGAGAAATAATTGTTTTTTAATTTTTATTTTAAAAAACTCTAAGTTTGTAAGTGTTTTGCCTTCATGGATGTCTGTGTGCCAGGCTCATGCAGAGGTCAGAAGGTCAGAAGATCAGATTACCTGGAACTGGGATAATAGATGGTTGTTAGCTGCCATGTTGGTGATAGGAATTGAGCCTAAGTCCCTTGGAAGAGCCACAGTGCTCCTAAACACTGAGCCATCTCTTCTGCCTTAATATAACAACTGGTATTTAATTTAGTTGATAATTGGCATTGTAAGTTTGCACATTATGGAATAAAGTATGGCTTTTTTATGTATGTAGACAATGTGGAATTATCAGATTCTGTAGGTGCCTTATCCAGTGTCTCATACACATATTATTTCCTTGTGTTTGGAACATTCAAAATTGTGTCTACTATCGTGCAATACCTATTAGTTTGTCAAGTTTTATAGTCCAAAAGACCATTAATTCCTGTAGACTAAAAACTATTTGATGCTGCTCCTCCTAAGTACTGCTTCCCTGTGCCTGTCAATCACCCCCATTTCCCTTTCTCTTTCTCAGCTTACACATCTGAGTCCATGTGTTACCTGACTTATTTCTCTTAACATAGTGTCCTCTACTTCCATTTATGCTGCTACAAATGATAGACCGTGGTTCACTTTATACTATATTTCATTGTGTGCTACACTTTTTTCTTGCATTCCTCTGAGTCTGGACATCTTCATGAGTTTCATGTCTGGCCGTTGTGAACAATGCTGCAGTCAGCACATGAGTGTAGATGTTCTCTTCAAAGATGACCTCAGTTCTTTTGAGTAGACACACAGTCAAGTGATGGCTGGAGTATATGGCAGTTCTAGTACAGTTCTTTTGTGGAGTATCCATACTGATTTTTAAATGGCTTTACAGTTTGTAGCTCAAGTAACAGTGCATGAGTTCCCTTTTGGCATCTTTGTGAACATTTTCTAGTTATTATCACTATTATTATTATTATTTCTGGTATGACTGTTTTAACTGTAGCGAGGTGATATATCACTATGCTATTAATCTGCCTTTTCCTGATTATTACTGAAGTTAACATTTATTCATATTTGTTTATTTTGTTCATTTGAAATAATTCAGGTCATTTGCCCATAGTCAAGTTACATATCTGACTTTTGATGTTAAGTTGTTTGGGTTCCTCATACAGTCTAGAAGTGTTTTTCCTCTTCATGCTGTTGACTGTGCTGATTGCTGTCCACAAGCCTTTCTGTTTGGTGTAATTCCATTTATCACTTTTTGCTCATTTAGCCTATCTTAGGGTCATATCTAAAATAATTTACTATGTCCAATGTCATGAAGCATTAGCCTGAATACTGTCATAATGTTAAATACTTGAAAAATTTGAGCTGATTAATATATATATTAAAATGCCTAGTTTCTTTTGTGTACACTGCCTTCAGTATGCTTCAGTATGCTTTTTGGTTTTTTGTTTTATTTTGTTTTTACTTTATTTTTATTTAGTCTAGTTTTTATGAATGTGAAAACCAACTTTTCCAGGATTATATGTCTTGAAGAGAGTTTTTCCACTGTCTATTCATGAGGCCTTTGTCAGAAATCGGCTGGCTGTGAATATGTGGATCTTCTCCCTGGCTTTCTGTCCTAGGCCATTGATCTACACGACTGTCTTATGACTGTCCCACTGTGCTTTGACTACAATATAAACAAGTTTGATGCATAACATTTTTTGCTTGAGGTATATATTATATAATCTCTATGGGTAATTTTTCATTAGAGAATGTTTGGATTATATCAAATACTTCTTATGCATAAGTTGACATGAGCATAACTTTGATTTTCTGTCAGATATTTGTAAAGTTTTATATTTGAAACATTACTCATTCCTAGAAAAAAACAATATTCTCATAAGGTAAATACTGTGTGTTGGGTTCTATTATTAGTATGTTGTTGAGAAGTTTTGTACTCTCTCACTCTCCTCTCTCTCTTTCATGTGTGTGTGTATGTGTGTGTGTTGTATGTATGTGTTCTTGTGTGACTGGCTCTAAGGGTAAGAAGGGTTGCTTCTTTTGGACTCACTCAAGAGAATAGGACTTATTTCTTTTAGTTCTTTCAAACTTTAGTACAATTCAGCATTGAAGCCATCAGGCCCTAAATTTTATTTGTTGGAAGACTGTCAACTCTGTTTGATGTTGGTCTGTTCATGTGGTTCAATTTTTGTTGATTACATTTGCTTACCTAGAGGCTAATCTATTTTTTTATTCCCCCACATCATTGGCAGATAGTTGTTCATAGCTGTTCCGCATGATTCCTTGTATTCATGTGCATCAGTAGGATTGTCTCCTTTTTTGTTTCTGATTTTATTTATTTGTACCTAATTGCTTTTCCTTCCTGATCTAGTGAAAACTTTTACAGTTTTATTTATTGCTATGCTTTAGGGACAAAATAAGAAAGACATTATTTGGGAGGTGACAATAAATAGGAGGGGCCTGTATTGGAAAAGTAGGTCAGGGGAGGTGTATCCTTGGGGATGCATCTTATCCCTGGCCTCTCCCTGTTACCAGAATATTATGCCTCACCTCAGGCACCAAGGACCCACCTGACTTTGGGTAAGACCTTTAAAACTGAGAGTATCTGTAATATATCCTCCTCCTAAATTATTTCCCTCAGACATTTTTCATGGCCACCAAAAGTGAGCTAGCACATTCATCTTCGAAAAAAAAAAACCTCTTCATGTCATTGGTCTTTTGTATTATTTTGTCTATTTGGTTTATTACTGTCTGGTCTTTGGTATTTTTCTCTCTGGTAATTTTGGTTTTAGTTTGTTCTTCTTTATCTAGTTTTTTGAGTTATGCCATTAAGTTATTTGAAGGTGTTCTATTATTTTGACGTAGATACTTATTTTCTGTAAGAATCTACCATAGTGGTGGTATACACCTTTAATCCCAACACTTAGGAAGCAGAGGCAAGCAAATGTCTGTGTTTTCAAGGCCAGTCTGGTCTACAGAGTAAGCTCTAGGACAGACTCCAAAGCTAAAAATAAAAATTCTACCTTAGTACCACTTTGGCTATTTCCTACAGACTTGGACATACTATGGTTTTCTTTTCATTTGCTTACAGAAATTATAAAGAACATGGAACAATGTCAAATGATATCATTGTCTCCTATTTTTTTCTTTATAGTATTTGATTGTGTTCAGTAGAATGTTTTATTGAATGCCACTTTATGCCTAGTGTCTAGCAAAATGCCTATCATAGAATTGGTCCAACTGATGTTGGTTAAGTAAATAAATGCATAACTATTTTATATTATTTATAACAATAGTACATTATCTTTCATCTTTAATTACATTTTATGAGTCCTACAAACAGATACAAGGATAAAACTTTACTACATTATAAACATTTGAAGGAGTGACCAAGGAAATTAATGTGAACTTCATCCCCACTTTTAAGACAGAAAATACTAAAATACTGATATACACAGCAAATTAGTTTGTTTTAGAAATACCTAAACTAGAAGTGAGATAGGAGCTAGAAAAAGGGTGGGAAACTGTCTCTCTTGAGGTAACAGTCTCCAGCAATCTCCAGGTCCCCTGTGGTTCTTACATTGCTCCCCTCTTTTCTTAGTGTCCCTCTTCCCCAATGTTCTCTAGAGCTCAGGAGTGCCCTATGCTTCTCTGCCTTCCTCTTCTCCTCACCAGTAACCCAAGGTTTCCAGCTGTGAGCAACCTTATCTTTCCTGGACAAGCTGATGTAAGAAACGGGAAGGCATCTGCCCTAGACTCAATCAGAACAGCTTTTTGCTTAGTCATTGTCTGCACTGGAATTCTTAGTGGTGTTCTGTTGGACGGCTGATGACCAAGAAGTAAACAAGTATCTGTGCAGGACTTCATTGATCTTGAATCCGTTCCTCTAGCTCCAACATGCTCTGATTGATGAGGGCAGACACAGGGCAGACTATGGCTGTGCTGAACGTCTTCCAGACGGCACGGCATCTTAGTCAGTGTGTTATTGGCCCTCAAGCTTTGTGAAGCTGAGCCATAATTGTAAGAAGTGAGTCAGATTGTTTGAAGACTGCTTTTGTTCCAGAAAATATATTTTAAAAGACAAAAGGAAATGTATTGAAAATATTTTGGTAGAGTTCAATTAACACTACAGAAACTTCAGAATAGTAGAGATTTTCATTGAACAATTTTACAGATATATTATGATGGGTGCTTGTTTCCTGGAATCTATTCACACTTTCTTATTTTTCTCAGAGTGGGGTTACAATTAGGCTTTCAAATAACAGGACATTTAAGGAAACTAGATTTTACTTACTAAGACTCAAGTGAATATTATTCATCTTTCTGTATTGTCAATACAGTGAATTTTTAGGAAAATGAATCCGAAGTTGTGAGGAGATAGTTTAATATGATCTTGTATTATGGAAATCAAAGATTCTGACTTTATCAGTCATGGTATGTTTAGTTACTTCATTCCCATTGTTATAGAGCCAGAAGAATTATTGTCTACTGCACCCAATTGAATTTAAGAAATTCTGAATCTCTCTGAAAAGACATAGATTCATTTATGAATTTATTCATTTTTTCCTTGAAAAAATACTTTTTTAAATTAGATTCTTTCATGATAAAGTCCATGAAAGCAAAAATATGAAAACAGCCACTTCGCTTTATTTCCTCAGAGACCCCCTTTTTTCCCCCAGGGATGCTACTCTGCTGTGGGACAATGGTCTATACCCTGTCAACTGTATTTTAATAAAATGCTGATCAGCCAGTAGCCAGGCGGGAAGTAGAGGTGGGGCAATGAGAACAGGATAATCCTGGGAACAGGAAAGAGTCAGTCTGCCCTTGTCATCCAGACACAGAGGAAGCAGGACACAGAGCAAGCAAGATGTGACTGCCTTGCTGAAAAATGGTACCAAGCCACATGGCTAACACAGACATGAATAATGGGTTAATATAAGAGTTAATAAGAAGCCTGAGCTACTAGGCCAACCGGTTTATCATTAATGTAGTCTTCTGTGTTGTTTATTTGGGACTAAATGGATGTAGGACCTAGTGGGACAGAAACCTCCGTCAATAACTCTCTAGTCATTTCAGACTTAATATGCCCTATCCCTAGCTAGTAAGAGGCCTCTTTACTTGCTACTTGTTGCAATGGATTTTTCTAAACAGGATCTTTATTTTTCCCTCCTTTTTTCCTTCCCTCCCTCCCTCCCTCCCTCCCTCCCTCCCTCTCTCCCTTCCTCTCTCTTTCCCTCCCCCACTCCCTCCTTCTGACTTTCCCTTTTTCTTTCTCTCCCTGTCTTCCTTCCTCCCTTTCTTTAGCCTTCTATTTTCTGCATAAAGCAGTTTCTTATAATAGGAAGAAAGATTCTCAATGAGAAGTTTGTGCCTAAACTTCTGTTTTACAAAGTGACTTTTTATTAATGAAGAATCCTAATTAATGAAGACAGGAAAAGCCACCACTGGTGGCTGCTTCAATAAATCACTAGATAGTACTTCACTGGTCACATTATTTAACTTTTTTTTATTGGAACACTTCTAACCTATTGTTCTGTTGGCATGCTCTTTGTTTTCAACTTTATTTTGGAATACCATACACATTCAGGAAAGTTGACAGAATAAATATTGAGTAAGAATGTAGGATAGCAAACTAAACATCACACTGAAATGACAATTCAGAAAAATCAGGTATTTTAAAGTATAGAGCAGCAAGAGCAACAAAGACAGAATAAGCTGAAATTATGATGGGATGGTGTCCTTCTAAACTAAAGTGCTGTCAAGAATTTTTCTCCCCATTTAATTTTGAGCATGGCTGTGGGATGTTACAACAGTATAGGGGAACAGTAAAGGCTTTAGTGGTATATAAAAGGAAGAATGGCTGGAGCAATGAAACCTAGATTACTGTGCGGCAAATTTCCCAGGATACTTTTCTGAGATCTAGATCTGTACAAATGTCAGAGCTGGGATAGTTTTAAAGGCGTAGTATATCTGGGTAGCTCTCCTGCTAGGAAATCCCAGTCAATACTCTTCGATACACTCACTAAAATTTAAGAGTGTGTGGTGAGAACCTAAGGTAGTTAGCTTAACTGAAAGCAATCCTTTCTCATTTTCAAACCTACAGAAACAACGATACCAAAAATATCAACTAAAATCTCATAAGAGATGCACTGTAAAATATATGTGAGCCAGACAAAGACAGAGTCTTGTCAAAATGCATCCCATCACTGAGTTCGTACCTATGCCTATTGGACATGTGCTGACTCATTTTCTCCTGTGGTTGTTAAACTTAGTCAATTGATTAGACTGAGCCTTAGCTTAGATAATCATGAAGTGAGGGCATCCTAGAAACCATTAGCATGAAGGTCAGCAAACTTAGTGAGGAAGACACACCATAGCACTGCCCACTGCCCAATAGTCTGGAAACTAACAAGAAAATGACAGAAGGGAGAAACTCTTATGAAGGAAGTCAGTTCTTCCTGAATGGTATGTTGAGTTTTTTTTTTGTTGTTGTTGTTGATTTTGTTTTCTGTTGTCACCCTGCCTGCACAATAGGTTCTAGATTCTTCATCCACTGAGCATGGGCTCACATCAGTGGTTCTGCTGGGGTGGACTTCAGGTCCACCTCCCCTCTCTGTGCTGGGAACATGTCAGCTTGAGCTTGCACAGGTCTTGTGCGTGCTGTCATGACTGCTGTGAATACATGGTTGCAGCTGCCCTGTTGTGTCCAGAAGTTATCCAGTGCCTCTGGTTCTTACATTCTTTCTTCTTCCTCTTCCACAATGATCCCTGAACCTGAGGAGGAGGGGTAGGATAGAGAGTCCCCACATAGGGCTGAGAATTCCATTGTTTCTTGTTCTCTGAACCTTGGCCAGTTGTGGGTCACTGTGATAATCACCGTCTACGGAAAATAGAAGCTTATCTGATGATGGCTGAGAGATACATTTTCCTATGGGTATAATGATAAGTCATTAGGAGTTAGCTTAATAGCATGTTTACTTAGCATAATAAGAGAACTATCTTGTCTCCTTAGGGACTGTAACTATTGTAGCCATGAGTTGCTAGTCCAATAATGATTCTGGGTTGGGTTTCACCTTGTGGAGTGGGATTTAAATTCAATCAGAAGGTAATTGTACTCCTATGATGTGTGTTCCACTGTTGCACCAGTGTCTTGCCAGTTCATTCATTTCTGTTTCGCACAGAGTTCACAGGTACATAAGATTGAGAACTGCTTTTCTTCACTCGCAGCATGGAAAGAACCTTCCAAGATTGTGAAAGGTAGCCAGGAGTGATAGAGCCCCTAGGTCACTGTTGACTTGATTTCTCTATATCCTATGACCAAAGTATGGGTGTCTTCTGTAATAATGTCTTACAGTCAAATTCTGGAGGGCAACCAAGAGCTTTGGCAATAGCTTGAGTACTTAGTGGTCTATCAGACTTCACTAGCCAACAACTCCAAAGGAGGTAACCAATTTCTGGGGCAGAAGTTTTATTTGTTAGCCTCTTGTGCCTAGTAGGGGAACTGACACAAAGCCAACTTGGGAATGATCTAGAGAGTGGATAGAGATAGCATAAAGAGGCATACTAACATTATGCATTAAGAGGATAGTATCCACACACTGTTGGAATGGCACAAAGATAGGTACGCTGGTCAAACAGATTGGACAGAGAATCCTGAAGAAAACCTATGGCCATTTAGACACTTGATATTTGTTGAAGTCAATCTAGCTATGCACTAGACAGAGACAAAATTTCAAAGCCTATCCTAGGTTAATTAAATGTTCATATAAGGGCCAAGTGTGTTATATTATAGATCTATATGTGACAGGAAGATGATCATATCTTTTAGAAATGAATGTGATAACAGGCATGATGGCAAATGACATAGTCCCAACACAGAGGAGTCTAAGGAAGACTGCAAATTTGAGGCCAGGCTAGGCTATATAATTCATAACAGGGTAGCCTGGTCTACACAGAAAGACTCTTTCTTTAAAAGACAAAAATGGTATTAGTAATTCTTGCATGTTGTCTGCTGACTTCCACAATTGGGTAGTGATGGTATGCATAACACACACACACACACACACACACAGACACACTGTAGAGGAATGTAACAAATTTGTAAAAATCTTTGTAAAAACACAAAAACAATTAACTAAAATAAAATTGAAGTTTTAAGGTTCTGTTAATGTTTTATTTCTTCACTTGGGTGTATTTAATTTGTGAAAACTAGACTAAATTTACATTTTAATAATTTCTTGCTTTCTTTGAGACAAATTCTTGCTCTTATGTAGCCAAGAATGTCCTTGAACTAACAGAAATCCTCCTGCCTCAGCCCCCCAAGTGCTTAGATTACCAGTACAAGTCATCGTGGTTGGCTATATATTCATAAATGAATACAAAGTTGTTCAAAATGCATACATAGCAAACAGGAAACTAACCTGTCAAAGTGTATTCATAGCAACACACACAACTACCTTCTCAAAGTGCATCCATGGCAGCACAGACAACTACCCTATAATTAGTTAATGACTCGTTGTTATAGTGATCAACTTATGATCAATCTTAGGCTAATTAAACTTCTCAGTTTCCATTCCATTTTAAAGCAAATTATTTCATTTATAAATATTTTAGTTTGCACGTCTGTCTTGTGTGAGAATTAATGAAATAGATATAATAGCAGTGTTTTGCTAATAATGGCATCAATTCCTTCTTTTAAAAGTACAGTTATAATGAAAGTTCCTAAGTAGGGCATGAACATAGCTTTGTAAATCTAGCAAAAGACACTCTGTCAAACTCTTCACTGCCCATCCTCCTCATTCCACTTTTATTAACAACCCCAATGGCCCCAATTCCAGGGAAGCTATTAGCTCATCACCACCCAGAAAGCTACAGGGTTATAATACCAGTTAGCGAGTATTTATCAGAAAGTATCTATAGAGTAGGTTGTGTGCCTCTTCCAAAGAGGAGAAAGAAAGTACAGATATTTACCTTCATAAAAAGGGGGGAGGGTGTCTCAAATTGGAGTCAATCAAAGAAGCCAAAAGAAGTGTGACTGATCTGAGTTCTGGAGAAAGTCTGCTATATAAATGCCGATGTGCCCAAGAAGGGAAGGGAAAATAAGGATATTTTCTGGGGACCAGAAAGAGATATGACTTCCATATGAATTTTAATCTGTTAGTTCAGTCCCATGAACTTTAAATACAAAGAAGTTTAGTAATGGTTTTGTCCAATGGATATAATGCAATGCCCCGAGCCATGCACACATTTAAATTTTATTCTAACATTCTATTCCCTTTACTATGAATTTCTATGATAAAGCTTTCAATCTTTTACTTTTGAAATTATTCATATGGTTGAATTTACTTGATAATATTTGTTTTTAAAGAACAGTCTGGAGTTTGAGTTATAAGGCGCCTCAGAGATTTGGAGTGACATGAAAAACGGGCATTCCGATTCTGTGGCGCATCACAGCTTTGAAGATTCCAGGGTATGTGGACTAACTCACTTCTGTGTTTATTGCTGCGGTTTGGATAGTTTTATAAAAGAACTGTGGTGCTTACATAACACAGGATGTTTAGACCAATGATACAGTCGCAGAAGCTGCTTGTATTAGTGAGAACCATATTTACTCAAGGCACCGTGGATGTAGAGGATGACTCATCACGGGGATGTTGGCCTGAATCTTTGCAATATGATAGTTCTTTCTCATATCAATTTTCAAACAGCAGACTTTTATGGGGACAAAAGTGGAGGAGAACTCCAGCAAAGCTCTCGGCTCCAACTCTTGAACAAAATTCGCCTCAGCAAGCAGACAAACAGGACATAGAGAAAAGGATGGTTAGTAGACTTCCTTCTTGAAAACACAAGGAATTGCTTCAGAATTTAAGGAAAGAAAGTCCCTATCTAACTTTACCTGGCTTACTCATCCAGGTCTGCAGAGGCAGGTTGTAAATTTGATAATGAAGGGGAAATAAAATGATAATTTTTTTGTGGTTATTTTGAGTTAGTAATTTGGCACGCACATGTGTGCGCGTGTTTGTGTTTGTGTGTGTGTGTGTGTGTGTGTGTGTGTGTGTGTGTGTGTAGGAGGAGGAGGAGGAGGGCCTGCTTTTTTGTCCCAGCTGCCCAGCTAGCTTAGCCCCGAAATAACTACACAGAAACTGTATTAAATAAATCACTGCTTGGTCCATTAGCTCTAACTTCTTATTGGCTAACTCTTACATATTAAGTTAACCCATTTCTATTCATTTGTATATCACCATGAGGTCATAGTCTACCAGCAAAGTCTCAGCATGTCTATCTCTGGCTGCGGGTCCATGGCATCTCCTCTCTCTGATTCTGCCTCCTTTCTCCCAGCATGCCATTTAGTGTTCACCGCCTACCTATGTTCTACCCTATCAACATACCCAAAGCAGTTTCTTTATTAACCAATGAAAACAGCACGAAGACAGAAGGACCTCCTACACCAATGACATTTTAGTGAGAAATTAAAAGAGATTGTACATTAAGGGAAACATTTCTAATGGAAGGAAATGAGCGCATATTGCAGTTTGTTAATAATTTGATATATTTACAAGGGAGATAGGGAAAAGCAGGGTCAGAGACATTTCAGTAGCTCAGTGATCATGTCACAGACCCAGAGCTTACCCATCCATAGTGTCACCATCAGCATGACAAGTGCCATTATTCTGCTGTTCTTGTGTCTGTGTATACATAACAAAATAGGTGCTGCAGATGCAAACACTAAGGCAGAACCTGGATGTGGAGTAGTTAGGGGGTCAGAGGAGAGGGAAGGGGAGGGAACAGGAGCAGGGGAGGGAGGGGAAACTGTGGTGGGGATGTAAAATAAATGAAAAAATATTAGTTAACAAAAAAGAAAAAATACGGAAAATGGCTTTCTGGATATTTAAAATTTTAAGGTTGTTAGATACCCTGGTGGCTAGGTAAAACAGTCAAAATATGATAAAAAAACTTTATAGAAAAATCTGACATTTAGTAACCTGTATGAGCATCTGATCTGCTGTTAGCATGGAGGGTTAGAAGAGTGTGTAGTAGGAAAGAGTCTGCTCCAGCTCTGGGTCCTCGATGAACAATTTCCCTTGGTACCTTTGTGGGTGTGAGATGCACTACAGGGGTGTGATTTCTTTTAGGTAGACTGTCAGTACACAACCATGCCTGTCACTGGCATCATCCCGCCTCAGCCTCGTCACACGAGTTGACATCTTTGGGCTGTGAAAACATACGGATGGGGTGGATCATATTACTTCACAACAGTGACCAAAGTTTTTATCAGAGAGGCAAGGTCTAGAAAAATGGCACAAATCTGAAACTTCAAAGTGCAGTATAAAGAAATGGGCGAAGATAACACGAAAACAAGAGAAGATAGAATAGAGAAAATGACAACTGCTTCTTGTGGAGATTCTTGGTTAATGTTTTGGTCCCCTTATTAGCCCAAGGTCCCCTCTGTGTTACACCCTTACAGAGTAGCACCACTTAAGTGAAAATCCCATCAAAACTACCCAGTGCAGTACTGGGACATGATTCACAGATCCCTTAAACTTAATTGATATTCAATCAACAATTTAGAATGTATATATTTATTATATATTACTTGATCATTTTCATGTACATACATATTGGCCATAATCAACCTAATAATAATCACACACATACACACACACATATATAGATATAGATATATAGATATTCCCATCTTAATTATCTTTGTGTATATAGTGAGAATATTTAAATTATCTCGGTGTCTTGGTTGTTTGGGGTTTTTGTTTTTGTTCTCAACTTGACACATGTTAGAGTCATCAGAGAAGAATAACCTCAACTGAGAAAATACCTACCTCAGACTTTTTGTAGGCAAATTTCTACAACATTTTCTTGATTAACAATTGATGTGGGAGGGCCCAGCTTAAGGTGGGCAGTATCACCCTTGGGCATGTGACCCTGATTTGCATAAGAAAGAAGACTGAGCAAGCTATGGAGAGCAAGCCAGTAAGCCATGACTTCTGCATAAGTTCCTGCCTCCTGATTTCCACTTTGAGTTCTTACTCCAGTTCCCTTAGTGAAGGAGTGTGGCCTGAGAGTTGTAAGGTGAAATAAGCTCTTTCCTCCCCGAGTTGTTTTTGGTCATGGTGTTTTATATAGCAATACAAAGCAGTGAAGACTCTGTTTGCATGACATCTTAAGTACAATTACATTGCTGTACTAAGATCTCTAGAATGGATGCATCTGTATAATGGAAAAATTTCCCCTATTTCTTCCTCTTTCCAGCTCTCAGAAGCCATCATTCTAAGCTCTGTTTCTTCAAGCTTGAAATCTCCCCTCTATAAACAATATAATACCAAGGCACTAATGTTTGTACCTTAGAAATTTTGTTTGTCTTGTAGCTATTAAATGGGTTTGGTTAACAGAAATAATCTACTCTAAAGAGAAAGGGAGCCTGCGGAAGAAATCAGGGTGGCTCATTTGCAGAGTGGGGTGTTACGGCCTGACCATGAGACGTTCTGTACTGGCATAGATGTTGATCCCTCTGTCGTAGCACTGATTGGGATGTGATGGTGATGGGAGCTTTCGGAGGTGAAGCACAGCTGGAAGAAAACTGTGGCTATGCCCTTGCAAATTACTTCTGCTCCCCAGTCTCTTTCTTTCTTCTGCTTCCTGTCAGCCATAAGGTGAAGAAACTCTGAAAATGTTCCCACAGTCATGGTGCTCTGCCCAAGTCCACTGGCCAAGTAACCATGAACTGGTTCCTGTGATAAGCAGAGATTAATTAGAGGAATGCTTCATTTTATGTAGAAGATTCATATTGGGCTATGAATTTATTCCAAGTCATACACTATGATGTTGTTCAGATGTAGTGAGGTGTGCCAGAATTGTGATATTGCCCTGATGTTTTTAATAGCAGTGACACAATGGTTGTAAGAAAGGAAATAGTCATGTTTATGCTGGCTTTCAGTTTTCCCTTTTCCACAGATCAACTGGTTATGCCCACACTCTGCGCTTGCTATTTCCCAATGAGGACAAGAGGACAATACATGATTCATTCAATATTAGCCCCCATTTGGATAAATTTTGACCTTAATTATCTGGTGAGTGGTGATTTGTTTCATCGTCTTTGGTTGCAACACAGGAAATTTATATCTGGAAGGATTTCATCTTGGAAAGGCAATTCGTCAGAAAGTAGTTACCGGACATAGTCAGTATGAATCACAGCATCAAGGGTCAGTGTTTACAGACAGAATAACTTCATCATACGAGTAAACCAATGGAGGGTGCAGATGAGGCAACACGTTGGTGCACAATTTCTAAACTTTAGAAATGACAACCAAAAATGTCACGAGATCTCTCACATCCTTGAGTTACCTCATTCCTCTATGCTCTAGTTTCTCACCTATAGAATGAGGGAAATAATGGAGCACCTTCATAAGTTCTAAGCATCCAATATGAAAACAGAACAGGAACACTTAAAAGAAACATGAATATGAAATGCAGTTTATCCTGATTCTTCACTTGGTGAGCGCAGGATACTTCTGAGAAAACAGAGGCATCATATCCCCTTCCATCCCAGTAACTCAATTAAGACTTCGCAGTCATTCTCCCAATTGTTCATCTTTGCCCCCGAAACCTCACTAAAGTGCACTTGACTTTGAAAGAGAACAAGGCAATGTTTCTCTAAGTGAAAGTTCCTATGTGGTCTGTCTTGTGCTGTGATCCCAGTATTGTCTCCGATTCCTGACAGACCATCATCTATACAAGAAGAGCTTTATAGCAGGGTGCATAAGAGCTACACAGCTATGTTCTATAGTATTTTGTTGTATAATAGGAAATGTCCAATGCATGATCTAGTTGGTTTCTAATAGAACCCAACTTTGGATGGTTTTATTATTTATGTGCTATGCTTAAGTGATCAGATTTCAGGGAAATTCAATGAACAACCTGAACTTATGAAACTGGATTTCTTCTCACCAGTTTCATATTATTGCACAAACTTTTGTTCTCTTGACCTGAAATCTGAGGTTAGGTAGAGCATCCATGGTGTCATCCATGAATAGTTAGGTAATCGAGTAGGAGTTTGTTGTCCCATTGGGGAAATAAGCCAAAATTATAGCTTTTCTATGTTTTCTTTGGTTTGTCTTACTTTCAAACATGAAGAAATTATTTTTATCTTAATAACTCAATGAAAAATAAAACTAAACATACCATAAAGTAAATTACTTCTTTGTCTTTGTAATAACCCAGCATATTTTTATTTTAGTACAAATGCAGGTCATTGTCCATTTAAGGTTTTTACTTCTCATCTGCTTTAAATTGAAAAAGGCACAACACATTGCCTTTGAAAGGGAACAACGGTTTTATAAACAAATAACAATTAGAATATTTCTTCTAGTTTTTAAGATATTGTTACTATTTTAAAACCCCATGTATGATATTTTAATACTTGAGAGATTATTTGATTAATAAGACCACAATTCCCCATTCTACCAACTCTAGCTTTGCTAATTTTTCATAGACTGTTTCTTCTTGTTTGGAGTTTTGTACTGTGAATAGTTGCACTTCAAATCCTTGTTTTTAACCACAAAATATCACTGAAATAATGGTCATTGTTCAGCATAAGAGTTTCAAAAAAAAGTCCTTGATTCTGCTGACTTTGAAATCTTAGCATGAATTCACAATTCATTATATTTATGTATGTATATTATGTATATTTTTCTATAAAACCTGAAGACCTGCTTCTGCTGACACACTGCCCCCAGTAAGTCTCCTTTTTCTAAAGATTCCACAACTTCCCAAACACAAGTTCCAGCTAGGGACATGAGCCTACAGGGGACATTTAGCATTCAAGCCCTAATACATGATATGATACCTACAATTGACAATAGAGTGTTGGAACATAGCTAATAGAAAGGATTTGCATTTTTCCAAGGAAAAAGTAGTATATGAAAGAGGAAAAGGGTATTGCAATTTCAGAAGTGCTCATTACACATGAATTGAAATACCAAATGTCCCATACAATTACTGTGTCAGTTAAACCTTTTTAAACATACATATTTAGAATACTTGCTCTACACTTTGAAAAACTGACTTGACAGTCTTTTCTTCTGCCGTAATACAATCCTTACACTGATTATTACCATTATTTTAATTATTAATAATAATTTCTTTATTGATTCTTTGGGAATTTTACACCATGTACCCAAATTCCTCTCACCTCCCAATTGCCCCATATCCTCCTCTTACCTCTGCAGGGCCCCCCAAAAAGAAAATTGTTTTAAAAAAATCAAAACAAAATGAAACAAAGAAATCAAGAAAACAAACAAACAAAAACCTCCCTACTTCTTTATATTTCCCATGCCTCCAATGCCTCTTCATTCATCCTGGTGGCATTGGGAGCAGTGTGTCACACAGTAGACCTTTTTGTCCAGTCAGCTTTACTAGCGAATGTTCATTGCATTGAGTCACTGGTCTGGTTTCTGGTACACCATTATCACTTCATCTTCACCCAAATTCCTCTGGGATATTCCACAGACACCCTGAGTCATGGAGATCCTGCAGGTATCCTTCCATAGGACCAGTTGCTTCATGAGATCCAACTAACCCTAAATAGGTAGATGTTCAGGTGGGTCAGCCCATGGTTGTTTTGTTATTGTTGCCTGAAACAAAAACAAAAATAAAACACAACTTCTCATCAAGCTGGGTGCTTTTCATATATCATTTCATGTATAGATACTACAAAATTAATGTTGCTAAATGAATAATTGAATGAATAAATAAATAAATGCCTTAGAGACAGAAATGAAGATAAGATAGAGCATTTTCAATTAATTTCCCTTTGAAACCCAGCGGTAGCTTGCTTTAACAAACAATGCAGTATTAGTTAGGTAACATATTCATATAATAAAAACTTTAAGATATCAAAGAAATAAACTGAATAAGACACCAGAAGATGGAAGGACCTACTGTGCTGATCAGTAGGATTGGTGTTGTGAAAATGGACATCCTACCGAAAGCAATCTACAGATTCAATAGAATCCCTATCAAAATTTCAACACAATTCTTCACAGAAACTGGAAAAAAAATTCTTTCACTCCATATGGAAGCACAAAATGCCCAGGATAGCTGAAACAATCCTGAATAATAAGAAGTGTTGGAGGAGTGAGCGTCCCACATCCCAAGTTATATGACAGAGCAAGAGTGATAAAGCAGCGTGCTATCAGCATAAGGACAGACATGGAGAAGGGTGGAACTGAACTGACAACCAGACACAACTCCACACATCTAGGAACACCCCATCTTTTGCAAAAAAGTAAAAATCAAAATACACAGGGGCGAAAAGACAGCGTCTTCAATAAGGAGGGCTGGTCAAACTGAATGGCAGCGTTTAGAAGAAAATGGAGCCTTGTGTATCACCCTGCACAAAAACCAACCCCAGATGAAACAAGGGCTTCAAGATAAACCCAGAGGCCATATTTCTGACAGTAGAGAGAAAGGAAACTAGGTTTGACCTCAGTTAGACTCGTTAGAAGTTTATTTATTGACATTATGTTTCTCATAGACAGAAATGTTTAGGGAATAAGATATATGTATTCAGGAAAAGGATGGCAGTTAGGTTTTGGGGAAAGCCTAAAATGCTCTCGCAGGGGTTACTGTTGTTGACTGACTCAATTTGTGCCATTCAATAGTGAAGACTCCATGGAGGTGAAACACATTTGTGATGAAATAATAAAATTATGGGGCTGCATCCATGACTCAGTGGCTAAGAGCAGTGACTTATCCTCCAGAGGACCTGATTTAACTCCCAGGACCCACAGGGCAGTTCTCAACTGTCTGTTACTCCCCCATTTGACCCCCATTTCTGGCCCCCACCATCACTCTTTGCAGACAAAACCCTCATACACATAAAATAATTAAAAGCCATAATTAAATTAGGTGGTTGGTTTTAAGTAGGCAGCAATACAATTGAAATTGCTAAATTATAGAGGTGTATAAAGTAATTTATGTAAGGCAGTTTAATATGAAGCTGTAATATTGATCCTTAGAATGAACAGCACCTCACATAATTAAGCGTGACTATAAAAGTCGCACAGCCTGCTGAACGGGAGGAGTTCTCCTCTTGGTGTTTGTGCCTCAGTAACAGCAGAAGCAGGATGTTACCATCCGTGGATGAAGGTAAGCACGTTTTGGTGGCTCTCTTATTCTCTGAAGGACAATGAAAATATCTCAGTTGCCAAACAACATGAGGTTTTTGAAATATAAAATAAGTATAATCGCGACTGTCTTAACATATATAATAAAATGCAAGTTTCAGTTTCAACTCTAAATTTATAGTTTCCCATCTTATATTTATTATCATTTGGTTTCAGGGTTATTTAGATTCTAGTGTAATTTAGACAAGATAAAAATGTTGCAATAAACTTGCTTCTATTTGAATTGTTTGAGTTATTATGGTGTAAAATATTTTAAAAAGTTTTATACAAACTGAGACAAACCCAGGTAATAGATAAGGAGAATTAGAAGTACTTCAACCAGAATGTCTCTTTCAACCGAGGACAGACTGAACTCTAGAAAGTATGGTGTTAGCAACCGGAGACAAACCCAGTAAGACACGTCCATGTGATGTTTAACTAGCTCTGTGACGAGCGCTCCTCTTGAGGAACAGAACTAGGGTAGAGGCCAAGAAAGAGCTCCTCTTTCCAAGCAGACTTCGCATTTGAAATCCCGTGACTATGAATTATATGAAGAACTAATAACATTGCCATGCAGAGGAGGCTTATAAACAATGGGTGTCTCCAAATGTGTTTCCCAATACTATCAGGCATACTGGAATCAGTAGATAACATTCATATCACAATTGCTGAAAAGTATCATTAAAACATATTTCCAACATAAAGATAAATGTCAATGTCGGATTAATGAAATGTTTGCATTTATAAGCATTAACATCAATAAACTAGATTTATCTGTCTTAGTTCATTCTAAAACTTGATATGCTATCAGCTTTTCCGTGTCTGGAGGCCAACTTAATTAACTTTTTTTAATGCCTCACATTTGAAATGAGCTAACCAGATTTGCATTGTTATTGACTGTTGTAGTAGTCGTTCGGAGCACAGTAGCTAAGGGACAGGCTGCTGGTACTGGCTTGGATAATCTGTATCACTTAGGTTTTTGTGAAGTAAAAAGAGGGCAAGATTTGTATATGTTTTCTCTGGGATAGGTACTAAATGTTTCTCTGCCCCTTGGTAGAAAAAGGGAGTGGTTGGTGTCACCGTGATTTTGTGTCTGAGCACTGTGTGTGTGTGTGTGTGTGTGTGTGTGTGTGTGTGTGTGTGTATTTATTCATGTTTACCCACAGTGAGCAGAATTTTCCAACCGGCACTCAGTTTTTACTAAACTGCGGACATAGCTTGAAGACTTACAGACTCTCAATGAAACTTATTCTTTCTTTTTGCTTTTGTTTTTTTTTTCAAGACAAGGTTTCTCTGTCACTTTGGAGCCTGTCCTGGAACTAGCTCTAGTAGACCAAGTTGGCCTCGACATCACAGAGATCCACCTGCCTCTTCCTCCCAAGTGCTGGGATTAAAGGTGTGCGCCACCACTGCCCGGCCTTCTCTGCTCCCTTTCTGACCTCCCTCAAACACTAAAAGGACATCAGCATATAAAATATTTCTCCAGTCCCTATCATTTTTCAGAAACAGAACAGATTTTTTTAACTGTATAGAAGCCAGGAGAACACAGCTGGCTAAAGACGGTGGTCTGAACACACAGGATCATCGTAGTTCTCACCCAAAGCCTGTGACAATCCTGTAAAAAACCATTGCTTTTAAAAACCTGTAAATCTAAATCAGAATAGGAAAAAGATCGTTAATGTCTGGAGCCATCAATGATCAGGAAATGTCTAAGAATTACAGAAATAGACGATGATAAAATAATGTTCATAAAGTTATTAAATGAGGCAAAAGCCAAGTTAAACGTAGAGCAAAGATAACTGTGATGAGAAGATAGGAAGGAGGGCCTGGCCACAGCACCAGAGGCTTGAAGTGTTTGTTAGAAATTCTTCCTTGGGGAGAGGCAGTCAGAGCTGATGGGTCGATACCACTCTCCTTAATGATGGGCTTGAAACGATGGTGGGTGCTGTTGTTCTGTGGGCTGAGGGAGCTTGTGGGCAATTGGAACCTACAAGGAGTCAGTGCTCCAGGGCTGATAAAGACAGATGGAGACTGTACCTGGATGGGAAGCTTCTGAACGCTGAACGGCCCCCAGCATCACCTAGGTCTCCCTCCCCCACACACCAAAATCTGACCCTAGTAATAGATGAGGCAGGAGAATAGAACTATAAGGCACTCAAATGTGTGGATGGATTACTCAACTTCTGAAGGAAGCCAGTACAGCAGAAAGAGAAAGGGGAACGTGAGAGCAGAGGAAAAGCAGGGACAGGAAGTAAAGTGGGTGGGAGAAGAGAGCCAGTCAGAAGGCTCTGTGGCTAAGAGGACTTCAGTCTGTCCATGTGAGTTTGATCACTGGGACCCACAGAAAGACTGGAGGTGCAAGTGTCCTAAATGCCAGCACTCCTGACGCAACAGCAGGACAACCACGGTGGAGAGACAGGAGGCAGAGACAACAGAATTGCCCTGGAGTCCCTGGCTCCAGTGCTGTTAAAAACATTAGAGACCTGCCTCAGTAAGACGGAGACAGGATTACCTGACACACACAGACACACACAGACACACACAGAGAGAGAGAGACAGATAAACATGCACACATGTATACAGAGACACACACATGCACACATACACACACACAGAGACACACAGGCACACAGTACACACATACACACATACAGAGAGAGACAGATAGACAGACAAATGTGTACACACACACACACACACACACATAGCAAATAAAAATTTCAAAATGTGAGACCATATTACCCTTGTAGACACTGGATAAAAGTCTTTGAAATAAAATTTCTTCATAAAATGAAAAGATACAGATATTTGAAAGATGAAGATTAACTAGAAAATGAAACTGTCAGCTCCATGGTCAAATTAAAACATCTTCCTAAAATACAGTACAAAAGGACAATGATGTTTAGAAACTCCACGATGATAATCTTTAAGTGCAAGGAAAATGGGCTAAGAATGTTTTAAAAAAATCGGTATAAAACTTAAAATAATTGAAAAAAAAAACTCTGAGAAGCAGCAGCAGTGGTAAAGCCTTTAAGGATGAGTTTAATTCCAGAAAAGTTAAATTCTGGCTCTAAAATGGACTGCAGCGGAAACATGCTGCAGCAGAGAGTCTAAAATGCCTGGTGAAACTCAAAACTGTCCAGATAAAGATGCAACAAAATGCAAATTATACTCCCCAAGAGAAAACTGTGGGGGAAAAAAGACACAGATTTTACCAGCGTGTAGACATTAGATTTGACAGTTAAATATTTCAAGTTAACTAATATGAAATTTTTAGAAGAATGAAGAAAACGTATCTAAAAAGTAAGTGAAAATATGCCACAGTGTCAAAACATGTGATTTTAATAGAGAAAAGGATATTAGAACAAAAATTCAGAAATGATATTTTTAGAGTTGAAAGAAAGTTCTAAATGTTATTTTCACTAGTAGACTCAACGGACAGCAAGATGGAAGGAGAATCCACGAACCAGGAAGTATCTCAGTGAAAACCATCTAAAACAAAAAAAAAAAAAGAAATATTAAAAGTTGATGACAGACTCGTGGGGCAACAGTGAGTTTGCTAACACATATCACAGAAGTGCTGAAAAGGGAAGAAAAGAGAGAAGGGGAAAGAAAAACAATTGGAAGGAACAATGCTGAAAAGTTCAAATTTTATTTAGCAGTATTACTCTTCAAACTCAAGATATTATAAACATGTCTCAGACAAAACACAGAGACACACACTTAAGCATATCCTTTACAGTCAAGATGATGAAAAAGAAAGACATGTTTTAAATACAGAAAAAAAAATCCCGTTTGTTGTAAGACAGAACGATAGAACATTTTAGCATTTCTTTAGAAACAGTGATGGTCAGAAGTATGGTGGTACTTTAAGTGTAGGGAAAAAGAAAGAAAAGAAGCAAGAGAAAAAGAGAAAGTCACCGAACCTGATAAATGAAACCTTGATATCAAGCACATAAATAGTGTGTATAAGAAATCTGTAGAGGGCTCAGCTAAGAACACAGAGGGTCCCTCGGAGAAGTGGGTACTGACAAACTTCAAGGAGGAGAACCATTTTCACAACCATAGTGAGAATTCCAGTAACTGAGCACAGTATAGAAAATGACCAGGGATATTAAAAATGTGAACACTATTATTAGTCATCTTCACCTGAATAATGTGTTCGGGGCCTCATCCAAACAACAGCAGAATACATGTTCTCACACTGACTAATCTCCAGGATAGACCACAAGCTAGCCATGAAGCAGAAATTTATAAACTGGTATATATGTCTATTTTAATGATTTATGTCTATTTAAATTATACTAAATGTATCCTCTGACCAAAATGATACTAGATTGAAAATTAACAACAGAAATAAATGTGCAGAAATCTTATACACTTGGAAATCAAACAACACACTCCAAACAGTAACTTATGAGTCAGTGAAGAAACCACAAACAAAAGCATACTGAGCAGGATTGATTGCTGCAGCTGTGCAATGCTCGGCCTCTGTTTTGTAAGTGGGTTTTCTTCTTCCAGGACCTCCTGTACGGCAGGCAAGTTCTCTAATGGTGAGTTACTCTCCCAAGCCATAGTCTATGATAATATTGTTATATCGAAAAAAATCAGAAAGGAAGAACACTAAGTAGGAAAATAGTAAGAGAAAAAGAAACTCAAAAAAATGAAAAGATGAATAAAAAATGATAGTTGGCTAGAAAAGAGAGGCTACACATTATTTTTTTTTAAGAACATAACAAAAGCCATTATTACAGAACTTAGATTCTGGAGAATTTTGTAAACAGGTTTATGTCAAAAAAAAAAAAGACAAATTTCTCAAAAACGTATATTACCAAAATTCACACAAACATAAACCAAACTAATTCTATAAAAGTTAAGAAAATAGAATTTGTGATTTATCCATTATTTTTCTTTTTAATTAATTAATTTATTTATTTTTGCTTTTTCGAGACAGGGTTTCTCTGTGGTTTTGGAGCCTGTCCTGGAACTAGTTCTTGTAGACCAGGCTGGTCTCAAACTCACAGAGATCCGCCTGCCTCTGCCTCCCGAGTGCTGGGATTAAAGGCGTGCACCACCACCTCCCGGTTTCCATTATTTTTCTTATTGCTATGGCCAAATACTAGACAAGCGACAGAGGAAGACAAGTTTATTTGGAGAGGACCTAGGATCACAGTGTGGAAAGCGTGCCAGCAGCAGCTTGATATGAGGCTGGTCACATGGCATCTGTAGTCAGGAAGCAGGAACAGACAGGAAGTGGGGCTGGCTTATGAAACCTCAGCATGTGAATCTCATAAAACCTCAGGCCCACAGCCCGTGAGTCACTTCCTCCATCATGACTTTGCCTCCCGTTACTAATATTCTAAGACACCTTCCAAAACAGCACCAGGACCAAGTGTTCGAACTCTGGACCCTGCTGGAGACAGTTTAAGTCACAACAGTGATGAAGTATCTCCCCAGAAAGCAAACAAAGAGCTGTCCTGATGGGTTCTGCACGGAATTTGGAACGCAGTAGAGAAGTTCCCCAGTACTTCTGCAGGAGGTGTTCTAATCCTTGATGCCCCGACACAGGGATGGCACATAGCCGCATTGTTAAAACCCTGTCATCTTAACTAAGCATTTGTATACGTGACAAGTTTTGGGTTTTATTTTGCTATTTTGAAGACTAACATAAATTTGCTTTTCGCTCTTAACAATTCATAGATAGAAAAGTATTCATAGCCTAGTTATTGGCATATAATTAATTTTTCCTTCACTAAATCAAAACCTCTCCTCTTTTCCCTCCCTCCCTCCCTCTATTTCTCCCTCCCTCCCTTCCTTTCTTTTGCTTAAAGGAAACATTTTACCCATCTTATTTTGGATATTGGAACTAACAGAATGAGGATTCTCATGTTTTGAAGAGGGAAGGAAAATACTGTATAAAATCCAGGTTACTTGGAGACAAGGACCGGCTTGTGGTAGATGATTTGGCTATACAGTAACTAAATAGCAGAACAACTTTATACCATGGAGACACTGGGAAGTCATTCATTCATATCCAGAGTGGCAGCAAGCAGGGAGATGCAATATTTGATTACACCATACAGAAGAGTACATGGTTTAGAAATTATGAATTGTTTCTCAGAATTTCTACCGTCTGGTATACTATTAAGATAATTTAATATTTTTAATGGTGAACACCTCTCCTCTAAGATGGGAGGACAAACTATGACATCTACTCCTCATGTCTTCTCAAGTGTGCCAGAGTGTGTATAGATTGGTTAGAGGTGTAGAAGGCAAGTATCATCTTAAGATATAACAGTTGGTTTCTGTTTGGTTTTTCTTTTTTATAGACAGGGTCTCACCATGTAATTCAGGCTGGCCTTGAACTCCATATGCATCCAAGCCTGGCCTCAAACTACCAAACCTGCTGCCTCTGCCTCCTGATCACCTTCTAGGATCACAGGTGTGTGGTACCATTCCTAGCTCAGACAAAGATGGCATGTAAATCATCATCATCATCATTATCATCATCATCATCAATTGTGTATATGCTCATGAGTGTGTATGCATATGCAAATGCTTCTATTATGGGATCATCAACTATCAAGCACTTTTACCCTCACTGGCTCTCGGTGTCCATTTATATGCATAAATTTCCATGAGTTCTTTAAGAGAAACTACTAGGATTGATGAACAAGACTTGTGATGTGTAATCTAGACTTGTATGAAAATTCCGTTTTTTTCCTCTGTGATGACTTCAGACCGTCTCAAAGAAAAAGTGGCAAAACTATTCCATTCCAAGTCATTCAAAGCTATTAAAGTATTAGGAACACATCAGACAGAAGTGCTCATGACTAACAGATACAACACTTAAGCCTGTTGCTGAGAGACTTGAGGGTGTGTCTGTACATATGGGGAAAATCTCACTCATGTATCAGAACACCCAACGTTCAAACATGGCATTTTCATTAATAAGATCCGTAAATTCAAACATAATCACTTAAAAATTCTAGCATGATTTTTAATAGCAACTGAGAAGCTGATCCTAGAATTTGTAAAGAAACACAGAGGATTTAGAATATTGCAAACCATATGGAAAATGAAGAAAAAAGTCTGGGTGATTCAGATCATCCAACTTCAAAGTTTACTGTTATGAAGCTACAAAATCAAGGCCATGTAATATTGTCTAAAGTACAGACTTATTGTATTAATATATACAATCCAATAGAATAGACATAGACCCTAAAATTTGTGATCAATTAATATTTTAACAATATTTTCAACAAATGGTATCAGTTGTTCATCTAACTTCACAGAAAGAACATAGGCCTATGCCATACACCACACTAAAAATTAGCTCAAAATAGATCTACGACAGAGCTAGAACTATATACTCTTCCAGAAGGAAATATTGCAGACAACTTGGAATTAGCATAATCAGACATACCTACATTTGGCATCCAAAGAACAAACCGTTAAAGACTCACTAATTAGAATTCTACCACAATTTAAAATTTTGATATTGAGAAGATATCACTGAGAAAATAAGAGTTATATATTCTGAAAGCATTTACCTGAGAAGAATCATATCTAGAATGAAGGCCACTATAACTCAATAGTAAGGAGGCAATTTAATTTTCAAGGAGGGACAAATTTAATAAGTGTTTCATCAAGAAGACTAATGAATGACTGATAAATATGTGATTACATGGACAGCATTATAAACCAATGGGGGAAGCGCTAATTAAATGGTGATGTCATCATATGCAATGCTATTAGCATGACTATAATAAAAGTTGATAATGCTAAGTTTTGAGAACATGGAGTAATTGGAATACTTCTGCAGTGCTAGGAGCTGTGTGAAGTGGTTTAGTCACTTAGTAAAAAACAATCTATCAACTTCATGTGACTAAACATATATCATACAAGTAGATAATATCATTACTATGTGTCTGACCAAGTAAATGAAAATGTATTTCTACAAGAAGTTCTACACAATGATATTCAGAAATAATCAAATGACCATTAACTACCAAATAGATCAAGAAAGATAAGAGGGAGCCCCACTGTAGCGTACAACTGAGAATAACAATAAAGAGATTCTTTATATTCAGGGCTACTTTTGGGGATCCCAAGTGCATTACCATAAGCAGAAGCCACAGGAAAAGTCTCTGTCCGTAGCGCATGATTCCATGTGTCTGACATGTCTAGCAAAGAAACAGCTTTAAAGATGGAAGCCATTGGGGACAGCCAGGTCAAAAGTTGGTGGGAAGGAGGGCCAACTGCCTTTGGATTCAGGAACTTTTTGTATTGATGGAGGTATTCTAAAACTGGAGCACGACTGTTGTGCAATTGTACGGATTTGCAAAAAATATATCAAACTGTACACTTACCACAAAGAGATTTTAGTTATTTTTTAAAGATGCAATAAAAATGTTGCATTCCTCAGTAAGTTTATTATGTTTAGATTAAAGTAGCCAGTTTTACTTTTAATTGTTGGTACTAACAAAATAGATTTGAAGGTAATGACTGAAAAATAGAAATATTTTTTGTAATTGGCCAAGTCAAGCAACTTCGTTGGAACAAAATAAAGACAACTTTGGATGATCTTGTTAGTTGTTTTACAGTTTCTTTCACCTGAAATACCCAGAGTAAAAGCATTTTGTTTTCTTTTTTGAATACGGCATTATCTAATGTCAAAGCATAATTTGGTAATAAAATACACCTTCTGGAAGCATCTACAAAGTTTTTTTCTGCTAATAACTATAATTATTTTGAAATTATCACTGGCAAAATAATTCTATTTATTTCTACTCATCAATAATTAAATTTCAAATGAAATAAGAGCCTCATTGTAAGTGGTCAGCTAATGCCTTAGTCTGGCTGTATTATGTGTCTTAAAAGTTCAGTATTTTGCAGGAAAGGAAGCTCCATTTGTGAAAAGAGGATTTTTGTTTTGCTAGGCAGGAAATGTACCAATTAGTTAGAAATGACCACAGAAATTCCTGATTGAAAAAGGCATGAAGTAGACAAGTCCTTTAGAAGATAAAAAGAGAGATTACTAAACATTTTGATTTCCTAGCAGGAAGGAGGAGATTAATCCTAGCATGCTAACCAGCTGTCTTCCAGCATTAAACCAGGAATGGGCAACCAGTCTTTGAAGGACCTTGTCTATCTTTGAGGATAGGTGTGTATAAATGGGCAGCGCCGGCAGAAGGTGTCATTCTATAGGAATTTTGTCACCAAGGGATACAATAAAAGAGTGATGATGGCTGCTGGTGACCATTCTTCCAGCATCATTCCTTTGCTGGAGTTCCTTGACTCCACATTCTTCTCTTAGGCTGACAGCTCTCTGATTTTTCTTACTACCTCTGCCTCGCCACCACCACCACCACCACCACCACCACCACCACCACCACCACCACCACCACCTGCTAAACTACATTCCTTTGTTCTCTTTGAACTTCTATTAAACTTTATGCATTGGGGCAGAAACAACTAACCATGGTCATTCATAATAACGGAAAAACTTGTTCACCCAGAGAGTGGATCTCATACGCATAAGTTTTCCTTAGTTGGGTTTTCCATATGAATTTTGTTTATCACCTTCTTCAGATAGATCCCTCCTGTGCTGTTAGCGGATGCTGGTGTGAAGTTGTGCATGGTGAGGTTCAATACCTGCATCCTCCACCCTTTTCCCAGCAATCATCACCCCCATCTCAGGGGTGGAACTGGTCACAACTTGGAGTATGGATGAGAAGACTTGGAGAACAAGCCTTTTCATGATTTCTCGATGTCCTTAAACCTATTAGACTCATCACTACATTCAGCCCAATAGAACTAGGTCAAACAGACGACATTTCCTGGGTGTAGCTTTGTGTTGTAGCTGGCCCTGCTTCCTCTGGGTTTTGGGACTAGGTGGTAGTGATCTGTACTGGTGAGAATCAGATGCTCTGGAATCTTAAAGGAGCTCAGTTTGTTAAAGCAAAAGCCAGTTAAAGCAAAATTCTGTCCTATACAAACTCAGCTCACTTTGACAAAATGTTATCAATGCCTTCTCGCCTTGGGCAAGGGGCAGCCGTGGTAGCACAGACTTCCTGTGTAATGTCTAATACAAAACGAGCCTCTTTGATGGGGCAGACACCCTTCTTTGTCCACAGTTTACACCCACGCTGTGGATGAGTGATTCAGGGCAGACCCAGGAACACAAAGCCCTAAAACAATGCTGCTGACAACCCCGCCACAGATCAATAGCAGTTCATAATTAACCCGACATTTTTATTAACCAGTCTTAAACGTCAAAGCCGAAAAGCAGAAGGCGGTGTTAATACTGTTACCTACAGGAAATGAGATCTGAGATACGAATCTAGTACCAATTCAAAATTGTAATCACCTTATTCCGACATCTGGGAAGAGAAATTTTGCTGGGACTCTTACTTCCCAAAATTCCCGAGCCCCTTCCTACACTAGGAGTGGGGATTGATGGGAGAGCCCCAGAAGCTTTGTTGTACTGAGACAATCTCAGGTAGCCTAGGCTGACTTCAAACTTGCTGTGCAGTTCAGGGGGACCTTGAACTTCAGAACTTTCTGCTTCTGTCTTCCCAATAGTGAGACTATATACAGATGGTAGGATTGCTAGAGGAACTGCACCATCATGCCGGGTTTATGCCCAACTGGGATGAAACCCAGGACTTCCTGAAGGTTAGGCAAGCGCTTCACCCATTCGGCAATATCCCAAGTCCAACTCCCAGACTTTAAAATTGGGGGAACTTTTTTTCTACAAGTTCTGGATTACATTCCCTCTCTCCTTCCCCACGCTTTCCTGTCCCATGATTTCGTCTCCACTCCCTGTCATGGATTGTTTTGTTTTGTTTCTTTGATGGGTTGTTTTGTTTTGTTTTTAAACAATTTCACTGGATTCGCACCAATTTGGAATCTCACTGTGTTCCTCCAAAGAGGCAAGTCCTGGGCAGATGCCCACGTGGTTCATTTCTGGATTCCCGAGCCCCGCCTGCGCTGCTTGCTCTACAAGTAGCCCTGCCCGGGAGAAAACTCCTTACAAAAGTTTCCTCCTCGCCTGCAGCAGAGCTGGGCTTTGGGTGCAAGGATCTCCCAAGCGGAGCCCCAGTACAGGTCCCAAGCTTGGCTCCAATTCACAGTGCCCTGTCACCAGGTGCCGCCTTGTGGGGAGCAGCTGCACCAGCTGGCGTCCAGGTGGAGTCAATGAAGTGCAGCCTGAGGAGAATGCTGCGCCCAGAGGAGAGGAAGGAGATCCAGGGAGTTGCCTATTGCGGCGTGAAGGAAGACATGGACTGCTTTAAAGACTCCTTTAAGGTACTGGGAAATCAGTCGGCGGTCTGGAGCATGCTAGGACCGTGTGGGAGGTGGGAGGCTGGGGCTTTCCTTGCCTGGAGTGTTTTGATTCATTGGCTACACAAGTTCAGGAAGCAGTGAGTGTGGACAGCGCAGGAGACCAGTGTATCAGGGTACTGAGCTCTATGGTAAGTGATGCTTAAGTTTGTGGACCCTGGGGTCACACTAGGAAAGCGCCAGTCACCAAGCTGCCAGATGGTCCTTTGTTTTGCTTACTTGTTTGTTTAACCCCATCTTGCCAGGAGATGGGTTGATGCCAGAGATGTTTCCCCGAAAGTACTTTTGATATATAACAGAATTAGAATCCCGGGACGGCATGAAGCCAGAACAAATGTGGAGGGTGTTCCCTTCCACTTGGACGTTTAAGCGGAGTTTTCCTTTGAACTGAGGTGGATGCTATAGCCGAGAATGTGGTAGTCAGACAGAGATCCAACAAGTGTCTGGGGGTGGAGAAACAGTTTTGTCTAAAAGTGGAACAGAGAACTCAGCGCTTGCAAATGGTGCCTGATGACGACAAATGGAAGCAAGAGCAGCAGTGGGTGTGGCTGGGTTCTCCTCAGGGGGAGACCTGGTGATCACCTGAGAATAGCTGTGATGGGGGCTCCTCAGGGGGAGACCTAGGGATCACCTGAGAATAGCTGTGATGGGGTCTCCTCAGGGGGAGACCTAGGGATCACCTGAGAATAGCTGTGATGGGGCTCCAAAGAGTTCTCACTGGATGCTCTGACTTACAAGAAAGTTGCACACACGACCAAGCTGATGCTGAAGCCGCCACTCTAAACTGGCTGTCCGCTGCCCAGAAAACCCATTAGATTTCCATCGCTTGATAGCAAGAAAGGGAGGGGTTCTTTTGAAATGTCAAGATATTAACTGTGGTTTTTCAGCACCCATTGCGAATTCCTCTCCACCGTGGAACCATGTTAATAGTTCCTTATGCATTATTCAGGGGAAAACAAAATGCTTGTGCAAACACAAACTTTCACAGAGTTTTGTTTAGCTTACAAAGGTATGAGCTCACAGAGACTGGACTTTAATTCACACATTAAGTAAATTTTAGAATACTTTTCAATTCAGTACTTAGAAAGTTGCTTTTTTAAAAAAATAAATAAATAACCGTTTTACAACATTCCATTGTGGGGGGATCGCATCATGTTTTATTTAACTACTTATATACTGATACATACTTTGGTCATTTTGTTTGTTTTGCCGTTTTACTTAGCTTTGATTTTTTTTAAAAAAAATCTATGACTGTAAATGTGGTTTCGCAATCTGTATATTTGTCCATTGGCAGTTTTGCCCTAACAGAGGCAAGAGTGTCAAAACAGATTTAGTTTTGGTAGACATTGCCTGACCGGCGTCTAGGATGCTATTCCTGCCAAGTCAGAGGCGTCCTACCTCACAGAAACTTATACTTAAGGCCTCCAGATTGAACACTGCTCCCCATCCCATGTAAACTTAACGTGTAAACAAGGCCTTTTGCTTTAGTAGGAGGAACCACATCATGGGTGAATTTCAGTACTAAGATGCTATCATTACAATTAATGTGGGGCAGAAAAGAATTTTAAGATTTCAAAATATCCTCTTTGTATTCAGTTTACTAGAGATCTGTAGAGGAATTTCTGCCATCTAGTCCTAATATTTTCTTTATGTTTTTATTTTAGTATCTTTAGGTTTATTGACTGGCTCAATGGATTAACAGAAGCTAATGCTTTTTTCCCCCTTATTTTACAGTCCAACCACAGTTCCCCCTCCCCCTCCTCCTCCAGCCCACCCTCCATCCACTCCTCCCAATGGGTAAGGGCTCCCATGGGGAGACTCTGGAACACTAAATCGGGCCAGGACCAAGCCCCTCCCCCACCCTCCTGCATTAAGGCTGAGCATGGCATCCCACCATAGGGAATGGCCTCCAACAAGCTACCAGGGGCTTTAAAAAAATAATTTGGCATTTAACCATGATTTAGCTATATATAGTTTCTCCCTTTAGTTTTCTTCCCCTTTTGATTTATTTTGATTAGATATATTTCATTCAAACAGACTAAAACAGATGAACCTGAAGTCTCTAATTTGAAGGACTTGACTTAGAACTGATTTCTGGAAAAATAATCTAGTGCCTAGTGTTGTGAATATAATCATAGAGATCGGAATTCAAGAGCCTAAGAGCTTAGGGAGTACTCAGAACAGGAAACTATTCTAGATTAATTATTATATGTAATCCACCAGAGGCTTAAATATATAAACTAGGAAGAAATAATGAAACCACATGGCAGTTCTGGGATAACACTGAGATTAAAACGATTTCTTAGTGTGCTTTCCAGATTTGAAAATATGCATAAATTTTTATCAAAGATATCTCTTAATAAATAAATATCCTGTTACAAAAAGCAAAAGCAAAATGTACTACAAGTCAGTAGCATTAAACGGTTTTATTTTATATAATAATTTATCTATAAGTATCTCAGGTCTGTCTTAAGAACTTTCTTAAGAAATTTCCTGATGATAGTTTAAGTTCTGAACAGAGAGGGCTTAAAACACTTCATGAGTTCCTGTGACATGTTTGTAGACTGCTTTGTCACTGTGAACTCAATAGTATCTTTCAAACCTCTGAAGCTAGTCCTTTTTCTAAAGAGTGTGGAGCGTTTATGTCCATTACCAACCACACAACAGACTTAGAAATTGCTCTTTTCAGCACTGGTGATGGGCAATAGTACCCCATATTAGCATTCAAAGAAATCGAATTCAAGCACTAAAATGCGTTCCAATTGATTTAGGTGAGCAACTTCTTTGAGAAGGCAAGGCGTTAAGAGGAGGCGGCTCCATTTCGTCAGGAACCTCGGTTTAATTATTGATTATGTGTAAATCTGAGAAGGGCTGGATGTCTTTAGTCTATCACCAAAGCACATGGAATTGGTTTTTAGTTGGAAATTGCCACATTTTTGTTCAAGATACTGCCAACACAAATTGTTCTTGTTCTTTATTTTTTTAGGTTCTATTATATGACTAGAAGAATAAAATCCAAAGTGGGAAATGTAGATATTTTAGGTTCTTCAGTCCTCACATTTAGTGAATTAATCTTAACATGCCAAATCCATGACTGCTCTATTTCATAATTTTTCATTGCAATAGTGAAGTGTTGCAGTTTTATTTAAAATTACAAATTATCTTTTGAACAGCTATCTTATGAGGCAAAGGGGACCAGTCATACCCACAGGGAGAATTCAAAGCAACTTTCTTGATCTTCTGTTTGGGCACTGTTTCTGTGGTTTGAGAAACATTTATCAAGCTATCTTGGTTCTCTGCAAAGCTGTTGCCTTGTGGTTCATTTGGGTCTTTGTAAAGAAGTAGCTATTGAGAGAGAGCTTCGGAAACAACTTAGGGTGATTTTCCTTCTCTCATATTTTACACCACAGCCTCAGTTTCCCTCCTTGCACTCTGCCCAGTCCTTCCCCCACCTCTCCACTTCCCCAGATCCACTCCTCCTCCTTTTCCCTTCAGAAAAGAGCAGTGCTCCCAGGACATCGACTGAACATGGCATAGCAAGTTATAATATGACTGGGCACAAACCCTCATATCAAGGCTGGATGAGGCAACCCAGTAGGAGGAAAAGGGTCCCCAGAGCAGCAAAAGAAGGCAAATGTTTTTACTTGGCAGGGTGATTGTAAATCATTTGAATTTTGGTGTTGCCCCAGAACTACAATGGACTTCTGTGAATTCTTCCTATTTTTTTTTTTGCATTTAACCCTCTAGGAAACTAAAACTCACCAAATAACCCAATGTGCACAAAAGTCTGTATAGAGGTGAGTTGTAGCCCCTAGAAAACTTGCCTCGCATGGATGTGGATGTGGGTTTGCATCTGAGCCTTGAATAGACTTAGGTGGTTGTACAAGCCTGCAATGCTCTCAAGAAGTAGGAAGAGGACAATCAGAAGTCCAAGGTCAGCCTCAGTTATACAGCAAGTTTGAGGCCAAACCTGTCTTACATGTGACCCTGTCTTAAAAAGCAAGCAAAAGTCTTTATGTCCCTCTATGTTCTTTGTGAAGACTGCTTTCTTCCTCCATTCCTCTCTGAAAAAGAAAATTATGCATATGACTATCATGGAAAATAAGGCATACAAATGTGTAGCAAACACTGCACACGGTGAACAAAATAAAAGAGGAGGAAAGAATAAGAGTGCTTCTCAAACCTTTGTCTTAGAAGTCGTTTGAGTTTGAACACTGTCTAGGAGAGAGCCTGGTTGTGTGAGCTACAGCTACTGTGTATTAGAAAGTGGACACAACCTAAAAACAGACCAGGTGGGGTGGCTCACACTTATAGTCTGAATGCTGCGTAGAAGGGGGTCAGGGATTTTAGATCTTTTTCAGGGACACAGTAGGTTCAAAGCCAGCCTCAAGGAAGGAAGGAGGGTGTCACCATTCACTTGCAAATACATCAGTTCAGTCACATGGCAATACACAGACTAATAGAAATGGGTTAAATTAAAATGTAAGAATTAGCCAATAAGAAGTTAGAGCTAATGGGCCGGGCAGTGTTTAAATGGGAAAAAAAAAAGTAATTCTATATGCAACTTTGAATGGAAATCTTGTTCAAACAATCGGGGAAAAGTTAAATATTTCTGTAATTATTGATTTTTAAAGTTCTCCGTTTTCTGTGTCAGGCAGATGTTTACAAATTTCAAGAAGCCAAATAAGACAACTGCTTGTTGTCATTATGCATATTAAGTGGAAATTCTTGAATTTTGGCAGAAATTACTTGTGCTCAGGAGTAGGGCAGCAGTTTTAGATCCCTGAACAAGTCCTTAGGATGCCTTGGGATGATTTTAGCTTCAGAGTGTAAGGAGAGGTTTGGTGGAGACTGACTGCAAGTAGGAGAAGCCAAAAAAGATAAAATACTTTAGATTCCTAGACTTAACAACCCTCACATTCATAGACACCCCTTCTTATTACTTTAGTCAGGGTCTATTAAATACAAAATAAGAACTTTCAGATACCATTTCCACATTGCTTTACTATACTATGATCATTTTCAGCCCTGCCAGTTCTTTTTTTTTAATTGATTTTTATTGAGCTCTACATTTTTCTCTGCTTCCCTCCCTGCCTCTATCCTCCCATTCAACCCTCCCCCAAAGTCCCTATGCTCCCAAGTTACTCAGGAGATCTTGTCTTTTTCTACTTCCCTTGTAGATTAGATCTATGTATGTCTCTCTTAGTGTCCTCATTGTTGTCTAAGTTCTCTGGGATTGTGATTTGTAGGCTGGTTTTCTTTGCTTTATGTTTAAAAACCACTTATAAGCGAATACATGTGATAATAGTTCAATTTAAAAAAATGGAATACAGACCTAAACAGAGAACTCTCAACAGAGAAATCTAAAATGGCTGAAAGACACTTTAGGAAATGTTCAACATCACTAGTCATCAGAGAAATGCAAATCAAAACAACTCTGAGATTCCATCTTACATCTGTAAGAATGTCCCAGATCAAAAACACTGATGACAACTTAATGCTGGAAAGGATGTGTGGCAAAGGGAACACTTCTGCACTGTTGGTGGGAATGCAAGCTGGTATATCCCCTTTGGATGTCAGTCTGACAATTTCTCAGAAAATTCGGAAACAACCTTCCTCGAGACCCAGTAATGCCACTTTTGGGTGTATATTCAAAGGATGCTCAATCATGCCACAAGGACAAGTGCTCAACTATGTTCATAGCAGCTTTGTTTGTCATAGCCAGAACCTGGAAACAACCTAAATGTCCCTTGACTGGATAATGGATAAGGAAAATGTGATACATTTACACAATGGAGTACTACACAGCAGAAAAAAATAACGGCATCTTGAATTTTGCAGGAAAATGGATGGATCTAGAAAACATAATTTTGAGTGAGGAAACCCAGACCCAGAAAGACAATTATCACTATCACATATATCCAGTAGTTCTTGATTCCTCTTGTTGGAACTGAAATACATTTCACCCAGCAAAGCAAAGCCCTCTGTAGTTTTTAATATATTCTTTCTCAGCACATTTTAAAAATTTCCTTCAAAACTTTTCTCGATGCCTTTGTTTCTATAATATATATAAGATTATGGTTGAAAAAAATAAAACATTTGTTTAATATATTTATCAATGCATAGGCATTTGCTTACTTTATGTCTATATATACTGCATTCTTTAAGAAAGCTATTTGCAATAAGCATGGCAGTTTGAATACTTGTAAAGTCATAAGGCTATTACAAGACTAATTTTATATTTTAAAATTTTGTACATGCTGTTTTAGGTAATGGACTTTTTATACTCCTCTAGGTGGACATGGAAGGAGATACGTATAGACTAGAAGACTTCATAAAGAACAGAAGAAAACTAAGCAAATTTGAAGATGAAAATATCTCCCCTTTACATCATGCAGCAGCAGAAGGGCAAATTGAGCTCATGAAGATGATCATCCATGGGTCTTCTTGTGAAGGTAACCAAGGGCCGCAGTGTGGGTTTGTAAAGCCATCGACCTCTTAGGTGGGTGGACAACCAGGAAATTTGCCCCCGGGATGTCAACTGTGCTTATGGGTAGACTGAAGGTGAAGAGCAGGTGCAGGGAAGCCAGAGTGGGAGTATGACTTTAGGAGATCAAGTGGACAGCTTGACCAACTGGATCAAACAGGAACAAAGTCAGTGTGACTGTGTGAGATTGAATTACTCTGAAGTTGGGTGTGTTCTCTTGGAAATGCCATGCACAACCAGAACTGCAGAGGATGGAGTCATTGCTCTAAGACCTTGCCTGGATAAAGCTAACGAGATTGAGGACATGCATGGGCATTGTTTAGGACCAGGGATCATGAATAAGAGGTAGCTAGGGGGACTGACAATGGCAGAGGAAGAGTGGAGGAGACAAGAGGGTGGTAGGACACAGGCAGGAGAGAAAGTCACCTGGATGATAAGTTTGGGAGATCAGTTATGACAAAGACATCAACTAGAAAGAGGTCACAGGAAAGTCCTGCTTAAGAAGGCCCCCATGGTTACAGGAAAATGAACTATGAAAAGGGGTCAAGCTAAAATCTCTTTCAAGTTGTGCATTGGTGAACGAAACTGTTTAACTGTTTGATGCTGAAAAAATATTTTGTCTTGCTTAAGCAGAGTGGGAGTCTAAGGTGTATTTGGGGAGGAGTGGATTGAGAATTAAAAAGTCAATGAATGAAAGGAGTAGAGAAAGGAAATTTTAGAAGAGAGAGAAACAGGAAACCTGGCTGCCTCGTGGTTCCTACTACTGTTGATTGTTACCAAGTTTCATTCATGAGTGAGCACCTTTTGTTTCTTCAGACTTACCGTTATACCACCATGACTACCTTATCCCAGCCACAGGGCAATGCAGGATGAGGAACAGTCTATTCTCACACAGCATTCACAAGGCGAATCACACCACATGTTTACTGTACAAAGATGTGGAAAGCGTGTCCACCACTGGGGGCTCAAAATCTAGCTCAGGAGTTTAGTGATGGCCTGCCACTCTTCTCATGAATATTTTTGAAATCCTTGCCATAGGCCACACACTCTAAGATATTTGCAGACATAACCCAATATTATTCTCCCCACAGCTTTGTAAGGAATGTGTGTTTCTATACTTACAGATACATATTTGGATTTATCCTTATAAGCCTTATCAAGCTTGGCTGACATAGTAGAGTGATTCATATAATTCCTTAGTAGCAGTGTGCTACTTTCAGTCCCTCTAAGTTTCAGCATCTCCATCTTTTTGCCTATTTGTCCTGGGAACATCTTTGGGACAATTGTAAGCTTGATTGGAATCACAGTCACATGGTACCTAGTTAGGATATGCTCTGATGGAATCTCAGAATTTGTTACAGTTATGAAAACAATATACAGATGAGAATTTAGCAATAAGAGAATCTGTTTTTACAAATAATACCTAAAAATTTAACCGAATTTGTAGTATCTGTACAAACTTTCATATATTCTCCATCAGTGTTCATTGGATAATTTTGAGAATTAAAACTATATCCTATTTCTATATTCCAAGCCAATATAGCTAGCTTTATAAACACTCAACAGTGAGTTTTGAAGTGGGTAGTTACCCTGGCGGTATTAAAAACATCCCGAAGACAATCTGATGTCTATTTTGTTATTTCTTTAGTACTGAATATAATGGATAGTTGTGGAAATACTCCACTACACTGGGCTGCAGAAAAAAACCAAGTCGAAAGTGTGAAGTTTCTTCTTAGCCAAGGGGCAAATCCGAACCTCCGGAACAGCACTATGATGGCACCCCTTCACATAGCCGTACAGTCCTCATACAATGAAATGATCAAGGTGAGGCTACTGGCCAACTGGGAGGGGGGCGTGTCTGACTTGTTTACTGTTTCAGAATAACCAACTTCGAGTGTCATGCAATGGCAAATGAAACATAACAACAATGATGCTATTTCTCACCAAACGACGGTGAGGAGGAGGAGGAGGAGGAGGAGATGGAGAATTCTAATGGAGATCCTGTGGTACTGATGATGATGCCATGTGTGGTACTGATGATGATGGCCATGGGGAGGAGAATGGTGATGGTGACACTGAAGAGTGAGATTGGGAGAATGGTGGTCATAGTGATCATAGTTCAGCTTTGCTTGAGTTTAAACTTATCAGACATTTAAAAAAGAGCTTTAACTTCTCATTAAAAAGTATAAATTAAGACTATTAGTATCTCTATTTCATAGCTGAGTAAAAGGCACAGAGAGAATTAAATAACTTGCCTACAATTGCACAACTCCAGCTCTAGGCTTGGCCATTTAGGTCTCTTTTATTCCCTGATTAAAATGCAAAGGATGACTGGCACCTGAGCGAAGGCAGGACTCATAGCTAGGATATGCCAGTTTTGTTAGACGAACAGCCTAAAAATGACAGGTCAGTAACACGTACAGAGATCGTAGGTAAAAAGTTTTGATTTTCAAGGCTTTAATTTCATGAATTAGAGAAATCCCTGATAAAGACTTGGGTACGACTCAGCCCATCACTTTTAGATTATACTTCATAGATTCACAGGCACATTGGAAAGGAAATTTGCTTCTTCAAAGAGGAATGTCATAAACAGATTGTGTTCCACAACAGTTGTCATCGGGTTGGAGCCCCTTAGTGGGGTCACATATCAGATATCCTGCATATCAGATATTTACATTATGATTCACAACAGTAGCAAAATCACAATTATGAAGTAACAACCAAATAATTTTACGGTTGGGGGCACTGCAACACGAGGAACTGTATTAAAGGGAAAAGTTGAGAACCACTGTTCTAGAAGGTGTTTTTGAAGTCAGGCTGTTTGGAACTTAGCAATAGATATTTCTGCAGACAGAGACATCACTAGAAGTGATATTTATAGTGAACGTGCTAACCCACACCCAAGACAATTGTTAACAAATCACAAAAGAGAGTCCAAGGCTCCTCTGTCACGGAGCTTTCTCCCAGCTCTTGCCCAGGTCTGAAGTCTAGTGTGTGGAGAGAGAAAGGAGTCCCTTTCATCACGCCCACTGTGATTTGGTTTTGAAATCCTACCTTAATTTTTTTTGTGACACGACAGTGTCATTAAATGTTGATGTGCCCCGGCTGGCCAGTTATTTCTGAAGGAGCGACAATGTCTTATTTGTCTGAACAAAATTATAACTCTTGACACTGTCCTGATAAGTGGTAATTATTGGAATGAAATAGAAAAATGAATAGCAGAGGAGGTGGCTAAAGCTTTGGTTATTGTGAAGACTGGGCAGGAACCCTGAGAAGGGACTGGAAAATGTCCTTGGAAACAGTTCTTTGCCTTCTTCTTCATGCCTGCATCATCCAAAAGCCAGATTGCTCCCATCAGCAGCAGCTGCAGGTCCGCCCAGTGGTGCCATCTATTTCCTCACAGAGCTCTGGTGTTTTCCCTGAAGACTCTTTCCATAAACAAATGGTCATTAGCTTCATTTCTCTTGTCTTTCAAGGTGTGTTTTGGGAGTTGGAAGGCAGGTAGTTGTTGAGAAACTACTGTTAACGAGGAGACTCCTCAGACCAGTTGTAGAAATAAAAGTTCAAAAATAAAGCCCACAGCTAATTTGTGAAGGCAGTGTATAGATAAAAGGAAAACAAAACCAAACAGAAAAACTGGTTGTCCTGAACAACACAAAATCAAGAGAGCCAGAGAGTTGGGTTGTTTCTGCCTTAGACAGTCTTTGTATTCTCAGCCGTAACCATGCCTTAGAGTGTTCTTATCTGCCTGCATCGTGACAATAGGAGGAAGAGGAGAAGATTTGCTCATAGACAATAATGCTATCCCCAGCCTACCCCTCTAGCCTTGCCTGTCGTCTTGTCTGTACCTATACAACCTTTCCCAGTTCCAAAGTCTTTTTCACTGTTTGATCTACCCACTTTCCCCTAGAATATCCAACGTTATCTATAAAGTTAAGAAGTTTTAAAAAACCAAAACCGTCATCTATGAATCACCTTGAGTTCTTCCATAGGCAGTATTCTCTAGGGACCATTCACTAAGAGGCTTGGACATGACCTTATTTCTTGATGGTCTTTGTCCTTGGGGCTTAATTTGTCTCAATAGCTTAAGCCTTTCCTTAGATTTTCTGGCTTCTTATCAAAGGACCCAGGAGAGACCTGTAGAGCTTCTGGACATGTCTGGTCATGACTGAATGGGAATAGGTACATAGTTAGGTTGCACTCTCTGTGACCACTGCCTCCTAGAATTTAACCCAACCTTTGAAAGATTATGCTTATGATGGAACCGTAATCGCATCCTGCAGATCTGTGACCTGCAAATGTGAGGGCAAGGATGGGGAGGATCCTGCTAGCAGACCTTGGTGGGTTCCTTTGCATGTGAGACTGAATTTGAAGAACAGCTCCTGAAGGTGCCTGAAATCCGTGGAGAGACCCTTTGCTTCTAATTTCTCTTCACCTATAAAGAGCTCCCTGTTTATTCTTCTGCACCAAACCGCAGCTCAAGTTTTCTCCTATGGACTCATTGGTTAGCTAATTCATCTGCTGAGGGTCACTTTGGAGCACACCCTGTTGGAAAGGAGTTCTGCTAGGAAGCTGTTGGTTTTGAAGAAGTAGAGATTTTAGGGAACCGCTGGTTTGATAAGCTTTAACACGTAAACAAACAATAATAACAAACCCAATTTAACTGCCAGGCCAGCAGCATGGCTTTGCGATCCAGTGGTATAGGGTTTAATGAGGAAGGATAGGAAATTCAAGCCTTTGCCTAAGTTACACTGCAACATAAAGGCAATCCTGGGCAATCCCTGTCTCAGTCTTGAAAATAAATCCACAATTAAGGCTGGGGAAATGACTCAGTAGTTGAATACTTTCCAACAACTAGGCTTACTTACCGATACTGGAAAAAAATGATCTCAAGATCATGTTGAGTTTTATTATAGTATTCTATATATTATGTATTTGGTGGAAGAGGAATTGGAAAAGACAGGTCAGACCTGGTGTTTGACAGTCATGTCTGGGGGGATGTGGCCCTATCTGAAAGGTAGCAGTCTAGCTCTTTCCCAGTGATGTCTTCCTTCTGTCCAGGTCTTGACGGAGCACAGCACCACTAACATCAACTTAGAAGGAGAGAACGGAAACACAGCTTTGATGTCCACATGTGCCAAAGACAACAGTGAAGCTTTGCAGATTCTGGTTTGTAAATCTATCACACCCTGAGGCTTTCTTTCTGTGAATCAGTCATAAACTGTGATTTAAGAAGCGTTTCCTGGTATGTGCTGAGCAGAATAGAAAGCATAGAAGATAGATCTAAAGAACTTAGATCTCAGTGCTTTTGATGTGGATACAGTTGGAGGATCCAATACAAACCCTAGACTGTACATAGAAGATTAAAAATGAAGCATGAAAGAAAATAAAACAAGAAAAATCAAGGTATAAAGAAGATCTAGGCAGGGATTAAGATGGATCTGGTAGTAGGGCTAGAATATAAAACCAAAATATGGCAACCTGTATGACCCTAGAGGTGTGTGATCCTGGGGTTGAAGAGATGACTCAGTGCTAAGAGCCCTGCCTCTTCTTCCAGGGAACTCAGGTTTGGCTGCCACACCCACAAGGTGGATTACAATCTTCTGTATCCACAGGAGATCTAACACCCCTTCTGATAGGTGTGTATCAGGCCCACACATTGTTTACAGACATTCGTATAAATAAAAACACCCATAAACACAAATTGCTAAAATTTAAACCATTTGATTTTGAGCTTTTAAGTGTTCAAAGAGAAAAAGATGAATCTAGTCAGTTCTGGAGTTATTTGACTTCTAAGGTGAAAGCGGAAGAAAAACACTGCATTCCCATTCCATGGCACTGTTGCTGTGGTTTCTCTGAAGGCTGAATCCGAAAGCCAGGCATCTCTCTCTGAAAAGTCACACCACGACACTGGAGATGCCTGTCTCGGGGATGGCTTCTGTCCTGGGCAACACACCTGATGAGGGCATTACAGGAATTTCACCAAATTAGCTTTTCAACTGTTTCTGAGTTACTCATCACACTAGGTACTTCTGCTGGCCACAAGCAGCTATCTTTAAACGTATAATATTTATATTACTCAAATAACCCGTGTGTTAAAAAATTAAATATTTCACATGAAATGGAAAAAATATATACATTGAACTTGTTAGGAGATTAAGACTGATATTTTTGTATTATGTGTATCTTCATCTTTATAAGATAAGGTTTTACCCAGTTCTGTATTGCATACTTGCACAGACAGCATATCTATAGAGCTTTCTGCGTGGTCTCCCCCAGGCTCTGCTAGCTGGAGTGGCCTGCTGGCTGGAATGGCCTGCTAGGAGCACAGAATTTCTTGCCTACCTCTGTCACTTAATTATTGTCACTGTTTTTTTTTCTTTGCCTCCAGTTAGAAAAAGGAGCTAAACTGTGTAAATCAAATAAATGGGGAGACTACCCCGTTCACCAGGCTGCATTTTCAGGTGCCAAAAAATGCATGGAATTAATACTGAAGTATGGTGAGTTGATGTTTTCTTTTATATTCTCCATAGTAAAGAAACCTTTATACCCGTCATCTAAAAAAAGGATAGACTTTATACATGGGCCTTTATGTAGCTCTACATGTCCTGTCTTCAGGATCCTATTCTTTCCACTGTTCATCTTAAATGGTGATTTCTTCTAAAGGCGAAAAGCATGGCTTTAGCAGGGAGACTCATATCAACTTCGTGAATCATAAGAAAGTCAGCCCGCTCCACCTCGCAGTTCAAAGTGGTGATCTGGACATGATTCAGATGTGCCTAGACAACGGTGCACACGTCGACATGATAGAGGCAAGTGTTCAGTCTGTGCGGCGCCGTGACTTGAGAATTCCCATCTAGTATTTCCCAAATGTTTTGTGGCTCCTTTATACTCGGGTAAGATTGGAAATACATCTAGCACAAAGAAATTTTTTCCTCTGTCCATTCTGAGAAAAATATTCCCTAATTTTATAAATTCCAATACTCCAAAGCAAGCGACAAAGCAGATGCAGCAATAGGTCCCCCCTTCTTAACTGCATGAGCTGTAGTAAGGCCTAACAGCAATAATAATAGCAGTAATATTCCCAGCCAGGAGCTCTGAAGCCCAGTCTGAATGTCCTGGGTTCTGGTTTAACAACTTGCATCTTTTAACTGAGGATCACCTAATTCACTCCTCAGGATATGTATGCAAGAGATTTGACTGAGTCTGGGTCCTGGCCTGATGATAAGCCTAGACTACAGGGACTTTCCCTAGAGTATGCTGAGTCGGTTACCACAAGGGCCTTTTCTTCCTAAAGGAAGCAGAACTTGGTTAGTAATCACATGAAGCTTCTTTCTATGGCTTCCAAATTCTTGGAAATAGAAATGACCCTATTCATATGAAATCATTCCATTCAGCTGCTGCAGTAGCCGCAGAAATGAAAGGGACTCATATTCCTTGAGCAGAGAATGGTATTTAAGTAATGGTGATGGAAGTGCGTGCCAGGAACACTCGGGTTGCTAAGAAGTACTCTTTGCCAGAAAAGCCTCCATACTCATGGTTTTCAGTAAATCAAAGGATGCAGCTCATCACCTTCTGACATCCTAGATCTGGGAAGAATAAACTTCCTGCTGAATTTACCTGTTTTAGGTCCTTACCTTGGGATCTAAGCTAATGCTGACATCAATCTCGTTTATAGAATGGCAAATGCATGGCCCTCCATTTTGCTGCCACCCAAGGGGCCACTGACATCGTTAAACTCATGATCTCATCTTACACTGGAAGCCGTGATATTGTGAATGCAGTCGATGGCAACCAGGAGACCTTGCTTCACAGGCAAGTAGCCTTTCACATGTTAAGTATATATTGCTGAAAAAAGTTAGCCAGTATGGTAGTTAATGCTCTAAAGTTTTATCATTCATCTCAAATGACAAGGAAGCAAAGGAATTTTCAACAAACCTATAAGCAACACTTTTGCAATGGTTAGAGAAAAAGATAACTATTATCATAAAACCATACCCATAAACAAAGCCTATACATGGAAGATGAAGAATCACACAATCAGAAAGTCAGAAGACCCTAATAATGAATAATTTAATAGAGGCAAAAATGAATGAATTTGGGCATTTCTAAAAACGTACAAATCAATGGGCAATTACCAAAGTGTCAGGTGGAAAATTATGCCTAACAGTAAAACCTTGAGTAATAGATTAAATTCACCAGTCAAATGACATCAACAGGAAGAGTCATAAAACAAGATTCAACAACACAAGCAATTCACTTCATTAGTAAAGTTACATAGAAACAAAAGTGGGAAGGTTTGAAAAAGACACATGACGCAGTGAAGATCCAATCAAGCTGCAGTAGCTATATGCCTTTCAAATATGTCGGGCTTGAAGACAAACATGAAAGGGACAAAGGTCAGAGGAGAATTTATCACAATGATGTGTTGCAGTTAGAAGCTCTAATGTCCTGCAGGAATCAAAGTAAGATGGTAAATAGAGCTTTACAGAAGAGCAGGGACATACTCTGGGCCAGTCATTGATCCTCTAGGAAGGGCTAAGGAAGCCCATACATGAGATTATCTAAGCCATTTCTACACTCAGTTCTTCAGGTGTGTTCTGCTGTGGTCTCAGTGATGAGCAGGTCGCAGATCTATGCAGCCTCCCCTGTGTTCCCCCTCTGATCTCTTCTACCTTCACCCAAAAGTATACATAAATGTGAAGTATCTATAGGAAATTCTCTAACCAAGGTTCCAAATAAAGAGAACTGTTTCAGTGGTGCTGGGCAGCGAAACAGACTTCGTAGATTGGGATTCGATCCCATTGAGAAGACAAGGATTAAATATTCCTTCTGTAATTGATAGCATTGTTTCTCTGTACCTGTCTCTCTCTTCTCCTCCATACTTACTTATTAAGTAAGTAAAAGCCTGGAATGACGGAAGAGAAACAGTAAATTCTCAGTCAGTAATTGGAGCAGGAAAGCTGCATCATCTCTCCAGATAAGAATAGCAAGCCGGCAGTATAAGATGTACTTCTCAACTGGGAAGCAGCGGTAAAATCCAGATGAGCAAGACCACTAGAATGGATCAGATATGCAGGCAGGGTCTCACATAGGATGAATTGGAAAACTACAATTCCATAATACAAGGGGAAAGTATTTAAAAAGCAGAACAAAGGAGTAGATCTCCAAACTAGCAAAAGATTTATTTACTTCCAATGACATAAAATACAGAGCCAGATTGAAAGAGTGACAAGCAAAATATTTCAGTGCTTCAAAGATTTGAAAAAGTGAATGATAAATTATATGATGACAAAAGAAGAATATAGAAAATGAATGAGCAAGATGTCAGTACAGAAGAGTCCAACAGAAACCTTAAAACCAAAAACGTAGGGCTAGCAAGAGATCTCAGTAGAAGGTGCTGGCCATCAAGATGGCTGGATGTACGTGGAAGAAGGAGAGAAATGACTCCTGCAAATTGTCTTCTGACCTCTACATGTGCACTATAACACACACACACACACACACACACACACACACACACACACAAATAAATAGATAAATGTAATAAAATAAATAAAAGAAGCAAAAAATTGCTGCACATAAGAAACATGCAAGAGCTTGGGAGTTCCCAGGGCTGATTCTGACAGCCCAGATTCTATTAGAACCACTTGAGTGTGCTCAGACATTGTTTAGAATATTTTTGATTCTAAGGTTCAGTTATTGGACACCCACTGACCTCCCATAACATAGTTTAGCATACAAATATGCCAAAGAAACAATTATATTAGGAAAATGGGGCCTTCATGCTATATCTTGTGAACTTTTGTTAACACTCAAGTGTGTTCTGAAATTTACGTATGTACATAAATTATGTGTGTATGTATTGGCTTTGCTGAAGCAGAGGCCCACCCAGCCACCCTCCCCTCAGACCTTCTGAGTGCTACAGATACAGTTTAGGCATGTCTTACGTGATCCCTACAATCACAGCGATGTCCACCAGTTCTTTCATCTCCGTTAAAAGATAGATGGTGTTACTCACTTCAGAATGAAGATTTTATAGGGAGACGGCTCATTAGAAAACGAGAGAGTGATTTTTGTGCTTTTTCCTCATTCTGACACTCAGAAACTGAATTCTTTAATATAACATTTTGTTATTTAATGTCCCATTCAACTTATTTCTGAATGAAGTAGCTTTAGTTCTCCCATTTATTTAATAGAATCTTAATTCTTTTTTGTTCCAGAGCCTCATTGTTTGATCACCATGACCTGGCAGACTACTTAATTTCAGTGGTAATTATTCAACTGGCGGGCCTAGTTTTCTGAAACTACTAGCTACATTAAAAACGTCATTTAAATATATAGCATGGGTTTTCTAAAAGAAACCGCAGTTCTTCACTAACGTATCTGTATCTGTGTACTTCAAATTTAATAGATATATTTATGAAAATTAAAATTATTTTAATCTTAGACTCAAACTCAAGTATGATAAAAATATTTGAAGTGCCATTTTAAATCATGACCATAAGAGTTTTTCTTATTAATTGCAATTTATACTAAGAAAAACAAAGTATGTGGGGTGGGAGTTAAAGGTTTACTAAAAAGGAAGTACAAAGAAATTATGGGTAGTTGTTTGGCAGCCAAAGTTTCCAGAGGTCTGACTGACACATTTGCAGGGTGTTTCCTGTGGATACACAGTAGTCAGCCTATGGAGTTAAAAGAACCGGGGTGTACATTTTGATGTCCTTTTCATTTGTTTGTGCTTAGGGTTCATGGGTCTGTTGCAAAGAAAGCCCCTTGGAGGGCTGTCAATGGGTCCTCTGAGGACTGTTGGGTGCAGACAGTCAGCTGAGTCTTAATAACACTGCTCTCTTGGGAGAGATAGAGGGCAGGCCATCAATGACACTTTCATCTTCCAATATAAGCTTTTAGCCCCACCTCCTCAGCATCATCTTCCAAACCACGAAAAACAATGAAGTTAAAAACTATGCTGAAGAAACTCTGCCAACAAAAGCACATGATACTCTTCACTTGGAGAAGCCAACTTGGCTAGCTCCTCCTGGCTGGCATTTTCACAAATCTGCACTTGGGTGGTTGTGTGGTAGCTTTATTATCTCCACGAGATGGACATCCAACAAAGCTTCACTCATAATATTTGGCCTTTCTTGTGGAGCTAGCAGTAACTACTGAAGTTGTGATATTTACACAGCAAAATTTGGAGGAGCTTCACTAGAACCATCTTTTGTAACATGTGTGCTTTCTTGCAAAATTCCTGGCAGGAGAGTCACGGCTGACCCTCACTCACTGCTATTACCTTCCCATGAAGTTATTGCTGGTCATGGCCCCCATGCTCTGCAAGAGCAAAGAGAAAGGACAGACTCAAGCAAGGCTGATTTTACTACTCTGCCCAAAGGAGAGAATTCAATCTGTGGAAAAGTTAAAGGCATTTTGTTTCTTATCATGTGGGATATAGTCTCATAACACAGAAAAATAACGAAAGTAATTTTTAAATGTGAATTTTTATATGGATGTTTGGCTAAATTCTTACCTTCATGATTTCAATTCACTTGTCTCAGTTTATCTATTTCAAATAAAGTATTTTAAGTGTGTGATTTCTTATTAATGATTTAAAAATTACACAAGTAATTAATTTAATAAGTGTGGGAAAGCTCAAAATTAGAGACATTTAAAAAATGATGTATGTAAGAAACTAAAATAGTGTTTTAGATGAGAGACTTTTGTTTTTAAAAACTTGAGTAGTAATTGATTTATTGACAGATGTTAATCAAGAGCCTAACATGGGAAAATAACTTCATTGTTGAAATTATGAGATTTCTAATATTATTTGAGTTTTAGAGAAATGTCATGGAATCCTATGATTAGTCTTTAGATCGAGTGCTGGGGTAATGCAGACATTCTACATTTGTTAAGTGTTACAGAATCAACTGCTACTTTGTCTAATCTTGTTGAGCGGCTTGCTTTGTTTTAGGGAGCAGACATCAACAGCACGGATTCTGAAGGACGCTCTCCACTTATTTTAGCAACTGCATCTGCATCTTGGAATATTGTGAATTTGCTCCTCTCTAAAGGTACCGACTGGAAGCAAGCCGATTTCCTTAGATAAACATTTGTCAACCGTCTGTCTCCTTCCAGACACAGGGACATATTCTATACACAGAAATGTTAATGGAATACAGTTTATGCCTCCAATAGTGTTCAGTCCAGTAAAAAAATATTGAAAGGATAGTTCATAGCAGTTATATTTAATGTGTATCAGACAGCTATTAAACACCAAAGGTTTGTAGCTTTCTGTCACAGCAGACATATGTATAACTGCTGTCGCTGTCCGCATTGCAGACAAGCCGGGGCTATGGGAACAGAAGGGGCTGTCCATAGCTTCTCCTTTCTTTATCATTTCATATTCTTATTTTATATTTAAAACATAAGGATTCACATATAAATGTAAAGTATCAGATTTTTTCACCCTTTTACTCACACACAAACCCACACATCATAAAGTAAACTTGTTTTTGAAATATGTTCAATTCTTCCACCTAAGTGCAGTTGCCCCTAGACTTGGAAAGTTGAAAGCCCACCAAAGGCTGTGTTATGAACACAGGAACAGATTTTACTTTTCTTGTTGTGCTTTTTTCCAGGTGCCAAAGTAGACATAAAAGACCATCTGGGGCGTAACTTTTTACATTTGACTGTACAACAGCCTTATGGACTAAAAAACTTGCGGCCAGAGTTTATGCAGGTATTGTATCTCCATGAGTTTTTGTAAACTGAGTTGTGTTCAATAAAGAATAAAATTGGGGGGCAGGAGCTGGAGAGATGACGCAGGGATTAGGTGTACTGGCTGCTCTTCCAGAGGTCCTGAGTTCAAGTCCCAGCAACATCGTGATGGCTCACAACCATCTATAATGAGATCCAGTGGCCTCTTCTAGTGTTCAAGGAGAAGATTCATACATAATAAATAAATAATCTTATAAAAGAAGTAAACTGATTTTGTTGCCATTTGTATCATGAGAGTGCATTCTAAGAATTCTAGAACTGCTTCCAAATGAAGAAACTTTATTTCCATCATGAAAGTGGGGATGGTGATAATTAGTTGATAAAGATAATCCAGGCTGAGTTTTGAAAGGTGCAGGGGTTTTGTACTCTCATCTATAACTGGGGCCCATGGCTAATCAGTCATTTTCCTTCACCGGCTCACTTCTGTGACTTGCCCATGAGTGGAGAAGCCAAGTATAAAGATGAATCAGTAATGTTCCACCATCAATTAAGAGAACTACTGAACACATCTGAGTCTGACAGCAGGACCACACTTAGCGAGCAAGTTCATATTCACTACTTTACTATTAAGTGTATGTGATGCATCGGATTTCATAATAGAATAAGTAGATTTTCATGTTGTTAGTGTGTTTAATAAAGAGTCGAAATGCCTATAGGCTTCAACCTTTAAAACAAAAGTAAATGTTTATGATATAGATTGGCTTACTAATTGCCTTTTCTATTCTCATTTAATCTATTTTTTTGAAATTAAGTAAATCCAATTTCAAGACCTCCATCTGTTTTGTTTTGCCTAATGTAACATCTTAGGCTGTTAAGTGTTGTTTATGGAAACAATGACGGAAGAAGCTGAGGGGACCCTGGTCACCTAGTTTGGAGAATGCATTTTCCCTAAGTGCAGGGTCTCTCAAACCTTGACATGACATGATGGAAGCAAAGAAAGAGACCTCATCTGTATTTACTTTCCTCTCGCTGCCTTTTACATGGTTTGTAGGTTTGTCTTCACTGAATAGATTAGAAGCTGCTATGCTACAGAGTAGAATGAAACCTACCGTATGACTATGTTGGCAGTTCTATTATAACACTCCTCTTCCCACAGATGCAACACATTAAGGAGCTGGTGATGGACGAAGACAACGATGGGTGTACGCCTCTCCACTATGCGTGCAGGCAGGGAGTTCCAGTCTCTGTAAATAACCTCCTCGGGTTCAACGTGTCCATTCACTCCAAAAGCAAAGATAAGAAATCGCCCCTGCATTTTGCAGCCAGGTGAGGACCAGCCTCCCAACACATGAGCATGTCTGCTTCTGTCTTATGTTTTGTCTCATGCATATGAACCCGCCCTTTTCAAGCTATGGACGCATCAACACATGTCAGAGGCTTCTACAAGACATAAGCGACACAAGGCTTTTGAACGAAGGGGATCTCCATGGGATGACCCCTCTTCACCTGGCCGCAAAGAACGGGCACGATAAAGTCGTTCAGCTTCTTCTGAAGAAAGGCGCATTGTTCCTCAGGTGAGGCAGAATGTGTGGGATTGTGTATGTTTTAAATCTAGGCATTTTAGACTGTTTTCTGTAATATTTTAAATTAGGGCATAAGACTTTAGCCACTGATAAATAAAAACTATTTATCTAATTTAATTTTTCAAAACATAAATAATCTCTGGAACACTAAGATGGTTTTCAATATAATTCTCAAATGACAAATTAAGTGTATAGATATTTATTTATTTATTAAAGATTTCTGTCTCTTCCCTGCCACCGTCTCCCATTTCCTTCCCCCTCCCCCAATCAAGTCCCCCTCCCTCGAAAGCCTAAAGAGCAATCAGGGTTCCCTGCCCTGTGGGAAGTCCAAGGACGTCCCACCTCCATCCAGGTCTAGTAAGGTGAGCATCCAAACTGCCTAGGCTCCCACAAAGCCAGTACGTGCAGTAGGACCTTGTTGTCACCGAGTAAGTGGCTTTGGATCTTTGAAATATTTTTTTGTATTCTATGTCATTATTCCTTCATCTTCTTGTACAAATTACAAATACAGAGCTACATTTGTGTGTTTGAGTACATGTATATGTATATAGCACACATACAGAAACAGAACCATCCAAGAACAAAGGCTTTTCCTTCAGTCTAATAAATGAGAGATGCAAAAAAGTGGCCATGGGCAACATTCAACATGAACTGAACCCTCTTATACTTAAGGGGAGTTAACAAGATTAACAAAACCAAGTTAAAAGAAGAAAGAATAAACCATGTATAGTAATTGAATACCATCTTCATAGAAGGAAAAAACACCCTAGAGACACTTCTCCAGGTACAATGAGCTATCTTCAAGCTCCCGGAAGTGGCAGAGAGTAAGCAGGTTTTTAGGCTCATGTCCTTGAGCCAGGTTCTTCATCAGTCTACTGTAACATGAATGACAGTTTGGATCTGCGTGCTTTGCCCCTCTTCCTGCTTCTAAGGGACACAGAACATTCGACCCGCAAAAGGGACACACGCAGATCCAGCTCTGTAGTTGCTGTTTAATTATGTACTACTGAAATAGCAAGGTGGCTCTCATAACCTGAGCAATTACCAACCAGTAACAAAATTAACTTGTGCAATTTCCTTCCTGTGCCGTAGTTTTTAAAGTATCCCCAATCTGACAAGCTTCCATTATATTTGCGTCTTTAATTTCTGGAGAAAAGGGATAAATGCCGTTGACAACACCAAAGAACATAGACTGGAACACTTAGAAACAACATTAACCGTCTTACAACAGTGCCATCTCTGGTGACTGTAAGGACAACGCACCTATTATGGAAATTTTTCTGACACAATGTTCAGGGGAACAAGACTGCTCTGCTTGAAGCTCTTCATAAACAAACATGAAATACTGAGTTGTTACATCTCATGCCTGGCCATCCGTTCAGGCTACAGCCAGCTTAGAGGCATCACTTTCCATGTTTGTTCTGTAAGTGTGTTTGCATGACTTTTCTTACCTCTTTAACAGTGACCACAATGGCTGGACGGCTTTGCATCATGCCTCCATGGGTGGGTACACTCAGACCATGAAGGTCATCCTTGACACTAACCTGAAGTGTACTGATCGACTAGATGAAGAAGGGGTAGGTACTAGATCCTCTGACCAAATAAATCTTGACATGAAACAAACTTCCAAGCTTGATAGAAAGCGTTCTTCATGACCCTCTTTCCATCCCTCGTTCTGTTCTTAGTCTTTTGTTGAATTTTTAAAAAGTCGTCTCTTGGAGTGAGGAATAAGTAAAGGAGAATAGACGTAGAGAGGAGTGGGAGATGTGTGTGAGCTGAAGCTTCCCCTTCATATCTACAGAGCCTGGGATTTCACCTTAAAGTTTTAGCTGTCTCTGAGAACCCAGAAAAATAAAGAAAGCAGAGCTGAGTGTTCATTCCTAAAGAGAGGCATCTGATATGTTACAGCAATTTGAAAGGATTAACTTTACTGATTTTTATTGGGGTTTATTCTAGCTTTTTTTTTCTTTTTCTGTTGCTATGATAAAGCATCCTAACACGGAACTTAGGGGAGGAAGGGATTTGTTGGACTGAAAGTTCTAGGTTACAACCTATCACTGGGGCAGAGGCGGGGCACATGAGACGGGAACTCAAAGCACCGACCCATCACATCCACAACAGAGCCAGAAGAAATGAATGTGCCTTTGCTGCTTGCTTTCTGTTCAGCATGGTTCTTCCAGCCTACAGTGGGCAGAGTCAATTAACACTCAAGACAATGCCCACAGGTGGATCAGATCTAGAGAACTCCTTAACTGAGACTCTGCTCCTAGGCTGGGTTGACCCTAGTCTCTAAGTTGACAATCACCATCATAATCCTACACTTGTCAACTTGACATATAAACACCATCATGACTTGTAAACCATAGTCTTCCTTTCTTTATATTCAAGTGCTCACATTAATATTATATATAAAATAAAATCCAATGTAAAAGTTTCCAGTCCTTATAAAGCCAACTCTTTAAAAATTCAAAGTCTCTTTAAAAGTCCAAAATCTCTTAAGTGTGGGATCCTGTAAAAAATAAATTTCATACCTAAGCATGATCAGTCCAACAAGAAATGTGCTGGCTAGTTTTTTGTATACTTGACACAAGCTAAGGCCATCTAAAAGGAGGGAAACTCAATTGAGAAAATACCTACATCAGATCAAGCTACAGGACATTTTCTTAGTGATTGATGGGGGAGGGCCCAGTCCATTGTGGGCAGTGCTATTCCGGGATGTTGGTCCTGGGTTCTATAAGAAAATAGGCTGAGCAAGCCCTGATGAGCAAGTCAGTAAGCAGCACTACTCTATGGCCTCTATAACAGTTCTTGATTCCCGGTTCCTACCCTGTTTGAGTTCCTGTCCTGACATCCTTTGGTGATGAATAATGGTATGGAACCATAAGTCAAATAAACCTTTTCTTTTCTAACCTGCATTGGCCATGGTGTTTGATCACAGCAATAGTAACCACAGAAGAAGTGGACCATGGCATCTAAGTAAACCCAAACCCCACCAGTTGGATATACAAATCTCGTATCCCACCGTCCAACATCTGAGATCCAAAAAGCATCACAAACGTCTCCAGCTCTGCCATCCACAGGACACAGTTTTTGTTCTAGGCCTGGGCCAGTTTTGCTTCACACCTGCATCTGGTCTTGGTGGATATACCACAGTATTGGCCTGTCTTCATGCAGCAGAATGTTCACCTGCACCAATGGCTTTGTGAGGACTCTCCATGTGGATTTCCATCCTAATACAAAGGGTCAAGCCTCAGCCACTCCATGATCTCCTCAATCTTTCATTTTTCCTGTCTTCAGAATCCCATACCCCCATGGGCAATGTTTTCACTACCAGTTCTGCCTGCCCTCACCTCACCAGACCACAACTGTATTACTTCCCATGTACAAAACCCGAGGAAATGTTTTCCTATTTTCCCAAGGAAGCACTGAAGGCTTCACTGGGCTTCTGTGACCTCCTATTAATTACAGCTGATTCTTCAGCCCCAGCATGATCAGCACACAGATTCTTAGCCAAACATCACACAAATGGCCCCTATCTCTGCTATCAATAAACTCCCCCGGTATCATGATCCACTATCTGGAGGTCACTTAAGCATTCTTAATGTCCAAGTTCCCACACAAGAATTTCCCTTTAAGCCCTGAGCACTCAATGTCTTTTCCAACCTAAAGTTCCAAAATCACCTACAGTCCTCCAACGAAATGATTCAAAGGCATAAACATTCATGAGATCATGTTCATCACAGCGAAAGCCCTATCTCTGTTAGTGCTGATTTCTGTTCTGGTTTCATTTCTGCTGCTGTGACAAAGCAGGCCAACAAAACACAAAAGAGAGTGTATCTGATTCACAATTCCATGTTCCAGCCAGTCACTGAAGTCAAGGCAGAAACTCAAAGCAGCTAGCTGTATCACATACACAGCCAAGAATAGAGAGAGAAGAGTGGACCCTGGCTGTCTGGCTCCCATATGGCTTTCTCCTGTCTTTTCTAGTTTAGGAACCTCTGCCAAAGCAATGATGCCACCCACAGTGGGCTGAACCCTTCTACAACAATCAACAATCAAGCCACATCCCCTTAGACAGGGCCACAGGCCAACCAGATCTAGACAGTTCTTCAAATGAAATGCTCTTCTAGGTTGTGTCAAGATAACAATTAAAGCTGCAGTCTTTACTTATTTGTTTAGGGAGTGTTGAAATGTGTATTTCCTCAAGAAATGACTGGGATAGGCCATCACGATTTCTGTTTCTATTTTAAAAAATATTTTTATTTAGGAAATTGACAAATTTGCAACATTATGCCAGTCTCTGACTTCTTAATGAGCTTGTAGAACACGGAAGTCTGGAATCCACAGTTCCAATAGGTGCTAAGTCCTCAGGGACAAGTGCTTCTGTGTTTACTATCAAAGCCTTACTTCTGAAGCTTCTCATTTGTCCTTGGGCAATCATCTCACCACAGAAGCAACACAGAACACCATAAAGTAACACACATAGAGTCTTTGGGTGATAAAGCCATTGTTTAAATCATATGCTGGCTACTAAGTAGTTAGAGCTTTGTTGATGGTTCTTTTAAGCAATTCGGCAGTGAAACAAGGCAAGGACAAAGGGCTTTACCACACTCAACCCACTTATGTGCTCTGCTTTTGTCTGAAAGAACACAGCGCTCCACTTTGCAGCACGGGAAGGCCACGCCAAGGCTGTTGCCATGCTCCTGAACTACAACGCTGAAATCCTCCTGAACAAGCAGCACGCCTCCTTTCTTCATATCGCGCTGCACAATAAGCGGAAGGAAGTGGTTCTCACAACCATCAGGAGTAAAAGGTGTGTGTCTTCCTGTCTCCTTGTAACTTATGTCCGCATTTAACAGGGTGCACCCCTAGCCTGAGGACAAGTGAGAGGGAAGGAACGCGCTTCAGCTATGAATCAGTTTACGCAAATGTTCAGTTACTGATAACAATGGGAGCATTGCTTCATCCTCAGTCTTCCTTTCTACAAACCAAGTGTGATAGCCCAACACTACCTGCTTAGCCCTTTGTGAGACCCTGGGGTCCACACACAGGGAATGATCGGCAACAAGGTCAAGCAAACTCTGCTTTGCCTTCCTGGACTTGCCTGCCAACAAAAACTCGCAAACTGGTTGCTGATGAAGATGGGTCTAGGCCTAGGGAGGTAGCCCATCAGGTCACCATGTCTGCCCGCAAGCCCTGCTACCTGAGTTTGATCTTTAGAACACATATGGTAGAAGGAAAGAACTGACTTCCACAGGTTGTTCTCTAACCAAATAAGCACACAGCCAGTTCCTCCATGCTGCATGTTCCTCCAGACAAACACAATAAACAAACACATGTAAATAATAACAATATAAAAAGTATAATAAAGATTACTAATGGAATTTAATGAAATGTCCCTTTACAACACATGACCTTTTATAGATATCTTTGTAAATCATCCTCTAAGGAGTTTACTCTAGTTTTTCAAACATTTATTTAATTTATCGTTTCTGTGTATGTGTGTGTGTGTGTGTGTGTGTGTGTGCGTGTGTGTGTGTACCACATGTGTACCTGGTGCCTGCAGGGGTCAGGAGAGCAAGTTAGCCCCTGAAACTAGCCTTGTGGGTAATTGTGAGGCATCATGTGGGTGCTGGAAATTGAACCCAAGTCCTCTGGAAGGACAGTCAGTACTCTTGACCACTGAGCCATTGCTCTAGCACATACAAAGACTTTGAATGATGAAGCTTGGTGGTGGTTTTTCCATTCTTCAAACAAAACTTCTCTATAACAGCACAAATAAATATTCAGACAACTTCTGTCACCAATTTGGGGACACAAAGTGACCAAAAATTTATATCCAAGGCAGCAGATCTAGCCTTGATTTGGAGCTTGTGGAATTTTGAGCAATTTGTTAGCTTTGAAACACCAGTGAGGCAAAGTGATTAGCCATCTTTTCTGATAACAAAGCAGATATTCCACTTGAATTTACTCGTGTTAGTAGTAGTACCATAAGGCTTATCTTACAGGTATTATCTTAGAGATAATGAGTTCATCTTTGCTTCTTGTTACTGATTTAATTTCTCTTTAAGTACCTTCCAGTTCCATCTCTTTAGAAGGTGATAAAGAAACACTCTGTAATGTTATGTCAGGTTCTACCCTCACTACGACATTCAAGATTTGTTATGTTTTGATTCTACTCAATACATCACATATATGAGTCAAATATGGATGTCATACAAAGTTGCTGATTCAAGTATGTGAATACAACTTTCCCCACCTAACACAATAACCTCTGGAAGTACTTACTTAGCATGTCAGAATTGCAGGTGGGAACTAAGACAAAGACATGCCTCTTTAAAAGACATTTAAAGAAAGATAGCAGCCATTCTGAACTTCACCCACATTCCTAATCCCCGTTAACAGATTAGTGTGATGTAGATGAACTGATCTGGGCTCACATGGCTCCACTGCGGTCAGCCTGTGAACATGATGCTATAGAATACAGCTGATATTAGGCTTCCACTACAAGTATAAAATCTTCAGTTTCAACTGCAACTCAAAAGGGTGATTAATTATTGTACTTCTCTGTAGTAGGAAGTCCACTTGTTTATTTCCTGGCTGCTCAGACTCCCGAAATAACCACACAGAAACTGTATTAATTAAATCACTGCTTGACCAATTACTTAAGTGTATTGCTAGCTAGCTCTTACATTTAGTATGAACCCATCTCCATTATTTTATATTTTACCATGAGTCTCATGGCCTTTCTGCAAGGTTTCAGTGTGTCTGTCTCTGGTGATTGCCATCCTTTGACTCCTCCTTCTTTCTTCCAGCATTCAGTTTAGTTTTCCCCACCTAGTTATGTTCTGCCTATAGGTCCAAAGCAGCTTCTTTATTAATCAGTGGTATTCACAGCATACAGAGAATTCCACATCACTTCTCTTCTGTTTTATTTGCAGATGGGATGAGTGTTTTCAGGTTTTCAGCCATTATTCTCCAAGCAATCGATGTCCAATCATGGAAATGGTGGAATACCTACCTGAGTGCATGAAGGTAAGCTCCTTAAAACAAAAGTCTTTGTGGGTATGTGCTTGACATGTAGTGTGGAAGGAGGGCTTGCTCTTAGAATTTTAACCTTGCAGGAGCAGTTCCTACCTTTGCAGTTTCTCATTTTCAAAGACTAGCAAATAGTTAACGAGGGCCTGCTTGGAAAAATAATACTAACAATTATTTCCTGTAATATAATAAAATCTGGTAAATAGATTTTCTTCTTCAAATAATTCATATTTAGGGCAGAAACACAGTAGTATTTGATAGTTGAATGAAAGGTCTTCAAGTTTGCATTTGTTTCTAGTATTTATATCTAAGATGCCTTTCCTTAAGGATACAGGCACCTGACTTCCTATAGGAATCAAAATACCTAGGACAGCCTTCTCAGACAACAGAATTGCTTGGTTGAACACCAGCTGCTTCTGAGTGTAGAAACCTCTCCCACATGGCACACCCATTTTTTCCTTTCTCATGCTCAGTTAAGTGGCAGTGGTCATATATGGTTATTCTTATGGAACTGTTTTTTTTTTTGTACTAGGAAGATGTTGTTCAATATATGTGACTATTCAAACATGAAGATAACAGTTTGTGGCTTGATCAGCAATGAAAAACCTGTTTATAAGGCTCCTGCACCCCAGATGAACATATAACCTAAAGGACCATATTAGTGACAGGAAGCAAAGTCATGGTTTTAACTCGCCATGGCCTTTCCTAGCGCAGCAGTGCCACTAAAGAAAACTCTCACTTTCTTGTTATTCCTGGAGGAATAACAAGAAAAAGTAAAGCATGGAACCAGCTTGTATATGATTTTAGACATGAAACAAAGTCATTTCTCATGTGCAGCCTACTCCCCCAACATCTCAGCTGGGTTTTCTTTCTCAAAGGTTCTTTTAGATTTCTGCATGATACCTTCCACAGAGGACAAATCCTGTCAGGACTACCATGTAAGTTTATTTTATTATGATAATCTGAATTGTATTTTATAAAAATTCCTTGAAATATGAAAGTGGTGCTATTGTAGTTCTACAATCTATAGTAGATGATGAGTCTTGGCTTCATATTGTATTATTTGTTTATGAGAGAATATTCTCCTCACATTCTGTTTCCCCAAATATTTAGTTATTTCTAATCCCATCAGTTAGTGTTGCTTCCAGTGTTTACACTTACTTGTATATTTTATGGGAAGAGTGACTATCTAGGAGACTAATGTCTCATGGGCGTGGCTGACCAGTTGTCCTAAGAAGTCTAGGAGCTTCTTAGGCATATATGAAGCTATCTTGTTATATCTTGTTATTCCTAGCTCTGAGAGGACAACATGACAAGCAATCATTTTTCCCCTCAGGATTAAGAATCTAGACCACCAGATTTTGGGTGACTTAGATCATTTATATAAACAGGGAGCCAATTTTTTCTTCTTTCTGTAAAGAAATTAAAAATACATTTCCAATTTATTTATTTTTATTAATTACATGAATAACTTGGCTTTCTTTTCTCCATTTGAGATTACTACTAGTTATACCAGTTGACTTTCAGCAAAAGTTTGAGTTTTCATATTTGATTTATCAAGAAGGAGTGACAGGGGTCTAGACAAATGGTTCAGTGGTTAAATGCACTGGCTGCTTTTCCAGAAGACCCAGGTTCAATTCTCAGCACCTTAATTGTGGTTCACAGTTGTCTTCAATTCCAGTTCTAGGGGATCAAATCCCTCTTCTGGAATTTGTGGACACCAAGCACATATGCATTATGTAGACATATATGTAGGCAAAACATCTATACATCTAAAATAAACAAATACATCTCAACAAACATTTTAAAAAGAAGTAGTTGGAGGCCTTTACTAGGCTGATTATTGACTAATACTTTAAATTTATGTCTTCCACAGATTGAATATAATTTCAAATATCTTCAGTGCCCACTAGCATTGACCAAAAAATTAACACCTACCCAGGATGTGAGATACGAGCCTCTTGCAACCCTCAATGTAAGTCTAGTGCTTGTATTAACTGATTTGTTTCCTCTTGGACTCTGAATTGATTGCCTACAACATGATGGTTGGAAATGGAAGAGCTCTGGGGAAATAGTTTTCTAGTTCAACGTCCATATCTACTACCTTCTGTTGCCCAAGCCTGTGTTTTATCACTCTGGCCTTCCTAGGATTCATCTGCTCTGTAGGATATCCTTTCTAGGTTGGCATGCTCATCTGGCAAGGAAGATCCTTCTAAATGAGGATCCGTTGCTCACCAAAGTAGTATGTCTATGTATTATAGTAACATTAGCGTTTTCATGAATCATAGAGGATCTGGGGGGTTCTTTATTCCCTAGAGATTATTAATTTTCTTTATATAGGCCTAGGATAATTAAAGTATAATAATTTTGATATAGATACCTGTAGTTACAAATAACACCCCCCAGATTTATAATGTCTATATTATTTTAACTGCTTGTATGTACCCTACTGATAGAATTCCTTCTAAAAAAGTAAGGCTGAATTTCTTCAATGACAGAATGAGGGTAAACCCTTGCCAATTTGTCTATAATTTCTATTTCTGCTGTAACTCTATTTTAGATCAATAAGATTATACCATATTATTGGGACAGAGATTAAAAGGGACAGACTAAATCAAGTGGTTGCACCTGCATAAAAATATTTACTCTGACTCTCTCTCTCTCTCTTTCTTTTCATTTCTCTCTCTCTCCCTCCCTCCCTCCCTCCCTCCCTCCCTCCCTCCCTCCCTACCTACCTATATATGTATTTCTGTCTCTCTAGCATTTTTTTTAGACAGGGTTTCTGTGTGTGACCTTCGCTATCCTAGAACTCTCTCTATAGGCCAGGCTGGCCTCGGTCTCACAGAGATCCACCTGCATCTACATCCCAAGTGCTGGGATTAAAGGCATGAGCTACCACTGCCCAGTACATTTTTAGTTCCTGTGAAAGTTTAAACTTCTCAGATTTTTTTAAAATAAGCAAACATTGCTCTTAAAGTACCATAATAACATTATAAATATAAAAGCAAAGCAGAAGGCTCAGTTCATCCTCAGTTATTTAACACCACTGTGTACTTATTGCTCTTTCCTTGTTCAGGTCATGGTACAACATAACCGCATAGAGCTCCTCAACCACCCTGTGTGTAAGGAGTACTTACTCATGAAATGGTGGGTACCAGCACTTCTGCTTAAAACAGTGTTACCCTTGACTCTATTCAAAGCCTTCTCAATCATTTTATTGCAGTTGTATTTTGTTGTTTTAGATATTATTATATTGTAGAATTTAAGAAGAATGAGCATTAAAGACAAATTTTGTCATTAAAAAATATTGTCTTTTGACTCTAATACATTTTGAATGTGTGGTTTTTAATGTGAGACAAATCACCCTCTGGGTCACAAAGTTAAGTGAGCAGTGAGACAATAGGGGCATAGTACAGGAAGGCTCAATTTGCAGCTAAGACACATGGATGAAAGATTTATTTTCCATGAGCAAGTGAGACATTGCCATTTGCTCAGCAACTGAGATTCTATCTCTGAAAATGAGGAACATATATTAGAAGAACTTTTGGTTGTGAATATAAGGAATTTATAAAATAGATGTCTGAAATAGATCATTACTATTTTCCGTAGATATCTGTAAATGTATTTATTTGAGATGACTCAGTTATGATTTGTTCGTTTTTTTGCAGGTGTGCCTATGGATTCAGAGCTCATATGATGAACTTAGGATCTTACTGTCTTGGTCTCATACCTATGACCTTTCTTGTTGTCAAAATAAAGCCTGGAATGGCCTTCAACTCAACTGGAATAATCAACGAAACTACTAATCATTTGGAAACAGTAGACACTCTGGTATTTCAAAACTTCAACATTTTAAAATTAAAGATCGTAAAATTGTGTTTTTCTTTAGAAATAACAAGTTTATGATAAAGCTGACATCAGTTATTGTTAATAGAACTTATTTGTGGTATAAATTTCTTCAAAATTTTTTTTGAGTTCAGAAAAAAATATTAACAAATGGTCTTTGTGGAGAATGCAGAGAAAGGGATATAGGAAGAGCTGGTTCATGAGTCCAAGCTTTTATGAAAAAATGTAAAAACTTTGGAAATAATTGTGATGATGATGTAATGGTATGAATTGGTTAATGAGAGGAATTGTATTTCTATAGTGTAAAGAAGTATTTAAGATGTATATTTTTTTAAAGTTACAAATTAGGAGGAAAGGCAGTGAGATGGAGCAATAGCTAAAAGCACTTGTCGTCAAGTCTGATGACCTCAGCTCAATACCTAGGACCCAAATGATAGGAAAAGAGAACCTACTTCCTCAAACTGTCCTCTGATGTCTACCTTCATCCTATTACATGAGTGTATGAATGCATACATGTGTGTGCACACACATGCACACTAAATAAAGTAACAAATATATCTAATACTATTTTAAATCAATAAATTTTATGATAAGTACTTTACCATACTTTTAAAAAATATGTGTAGACTTGCAGATCTGTGTCCCTTTATAATTCACTTGACAATCTTTGAACATATAGTAATAGGGATGTTAAGAAATGAGTATATTATCTCTACTAAGTGAGAGAAGGATTGGCGTGCTGAGAATTTTCAGTTTAATGCGATTGTGGACAATGCATAGAAATGAAACAAATATAAAATGAAATTTACTAGTGGAAAATTATAGTGGTACTAAATTTAATCTACTCAAACCCCTCATTATACTTTCTGTTTCAGAATTCATTTCCAATAAAAATATGTATGATTCTAGTGTTTTTATCAAGTTTATTTGGATATTGCAAAGAAGTGGTCCAAATCTTCCAACAGGTACATAATTCAGTTTGTATTTCTAAGCTCTAATCCTTTTAATATAGAGAATTAACTAATAAACAATTATTTAAATGGTATTTGCCATATTCAATTCACATAGTGTGACTCATGTAGATACTTCAAATTGTAGAAATAACATATTTTTTTGTATTCATATAAGCTCTAATGTATTCAAGCACGAACAGTTTCAATACATTTTTCTTAAATGATTTTTTTAAGAATTATTAATGTTTGCCCATTTTAGTTTCTTTTCCTTTTCTCCACTCTCTTGATGTCATTGACCTTTACCCTATATCATTAATTTTATCTTGCAAGCCAAATGATTCTATCTAACCAGGCACATCCTATCCATATTATGCCGAGCCAGCAGCAGGCATGCAATTACAAAAATAAAAGAGATTCAAGCTCTATGTTTAGTCCTTCGCAATATGACACTTTTAAATTTTTGTTATCAGCTGACTGTTTTATGCCATACCTATGATATTATTTTCAGGTGTAAGTCAATTTTTAAATTATTTGTATATCACCTTTATGTGCTCAACAGTTGTAATCTTATTCTTTAGAAATTCTAAAAATGGATATGATTATCTAGCTTTTTTTAAAAATTTTTTTTATTGAGAAAAGGAAAAAAAAGAAAAAAAAGTTTCGGCCTCACCCCAGCCTGCCATTTCCCTCCCCCTCCTCCCACCCTTCAACCTCTCCCCCCACTCCTCTCCCCCTCCCTCTCCAGTCCAAAGAGCAGTCAGGGTTCCCTGCCCTGTGGAAAGTCCAAGGTCCTCCCCCCTCCGTCCATGTCTAGGAAGGTGAACATCCAAACTGGCTAGGCTCCCACAAAGCCAGCACATTACGTAGGATCAAAACCCCGAGCCATTTCCTTGGCTTCTCATCAGCCCTCATTGTTCGCCATGCTCAGAGAGTCCAGTTTTATCCCGTGCTTTTTCAGTCACAGTCCTGCTGGCCTTGGTGAGCTCCCAATAGATCAGCTCCACTGTCTCAGTGGGTGGGTGCACCCCTCGTGGTCCCAACTTCTTTGCTCATGTTCTCCCTCCTTCCACTCCTCATTGGGACCTTGGGAGCTCAGTCCAGTGCTCCAGCATGGGTCTCTGTCTCTATCTCCATCCATCACCAGATGAAGGTTCATAGCCAAGAGGATAACTATATGCTTTCCCTTGGGTTCACTTTCTTATTTAGCTTCTTTAGGTTCACCAATTGTAGACTCCGTGGCCCATATTTATGGCTAGAAACCAATTTTGAGTGAGTACATCCCATGTTCATCTTTTTGGGTCTGGGTTACCTCACCCAGGATAGTGTTTTCTATTTCCATCCATTTGCATGCAAAATTCAAGAAGTCATTGTTTTTTACTATGTTTTTTTATTATATTACATTGTTACCTTTACATTGTTTTTTTATTAGCGTAGTACTCTAATGTGTATATATTCCACACTTTCTTCATCCATTCTTCCATTGAAGGGCATCTAGGTTGTTTCCAGGTTCTGACTATTACAAATAATACTGCTATGAACATAGTTGAACAAATGCTTTTGTCATATGAAAGAGCATCTCTTGGGTATATTCCCAAGAGTGGTATTGCTGGATCCAGGGGTAGGTTGATCCCGAATTTCCTGAGAAACCGAAACACTGATTTCCAAAGTGGTTGCATAAGATTGCATTCCCACCAGCAATGGATGAGGGTACCCCTTCCTCCACAGCCTCTCCAGCAAAGGCTATCATTGGTGTTTTTGATTTTAGCCATTCTGACAGGTGTAAGATGATATCTCAAAGTTGTTTTGATTTGCATTTCCCTAATTGCTAAGGAGGTTGAGCATGACCTTAAGTGTCTTTTGGCCATTTGAACTAATTCTGTTGAGAATTCTCTGTTCAGTTCAGTGCCCCATTTTTTAATTGGGTTAATTAGCATTTTAAAGTCTAGTTTCTTGAGTTCTCTATATATTTTGGAGATCAGACCTTTGTCTGATGCGGGGTTGGTGAAGATCTTCTCCCAGTCAGTAGGTTGCCTTTTTGTCTTAGTGACAGTGTCCTTTGCTTTACAGAAGCTTCTCAGTCTCAGGAGGTCCCATTTATTCAATGTTGCCCTTAATGTCTGTGCTGCTGGGGTTATACATAGGAAGCGATCTCCTGTGCCCATCTGTTGTAGGGTACCTCCCACTTTCTCTTCTATCAGGTTCACTGTGTTCGTACTGATATTAAGGTCTTTAATCCATTTGGACTTGAGTTTTGTGCATGGTGATAGATATGGGTCTATTTTCATTCTTCTACAGGTTGAATCCAGTTGTGCCAGCACCATTTGTTGAAGATGCTTTCTTTCTTCCATTGTATACTTTTAGCTCCTTTATCGAAAATGAGGTGTTCATAGGTTTGTGGGATAAAATCCGGGTCTTCTATACGATTCCATTGGTCGACTTTTCTGTTTTTATGCCAGTACCACACTGTTTTCATTACTGTAGCTCTGTAATAGAGTTTGAAGTCAGGGATGGTAATGCCTCCAGAAGATCCTTTATTTAACGTAATTTTTGGTAAGGTCACTCTGCCTTTTGATACACATGAGAGAGTTGCTCTACCCTTTCAGATTCCAGGTGGGTCTGTCTTTCCACTGCAATCATTAGAAATGACTTCACCGTGTTTGCTCTTGTATTATTTAGGGTATTTTTGCTTATAGTCAATTTTAATTGTACTACTAAAATCCAATTTAAAATTTGAAATATAAGTACTTTTAAAGAACTTCTCTAGACCCCATTTCAAACAGGTCTATCTTTGAATCATTGCCATAAGAGGATTTTTTTCTTTTTATTGAAAGCCAAATTGTTATAAAATTTGGAGCCTTTTTTGAGCTGGGGTTCTTACTTGGGCTGAATCTGGCCTTGAATTCACAGTCTGCTTGCCACCACCTTTGGAATCCTGTGGTTATCTGAATGTGCCAAACCATGGCTTGAAATTTTTTCATGGCATTGTCTCTTACTTAATTATTCTTTTTAAGATGAGTTAGGTTAGGTGCAGCTTAGATATACAAATTACATAAAGTACCCAAAGATCTTTTCTTGGATTGACAAATGAGAGAGAGTCTGTATTTCTTTTTTTTTTCAAGGTTTATTTATTAATTATGTATATAGCATCTGCTTCCACATATCCCTGCAGGCCAGAAGAGGGCACCAGATCTTATGGGTGTGAGCCACCATGTGGTTGCTGGGAATTGAACTCAGGACCTCTGGAAGAACAGTCAGTGCTCTTTACCATTGAGCCATCGCTCAGCCCTGAGAGTCTGTATTTCTAAGAATATAGTTTGAAAATTTTCATTTATAGCTTTTGTATATTTTTCAACTTTTTATAAATGATAACTCTTTTATAGCAGTACATTTTAAAAATATTCTTTGTTGTATAATGTAAGTCCACAGATATCCATATTAAAGACAAATGACATTAATGCAAATTTACATTCACTTTCTATAATGTATCAAATACTCCCTAGTGTGTGTGTATTCTTTTGGTCAGTGAACTGTCACACTCCTGAGAGTAAAGCTGCATTGTTGTTTTACCTTAAATGATTTAAGACCCTTTATTCAGACTCTCTTATCTTCTCCCATCTTCCTAACTTTACATTGCAATTGATAGTTTAAAAACTCTGACATTACACACTTTCTCTGTTAGAGTTGATCTCCCTCTTTCTGGCTTATGTTGAAATGGTCTACAGTGTGGAGCATTTAACGTCCAGAACATTCCACTAAGCACCCATTGTGCTTTGACTTTGTTCTTTCACTTTCTGCTCATGTCTCAACCGTCTTTATAGCTGGACTTACTCACAGAGCCTGACCACAAACGTGTGCCCTAAGAGGCAGAAAGGTCTCAAGAATTATGAGACCAATCTGCAGTTCTTTAGAAGTTCCCTAAAGCTGCGAGGTGGTGACACATGCCTTTAGTCCAGCATTTGGGGGAAGGTGCAGGAGGATCTCTGAGTTCGAGGCCAGCCTGGTCTACAGAGTGAGTTACAGGACAGCCAAGGCTACACAGAGAAACCCTGTTTTGACAGGAAACAACAACAACAGTAAAAAGACCAAAAAAAAAAAAAAAGTTCTCTTAAGAGGGAATAGGCTATACATCACAGACAGGGCAAATAAGAAAAAGACTGTAGCACTTTCTCAGTTACCAGTTGCTCGTGGCTCTAGGACAGCCAGTGCCTCAGCCGTCTCTAGCACTGACTGTAAGTCACTCCAGAATGACAGATGTGACCCCAGGTTTCTCCATGTGGTGACTCTCCATCCTTCTCTGTGCAGAAAAGGAACTACTTCCTGGATTACAACAATGCTCTGGAGTGGGTCATCTACACAACCAGCATCATCTTCGTGCTGCCCTTGTTTCTCAACATCCCGGCCTATATGCAGTGGGAATGCGGAGCAATAGCGATATTCTTCTACTGGATGAACTTCCTGTTATATCTTCAGAGGTAAGACCAGTTTGGATGATTTTTATGTTCTCTAAACTTTTAATGTCAAAGAAAGACTATTAGAAGTGATGTGTATTTGTAACTTGCATCTCGCTGTTTCTAGTTGTTTTAAATTTAAGGATTTGAACATCTTAATCCTGAAGGGCTGAGTGTGCAGACTGAGGCTTTAGCTCCTCAATTTGGGACCATTAATTATTTTCGGTGCATGTCAGTGTGAAGAGGGAGCAGTTCTGTATATGCAACCACGTTGTGTGTAGTGAACAACATTCCAGATGTCTCCCCACTAGATGCCAGCTGCAGATCGCCATCCTCAGTGTAGCATTCAAAGGTACCCAGACATGGCCACAGCCCCTGAGTGCCAAGTCTACCTTCATCAGCAAGCCTGTAACAAACAAAGACAGAAACCAAAATGAGAGTGTTAGTTACTCTTGTTTCATCTGACATTTGGTAAAAATTTACTTTGGGTTAAAACACTCAAATTAACTGAAAAAAGTAATAAAAAAAACAGGGAATAAAATAATCTAATTTTTTTTAAAAAAAGTAGTAAGTGATTCAAGAAAGAGAAAGTGGCTAAATTCTTGTTTTAACAGTTGCTGGTGTTGAGTTAAGCATCATTTTTTTTTACATGTGTTTATGATAACAAGAAGTAAATGGCCCTATCTGCATTGCATCAAAGAAGAAACTTAAACACTGAGTATGGGAAATTTACTGAAGGTCAGCTAGTAAGTTGAGAAATAGTTTGGACCGAAGTATTGAGTCTCCAGGGATAAGCTTACTCTTATTTGTGTACCTTTATGTAAATAGTGCAGCCCTGCTGACTGAGAGAGGGGATAAAGAGCAGTGACCCTGAAGGAACACAGATTCAAATCAGCCACTATCAGTGATTCGCCACATTTCTGGTTCTTTTTGGGAACATAGCTAAATTTCCTTTCAGATTTTCCAAAAAGTGTATGTTTAGATTCTGGTATAAATTAAGTAGTGGGATTTTGTTACATGTGATTCCTTCTTCTGAGAGTTTTTGACAAAGGAAGAATGCAAGCTCGTAGCCAGATGTCGCACTTGTGTGTCAATCACTTCACAGTATAGTATGCTGGGGGTGGGTTGTAGGGATGGATGAGTGTAAATGTGTATTTGTGCCCAGTCTTGGGGACTTCTGAAAACGTGATCTCCTGTAATTGATCTCCATTTGATCCACCACAGGGTTTCTGTCCCTAATGCCTTTATTAAACAACTGACATAATTTTCTTTTATTTACTTTGTGATGGTTTCTGTTTATTACTTAGGGAAAACTGCCATCACCTTGGTCAAGTGGTAAAACGATGAAAGATGGCAAATATTATATTAATAAGAAAGAAACACTCTGCCCAGGGCTGCACAGAGAAACTTTGTCTCAAAAAAGAAATGAAAGGAGAAAAAGAAAGAAGTGAAAGAGGGAAGGAGGGAGGGAGGGAGGAAAGGAGAGAGGGAGGGAGGGAAGGGAGGGAGAGAGGGAGAGAGCAAGGAAGGAAGGAAGGAAGGAAGGAAGGAAGGAAGGAAGGAAGGAAGGAAGGAAGGAAGGAAAAAACAAAAGAGAATCAGAAGAGGAGGAGGAGGAGGAAGCAGTCCAATAGTCAGTTGAAAAGATTTGGTTACTTGCAGATTTGCATTTGTTTGTACCAAAAGGCCTTGCTTTAGCGATTTCATCTGTTAAACCTCCTATCTAACTTACTCCACAATAAATACAGAATTAATACCCTTTGACACCAGAGTAAGCAACTGCTTTCTTCCTTTTGCTTTTCTAGGTTTGAGAACTGTGGCATTTTCATTGTTATGTTGGAGGTGATTTTTAAAACTCTGTTGAGATCTACAGGAGTGTTCATCTTCCTCCTATTGGCTTTTGGCCTCAGCTTTTATGTCCTCCTGAGTTTCCAAGTGAGATATTTACATCTCTAGTTGACTTCATTACTAGTAATATTGGAAACAGATATTTACACTTAAATCCTAATGGCTTAGTAAATTAATAACTTTATTTGGATAGTTAATGTTAAGTTGGGAGTGTAACCCTCAGCTCCTGGCATCCATCCCAGCCAACCTGGCCTGGTTTGATTTGACCTAATTGGATTTCTTGCATTGGCGGAGCTGCCCTTTTCTTATTATTTTTACTTAACAGTTTATATCTTATATATCTTTATTGAAGAAAAAATATAATTTTATCAGATTTTTCTCTGGTTAAGAAATTTATATTTAAGCATTAAAATGTCTTTTGTATTTACTTTTGTTGATTGTAGTTAATAATACTTCTCATGACTGTATCTTAAGAGCAGCATTGTGAATTTTAAAAAGTATTCTTAGTATAATTCTTATCACTTAGTCATCAGGAAACCCTTTTTCATGATAGGAGATTTTCATTTCCTGTTTCCTTTCCTTCTTTTTTTCAGGACGCCTTCAGCACTCCGTTGCTTTCCTTAATCCAGACGTTCAGTATGATGCTGGGTGACATCAACTATCGAGATGCCTTCCTAGAACCATTCTTAAAAAAGGAATTGGCATATCCAGTCCTGACCTTTGGGCAACTTATTGCCTTCACAATGTTTGTCCCAATTGTTCTCATGAATTTACTAGTAAGTGGCACCTCATTGTTCACTCTGTTAGTTACTTGGGACATTTAATAGTACTGACTTAGTTAGGGCTTCTGTTGCAGTGAAGAGACACGCTGACCAAGGCAACTCTTATACAAAAAACAGTTAATTGAGGGGGTTCACTTACAGCTTCAGAGGTTCAGTCCATTATGATAATGACAGGGAGCATGACACCGAGCCGGCAGACACGGTGCTGGGGTTGAGAATGCTACATCTTCCAAGCAACAGGAAGTCAACTGTCACACTGAGGGAAGCATGAGAAAAAGAGACCTCAAGGCTCACCCCACAGTGGCACACTTCCTCCAACAAGGCCATACCTTCTAATAGTGCCACTTCCTTTAAGGGCCATTTTTCCCCCCAAACTACCACAAATACTAAGGATTCTCAACCTCTTTAAGAATTTTTTTTCTGGGGGGCGGTGTATTAGTCAGCTTTGTGTTGTTACAAGAAACTTCAGAGGGCAGCAAACTTAGTAAGATACGGTTTAATACCTGCTGGTTCCCATGGTCCAAAGGCCCTGTGTCCAGATCATGAAAAGTTTCTTAGTTTTTACCTCCCAGCCTTTGCTGCTCTGTGACTACCACAGCTTCCTCCAGTTGGCCTGCATCTTCAAGGCACTTGCTCTGTCACAGCAGTCACTGGAGGAATCTCCTATCTCATTTCTCTGCCAAGTTCTCCCCACTCATTGTCACTAAAGAGACAGCTAACCAAAAGCTGATCATTTCAATTTAAAGGTGGGCCTGTTACATTTGTTTTTATGACTCCTTAGAAGCCAGACCAGACCCGTCTGTTCTGTATGCTTGGCTCACCACCATCTTGATCTCACCCAACTCCCATCTTCCCCAGGACTGTTCCATTTTTCCTTCCTGCCTCCAGAACTCCTGTGTAGGCTTTTCTTTCGTCCTGGAAAACCCTTCCACCACGAGCTAACTCTTTCTAATCTTTCAAAGTTCAGTCCAAGTGCCAGGGCTTTTGAGCAGACTTTCTTAGTCAATGGCTCCATCCCCATCACTTTAGTCTGAACTGGATGCTGCTTCCTTATCTTATGTCACTACTCCACTTTGGCAGAGATCTTGACACGGTGTGAAAAAGACATGAGGGAGCTCGGTACGACCTTTGACCTTCATGCCCGCTATTGCTTGAGAATACATACACAACACTGTGTGCAACACTGAATCTGCTAACACCGCCATTTTAAACTTCCTGGCCCCAGAAACGTAGAGAGAAAATTCACATTGTTTATATTATATGATTTGGCCCATGGTGTCTAGTTGCTTATATACCATTTATTCGATGGTATTTAGTTGTTGAAGCTTGAGTGGAAAGTAAGACTTGATTAATTGTATTGTTTGTTGTGCTTTGATTGATCTTTTGTCTTACTACAGATAGGTTTGGCAGTTGGGGACATTGCTGAGGTCCAGAAGCATGCCGCATTGAAGAGGATTGCTATGCAGGTATTATAATTATTAAACACGTATTGAAATCAACACTCTCATGAGTCCTTGTGTATAAGAAGAGCTGATTTACTAAGAGCCCTGTCACTTAGTGTGGCTATTTATCCATATGGAGAATTGCCGCCTGTGCCTGTTTGTGTGTTCTCTGGTATTCTTGTTATAATCAATAGATCAGAAAAAACACCCTGGAGTAATATACCCAGAAAAAATAGAGAAATTGTTTGACAACTTGTATCAGGTTAATGTATGATAAATTGGAGAAACCGGATTAATTACATGCCAACCCAAAAGCAACATTGGTTTGAGGGTGTGGGTGTGTGTGTGTATGTGTGCATGTATCTGTATGTATGTATGTATGTATGTTTATGTCTCTATATATGTGTATGCAGGTGTGTATGTATAGGTGTTTGTATGTGTGTATCTATATATGTGTATGTATGAGCATATGTGTGTATGAATGTGTGCAGTGTGCATGTGTGGATGTGTGTGTATGTATGTGTGTAGGTGTATGTGTCGTTGTAGGTGTGGTGTATGTGTGTGTACATGTGTAAAGGTGTGCGGTGTGCATGCGTGGCTGTATGTAGGTGTGTTTGTGTATGTATGTATGTACGTTTGTGTGTAGGTGTGTGTATGTGTGCATGTGAAGGGGTGTATGTGTAGGCGTGAGTATTCCTCCAGGCTGATCTTGAACTCTCTTTGTCACTGACTTTGGCCTTGAACTTATGATCCTGTTGGCCTAGCCTCTTGAGTGCTGGGCTGATAGGCCTGAGTGCCACCATAATCCAATATGAAGAATTCTTTCCTACTGCAGTCCAAATGTTCAGCTCAGGGGTGCTCCTGTTAGTTTGCCATGTGACCACACAGTCCATACACATGTTTTATGTTGAAGTTCTATCTAGATTTATGAAGCTTTGTTCTCTTGAGTTCTCTGTATTATATTGTTAGGCATTTTAATATAAAGTCCTTCAGAGTGAAAGACTTGTGGATGGGTCTTTGGCTACTGAATCTTGACGTAGTTTTTTTCTTTTAATGTTCTTAATGTCATTGTCTTTAAATTTCAACTGCGAATGGCACCATGGATGCTTCTGGAATATTTAATTATCAGTTGAATATATGCAACTAGAAACTTAAAAATTATATTATAATTAGCTCCAAAACACATATAATTAAGTACTCATTATCAAGGTGTGATTCCACCCACCATTGACTTATTTCTGTCTTGGCTCCACGCTGTCTTGCAAACTGGTCTTACAGGTGGTAAAAACCAAGTGAAATATCTTCCTATCAAACATGCTGCTGGCATCAGGGCTCCACCCTTTTCCTTTCTTCAGAATGGAACCTGACTCCAGTGTTTGAACAGTCTCATAGGCAAAGAGGCCTGGGGAGAGACAGTGTTTCCTTTAAAGAAGCTTCTTTCCTGCCAGTGTGTCTGCACTGCCTAGAGGAAGGGTGACTGAAAGCTGAAAGGTTGTGGGCAGTGTGGATCATGAGGGCCTGGAGATGTTGCTCTATGGTAAAGGCTTTGGCTAGCATTTAAAGACAGCGGGCTTGATCCTTAGCAAATTATCATAAAAATTAAAACAAATATTTAACCAGAATTGTAAGCAAAGCACCATACAGATGTCTTGAAACACAAACGACTTTACAGTCTGTAAAGGGTTGTGCACATCACAATAGTAAACGGTAAGCCACATAGTCAGTGCATCCTCCTTGGGGCACACTTCATTTGAGGCACTCTGCTCAGGACGGTCTTTACAGTTGACTGTTTCTAAAGGTCATTGAAATCCTAGGTATTGAAAAGCACTGTGAACTTAGATTAGAACATGAGTACCGCTATGCGGTTGTCACAACCACTGTTTCCAAAGAGACACCAAGGGCTGGAATACAGGAAATGTGAAAGACAAAGGGCTCCGTGGAAGACTATGTGAACTCTTTGCTGAGCATGCCTAAAGGCCTGGGTTGGATCCCCAGTACTGCTAAAAAAAATTAATAAATAACAGGGGAATTAAACAAAATACAAGCTCAAAACAAAAACATTAAAGAGATAAAATACTGTGCCTCCAAAAAGAAGTTATATTCAATATATGTCATGAGTAGAACTCTCTATATCTGCTAATATAGAAAGAAAAACCCACAGAAGGAGCTTGCATTTTTGTTTTCCTTTTGTTTTGTGCATTTACCTGCATTTGTCTTCTCACTTTGTGTCTCCCCGGCTAAGCCACCCTTCCTCTCCTGTCCTGGGCATTTCATACCATTCGCACTTCCCAGCAGTACTGAACTCTTGGCACTGTAACCCCCTAAGAGTGCAGGCTCTGCCATCCTCCTTGTATCTCCAATGTGGATTACAGCCCCTGAACACTAACCACCCACTTGCTTACATTAAGTTCTTCAACCATTTCTTCCACGTTGCTTGAAGAGTGCTTTCTGGCCTCATGGAGGATAAGGCGAGGGAGGGACAACTAGGTGACTGAGCTATGGAAGGTGGCGGGTGAAGGAAGCCAGCTCAGTCACTGTGTATGAATATGGACACAGGAATTCATTTTTATTATGCCCTTGAGGTGATAGTTTTAGATACTAATTAACAGGTCTGTCAATAAACCCAATGTGCGTTTTAGGTGGAACTTCATACCAACTTGGAGAAAAAGCTGCCACTGTGGTTCCTACGCAAAGTAGATCAGCAGTACACCGTCGTGTATCCAAACAGACCTCGGCATGGCAGGATGTTAGTAAGTACTCCTAAAGGAAAGCATACCAAGAGATGTTGCATGACATCCATTCACTGTGTTGGCCTCAGCTGTACTCCCAGGGAGGCTTTGGATCTACTCTGCCTGTGGGAAAGACGTGGTTCTGTTTTTGCAAGTGCACAGAACATATCAAAAAACAGGATGTCGGGAGGGAAACAAATGATCATACACAGCATCGCATCCCTGTGAGCTCAGGCAGACACATGGGCCAGCTGTACCCTTTTAGTAGCTGTCTAGCAGGGTAGGCGTTCTTCATCTGCTTTTCCTAATCACTTGCCACACACGTTTATGTGTATATTTATGTCCAGATGTGTGTGTCTAAGTGCAAATACAGAATGCAAAATAGAGAATATGCATGAGAGTGTCTACTTTAAAAGACATGAAAAATAATTAAAAGCCAGGTCAGTGTGGTGTAAGAGAGAAGAGCCATACTAAAACTCACAAGTTCCAGAACCTAACTTCCATGCCCAGACTGCTCATGTCTTACGACTTCTCTTCCTGAGTTCTTTAGGTGGATTTTACCTGTGTAATCACAAAATGATAATCTCTGCACAGCAGTTTAGGCTTTATTTTGTCTCTACGCTATCCCCTAACCTTGTACATGGTTTCAATCATCATCTATACCCAGAATCTCCAGTAACTTGTCTCTCTAGCTGAGAGCTTACTTTTAAGGTCCAGGTCCCCATGTCCAACTGACTACTTTTTGTTTCCACTGTCTGTCTTAAAGCTTCTTTAAATTTAGCACACTCAAAGGCAATCTTCACATTCACTGTCTTTCACCCTCTCTTCTCCACAGTGAAAAGGTTCCAGTGTTTTCCTAAGGTTCATTTCTGCAATTCATGTCCATGCAATTCGTCAGCCTGGGTGGGCCAGCCATCCTGGTTATACGGCATCCCCTTACCGCTTCTTCTTCTTCTGGCCCACTCTATTTCTATACAGAGTTCACTTGAGTTCCTCTGTGTCCTGGACCCTAGAATTATCTCACTCTTGACCTTCTCTAGTCAACTGTAATATAAAGGGTTGAGCTGGGGTACAGCTCTAGGCTAAAGAGCTTCCTCATCGTGTGCAAGGCCCTGTATGTTCTGTTCCTGGTACCAGGAAAAAGAGGGCACTAAGTTAAAAATTACTAAAGTTAAAACGTCTATATGTGAAATATTGTTCAGTAGTTGAGTTGTGATGACTAATGAGGCAGAGAATTTTCAAAGAATAAACACCTTGTATATGGAACGGTATTGCACACAGTGCAGATTGGGCACTTTGCACGAGTATTTGTAAAATGGTACAATGAAGCCCTTTCTCAGAAGCCCCTATTCCCTCTTCCTCTTATGCCTTCTATAGCATTTGCATTTTAACATCTTTCTCTTATAGATAACTTCGCTGTAGTTTTTGGCCTGATGGTTTCCCACGTAGACCAGGAGCTTTGTGAGGCCATAGTGGTAGCCTAGGAAAATTCATTCTGCGGAGCCTGATTTGGGGACTGAACTTTTGTGCATGCTCATGAAATAGTTCTAAATTTAATTCACCTTTAGTAACTTCCATGTTTTACCCACAGCGATTTTTTCATTACTTTCTTTGTACACAAGAAACACGGCAAGAAGCACCAAACACTGACATGTGTTTGGAAATAGAAATATTGAAGCAGAAATACAGGTTTGTATTTCTCCATCTACTGTCATATGAGAAATCAGATTCAGTTACATTATGATACTGGTATTTATTTTGTATATGAAATTAGGCTTTATTGAGGGACATTGCTCATGCAGTGAAAATCAAGAGACATTTTGTAGGACTGAATTTACTTGTGACAATTCGCCAGCCAGTTTGTCCTCCAAGGAATAAATAGGTGAGGATTAAATGCTGATTTCCTTACTACTGGGTTAACTATCATAAACTGTATTCTTCATAGTCATCTTAGTTCATATAACAGAAGCATAAGAAGAGTGGGAGGATTCCTTGAATAGCTACCTATTGGACAGGAGTTATGCAAGAGGGCTCTACAGTTTATCTGAGTTTAGATTCCCAATCAACTATTTAGTAGCTATATCCATAGGAAGGCGGCTTAACCTTTTTATGCAGGTTTCATATTGGTAACTGGAAACAATAGCTAGAAACAACAGCTAGTCACAAAGAAGACTGGAACTTAGGGAAACTCACTCCAGCTTCAGGAATGTGCTGGCAACTGTGAGGCTACAAGCCAAGCACAGGTACTTGGTATAAAACATTTCTAGTCCCTAGTCCTTGCTGCAGTCAGGGACTAAACATGGGGGTGGAGGGTTGAAAATAAGCTCATGACACATGTGTGCTCTCACAGGCTGAAGGACCTCACTTCTCTCTTGGAAAAGCAGCATGAACTCATCAAACTCATCATCCAGAAGATGGAAATCATCTCAGAGACAGAGGACGAAGATAACCATTGTTCTTTCCAGGACAAGTTCAAAAAGGAGCGGCTAGAACAGATGCAGAGCAAATGGAATTTTGTGTTGAATGCAGTTAAGAGCAAACCACACTAAATATTATTAGATATTAAATATTATAAGTATATTAGTCCTAAGTGTTATTCACCCAGGCCTTTAGTGGGATGCCTAATGGGAGTGGGGACTGCTTGACTTACTTCAGTGAATTTCAGTTTGGAAAATCAAAGAAACAGGAGTTTGGCAGATGCCGCTGCATGGGAAACTGTAGTTCCTACAAATTGTCTCTATATGCTCATATTTTCTGTCAACCACTCTGTATTGGGAATATCCTTTCTGACCTGTTCAAGTTGGACTTTAGTGAAGGGTAATCTCCTCTGACTGAGTTTGACTCATTTGAAAGCAAAGTCGTTAGAATACACATTATGAAGGACAGGAATAAATGAAACTATTAAGCCAGGACACAAATGTCAATATTAGATTCCTATTCAATATTTATTGATATAATGTAATCGTGTGACTATAGCTTATATATATATATATATACGGTGATATAGCATAACTATATAACATGAGATGTCTATAGTTCCAAGTATTAGATTCAAACTTCTCCCATGTAAGGCCTTCTTGTGTTAGAACCTGGGGTGGGACACTGTAATCCTGTCCCAATAGTCCTGCTCTTCATCTTCTTCTCATTAGCATCACTTTAAGACACTTAACTGAAGTCCTAATCAGCAAATGATGATACACGTGAATGTGACAGTAGCTGTGTGTTCCCCCTCTGCTTAGTCTGTCAATTGTGTTGGCTGTCAATTGTGTTGACTGTCAATTGTGTTGGTTGTCAGTTGTGTTGGTTGTCAGTTGTGTTGGTTGACAGTTGTGTTGGTTGTCAATTGTGTTGGCTGTCAATTGTGTTGGCTGTCAATTGTGTTGGCTGTCAATTGTGTTGGTTGTCAATTGTGTTGGTTGTCAATTGTGTTGGCTGTCAATTGTGTTGGTTGTCAATTGTGTTGGTTGTCAATTGTGTTGGTAGTCAGTTGTGTTGGTTGACAGTTGTGTTGGTTGTCAATTGTGTTGGCTGTCAATTGTGTTGGTTGTCAATTGTGTTGGCTGTCAATTGTGTTGACTGTCAATTGTGTTGGCTGTCAATTGTGTTGGCTGTCAATTGTGTTGGTTGTCAGTTGTGTTGGCTGTCAATTGTGTTGGCTGTCAATTGTGTTGGCTGTCAATTGTGTTGGCTGTCAATTGTGTTGGCTGTCAATTGTGTTGGTAAACTAGAACTGTTGCCCACAGGCTCATGCCTTTGAACCCTTGGACCTTGGTTGATGATTCTGTTTAGGGAAGTTATTCAACTTTGCTTGCTCTCTACATTCTGGGTGTGGGTGAAAATGTGACCAGTCAGATTCCTGCTCCTGCTACCATGACCTCTTCCCCATTATCGACTCTTGCTCTAGAGCTGTAAGCAAAAATAAACTGTTTTCCCTCAGATCGTGTTTGGTCATGGTGATGGTATTGTATTGTGGCAACAGAAAGTGACTTACATACCAATGGTCTTAATAAAGGATAAGGACTATACAATCATCCCTCAGGGACAGCAGTATGAATTTTTATTGCATTAAGTTTTATGAAAATTGCAAATGTCCTTTGTCAGATCCACACCTTTATTCTTTCCATGTGTAATACAAAGCTGTGAATTCACATATGCTAGCATCAAACTTCATATGGTGATTCTCATGTCTATTCTCTCACCAACTCCAGAAGACATTTACTCCATGAGCGTGACTTTGGCTATGCATGGTTTTATGTTATATGTGGAAAGTGTTGTTTCGAAAGTTCCCCCATTTTATTTATTTTTTTAAAAGGAAAACAAACTATCTTTCTTCATTATACATACCAATCCAAGTTCTCACTCCCTCCCCTCCTCCCATTCCCTTTACATACCCTCCCACCCCACCCCTACCCAATCCTCAGAGAGGGTAAGGCACATTGCTTTGGGGAAGGTCTAAGGCCCTCCATACTATATCTAGGCTGAGCAAATTATCCATCCAAAGAGATGGTTGCCCAAAAGCCAGTACATACAGTAGAGGTAAATCCTGGTGCCACTGCCTATGGCCCCTCAGTCTGCCCTAGCCATGTAACTGTCAACCACATTCAGAGGGACTAGTATGGTTCTATGGTTGTTCCTTCTCAATCTGGCTGGAGTTTGTTAGCTCAGGTAGACTGTCTTCATGGGTTTCGATGTCATAGTCTTGACCTCTTTGCTCATATTCTCATTCCTCCCACTCTTTAACTGGACTTTGGGAGCTCAGTTCTGTGCTCCAATATAGTTCTCTGCCTTTGTTTCCAATAGTTGCTGGATGAAGGTTCTATGGTGATTATTTAAGATATTCATCAGTCTGACTACAGGGCAAGTCAAGATCAGGCCCCTCTCCTCTATTGCTTAGGGTCTTAACTGGGATCATCCTTGTGGATTCCTGGAAATTTCTTTAAAACCAGGTTTCTTGCTAACCCTATAATGGCTTCCTCAATCAAGATAACTCTTTCCTTTTCCTCATCTCTGTCCTTCGTCCTTCTCCACTATCCCATGTTGAATTTAGAACAGATCTTGACTGCTCTAGTTTTGACTTTCCATCAAAGATTCCAGCATTCTCTCAGGCCCCTACTTCTGAAATTGACATGCATCAATGTCTGTTGAGGCATTCTTCCTAAGGAAAAACTCCAAGGTTTTATAGCCACACTAAAGTAATATCTCCCTAGTAAAATGCTTTCATGCTATCTCTGACGTCCCGAGTCCTTCCCCAGTATTACTAACTAAAGAGCAGAGATCATAGAGACCTCTCTCCTCCACAGCAATAGCATAGCCTTCTTTATCTACTTTAGCCACTTCTGGTAGGGACTCACTTTTCAAAATGTTTGTGATTTCTCATCTCCCTCCTCCTACTGTCTTCTGTGTAGACCACTCCCCCTCCAACTCTTTCAAAGTTTACTTTCTGTGGTGTCTTCACATAGAAATCCCTCTGAATTATGCTCCTGGTCTCTCCTACTTCTGCCCATGATGGTGACCGTTACCTGCCTCCTCCCCTTAACCAGGCACTACATAGATTTGTTTATGGCTCACTTCAGTCTTAGGTGACACAAACTAGGACACATTTCTTTCTTCACTTTTTTCATACTTTGTGTGGTTTCTAGAAGAACACTTTGCACATAATTGGTGCTCAACAAATGCAAACACCAATCAACAAAAATCAGTGAAAATGACAAGTACAGAAAAAGGAGGTAAGGAAACTGCCCCAAAAGTGGCTTATGCCCTTGTGCTATGTCCCTGTCCTACTCAACAAAAGACATCTTCCTGAGGAGTGCAAGTTTCATGAGAGCCACGTGACCATGCTTTTCCTTCTCACTACTTTGAACTGTGTGATACACACACACACACACACACACACACACACACACACACACATTTAACTATGGTCAGAATGGACAATAGAAAGAGTTTGTACTTCAGAATAGAACAGTGTGTCAGTGTGTATGCCTGCAGACTTTAGTTCCTATTAGTTCAGTAACTGATTTTTCTCATCTCTACATTGATGACAATAACTTAGACCCCTTGTGTAATTGGCAAGATTAGACAGTGTGTACCCAGGATATCTAGCCAAAAAATGCTAATTTAAGAAAACTGGTGCAGTAGATAAAAGTAGACATAAAACTTTGGAAGTTTTGCATCCTGCCAATTAAATCTTTAATTTTCCTTGAAGTTAATTATCATATTGCTATAAACTGAAGTTCCCAGATACTCCTAGAGCCCATTATTCAGGATATAATATAAATCACACATATTGTGAAAATATTTCATTAAAATAAAACTTCTCAACATTTTAGACTTATTTTTGCCCCAGATGGATATGAACAGACATTGCTGAGCACTGACCACCGAGCAGCATCATTGAGCATTTTAAACTATCTTAGACATTTTATAGGATCAGGTTAAATAATAACAAGAGAAAGGTTTGTGAGGGTTCCTGTCGATCAGACCCTGTTAGAAACCCACATCTCAACTCTTGAGATTCTCAAAACAATATGTAGATGTTGATGATAGCTCCTGTTTTATGAAAATCCTCGTAATCCTTCCAGGTTGAATGCCAAACCTGCAGTCACATAACAGACAGGGACATGACTACACCTTTCCTGATTTTGTGTTCAGTCAGGCACCTACATTTTCTCTTTAAAAACAAACAAGAGAAGGGGACATTGTTCCACCAATGGCTTCCTGCTTAGGTTATTGAGAGGACTCAAGCAGAGAAGGAAACATTGTAATTGCTGGTATTAGAAGGTTGGGGGATGACACAGGACATGCAGGCAATGAAATCAAGAGTGCAGGCTTGCCTTCTCGGAGACCGCCCAGTGCCTTCTATTCTGTAGCTGGCTGTTAGATTAAATAATATCACATGTCTCACAGAGATACCCTAAAGATTAAATGAGTGAATAGCAGTACAATATTTGAAACAGTGACTTGCAACATAGCACTCAATAAATACTATGGAAAATACATTAGTTACAAAGATCTGAAAATTATGCATTTATTTAAAGATTATTTTTCTTCTAGACAAAGGAAAATAAAAACTATGCAAATCTATCTCAAAACTTTAGTGATGTATCATATCTTACAACGTTTTCCAGCTTGGCTCCAGATTTCATAAGCATAATTTGATTGATATACTCAATGCGCCATCACTATCTCATCAGGCCGCAAATGACATGTTGTAAGTTGTTAAAACTGAAACAGGCAAGTTGCTTCTCTTACTGTGACTCAAATAGACTCTTAGTCACCTGATTTCAAGGGAAGATGATTCATAAGAAGGTTAAAAATTGGGCATGGGGGTAAAAGAAGAAAATGAAGAGAAAACACGGAATTTGAGAACTAGGTATAAATATTAGTGCTTATATGCAATCCCCCAGCTTCTCTGTCAAATGTATTTAAGCCACAGGCTTATTTGAAATGATACTTTTAGGCACAGTTCTATTTTAAAATGCAGTTTAGACATTGTTGCATCCTTTCAAAAAAATGAGCCATCGACTGTGATGAGAAAACACTCTTTTTAAACGACCCCAGTACTAAGAAATATTTATTAAACCACTTAGTCAGAATATGCAGTGAAAACTGGGACATGCCCAGCTTTCTACCAAACTCTGCTTCAAGATCTGAAATGTCTTTGGGAGTAAACTGAGAAAATCAGGAACTGAAGAACTTCCAGATCACATGTAGACACGACGCCTCCTACCCAGCGACGTCAGAGTCCAAAGGCAGAGGACTTGTTTCCAACTCCACGGGGCTTTCCATTCAGCTCACTGTATAGTGTCATGATGGATGACGCTTCATTGTGTCATGTTGGACCACTGCAGCCTAAAACATCTTCATTGCATGTGTGTGCTCACATGCATCTGGGTACACGTGTGTAGGTGCCTGTCAGGCCAGAAATGTAGTTAGAGTTAAATGTGGTCTATAACCTCAGATCCAAGGGCAAATCCTCATAGCAAACAACTCACACATTCACAAGTTAGCACCACTGAAGCCCATGTCCCAAAGACTAAGCCAATATCTTCCTGCTCTCAGGTTATATCTGCTATGAAATAACTAAAATTACTAAATAAACCAGGACCCACAGAAGTCCTAAATAATAATCAATACTGCATAAACTAAAAAATAAAGTTGTCATTTCTGACAAAATTAGAAAAAATTCAAAAATAAAAGGCAAAATAGTCTCCATTTGCATTCAGGAGTGGTTTCCAGATTCTGACGTAAGCTATTAAAGGTATATAAACAAGGAAGTGGACATAGCAGAAGTAGCAAAAGGAGTCTAATACAAAAACTCTAAGGAAAGTACAAATTTAGATAAAATTATTACTTACGCTAAGGGGTGTTTGGCTGACAGAGAAATCATGTTATCACTCTTACATTTTAAGTAAACTAACAAAATACGGTGCTGATGGAGATAAACCGTATGTAGAAAAACGGAAAGTGTTATCACGCCCACACTGGTCTGTCCCGTCCTCTATTCTTACACAGCATCCCACCCGCAAAGGTTATTAAAACACGGTTGCCAAGCAACCAGGAGAGTCTGCTAAGATGAGTCAGTCGGCAGAGGATGCCAGCTGCTAGACTGATACAGATGTTCAAATGAACTCCCCAAACTAGTCCAGGGCCTGGCCAGGAAGATGGCGTCAATGAGAGAGGAGGGCTTACAGCTCAGATCAATAGATAACTGTGTTTCCTAGCTAAATGTCACCCCCTCACCTGGCATGGCTTTATCTATTTTTATATCTGTCCACATTTTGCTCTTTCAATTTTTATCACTTGATCCCATTTAGAATGACTAAAGAGAATATTTATTTATTTATTTTTATTTTTGTCAGAACTCATGGAATTTGTGCTTGTATATGGAAAGAGAAAATTAGTGAGAACCAAAACTTCACCTGGACTCCTTGCCTGGGTTTTCATTCCCAAAGTGAAGCCACCTTGGCCCAAATTGCAATGAAGGGCTGTGACACCATTGCTGAGTCCTTTGTGAGCTTAAGTGATTGCCTAGACCAGTGGTTCTCAACCTGTGGGTCATGACCCCTTTGTGATCGAGCAACCCTTTACAGGGTTGCATACCAGATATCCTGCACCTTATGGTTCATCACAGGAGCGAGATTACAGTTATGAAGTTAACAATGAAAATAATTCTGTGGTTGGCGGTCACCACAGCATGAGGAGCTGTATTAAAAGGGTCACAACATTAGAAAGGTTGAAAATCGCTACTCCAGAAGATTCCAGCTTCATGAGGTCTGCCCTCCTTGACTATTTAAATGTAACCTTGTCACCATTTCACTGCAAGCCACTCTTCAAATGGCTTTCCCCCTCATTCCGTCGTCTCCAACTCAAGAGCACACTTGTTTAAATTATTGACCCCGAGGATGAAGAAGAAACGTCCATGGTATCATAATGGTTCTCTGGTATCAAATATTTCTTCATATCTCCAGTATGTTCTTCTACTTTGCAATGCCCAACAGTGTGGAGTCCTAGAAAGGGCAGCATGTCCTTCGGGCTTGGAAGACATGCAGAACTTCAAACCTCGCTTGGAGCTGCAGAAGCAGACTCTGCAGTTTATCGAGAGCTTCTGGTCATCCACTCACAGAAATACGTGCATAATGCACTCTATGACAGGCTCTTATATGGAGGTTTCACAGTGACAGTGCTGGATCCTGAATCTGGCAAAGAGGGCAAAACCCAAAACAGGGCTGCTCCAAGATACGAGGATGGTGCACATTTTACTCGCCATTTCTGTCCCTCTTCCTTGCAAGCTCAGGCTTCCCAGTGCACGCTTACTTAACAAAGGACTCCTCAAACCTACAGGGGGATGGCAAGGTTGTATCTCAGAGGCAGAGTACTTCCCTGGCATATCCTAAATTCCAATTCCAGCGCCACAAGCAAAGGTGCACAGAGGTGTTTCCAGAGCAGTCCAACATTTCAGTGAGGTAACTAGTAAAGATCGCCATTTTCTGGTGAACGGGCATCTATTAACTAGTCTACTGAAGGCATGACTAGGACAGGAGGGTGGTACAAGTGTGAGTGGCTCTGTTGAACTAAAACATCCATTTTTCCTGCCAATAAACGGCGCCCTTCCCCGTAGCACTTGGAGCTTCAGGCTCGAACAACAGCATGCATCATCAGTGTCCTTGTTCCCAGGCCTTTGAGTCTGGAATGGAACCACTTCCCTAGTTCTGTCAGGCCTCCACAGACAGCAGATCTGGGAAGCTTTTAGTCTCCATAGTCACATGAGCCAATACTTCATGCTATGCTATGATTTGTTCTACGGACCTACGCATGGCCCCTTGGGCGTATTTCTCTGGAGAACCCTGCTATAGGAATGAAACATGGGACAATGTTTTCATCCATTCTTGCTGCTGTAATAACACCAGGGCAGGATACATACTAATAGACAGAATTATGTTCCTGGGACCCTAATTGGAAGTCTGTTGCCAAGGTGCCAACATTTGACAAGGTTCTGTTGACTCCATAATGACATGGTGAGACAGAAGGCGAGACGGTACCAAACACAACCTTTTATCCCACTCGAAAGGGGTGAGACCCCATGATCTAATTTCCTCTTTAAGACTCCACCTCTTCCTTGTTACAGTGGAAATGCAGTTTTAACAGGAGTTCCAGACAGAAGGAACGAGTGCACCATTGTGGATGGAAGTGTTGTCTTTAGGAAGTGTTTGTCTTTAAAAACTCTGGTTTTTAGGAGGCAGTGTGAGCAGGTCAACTGAACAGAACAAGAGCTTGTCCTTACCCCATTAACTCTGTTAACAATAGAAAATGGCCTTCCATTAAGTGAAGGATTTGTTTTCTCCTCCTACATCCAGAAAGTGGAAATAGATTCAATCTCCAACACTCCAAATCCAGAAGTATGGTGATAATTACTTTTCATCTTTCAGACAACATGATATTGAGGGTCATGTGTCTTACTTTCATGTCTATGAAGTTATTATACAATTGCTCTAGACAAAGTCAGATAGAGCTCAGAATACTGTTTTACAAGAGCAGATTACTTATATTATTAGGAGTAAATGTTTTTTCTTTTTCTTTTCTGGGTACTTTTGATATAATATTGTGCTGATAATTTTTGTACAATGAGTTCACTAAGACAGCTGCAATGGAATATGAGCAATTCAGTCACTAGAAAAGTTTGAAACATTGTTCTTTTCTTATTGATTTGAGGAAAACAGCTTACTATAGTTAAAGAAGACTCAAGAGACAATATTGGGTAAGTGTTACCTAAGAAGATTTGAAGCTCAAATACATAGCTTTTAAAATTCTGTCTCTCTGCATCTCTCTGTCTCCCCCCACTGTGTGTGGTCTGTGTGTATGTATGTGTGTGTGTGTGTGTGCGCGCGCGCGTGTGTGCGCACCTGGATGTCAGAGGATAACCTCCTGTATCAGGTGCTCTGATGTGCTCTGTAGACCAGGGTCACTGGTTAGTAGCTTGAAGGGACTCTATCTGCCTCCCATCTCTCTATAGGCACACTGGGATTACATATGCAAACTGCTCTCGATTCACATGGGTTCTTGAGAGCTGAACTCCGGGTCTGGTACTTCCGCAGCAGGTACTTCTCACACTGTTTAATCTCCCTTACAACAAATGGAGAAGTACCTTTCTCAATTATGTCTTTCATTTGTCTGTGAATTATAAACTTTCTGTCCAACAGCTCATACATTTGGTCCTATGAGACTGTGTCTGAAGACAAAGGTCATGAACCAGGCCCGTACTAGTGACAACAGCCCATGGAACACAAAAAGAGATTAACTGGGGACCTTGAGCTACAATTTGTGCCTGGTTTGGCATAAGCCATGTATTTTCAGGGTATAGATATCATAACACTACCCTCAACATGCCAGAGAGATGGTTCATATATTCCATTTTAAACCAGAGGTGCAGGTCTGGAAAACTGCTGAGATAATGTAGAAAAATCAATACATCTGGCTAACACTAGATGGCAGTGATTGACAATAATTATTTGGAAATGAATGTTGAGTGTCATTGATGGCATCACAGATGCATATAAAATATCCTTCTTCTGGACAAAGGAAAAAAATGCTACCTGATCCATTTTTGCTATTTGTATTGTCTATTGTCTATTGTCTTCAAGGCTAGTCCAGACCAGACCCATTGTTTCCTAGAGCCTCAAATATGACTATGATAATGACATTTATATTTTTTCTTTTACATAACTTAAGGTCATCTCTAGCATTTTTCTAGCAGATGTCTATTGCTGTAGTTTGAATTCCGAATGTCACTGAAAGGCCAAGTGGAAGTTTGGTTCTATCCTGTAGTTCTATCAAGAGATGTTGGAACCTGCAAAAGGTGAGGTCTAATGGGAACAAGGTGGGTCATAGCAGCTATGCTCTTAAAGGGGGATCCTAGGCCCTAGGCTCTCTGCTGTCCTTTGTGTCCTGACTACCAGGAGATGAGCAGCCTCCTCTGCCAAGCATTTCTCAGATAGTCTGCCTGCTGCAGCCCTAAAGCAACAGGGCTGGCTGGTCGTGGGCTATGAACCAAAACAACCCTTCCCTCAGACAGCAGAAACAACTAACAAATGTACGTCAGTTAAAAAACATAGTCCTTTTCATCTGTAAAGTCTTAGGAAGATAGCACCAAAGAGCCAAAATTTTCTTCATTTTTAAAAAAATGCAATATTTTATTAATTCTTTGAGAATTCTGTATGCTAAGCCAAGGTCCCTCCCATTTTTAAATGTCACATTCGATACAGAACTAGTCTATCTTAGGTTATCTTTCTGCGATAGCTCTAGGCCTTTGAAGGACTTGAGGGCAGCGGTATAATAACTTTACAGCTCCACAACACCCAGAGAAAAGAGTGGGCTGTAATTCACCTGACTGTGATGGAATACAGAACAATGGAATCCAAAGAAACAATACACAAGGGCCAGCAATGTAGCTTAGTTGACAGAGCGCTTGTCCAGGATGCATAAGATCCTTGGTTTGACCACCGTCACTGTACTAAGTACATCATCTTACTACTTAAGAGGTGGAGGCAGGAGGGTGAGAAGCTCAGGTAGATAGTTATACAGTCAGCCTGGCCTAGAGACCTCCCTAAAAAGGAAAAAGAGGAAGAGAAGGAGGAAGAAGAGGATGAAGAGGAGGAGGAAGAGTTCCTTAGTATGCAGTATCCTTGTTGATGATCAATTTTTTAATCCAATAATCTATATCCAGGCTTATTCTTGTGTTTGTTGTTTCATTACTGGATAGAGGTCTTCTTGGGAGGCAACTTTACAAGATGAAAGTGTCTGGCCCCCTTCTGTGATATCCATGTGTGACCCAAAGAAGCATATGGTCCCACATGTGGTTCTGCTGCTTGCCCTGTACTTCGGCCTTTATGACTTCAGAAGTGTATTTGAAAGCAGTGGTACTCAGTGAAGAACAAAAAGTGGAGGCCACTTGACTGTGCCAAAGGGATGAGGGAAGCCTGGTGCTAATATCCAAGAGTATATGAAGCAACCTTTTGCAATAAGGAATATTCAACAATGATGCCAATAGCCCCAGGGTTGATGCAACTGGAGTAGAGAGAGGGAGAGCTTTCAGGACTGCAGACAAATGTGTGATGGCCTACAAGGGTTAAAATGAGGTCACAGAAAGAGAAACTGTGAAGGGCTATCAGCTAATTCTTCTCCAGACTTTCCACCCAATCTGACCCATTTATCTCCGGCAACCATGCAAGGACTTACTCATGCATCTAGTCAGAAGATTGCAAGACACTCTCAGAATGTGTGGGAGCTGCCCACACCAACATCTCCCCCAGGCCAGGGCAAAGTCTCCTCTCTGCTTTCTTAAATGACCTCCTTACTTTGCATTTCTTAAGATCTGACCACTCTGACACCTGAAAAGAGAAAGATTACTCAACATCACATCAAAAATAGCAAGATTAGTCAGAAATGAAAACGGAGCGTTTCTTGGGTAGTTGCTTTGGCGACAAAAGACCTCATTACTCCTAGGTACATTCTGAAAGGCGTTGTAATACAAATACAGGCCACTCTTTGGACCCAGTGGGAGAGGGGTTTGCGGTGCTGCGCCCCCCCCCCCCCCGCATGAAGTTACTGTGAGGCTCAGCCCCACTGGTTAAATTGTTAAAACGCTAGGCAACTGACATTTCATTTCAGTTTGACTAAACTTAGGCTCAGGGACATGAGTCATAGATGATACACTTAAGGATACATAGAATTGCCTTATTTATTTTATAAATTCAGACCTTGTCAGCTGCGTGTTTATTTCAGCTATTACCATTGCTGGTAGACAACGGGAGTGAAAGTGTGCAGGAGAGGAGAGGGTGCAGCGGTGTGCCGAGGAGAGACAATGCCAGCAGTTCTGGTCATAGGATCTGCTGTTGGAAGAAATATGTAAATAGAGCGGAAGAGTGCAAACTTGATGAAGGAAACCGGCAAGGTCAACCCGAGGGAGGGAGTTAGAATAAACAATACTTGTTTAAAGCAGAGGGTCCCTGGAGCTTTAGTTCCTGTGGATGCAAACAGCTTAAGCCGGATTGCAGTCTGAGGTAGCAGCACTTTTACCTTGAGTAAACAGGAAATTACAATCATGTAATGCACTGGAATAGCGTTTTATACTGCCTGGAGACCGCAGACGGAGATCTCCTGGTGAACACCTCGGCACTCTAGACGCTCCGCCCGTGGGTCTGTTTATCTCAGCATCATGTACTCGGGAATTAGGCAGAAAGGAGGAAAGAACTTACCGTTATACTAGAGATTGTGAGTGTAAATTTGCAACACCAAATTCCTTTCCTTGGGAACTGCGGGAATCTCTGTTATGTGAACTTCAAATAAAACACTGAACTCCTGAGTATGCAGATTAAAAAACCTTAAGAGCATCCCATGCTTCATAGAGTCTTGGTTCTATATGACAATGCCATGTCAAGGAAGCTGATTAGAGCAAAAGGCTTCTTCTCTAGGGCTCCTGATGCCTGGATTCTTCCAGAATTTGTCTTTCTTCGGGAGAGGAGCTGTCAATCAATTACTTGCCCTGTACTTCTGTTCTGAGCCTTGTATGAGGGAAACTGTCATTGGGGGTTGCTTGGGGGAAATAGAGGCTCAAGTTGATCTCCATAAAGTGTTTGGGAGTCCTTCAGAACAGAGTGACTGGGATGTTTTGGCATTCTGGGTTGCTGACTCTAAATTCAGGGTGTGTCTGTTTTTTTCTAGCAAGTGCCCAATGGTCCCAGATGTCCGCTGCACTCATATGCCTCCATGGGACCAGCGTGCTCGTTTCCATCAGTCTGCTGTCTGAAACCACTAGCATGTGAAAAAAAGCCATCCAATCTAAATAAATAGCCACCTGTATTTGTCTTTTGATTTGTTTTGTTTTGTTATTTGTTTTTTTAGGACAGAGCTTCTCTGTGGCTTTGGAGACTGTCCTGGAACTTGTTCGGTAGACCAGGCTGACCTCAGACTCACAGAGATTCCCCGTCTCTGCCTCCTGAGTGCTGGCGTTAAAGGTGTGCGGCACCCCTGCCTGGCTTGTATATCTTTTTGAAAGCCTGAAAAAGTGTACCAATCGCTCCAAATGAACTCTTCAATACAGCTTGCCATCGCTTCTTTAGCTATGCGACCACCACACACAGAGCATGGAGCACTCAACAAAATCAGCACATGTGATCCAAGAAACACTAATAGCATCAGACAAACTGATTGAAATAGCTTCAGAAAGCATTTCACACAGACTGTCAGCACAGTCCAGGCCATTACCACCGATCACCTTGGGACCCTTCCGTGGAAGGAATGGAGCAGCCCCTACTTCGCTGACTAAAAAGATTCTGCTTGCTGCCTCTGTTATTTTTTTTTTTGCACCTTACAGGCATCCGTCGTCCTCTTCCTTGCTCTCAGATTCGACAGAGTGACACTGTTTACCAGACACAAAATGATGAGGTAGCTATAAGCCATACCTATCTGGACCGGGCCACAAATGCAAGAGCACTTTGTGAACCTCTAGATGATTTTGACCTTTCCTTCTCCCGAAGATCCTTTAGTAGTGGACTGGACACATTGATTACATATCACAGATGTTTGCCATTGACCCTTCTTCCAACGTGGAGAAAAGAAAAAGCGTGACTGAGAGCGCGGGCCTAATTTAGACAGCAGCGCTGCCATTGATGAATCTTTATGGAAGCCTTATCTTGTATTTTTAGCAGTAAAGCTCAGGATCTGTTTTACTGAAGCTGTTTATGTATCTAATCAGAGTAGATCAGGAAACGTGGTTGATAGCACAGAGCTGCCTGAGACACACAATATTTGTGGGCCGGCATTAAGGGGACTGTTCTGTGTGGAGGTATGATCGATGAAGTGTGTGTGAGGCTCTGTTTAGACTGAGAGGAACGGCACCCTGGTGGTCACATTCATCCTGAGCAAATCTGTGCCCCTCATGCGGCCACAGCGAGAAGCTTGCGGACAAAACTAACGAGAGGATTAAAGAGCTCAGCTCTCCACATGGCTGTGGGCCTCAGGCTGGGCGGGCTCCAGCGTGATAAAGGGGTGGGGTAGCGACGGCCAGGGTAGCCCCTGCTCTGCCTACATCCTGGAGCAGAAGGCCATGGCACAGTACTTAGCACCAGAGAGCCTTTGTGTTATTGGTTATAATGAGGGTGTATTGGGGTTCTCCAGAGAAACAGGAGCTAGAGGAGGAAACGCAGATGAGGTCCAGGCATGGAGGGTGAATTCTGTTCAGGAATCAGGGCTTGCAGTTGAGGACTTTGACAAATCTGAATCTGAGAGAGCTGGCCCGCAGGCGACAGAGTCAGAGAAGAACTGTGTGACAGCTCAAGTCCACAGGCAGCACAGAGACAGAGTTCCTTTCTCATGAGCTTTCCCAGTCTTGCCCCTAAGACCTTCCGACTGACTGGAAGAGACTCAGCCCAATATGAAGGGCCACTTTGTGACTCAGCCTTGACTGACTCCAATGCTTCCCTTAAAGTCTGGGTTTGTTAGTTTTGGGTTTTTTTTTTTTTGGTGGGGATTTAGTCCAGAGGTTTATATGTAATTAATGCATGTTCTGCCCCAAATTTACACTCCCAACCCCTACAGACTAAAGTTTCATGTATATAGCATTCCTGTGTAGCAAACTCTGGACTGACATTTGACAGATACTGAATGAAGTGGGCATCCTGACCAGGCAAGCTGAACAACACACCAGACTAACAAGGGGTTACAATAGTACACTCAGAGAAGTTTTTGGAAAACTAAATAGTGATATCTATAAAATATAAACACAACATGGGCATCAAGTCACTCAATGCCCTAAGATTTGGGGTGGAGCTAATGTAGAATTTAAGACTGAGTTTTAAAATACTGGGAGCCACGGGTTATCTCTGGATATAACTCAGTGTTGGCATCTGTGACAGATTCTCTCTCAGCCACTTTGTGGCAGCCTTCTCCAGTGAGCCTTGTGTGCTCTTGGAAATGGAAGCGATGCGTGCCTGTAGAGGACCCATGTTCATCAGTGGCCTAGATTTTACCTGAAGCTCACCTTCGGCTCTGGAGAAACAATAAAGGACTTTGTGGGTACAGTTACTAAACGTTTCATTCATGTTTTCGTGCCCTGTGGCTCCAGTAACTTGGAAGGTGCAGTAAGTTGAGGGTTCGTTTAATGCTGTCTTGCAAAGTGCTTGCACCAGGGTTCGAATAGGCAATTTAAGAACGTGGCTTCCACGTACGTCTTTTCCTCCCTGGCATAAAACTCAGCCTTAAAGAGGACTTCATTGTTTCCGTCTCAATGTCCTTTTGTGAGAGGAGAAAACTGGCAGGCAGCGGTGGAAGGCTACCTTTCTGAGATTTATTAGGCGTGTTGGAGGGCTCGGTAAACTAGGAAGGTAGCTGTGTTATCCTACGGCACTCCAGACCGGTTTAGTTTCATGTCAGTTCTGGAACTGCAACCACAATATGAGCTGTAATGTTATGAATTGCTCTTTGGAGCAGCTGAGGCTGCAGGTGCGGGAGTCAGAAGGTGGAAGAGCAGAGGAAGCCGAAGGCTGGCGATAGCTACACCCCACATACACGTTTCACCAAAGCACTTGAGTACTCATTTGTCCCCAATTTCACCCAAAAAGTTCCATTCCTTCCCCTGTGTTTCTTTTCTAAAATATCCTTTCTCCCTCAATATAGAAACACTGCTGCTACAGTGTTTGAGGCTTTTTGTTGAGATGGTTTCATAAAGTTCAAAGATGTGAAACTCAAAACCTAATCACCCCTCCTCTCACCGAAGAATTCCCGAGAGGTGTGTTAAAGCAAATAGGAAGCACTGGGTCCTCATAAGAGTGACAGGCTGTGACTCAGTTTCTAGCCCTTGCCTGCACAGGAACAAGCACCACTTAATGCTGTTGACAGGAAGTCACAAACTCAGTATCAAAACCCACCTCCCTGCAGTCTGTTTATTCCGTGACAACAGAGTTTTGTCCAGGAGGGTCAGCCAATTACTCTCCTTTGTCATTTGAAATCACATAGGACCAAGCATGCGTGGACAATCAGTTGGTACTGGGACCTACAACTCTGCGTTTTGATCAGTTGTGGTTTTTTAAATAGTCTCCGTCCGTTCCAAAGAGAAGTTACCTTGACAGAGGGTGGGGACTACCCTCGCGTGGGCGTGAGAACAAATATTTAGAATGTAGTTAGGGATTGAGCTGGTTCAATAAAGTGGTGGTCATAGGTTCTCCTTGAAGATCCATGACTGTACTAGTCCTGGGTAGTGGGTTATATTTCCAGTCCCAGGTATGATTTCCACTCTTGTTGGACTTACATTCTTCTAGCTGGCTTTTGTTAGCATCAAGATATATACGCCATTCCTGTGCTGTTAGGATTATCTTGCCATGCTGGTTGTTGTTCATAGGTGTCATACCTGGTTAGCGGCAATGGTTTCCTCCTTCCTTTCGAAGTTTGCATGTCACCCTCTGGTGTGAAAATGAGTTGTCAGGGAGAAGGCTACCAGGTCAGAACCAGCTCAGGTCCTCTAGATTCTATGTCCAAAGCACACAGTATCTCAGAAATAGGGATTTACCTTCTACCTCTGGGAAACATCCAAGGGCAATTGTAATAGCTTGTAATGTTTCAGAGTCTCTTCGACTGCCCTGACTAACAGCTCAAAAGGGGACTTCTCTTGCCTGGTTTTTTAGAATTTGTTAGATGGTCTATGGATCTTGGGAGGCATTGTCAGACAAATAAGAAAATGTCATTTAAACTACACACACACACAGGAGGAATGAAGAGGAGAGAACAGAAGCGAGTGGAGGGGAGCAGAAAATGGGAGAAGAGGGGAAGGAAAGAAATCAGAGACAGAGGAGCTAAAGAAGAGAGATGAGGGATGAGAGGGGAGGCAGAGAAAGATAGAGGAGAAGGGAGGGAGACAGAAGGGAAGGACTGGGGAAGAAATGCCTAAGGGTGCTGTTTCCTGTTCCTCTGATAAGGACACTGGTCTCAGCATGGGGGCCATCAGATGACTTTGCCTAAATCTATTCACCTTGCAAGGAGGTAGGGATGCATCTGGGGCAATAACAAGTGCTAGGTACTGACACCAGAAGCTTTATCCATGAATGAATGAAGATAGATAGATAGATAGATAGATAGATAGATAGATAGATAGATAGATAGATAGATAGATAGAAGATAGATAGATAGATCAATAAATGAACAACAACCCTGGTCATTTCCTGATGTCCATCAACTCTGTGAACATCTATTGCTAAATAAACATTTGAAGTTCTTGTCATTGCTAAATTTTCCTGCTTCTTAATCAAATTTATTAGTTAATTATTCCTAATTGAAATTGCCCATTTTGGCTTAATTGACCTTCTCATTCATAGCAGCTGTCACTTATCCATCCTTCTGCCAACACACAACATTAAGAAACCTATCATGAGTATAAATCAACTCATGGGCAATCCTTACACTTTCAGTGCACAAACGTAACACAAACCATCCTTTAAAGCCTATTACAATTACAATCTGGCTAACTGGATTTCCACATAGGCGGCTAAGGGAGAGCAGAGCTGCCTTCTTAAGGTTTCTAATGCTCTGTAATGAAAGAGGGCACCCGTGTTTGTTTGCTTGTTGTTGTTGTTGTCTGAGTCAGAGCTTCTCTGTAGAGCCCTGGCTATCCTAGATCTCGCTCTGCAGACCAAGCTAGCCTTGAACTCAGAGATCTGCCTGCCTCTATTCCCAAGGGGATTAAAGCTCTGTGCCACCACAGCTTGCTAATTCTTTGTCTTGACACCATCTACCTTGTGGTAGGAGACTGCAGTAGGGGTAGGATGAGCTACAGAGCCAGCTCCACCAGCTGAGGACCTTCCAGTGGGTTTGTGACTATGGTCTATGTATCCTTAGGATTTCCATGGGATGTGACATTTGTCTAAGAAATAAGCAGAGAGAGAGAGAGAGAGAGAGAGAGAGAGAGAGAGAGAGGGAGGGAGGGAGGGAGGGAGGGAGGGAGGGAGGGAGGGAGAGAGAGAGAGAGAGAGAGAGAGAGAGAGAGAGAGAGAGAGAGAGCAATTACAGAGCATATGTGTTAGCAGGGCAGCCTAGAGGAGACTCACACCCTATCTCTGATCTCCTCAATTTCAAACTTTTCTCTTCCTTGCACGTGGGCACTCTCATTCTCTGTCAAGATTCATCAGTGGGGCCACCAGATCTCTGCCAGCCACATGGTCACAGGTATGAGTTTTGTAATAGAGAGTTGCTGAAGATCACACTTAAAATGTCACTTTTCATAAACTTCTCCCCACATCCAAAGACATAAAACCTTGGCTGGATTTATTTGTAAAACTAAAATTGCACTGAGAGAGCCCTAGCTCACTTCCCCACAACAACCCAAACCAATTGGGAATTTAAGCGATGTGAAACTAGCGAATATATTGTTGGACAATATCTTATGCATTCCAGAGGGAACGTTGAGAACCAGGACCTTCTCGGATGCCTCAGTTCTGTCTAAGTAACCTCCAAGTTCAGTTTGGTAGCAAGAGGTCCAGCGTGGGCTCAGCAAGAGTAAGGCTTTAGGTTGATTCCAGCAATTCTGCTCTTAAACCAAGAAGGAAAAGCTACCGGAAGTTGCGTGGAGGTCATACCTGATCCTCTGCATTCTGAGTTCGCTATCACCGAGGATGCGCAAGTAGACCTTTCCCCCGCCCTACTCACACTGCAATCCTCTCATCCTGGTCACATCTTACTTGGAGAAACACCTCCAGGAGGGGATGGGTCACAGTTACCAATAAAACAAACCCGAAGCCTTCGCAAGACCATGAGGCCCCGTCTCTTCCGTGGGCCTTGCTCATATATCATCAACACAATTAAACCTGTCCCCACTCTTGAAAGCTGCTTGGGTTTCCCCGATAATCTACTCCGGCAGGGTATGCCTTTAATGTTCTGACTCTTGCTCAAAATGAAAATGACTGGGCGCCCCGCTCTGTATACGCTGAAATTCAAAGGAATCAATTAAACCAGCCGTATTTCCACGTGGGAGGGGCGCTACCGCTGCTCCCCACACAGCTTAAGCTGTCTTCTCATAGTTTATGATGTCAGCAGGAGCTCCTGATTGAAATATAGCACGAAGGCCGGGCCCACCCCCTTGCTGGCCCGCGGTCTGCAGTATATATTATTCCTGTGCCGTTCCGAGACAGCTGTGTGAATTAATGAACTGGTGTGAGAATCGGAGTTGGCCTGCAGCCCCGTTTAAAAGTCATGTCGATGACTTCAGAAAAAAACAGCAGAGAATGCTTAGGAGAATAAATCCATTTCTTAATAACTCAGGATGCCCACATTATTCAGAACCAACATGGAAAATGATTATTGCATAGGAATGAAAAGTTCCCATGAAAAAGACATTTAGCCAACCCAGGCAACTATAAACTCTAATTGGCTTTTCACAGTGCGGACCAGTTTGCTCTCTAGGGAGTGTAGAATATCAATCTTGCACCTGTACTTTAACTCCAGACTTATAGTATTTCAACCATTAAACATTTTTCATTAAAGCACTTCATATAGAATTAGTCTAATCTGATTTTAACAAAAGTATTCTCTGTTTGCTTTTCCACACTGCATTAGGGCAGATGAGGTTAGAAGTAGGAAGGCCCCCCTTTTGTTCCCTGGTAAAAAATAAAAGGCCATCCTGGCTCAACTCACTTCAAAGATGGCTCTCAGCAAGCTGCCTGTCCTTTGAAATAAGCACAGCATTTGTAAGTCAACTTCTAGGCTCCAAAGAAGCTAGACACATGATCGAGAGGCTCTTAGTGGGCTGAGAAAGATGGAGCATTTTTAGAGCAGTCGGGACCTGAGAAAATGTGTGGAGGGTTGTATCTCATGGCTCAGGTTTTATAGCCCCTGTCCTGCTGGTGATCTTTGGTGAACAGCTGCAGGGTCTTAGGATGCTTTGAGTTTAGCTTTGAGGAAAGACACTGGGAGGGAGACAGTAGCATAGCTCTGACTTATTGCAAACCTCCATCAAAGAAGCGACTTTCAGAAAGAGCAGTGGCTTCCAGAGAGTTCTCCCCAAAGGGCAAAGAGCAGCCTCCTCCAGCGAGCTTCTCCCCAAAGGGTGGAGAGCAGCCTCCTCCAGTGAGCGTCTCCCCGAAGGGCGAAGTTCTGTTCTTTCATGCTCAGGATGTGGATTTCTCAGAACTGAGAACAGCTGGTGCAAAGAAAAGTGGCTTCCCATGAGAACGACAGCAAGTTCCAGTGAACAAGTTCGCTTACACTTCCTGACTTAATTTTCTTGGGCTTAACAACTGTTTAAGAAATTTTATTGTAATTTCTTTGGTTGACACTACAACTTGACACGAAATCAAACTCATGGGGGTAGTTGACAGTTCATAGCTTGCTCTATAGTGCTACACTTAACTTTAGCAATATAAACCTCAGTTTGTCGATCAGTGCTGGCCTATAAAATATGATCTAGAAAGTTTTCATTATGCCTATCAAAATATTGGAACTTCTAATATATTTGATAAAATTTGCCATTCAGCTTCACACAACATAGCCAACTTCTCCCCACACTGCCCATTCCCTGGCTTTGGTAGCGCACACTGGTTTAGGAAACTGTAAAGCACACATACGTCCTGATATTCGATTTCCTGGCCCACAGACATGGCTCTCAGTGAAGACCTCATACAGTTTTTTTGAAGTCACTGAGACGGTAAACCAGTAGAGTGAATCATGGCTAGGTAACAGAAGGTCCCATCACCCAGAGATCTATCTAGGTTAATAGATGGGAAGAAGAACCCATCAACATACAAAGCCCCTTGCCCACACCCTAAGGAATCAATCTTAACTTACTGTGAATAAACATTCTGCCATGCTGCCGTTCACAGAATTTCTAGGTGCCATTTGCTAACTAGAGTTCTAACCAGTCTAGAAAACCACCTCTTGTTTGTACTTCTTTGTCAAGAGGACATGTAAAGAAAGAATGGTCTCTCTTTATGTTCAGGGTGTGGCTGTAAAGGCTCCTATTTTGCCTAAGTAGGACTTAAAACATAGAAAGGAGAACTCTGGCTTTGGGTGGGGGATGGTGGTCAAAGCCAGACATTAGTCATCTATCAGATGAACTTCAGCAGCTGAGTGCTGTGCTGGCTAGTTTTATGTTAACTTGACACATGCTAGAGTCATCAGAATAAAGGGAACCTCAACTGAGAAAGTGCCTCTGTAAGATCTGGTTAAAGGACCTTCTTAAATAGTGATTGGCTGGGGAGGGCCCAGCCCATGGTGAGTAGTGCCATCCTTGGGCTGGTGATCCTGGGAACTATAAGAAAGCAGTCTGAGCAAGCCATGAAGAACAAGCCAGTAAGCAGCACCCCTCCATGGCATCTGTATCAGCTCCTGCCTCCAGATTTCTGCCTTGCTTGTATTCCTGTCCTGACTTCCTCTGATGATGAACAGTGCTGTGGAAGTGTGAGCTGAATAAACCCTTTCCTCCAAGTTGTCTTGGCCATGGTGTTTCATGGCAAAAATAGAAAATCTGGCAAGGACAAGTACGATGAGATTTACATGAAGAGGCAGGTAAACGAACCAGTATAAACATTCAAAAAGCCAGGAGTATAAATGTTAGCCCCAGCTACATATGCGGTTCATATACCCCTTTGTGTGTTGAGGGTCCAGATACCAGCTGGCTCTGAACAGCTTGTAGTTGCTTCCTCAGTGTTGCAGAGAACTAGGCCAAACACCTGGGTCTCAAGAAAAGATGCTCCTAAGAATCCCCTCAGCATGCGTTAAGACACTCTTCCCTGGGTATGAGGTAAGTAGAGCAGTGAGTGGATTTCTTATACTCATCTGGGCTGGCTGATGCAGGCAGAAATTGTCTATAAATTACTGGTACCCAGAAACAAGAGCACAGCATGTAAGACCACCACACCCTTTCCAGGAGGCTAAAAATCCATCAGCACTCATCTTCTAAGCTGAATTGTTCTAGAGCTTCATCCTTTGAGGAAAAGTCTTCTGAATTGCTGTCCCACATATGGGGCCATCCTTTTCATTTGTTTGTTTTGGCCAAACTAGAAACTGAACCTAGGGCCTTTTGCACACCAGCCTGCATCACTGAATTCAGTTCCAGCCCCCTTCCTTGGATGGGGAGAGAAAGCCACAGACAAAAGGAAGGAAAGAAGGACACAGAAAGAGAGAAGACTGAATGGACACTGGAGCATGGGAAACAAAAGCAAACTGGTGGGTTCTTAAACAATGACCACACTATCGATACAGTCCTTGTAAACAACTAGCCTCAGTGGGCCACAAATCAACATGAATAGGCATGAAAGTGAGAGGCGATTTGTAAGGAAGTATGTCGGGGGTTGATAATAAGAATATAAGAGAGGGTGGAGGTAAGAGGGTCTGTATGCATTATATGCCTGTATAAAATGTCAACAGAATGAATTTAATAAATAAAGAAGAAACTAAAGGGAAAATCTTAGGCACAGCACTTAAACTATGGAGCTGACACACGATCCTAACTACAGATTTAAGTTAGTGTCAGATCTCATTGTCTAAGATGTATGTAGGAGACAATGAAGAGAAAGTCTAGGACCAGGCAGCGTGACCCCTGATTGCACTAAAGACACATCTGCCCCATCCTAGTCCTGTCTTCTGCCCACAGTCACATCAGGACTGCATCCTTGACATGCACGGCTCTTTCCTTGCACATCAGAGGATGGTGTGGCTTTCCCTACAGTTCCTGCTATATAACAACATCTAAAACCGCAGGAGCCAGTGGGAACGTGAGGTCGGCAGAGGTCAGTACACCTTGGCTGGGGTCCTGGGCTCTGCTCCACGCATCTTTCATCCTGTCTGTGACCATGAGATAGAAGAAGTATTATGAGTTCCAGCCCAGTTTTGAAGCATATCACTCTAGAAATGCTTTCCTAGGGACATAAACACTATTTTAGCCTCAACTTAATATAATACTAAAAGTACAATTATATTTAAAAATTCCATGAAAGTACATTGGAAGCATTTTCTATTCTATTAATGTCAGATCATTAATTCATTTTCAGTCTAGAAAGCAGCCTGGAGATAAGATATATTTGCTTACCACCGTTCCTGAGTCATAAAGTGCAGAGAAACCCATGTGATTAGGATGGACATCAAGGAGAGATGAGAAACCCAGATCTGATTTTAAAACAACAACAACAACGACAAAATACTCATGTGATGAAATTTAAAAATTGGCTTCTTCAGAAAAGGCGTTTGCCAATCCTTGGCCTTTAGTAAGCAGTATTTTAGATCAGGGAGAAATAGGGAAGTTTGTGTTATTCCTCAAATTAGCACATAGTGCCGGCAGATGACAACTTAACCACAGTACTTTGCTTCAGCAATATTATCCCTCTAAACAATAGGAAAATTTTACAGTCGCTAATTTTAATGCCTGGATAATGTTTCAGGTGGTTTTCCAGTGACCATCAGATCAAGGGGGAATGCTATTTGAGAAATCTACTTTTTAAACCAAGCATAGCCCCAACTCTACTACTCTATTAGATCTTGGACTAATTAGTAGAGACAGATCTTTTGAAATCAAAGTACATCTTAGGAGAATGTGTGCATGCAGTTTTCACAGTTCCTTTGATGGTTAAGACATTTCAAACCATAGCAAATAGAAGGGAAGTTCAGGAATGCATAAAAACGTATAACCTTGACGATCTACTGAGAGGAGATGGGAGTGTCATTTGAAATCACTGGCAGGTCACTTCCAGTGACACTTTCTACTGACAATGAGGCTGGAAGCCAAGTGAGAGCATGGGGAGCCTCACTCTGCAAGGAGGGCAACTGGAAACTCTTAGATACAATTACCAAGCATAGTCACTAGGTGGTACAGTTGTGCACAGTAGTGCTTGATCTTCAACCTCTGACCTTTCTCCCTGGCTTACTGGATATTGGAGATGTATCTCTGCCTCCATCCTAACTATAGTTTTTGACTTAATTATTTTTCCTTTGTATTTTTTTCTTGTAATATATCCTGCTTAGTGATCCCTTTCCCTCCTCTCAGGTCCTCCCCAGCTCCCATTCAGATCCACCCCATTTCTGTCTCTCACTAGAAAACAAACAAAATTACAATATAGTATAATACAATGTGATAAAACAAAAAGATATCATGTCAGAATAGGACAAAACAAACAAAAGGAAAAGAATCTAAGCAAAGATATAAGAAACAGAAACAGACACACAATCCACTGGTTTGCATATTCAGGAATGCCATCAATACTAAAATTGAAGCCATATGCATATATAAGGAAGGGATGCATGGGGGTTAAAAAAGAGAGGGGGGATAAATAAGAAAAATTAAAATATAATTAAAAGTAAAAAAGAAAAAGCCCTGAGACAACATTATGAGACAATGAACCTTCAAAGATGCCGTTGAGGTTGGTTTTTGTTGGCCATCTACTCCTGGGCAGGCAGCCTGAACTCAAGAATAGTTTGTTTACCTAGTGAGATTCTCCTGGAGGAAAAGAAATTCTCATTTTTAGGTGGTTATCAAGGAGAGCTAGCTTCTGGGTTAGGGACTGAGACATGTGTCCACTCCTCCTCTCAGCTCCAGGATCTCACTTGGTGCAGCCCTGTGCAGGCCCTGTGAATTCGCCTCAGTTTCTATGAGATCATAGGAGCTTTGATCATGTTGACTTGGCCAACCTTGCTTTCTGGGTGTTGTCCATTCCCTCTTTCTGCCTCCTCTTCTATGGGGTTCCCTGAGCCTTGAAAGGAAGAATTTGATAGAGACATTCCATTTAGGGATGAGGGTTCCAAGGTCTCTCACTCTGCATATTTCTGGCTGTGGATTTCTGCATTTGTTCCCATCTGCTGCAGGAGGAAGCTTCTCTGGTTGGGCAAGGCACTGATTTATGAGTACAGCAGAATGTCATTAAGAGTCATTTTATTACTGTTTTGTTATTATTTAGAACATCGGTATTTGGTTTTACTCTAGGTCCCTGGGCTATCTCGTTTCAGGTTCTTGGTCAGGTTCTTGAATATGGGATCCACGAGTTCTATCTCCTAGAGTGGGCCTCAAGTCAAATCAGATAGTAGTTGGTTACTACATTGAGTTTATTTCACTATCACACTAACATAGCTTGTAGGCAGGACACCACAGTAGATCTAAGGGTTTGCAGCAAAAGATTTGTAACTGGGATGGTGGTTACCTTTCTCCTTTGGCAGCATGCAGAGCACCTTCCAGTAGCATGAACATTAGTCCGCAGGGGTAAAAGGCTTTAGGTAGGCATCAGCTCAACTTCTCAATAATCAGTGAATTATGTAGGTGCTGCTGTCTTCAACAATAGGGCCTCACCATCCATTTCTATAGAGCAACCCCTACCCTTGGCAAGAGCCTGAATCATATGGAGGTTCCTATGGGCCTTCTCTGGCTAAGAGCTCGGTTAGATGTAACCCATTCCTAGTACATTTAATGACAAGAGGTGTCCAGTTGAGGCTCTGTCTCCCTCATTGTTTGGCAATTTCTTATATATGTATATATTTTAGGAAGTTTCTACTGCATTAGGTCTTAATCCCAGCACCTGAGAGGCAAAGACAGGCAGATCTCTGTGAATTTAAGGACATCCTGGTCTATAAAACAAATTCCAGGACAGCCAGAGCTATTACACAGAGAACCTCTGTCTCAAAATACACAAAACAACAACACAGAATTGACCAATGGGCTGGGGGCATAGGCCAGTGGCAGGTTATTTGTCTAGCATTCATGAGATGCTAGGCTCAATCTTAAGGAGCTGGAGAGATGACTCAGGGGTTAAGAACACTTATGAGCAGTCTGCTCTTCCAGAGGATCGAAGTTCAATTCCCAGCACCCACAGGGCATCTAACAACTGTCTGTAACTCCAATATCTGACCCTCTCACACAGACATGCAGGCAAAACATCAATGCAATAAAATTTTAAAAGTCTGCTACATATATTTAATTTATGACCAGTTATCTTTGGCATCTCTTTGTTTAGTTTTGTCTAGATGATATGTCTATTGGCAAGACTGGAGTATTGAAGTCTCCTATCACCAGTATGTATGGTCAACATGTGATTTATCTATAGTAGTGTTTCTTTTATGAACTCAGTTGCCCTTTGGGGCATAGCTGTTAGGAACTGCAATGTCCTCTTGGTACATTTTTTCTTTGAGGCATATGTAGTGTCTTTCCCTATCTCTTCTGATTCATTTTGGCTTGAAGTTTATTTTGTCAGATATTAGAATAGCTACACCCACTTTCTTCTTAGCTCCACCCTCTTTTAATATCTTTTTCCATTCTTTTACCCTGAGGTGATGTCTATTCTTGATGTTAAGGTGCTTTTCTTCAATGCAGAAGAAAAATGATTCCTGTATTCACATCTATTCTGTTAGTCTGTATCTTTTATTGGGAAACTGAGATCATCAATGTTGAGAGTAATTATGAAGTGTTTGTTGAGTCCTGTTATTATTGTAGTGGTGTTTTTGTTCTCTCTCACTATCTCCTCTTTCTGTTTTTCCCCTCTTTTGGTTTGCTGATCTGTGATTATTCCCTCTGTATTCCAGGGTGAGGTTGACCTCTAGTCAACCTCCTTCTAGGACCTTCTGTAGCGCTGGATTTGTAGACAGAAGCTGATTAAATTTGGTTTTGTCATGTAATGACTTATTTTCTCTATCTAGACATGTTCTAAAGTAATATAGCAGGAAAACTTTTAAGAAAAGAATAAGTTTACATTAACTGCTTCTCTGAATCAGATCATTTTCTAAGATCGTACAACTTCGAAGAAAGCACACCTTAGGAATAGATGGCCTAAATCATGTACTAAGAGCTTAGTTAGTTCCTTTCATGGAATGGAAACCACAGCTCCAAATTCACAAAGTCAAAGTAACTTTGAATTTCATACTTGATTGATTTACTTTTCCTCTTTTACGTTCAGGTTTTTGGGTATAATCATTTAGGAAAAGTAGACTAGAGTTGAACATCCCATACATAGGTATGTTGTTGCTCTTACAATTTCTATGTTCCCCTTCCTTGTTCAAGAACACCAAGATAGACTTCCAGCCCTTGGAGGGAAAGCTTTTGAAAGCATTAGGTGAACCAATCAGGACAGAAGCAGTTACGTCTTAGTAGCACCGTTGTCCATGCTGTTCCACAGAATCTGCATTTGATGAGCTTTCCTCACTTGGAAACATTTAAACTTTCAGAGAAGACAAGTTGGGACTGTGTTAGGAACACAATGATACTACAAACATCTTGAAGGTTTTTTGAGTTTCCATCATTTATCTGTTCTGGAAAAAATTCTTAGAGATTAGCAAAAAAATAAAAAATAAAAAAAATCACAGAACATCCAGAAAGTAGGAGCCAACTTGCTGACCACCCTGAAATCTGTGCTGTTACTTAACTTTATCCTAGAATAAATCTGTGACTCTGTGGTAACTCTCCTGAGTTTATCCTCAAATTGCTAACATTTTCTATGTGATTCCATTTGTGAATCGCAGGGCCATCTGTTCATTCAAGATGGCTCTTTACTCAGAGACCCCAGAAAAAAGGAAAACTGTAAGACAGCAACCATAAGCAATGTAATCACCATTCCTGTGACACAGTCACCAGCACAGGCTGTGGAATGATGAATTCTGAACTATTGAAAAAGGACTACAAGGAGCAAGTAGCTCTGACAGGTCATGAGACAGAGAAGGTGAGGAAGTGTGAACACTAATTGCAGACACTTGGTTACTGTGAGTGAAGGGTCCAGGCATGTCCAATTGGGGTCTGGGGACCACATGTGTACCAGGATCGTTATGAATGTAGTCCAACACAAATTCATAACATTCTGAGATTCTTATTTGTTTTGAAACTCTATTGTGCAGTTCTGAAGTGTGAATTTCTAGAGAACGTCTCCTACAATGTTGGAAGTTGGGCACACATGTAAGGCTTTCATACACACCAGGTTTAACATGCCTCTATCACCAATAAAAATGATATCAAACACAGTGGCCACTATTTGTCCTCTAGCCAAGAAGTGGAAAATAAACTTAGGGAATTTACATTTCAGTTTGTTTTGTTTTATGAGTAGACAACACACAAACTAGAAAGTTCCTGGCATTATACTACAGAATAGGAGGGTTTGAGCATCACCTCTCTTTCCTGATTGAAGGGCAGATCCCCAGTGTATCTGTGCATCTCCTCCAGCCTCCGGTCCCACGTGCTTCGGTTAGCAGCTAAATCACCGTCAGTTCCAAGACTCATGCTGGCATGTGACCTCTCTCTGAAATCCTGCCAATGTTCATTTTTTTCCAGTCCGCCATGCCTACATGCACTCATTCCCAAAGGCACATCTCAAATCATGCTTACTCGTACAAGGCTCTGGCTCCCTAGTAGCTGTCACATGTGCCATCTATAAACTCTATAGCATTGTATATATCTGCAGACATGTTATAATTGCTGTGAGTTCATACTGTGCCTTTAATTCTAGTAGTTTGATGTCTTGCTTTTTTTATCTTGACCAGAAGCTCCTGGTTAGGAACTGCTTATGGGCTTTGTAGCTGTGCAGTTCTATGAAACAATACACACAACTAGCACATGATAGAAGGTAGGGGTGGTAGGTGATTTAATTTTTAACAATATTCTGATGTAGTAACCCCAACAGTCATGGTCCAAAGCCAGGAGCTGCCATTTAGAGTCACAGCCCTATCTACCCCATTTAATAATATGCTTTTTCTTCTAATGTTTCTTTTCAATGAAATTCTAACTTCATTGCCGGAAAAATGATGGGGCTATTTTTGATCCTGTAAAATGACAAGAAGATATACGGCTGTGGCAATTTGTACATACAATGCACATAGTCTTCAGTTCTTCAGCATTAGAGAAAACGAGATAGTGTTCATATTAAATCGTGAAGCAGTCGCCTGTCCTGATGATGCGTGCTTGTGACCCCAGCCCTCAGCAAGCTAAGGTGAAGTTATTACTAACCCGAAGTTATTACTTCAGGTTCAAAGCCATCATGGGCTATAAAGACTTTGTCACAAACAAACGACAAGACGATCTTCCCACTCAACCAATTAAAAGTGGGGTGTGTGGATGCACAAGTGCATGCATGAATGTGTGTGTGTGTATGTGTGTGTGGAACAATTGATCTGAGTTCTTTCCTCCACAACCCTGAGCATCCTCTTAGCTCCTTTGGTTGGCTTCTGCCCTTCTGGCCCTCACTATCAATGAGTGCTCTTTTCTCAGATATGCCCCTTCAAGCTCCTGACTTTGTGGTATGTATTTTCTCCTATATCATATAAATCACATTAAATTTGCTTTAAAACAGAAGTGACATTATTAAATCTACCCTGTTCCATACTAGTCCATTTCCTCCTTTTTCTTTATGGTCAGATTAGAAACGTCCCAGGCTGCGGGGAGGCCGTTTTGTGGTAGAATGTTTCACTAGCATGTGTAAAGGCACAGGTTGGAAGAGAGGGAGAGAGGAGGTTGGAAGGAGGGGGGAGGGAGGGAGTAAAGGAGAGAAGGAGAAGGAGGGAGCGGGAGAAAAGGAGGGAAGAAAAGAGAGGGAGGGAGGGAGCAAGCTTTTTAAAAGAGAACAGTTTCTCTTCTTATTTTCTTTAGGAGACTTTACTCTATTTTACCTTTTATTTCTGTTTTTTTTTTAATGACTTTTAGAAACACAACTCAAAGTTATCTATCCTCTACAGGAAACTTGTGGGCCATTTTTCCACACTTCCAGGAACAAAGGACACACATGCATGTGCATGTATGAACACACACACACACATGTCACAGGCTTATTTATGAAGATACCTCAGGTAAGAGTCCTCAGAAATAGTGTTCCTACTGTCTGCCTGTCCGTCCCTCAAAGGCAGTCTCCCAGGCCAGGAAGTGCTTTGTAGGTAAATGCTGTCATAGTTAATAATTTGGGGAAATAATTTTTACAAGAGAATTCCCTCCCATGTTTCACTCTTTTATGTCCTCAGATTATCAGTCCTTTATAATTTTGTTTAAATTTGCTCAGTTTTGACTTGGGCAATGCAATAGCTTAGATGTCATTTTAACCTCTATACTACAGTTTGTTTCCCTGCTGATGGGTGACATTGGCTGTCTTCACGGATGAAATGCATGTCATGTTGTACACATACACATATATAAAATATACAGATAAAATACATACCATGTAATTGATATATGTATATATGTATGTATTTTTTATAAAATTTGAAGTATTTATACCTGAAAATGAAAAACAAATCTACATCCCAAGCTACAATTAATTTAGCATATGTAGCTATTAAACAATTATAGTGAATTTACTGCAGTCATGAATAACTGGGTCATTATATGTGAGTATAAATTTTAAATACTTAGGATAAAGTGCTAGGACATAAACTATAATCTATGTGGAAGGAACATGGCTTAGAGAAAAATGGTTTTATTTATATCCATGGAATGAGCTAGTTAGAAGTGACATTTTTAGTTGGCAGGAAAAAAATGATAAGCCTGTGCCGAGGAGAGGGTTAGTTGGTGAAGTGTTTGCCTTGCAATCTCAAGAACGTGAGCCCCAACCCCAGAACGTATATAAAAGTAGCCAGGGATTTTAATCTCAGCATTGGGATATGGACACAGGAGGATACCTGGGGCTGCTGGCCAGCAAGGCAGGCTAGCTCCATGAGGATCCCCCCCTCCCCCAGTGAGAGATCCCGCCTGAGGACAGAGCCTGAGGAACAGTACTGAAGATTTTTTTCTGACCTTCATGGGCACCCATACACATGTGCACACACACACACACACACATGCACAAGCACACACACATACACACCTCTTACTTTTGAGCTTTATGACCTCAAACTCTACAATAAAAATATACATCTGTGCAGGCTGCTCTGTGCAGTAGTATCTATTATGTATAGAGATTTTGCACCTAACCCATGATCATGTGTGAAGTTGGAAATTCTAGAGCCTAGTGAACAAGGAACGAGGTGTGTGGAAAGAAAGAGGCAGCATAAAAGTCATGAGAAGTTGGTGGACACCCTCATTAAACATCTTGTTCAGTATCTTTTGAGAGAGGGGAAGTCTTTCTGCAGGATTTTCTCTCACATTCCAAAGACAAACTAGCACGGTTCTCTTAGTCAAATATTTACCTGACAAGGTCTGAGTCATCTCAGGGAAACTATACAGTCAATGAGAGCGAGCTTGGAATTTTGTTATGGGTCCCTGGCCACCCCCACAGTCCAGCAGGTGGGGCCACGGAAAGGAGGTCAGCTGAGAAAGTCATGCAGCATTCTGTTGCACAGCTGAGCATTGGGTGATTAGTGCTTCAATCCCGTGTATCTATAAACAGAGCAAGAATCCAAACCTGGAAGCACCCATAGCCCTGCTTCTTATCCCAGGGATTTATTTGCTAGCATAAGCTTGGAGCCCTGGGTAAACGCCCAAGCATCTTCCTGTACAGTCTCCCAGTTTCTGTGTTAGTCCTACTTCCCTTTCTGGCTTTCTCCTCCCCATCACTGAATATCGACCCCTTACCTATGTTCTAAGGATGCCTCTTCCCTCAGGACTGACACGGTTCTCTGTGTCTACCATCTTGGTTTCGCCAAGCAACAGCGAGGCTGCCTCTGACCTATAAAATACCCCTGCTTCCAGGAAAATCTCCCTCCCTATTGCATCCCAGATGGGACAAACATTGCCTCTTGGATGCTGCAATTGCTCAGGGCTCAGGCAAACATCACATTAGTTCAAATTAGTTACAGATCATCTCACTCAGTATACTCTAGTTAAGGGCCTCGCTGCCCCCCCTATGGAGAGTTATGACCGCTGTGCTGGTAGATTGTGTATGGAAACATGACTAGGAGAAGGGATACTCAGATAGCTGTTAGAATGTTTAGGGCTGTGTCCACAGGATGTATCTGTAAGGGACTAGAATTAAATCAGTAGAATGAGTAAAGAATAGTGTCCCACCAAAGTGGGTGGCATCATCCAATCTGTCCATTGAGATGGCCCCAAGAGAACAAAATAATGAGAGAGAGAGAGCTTTCTCTCTGCTGGATGGAGCTGGGGCACTTAACTCCCCCTGGCCTCAAACACTGACATTTTTGTTCCTCAGGCCTTCAGATTCTTGTCTTTACACCAGTATTCCAACATAATCCTCACTGTTATTAGCATTTGGTCTCACAATTCCTGCATATAAAATAAACTCTATCTATCTATCTATCTATCTATCTATCTATCTATCTATCTATCTATCATCTATCAATCACCTATTACCATCAGCCTACCCATCCATTCATCTGTCCATCCATCCATCCATCCATCCATCCATCCATCTAGTCTACTGATTCTTATTCTTTAAGAAATTCTGGATCATTAAAACTGAAAGACAAAGACTAATCAAAGACCCTAGATTCAATTAAGATCATGTCAATGAATGTTGATCAAGAAAGTATTGTTTATTTATTTCTTTTAAAAGCCTTAAAAAATCCTAAATTGTCTTTTTATTCAATAACTGATCTGCCTTACATAAACCTGATTCCAGTTAAGTTGGTTAGATTTGCAGAGTACAACCACAAACAAGTACTAATCATGTAGGAATTGTATTAATGGCATTTACTGGGCATAATACAGATAGGTCTAGGGATGGGGCGATAGCTCACTTGGTAAAGTGCTTATCTTGCAACTATGAGGACCTAAATTTAATCCCCAGAATGCGTGTAAAAGAACTAGTAATGGTTGCACACTTGTAATCCCAGACCCAAGGAGGTGAAGTCAAGTGGATTTCTGGGACTCATTGGCCAACTAGCCTAATTTATTTGATGAGTTCCAAGCTAGTGAGAGACCCTGTCTCAAAAAGCAAGTTATATGACACCTGAGGAATGACACCCAAAGTTTACCTGGAGTCTCCACTTCCATATGAACATATCCACATATAAATAATAATAATCATACTAATAAATACAGGTTTGGAATTTAGAAATTGCTTTTTGTACTAAGGAGCTTCAAATCTATTCTTTGAGATGATATCACTTGTACTAGATGTTTGCATTTGTAGAATATAAACAAGGGGGTCCCTAAGCACTGAGACTTGGGCACAGGCTAAACAACAAAGTTAGTAGTCACGTGAAATAGATACATGGGGAATGCAGAAGGTCTGATATCGTAGCCATCCAGTAAAAGACCTCTAGTGTGAACTGGCTTTCTGTAGAGAAAATGCTTCTACAAGTTTATTATGAATCAGCACTGATACCACTTATCAATACTAGGAGAAATGATTATTTGAAAATTCTGCCACTACATAAAAGTGGATCCATAGGCTTGTCACTTTTATATACCTTGCTACACAGGAACTATTTATTAAATGAATTTCGCTTTACATCCAACCCCCATTTGAGAGCTCTAGAAGTATCTTCACAAGCTTGGCACAGAATAGATCTTTCCAAGTTATTGAATAACTGACTTTAAGCATTAGCTATATTTTATTTTGTACTGTGTCTAATCTTGTATACATAATTTAATTTCAGCTTTACCCCTGTATGGACTAAATACTTACAGTTTGCCTATTACAGAGGCTTCAAGACAGGAATGCCAAGTCCCAACAGAGTCCTAGCACCGGTGTCTTAGATAAATTGTTGCTAGCATCTGAGGCTGATAATATCTTAATATTGCGTGCTGGACGAAAAGGCAAGGTTTCTATTACACACCATGAAAACAAAGTTTGTCTGACCTCAATGCTTTAAAGCCATGACTTCCCTTGAAGGATTTCTTCCCTTCAGGAACTAAGATTCTACTTTATTGAACTTGTCACACAGTCTAGACTAGGAGCAAACCCTCGGTGCACACAGGAACACCACCATGAAGACACAGGGTACACCCACTATGGAAACCAAGTCCCATCTCTTGTTACTCTCTGGGTATGATCAGGCAGTTTCTCCTCTGCCTACCAACACATGCAACTGAGGCCGCAGGGGAAAAAAAAGAGGTTCATATAACACCCCAGATTTCTGTTCTCAAATGTTAAATTGAATGATCCCTACAGGCATCATCTTGATGAACTTTCTTCTACTTAAGAATGCATGAGGTTAAACACCCTCCCCCTGATGCACACATATTCTAACTACACAGAAAAGAGCTAGTTCACCCAGTATGTGTTTTGCCTGGGAAAAGGACCTCATCTTGGTAGATTTAAAAAGATGATTATCTAGAGATGGGAAGACAGATCAGTTGGTGGAGTGTTTAGCCAGAGTGTGTGAAGCCCTGGATAAAATTCTTCTGCACTGCATAAGGTTGCCACTTTGGCCCATGCTTGCAATCCCCGCCCTTAGGAAGTGGAGGCCAGAGGATCAGAAGTTCAAGCTCATGCTTCGTTTATACAGCAAGTTGGAGGCCAGCCAAAGATGTGTGAATCTTGTCACAAAAACAAAACAAACAAACAGAAACGAAGCCAAAGAAACCATATTATATAGTAACTAATATAAATGCTTAAAAGTAAAATTTATGAGCCCAGTAATATAGTTGAGATAAAAATCTCTTCAGCTGGCTAATTTTCTCAGGACGGCAATGCTCTGTGTGCGATGCCAGCTGGCTGTGTGTGGATATGAGAAAACAGCTTTGTGGGGCATTGTTCCTGCCACAGACATTTTTCTCAGCCTTTTTCTTTGCTCATGGCCCTGTTGTCCGGGCACCTGCAGCCCGATCAGCCAGCTTGCACAAACAGCTTCCCAAGTGAATGACGTATCTCCCCTCTCTGCTGTTCCCAAAGACCAACATCTGTCAGAGATCAGCGTGAGCATCCGAGTATTAAAGTGCTCACTGTTCTAAAGCCTTGCAGCTAATTTTCCCTTGGGTAAACAGAGCCAATAATGCGTAAATACGGGAAGATCAAATATCCTCCGCTATCAGAGGGAACTGTGAGTGCAGACTCGAACGCATATCAGAGATGCAGACTAAAACAAAACAGAGACCTAAGAAACAGGACAGAGGCTCTGCACATCATGAGAGTGGACCCTGGTACCCTTAGTGCCTCCTGGTTTTGCCAGCGACGAGGAAGCATCTTCGTGAAGGGTGGTAGGAGAGGGAGCGTGGGATATGTATGGGATTAAGGGTCTACAAAGTCTAAGTGGAAACAATAGCATAGGAACTTCGTACAGGCACCCCACACCAATGCAACCCCACATTCTGTAATTATACATAGAAAAGTTTTCTACAAGGAACCCACTAATTGCATCTTGAGGCAAGTCCCACCAGGAAGATAAGCCCCAGTTAGGCTTGGATTCTCGGCCTTTAAGTCCATGTTTTTGCCCTTCTAATGGCCGGGCCAGCCCCCGGGGGAACACACAGCCTGAGCTTATCTTTCAGCATAACAGCCTTTTAGGAATTCTAGTCTGCTGTGGGACATGCTGAAAACATCTATACAGCTCTTTGAAGGGGGTCCCTGGTTTTTTGTTTTGTTTTTAGTTACCCCCCCCCCAATTGTCCAATATGCAATCATACAATCATTTTCTAATTTGTTTAAAAGTAACAACAACTACAATAAAATGTATCTATGAGAAATTTTCTTTCAACCACTTAAAAAAAAAATACCTGTTTGCTTGTTACTTTAAAAGAAGATGTGACATTTTTGCCACAGATGAACTTCCTGTTCTTGTCCTATGGCTCTTATAGATGTGGGTTTGAATTTTCTAATATTAAGAAACTTCAAATGTGGGGAGCAAAGAAATAGCTGATGACATTTTTGGTAAATTAGCTGTATATGAGCAGAAAGTGAGAAGCCGTGGGAATCCAGACAGTCACTGTGTACCGACAGGTCACACACTTGTCTGCACTGCCTTGTTCCTGGTTCCCATAATGCTGCCATTTATGGGCAGCTCGCACGAGTCTTCTCCAGTTTGAGCTGGAGCCCCTAAGAAACCGCTGTAACTTTTGGAGAAGAAGGTAAAGGTGGCCTATGCGGGAAGCTGAGCATCGACTCTAAACTGTGGGCAGATGTAGGGTTTGTCTAACGCAGACCTGTGTTCCCTGCTGTCTGTTTCATAACTGTGAACTGAGGGTAATGGACTAAGGCAAAGGAAATGTGGAAAGTTCATTTACAATGGGGTAATGAATGTTTAATCCCTGAGATAAACAGAGTCAATAATGACATATGGCTGCTGCAAACTATAAACGCTCCATAATTACGTATTATTAACTGAGTTAGGATTGCTTTAAGAAAGTGAATGGCAAAAAATTTTAAAAATCACTGGTCTACCTCCTCATTCTTTTAAAGATTTCTTTTTATTATTATATGTATGTGTGTGAATGTATAGGCATAGGTATGTGCATATGAGTACAGGTACCCATACAGGTCAGGCATGTGGGGTCCCTGTGTCTGGCGTTACAGGTGATCATGAACCCCATAATGTAGTGCTAGCAACTGAACTCAAGTCTGTGGAAGAGCAGTTTGTGCTCCCAACTGCTGAGCCATCTCTCCAGTCCCTTCATTCTTTCTTATGCTTTAATGTATTTAATTACAAATGCATTTTATCAGTTCTTTAATTTCTGAGAGTAAATGCTTTCCCTCTTCCCTTTCCACCCTTCACGACCTGCCCGTGCCTTTATTCTAATTGTTACATTTTTGCAAATGAGTCCTGTTCACCTTTGTGGACAGAGAAACAGACAAGTGTGTGTCAAGAGATGAGGAATTGTGGCAAGTTCAGAGCACATGTGAAAGAAAGTCTCTAATTTTTTTTTTGTGATTTCATACACTTGATTTCTATCCCACAAGATGTATTTGTGTGTTTCTGTCTTCAGAACTAAAAGACATATAGCCTTGCTTTTATGCATTTTCTCTTGTAAAACATATTTTCTCATGTAAACTGTTACCGAGGTGACTATTCTTGTCTCTAAATGAGCCAAACAAAGCACCGAGCTGGAAGTGTTCAAGCCAGCAGTGGAGTTCAGACTTCTAAGCTGCCAGAAGCAACTCTAGTTGAACACATCTTGTTTCCTCCCCATGAAGAAGCGGCCTTTCTGTCTTCTCAGGACCATGGGATTCTTTCCAATTTTCATTTTTCCCACTGGAACCAATTTTTAAATTTTTGAATCTAAACGACTAATGAAAGGTAAGTCACAGCTAAATTCCCCACTTTAATTTACACAGATTGTTTCAAAATAGTGCAGCTAGCAACTGAGATAACACTGAAGCTGATCCATCCCATGCACAGTGCTTTCCTTTTGTTTTTAAATGATGGCCATCTTCTTCTTCTTCTTTTTAATCAAAGAGAATAGTGGTGTTTAAGTGAGCCATTCTCTGGGCCTCTGGGGAATCACTGGTCTCTAACTAGCCCTGGGAAGACACTAGATTCCATCTGAAAAAGCATTACCTTGAGGCAAAAATCCTTTCCTAGATCAGTCTAAATCCCTCTGCTGGGGTGTAAACCCATTTCCTCTGCATCCTCAGGAGAAAGGGGAACAGCTGTGTGTTATCTTTTACCTTGTCCTCTGTGATCCTGAGGGCTGGGCTGGCTCTGGTGTCAAGGCCCTGTGCTAAGAGCCAGGTCTGACACTTTTCTAAGAAAGCTCAGGTTGTTTGTTTTTTACTTCTATCCTGACTCTGATTCCCCAACACACTTTCCAGGTTCTCTTTTTTATGATGCGAGCAGGGATTTGGATGCGGGCAATCAGACCATTAACAGCTTCAGGCCTGGGAAGTCTCTCCCAGGACTGCTTGGATTCTTCAGGCCGCCCCAGGCTGGCAGAGATGAAAATCTGATACCATGATAGCTGAGACTAATATCTGTTGCTGCTTTCCCAGTTGCATTTAGTACTTCTGGAAATTCTTGCTCGGGTCACAGTCATATTCCCAGCTGGGATCGAAATACACCATACGAAGGATTCATATTTCTATCTAATTCATTATACTGAAGGCTTTATGAAGCTTCTGGGCTCTGGATTAATGGATTCATAGGGAATCCATTTGGAACCATGAAAAGAATACTTTCTGTTGATCAATCAAATCTTGTCCTACTCTGAAGAGACATTTCAAGGTCTCATCAAGTCTGCTTTTAATGTCTCATTAGCAAATAGCAAATATATAATAGCAAACTGGTTGCCACACTGAAGGAAATCAGATGGAAAACTGCAGAAAGGAATTAGACTCATTTTCTATACTACAAGAAAACCCAAATCCATATTTTTAAGAAAAAAAAATAACCCGTCCTTCTATTGTGCTGTTTAAATCTCCAACTTTGAAGCATCAAGTGACAGTTACGGAGCAGAAGCTGGGCTCTGGGCCCAGTGTTCTGAGATCTTTGGCTTTTTATTCAAGAATAAAGTAAAAGCCCACACAGATCAGGTCAGAGCACACTGCTGAGGAGCAATGGTCTATCTGGGTGCAGACAAGGGCCCTGCTTATTGCTTGGACTTCTTTTACAGAGCTCAAGAAAAGGGGGAGTTGGATTACTGGGCCATAATTTGGGTGAGTTCCAGGGAGCAGACTTGGAGAATTTGCCTCCAACAGATCAGATGCACCCATCCCTCAATTACCAGACCCTAAGAGCCCGAGCCTCCTCACCTTCTCCTGATCCTGGTACCCTCCCCCTCCACCACCAGGACCTAAAGAATTTTTTTTTCCTAAACTTAACCTTGTCCTCTGCTCTGCCAGCACTTGCCGGGTCCAAGAGAGCACTGGACAATCCCACAGAGCCTGCACGGTAGTGAAACAACCAGCCACCCCAGGACGTGGCCAACATCCCAACCTCCTCAAGTCCCCCAATATTTCAGTGCCCCAAAACCAGCAGGAAGCAGTCTTGAGAACTCAACTCCCTCATCATCTCAACCTGCCATGCCTAACTCATCACCTTTTTAATAAAAAAAGAAGGGAGAAATGTTAGTATCCAGGCACAACTTCACCCAACCTCTGGGGGACCTGGCACAGTGCAGTAACCCCTCTGTGTATGACAAGCAGTTCCCTGACTGTATGCAGTGCAAAGGTCCCTTTAAGAGACTAGCTGTGCCTGCTCCTCTCTCTCTCTCTCTCTCTCTCTCTCTCTCTCTCTCTCTCTCTCTCTCTCTCTCTCTTTCTCTCTCTCATTTTCCCCACCCCCTCTGTCTCTGTGTCTCTCCCTCCCTTTCCTTCCCCCTAGCTTCCCCTCCTCTCAATAAATTCCACACCCAAACTATGTCTGCATAGCATACTGTCACCTGCCATGGTCACCACCGACAGTGAGACTCTGACCTGCCAGGGTCCCACTCACCCTGTATCATATCACTAAGTAGGAAGCAGGTTGATGGGTGCATTGTTTAGAGAGGTATGAGGTCATACCCAAGGCAAGGGGAGTCTCATGCTGCTAAACTATTCCCTATGCTTGCTAGCCTCAGCTGCAACAATATTTTAGATAAGTATCTATAAAGCTATTATGCAGTTTCATAATGAAACTAAGTTCTCGAGTATTAATTAGTTCATTTGAAAAATCAAAAACATTTCTAAAATATTCTAACTTACCGGAAATAACATCAAGATGATATCAGAGACATGCTCTTCATCGGGGGTTATTTTAATTGTTTTATTTGTTGAGATTTGCATTGTAGCCATATTGTTAATTTTGGAGAATGTTCCATGAGGTGCTAAGAAGAAGGTGTTTTGGGTTTGGGTAAAATGTTCTGTAGATATCTGTTAGGTCTATTTCAGTCCTTACATTTGTTAGTTATTTGTCTTTTAATTTCTGTCAGGATGACCTGTCCATTGGTGAGAGTGTGGTGTTGAAGCCTCCCAATCTTATTGTGTGGGGACTCGTGTGTGATTTAAGCTTTAGTAATGTTTCTTTTACGCATGTGGGTGCCCTTACATTTGAGGCATAGATGTTCAGAACTGAGATATCTTGGTGGATTTCTCCTTTGATGAGTATGAAATTCACTTCTCCATCTTTTTTGATGCATTTTGATTGGAAGTCTAATTTGTTAGATACGAGGATAGCTATGCAGCTTGCTTCTCTTAGGTCCATTTGTTCGGAAAATCTTTTTTCAACCCTTTACTCTGAGGTAAAGTGCTGTGGAATAATCCTTTTGAACACTATGAAGATGTTTTGCTCTCACTGGTTTAATTGTCACCTGGTCAATAACTAGGCAGAGAGAAATCAGGTAGGAGACCCTGACCGAGAGAATGTTGAGAGGAGGAAGGGTAGCATCACCAGCCAGACATAGAGGAAGCAGGAGATGGGAGTTCTGTGCTGAAAAAGATACTGCCACGCGGTAGAGCATAGATAACATAGATAAGAAATATGGATTATTTTAAATTGTAGGAGCTAGTTAGTAACAAGTCTAAGCTTGTTTTATTAATAATAAATCTCTGTGTGGTTATTTTGGAGACAGCGGTCATGACAAAAAACTCCATGTACAAATGTGCCCCACACTGGACACCAGCTATTATGATTTCATTTACCATTTATTATAAAATAAAACTCAGGAATAAATATTAACAATAAAATCCTGAGATAAATGCAAGTAACCATAACATATATCTCCACTGTCCACTGACAAGCTAGAAAGAGTCCTTAGGCTCATCTCATTCTATTGCAAAGGCATTTCCTTCTATTATCCCGAGTCCGCAAGGGAACTCCATGAACCATTCTGGCCAGTGGAGTGTGAACCCTGCCTCTCAAACCAAATGTTCTATTCCATTTGACAACAGACCACAACATAGACAAAATTCCTGTAATACTCTATAGTGTCTTAAACGCTTGAGATTCTCTCTTTCGTCTCTTATATTCTGCTGGTGATACTTGCATCTGTAATTCCTATTCACATACTCAGATTTTTCAGTTCCAGAATTCCTTCCATTTGTCTTTGTGTTTTCTTTATTGCGTATATTTTTCATTTTCAGGTCTTGAACTGTTTCCTTCATATTTTTTCTTCTTATCTTTTAAAAACAAATTTTTTGACTTCTCCCAAATTTTGTTTGTCTTTCCCTACATTTCTTTAAGGGCATTTTTTCATATCTTCTTTAAGGACCTCTATCATTTTCATAAAACTATTTTAAGTTTTAAGCACTTTCTTGTGCTTCAGCTGTGTTGGATTGTTCAGGTCTTGCTGTTATAGGATAGCAGGGTTCTGGTGATGCCCTGTCACCGTTTCTGTTATTGTGTTCTTGCACTGGTGGTTAGACATCTGGATTTGGGATGCTTACAGGTCTAGGTACTGATTCCTGCAGTTGAATATTTGTTTGTTTCTTTGGTTTCTCTTTTCCCTCTGGTCTTCTGGCCTAAATGACCAAGAGTTCTAATGTACTCTTCAGATCCAGTAGGAAGTCACCTATGGGGTTTTGGGGAACTGGTCTTCCTAGATTTGGCCTGGCCTCTGGTAAAACAGAGGTCTGGGGTCCCTAGATCTAGCTTTGCCTCTGATAAAGTATAAGTCTTCTTCCAAAGTTATAGGTCAGGATATGGAGGCTTCCCTGCCCTCCAGAGGGTGTAGTCTGTGGTTGTTGGGCAGGCTTAAAGGAGTTTAGTGTGTGGTGGGCAGTGTCTTGCCTGGAGTCCCCATATTCGGTCTTCCTCCCATAAGGCTGCTGGGGCTGTGGGACCTAGTGTGGAGCTGGGGCGGGGGGAGTTCAGTACAGTTAGTAACTTTGGACATGCTGTAAAGAGTTTTAACCGGCAATGGTGGTGTCTTACCTGGGATCCCTAGATCCTTACTGACCTCTGGTAAAGAGGAAGTCTTCTTCCAAAGTTGTAGACCAGGATATGGAGCCAGTGGGGTGTGTGTGTGTGTGTGTGTGTGTGTGTGTGTGTGTGTGTGTGTGTATGCACTCTGGGGTTGTTGCATGTCCCCTCTCTTCAGACTCACCATAATATCTCAGTTTAAGGGTGTGGGCTTCAGAACTAACCTCACATATTTTGTGACTGAGCAGCTGGTACTTCTGCGAACCATAAGATGGTGAAGTAGAATTGCTTAGTTTAGGAATATAAAATATCATGGAAAGTGAATTAAGATGGAGACAGTGGAAATACAGGTAATATGAATTATGAACAAGATGTAATAAAAAGTAGAAGGAAGAGAAAGAGGTGGTGGGAAGAGACAGCGAGGAGAGAGAGGAAAGAAGGAAGAAAGGAGAAAATGGTATTAAAGGGATGAGGTAATATGAAATAATTACACTAATTAAAAGAAAATACTTTCATGTTCTTTTAAAATATAAAACTAAGGCAATATTATCTAAAAGAGAAAAGATTAAACAGAAGACAAAAATAAAAAATAAAAAATAAAGTAACAGGGATTAAAAGTAAAGAAGAATAGAAAATAGAGGGTCCTAAAACACCTAAAGTAGCAATCCTAATATCCAAGAATAAAGATAGCTGCTAAAAACTGGCAAGAGGAACAATGAAAATTAGAATACATATCATTACAAATTTGCATAGACAGACTCAAATGCCATGCTGAAGGTTTTAATAATGTGATAATTGACACAACTTTGAATCATTTGAGAAAATCACAGTTGTTTCCACTGGGCAAGCCAGGGGATGGGTCTGTGTCTGTTTTAGGGACTGTCCCCATAAGGCCCACTTTCCTTAACTTTTCCCACAGGCAAGGCTGCTGAATTTATTGCTCTTCTTATAGCTATGATCAAATACATGATAAAATATTTTAGGGAAGGCTTTATTCTGATTCCCAGTTTGATGGTATTGGGGAAGGCATGACCGCAGCTGTTCACACTGTGCCAACAGTCAGGAAAGGGGGGTGACTGCTGTGTTTCACTGGCTCTCCAATTTGTATTTGGTCCAGGACACCAATCTAGGAATTAAATTACCTACATACAAAATGGACCTTCCCATCTAAATTAAACCTTTTTGGCATTTTTCGGAGGACTTCCTAATTTTTGATCCTTCAACAGAGTATACCATATAAGTTACCATCCTAAAATTTTATATGAAGTTATAGCAAGTAAAAAAATTAGTTGCATTGGTGTAGGAGGTTCTTCTGTCTGTGTGTTGCTTTCATTGGTTGAAAAAAAGAAATTCCCTTAGCCTTTTGATAGGGCAGCATGTAAGTAGGCGGAGTAGATAGAATTGAATGCTGGGAAGAAGGACAGAGAGAGAGCCACCATGGAGACTCCAGGTCAGACATGCTAAATCTTTCTTGGTAAGCTACAACCTCGTGGTGAACACAGATTATTAGAAATGGTTAAATAAAGATGTGAAAATTAGTCAATAAGAGGCTAGAGATAATGGGTCAAACAGTGTTTACATGAATACAGTTTCTTCATGATTATTTTGGGTGTAAGCTAGCTGGGCGGCCAGGATGAAAAGCATGCCTTCTCTCCCTCAACATTGCATGAAGACAACTGTGAAAATAGAGAATACTCAAGACTAAAGACTCATGTGAAAGGTAAGAGAGTGTTTTTGCTTTGCATAGAGAATAAAAAGAAATGAAAAGAACCGTTTAGAAGGAAAGCTGTCAAGACAGAAGACAAATGATAAGGACGAAAGGCATTGGACTGTAGAAATCCTTAGTGCCTTAGAGACAGGAAAACCCTTAGGACAAGAAGGACTGAAATGGTAGCACATAAAACTCTCTGGATGAAGGACCTTATTCCTCAGTGACGCTGTTCAGAAGAAATCACAAAAAGAAGCCATGAATAGTGTGGGACCCTAATGGGTTCTGTGCTGGTGATTTGTCCATCCTTCCTGCCTGTTCCTCTGCCTCTCTGCCCCTTTTTCTTTCCCCTTCTTTTCCCTTTTGTTTTAGACTTTGGCTTGCCTGAAACCACAGCCTTCTAAGAACAGAATTTGATTCCTCAACCCATATTTCTTCTCTGATGAGGAGGACTTGCTTGAAAAAGAACGAGCCTAAAAATGTGCCTCTGCCGCTGCACATCCATAGTCCTCCTTTCATGTGAGATTTGACTACCTAAGTCTGAGCCTGTGCTGTAGCTTGCTGGTTGCTAAGATGCATAAATGGAAGGCCTTGGTTATGTTGACATTGCTAAAAGCAGAATAAGGGCTCGAATCATGTGCTATAATTTCCTTAAAGCTAGACAATAGACTAATTTGTGAGAGCCATATTCAAGCTTGAGCCTAGACCTGCTATGATTTCCCTCTCAAACAAATTCCTACTGAGAACTATAAATCACCCAGATTATAGTTAGTGTTCTCACTAAGCACTGATAGGAGGAGTTTCTGAAATGCAGGTTAAGCCCAGTGTTTACCTCCCTAATGTATTATAGACTGTATATGGGATCATGTATGGCCAGAAATTATGAACTTGGTTAGGACTGGATTAACCTCTATCTCTAAATAATACGGTCGTTGTTAGTGCCACACCATAACACATCCCTGGTGGCCCAAAAGGGCTAATGTTTGTAAGTTTGACTATATGGACATGATTTCAGGAGTATGGAGAAGAAGGACAATTTCATGATATTTTAAAATATGTTTCTATCTGTGGTGTGTACCTCCATCGTCTAAGTCACGTGAACCAGCACGGGTGGCTGTTAATTATAATCAGAGGGCTATTGAAGACTTAGAAACACAGGAGTGAAAACACTTCCCAGTTAACAAAATCATCTGTTCACTGCGAGTGACTGTACAGACATATCCTGGGTGGTCCTAGCCGCTCAGGAGAGTAAACGCTTTCAAGCACTGCCGCTAGCAGGACTTGAAAGGCTAGATATGAACACCTGCTCTCTTCCTTTACAGGGGTCTTTCTTGCCAGCCTGTTTTCCCACTGGCACAGGAGAAGTCAGGTGAAGGATTTGAATGCATGAGAGTCTGAAACAATACAAAGCAGGATGCTCTCTCTCTCTCTCTCTCTCCCTCTCTCTCTCTCTCTCTCTCTCACACACACACACACACACACACACACACACACTGGTTTCTCTATGACAATCTATGGGACACATGTGTTGCCTGCCCTGAGAGTGAACAGAGCATCACTCTGTGAGAGAGAAAGAATAAGAAATTTTGAGTTTTGTTCTATCTACCAGAGCAGCCATATAGAACAGTGCCAACAAAAGAGGAAGAACAATCCACCACTGCCCTCTTTGGACACGATAAAAGGAACACATTTTGGAGTTGATGTTTCTCACAGCCATAAAGTAATGTTCAGTGACTAAGGGTTACTCCAGAATGGGTTGGAGCAACTTCCATTAGAAAAACATTGTACTGCATTTTAAGGAGACTCAGAAAAACGTATCAATTCTCCCCAGCTAGATGACGTCCTTGATTACTCCAAAGACCAAGCACATTACCATCTCCCCTATACCTTTGGGTGTGGTACAGCCAATAGGGATAGTGAACTGTCAGCCATCTTAAAAATGGTCTTTATCCAGAGACCCACACTGGAGTACTGGACTGAGCTCCCAAAGTCCCAATGAGGAACAGAAGGAGGGAGAAGATGAGCAAGGAAGTCAGGACCAAGAGGGGTGCACCCACCCACGGAGACAGTGGGGCTGATCTATTGGGAGCTCACCAAGGCCAGCTGGACTGTGACTGAAAAAGCATGGGATAAAACCGGACTCTCTGAATATGGCGGACAATGAGGGCTGCTGAGAAGCCAAGGACAATGGCTCTGGGTTTTGATCCTATTTCATGTTCTGGCTTCGTGGAAGCCTAGCCAGTTTGGATGTTCACCCTCCTAGACCAGGATGGAGGGGGGAGGACTTTGGACTTTCCACAGGGCAGGGAACCCTGACTGCTCTTCAGACTTGAGAGGGAGGGGGAGAGGAGTGGGGGAAGAGGGAGAGGAGTGGGGGGACGGGGAGAGGATTGGGGGGGGGAGAAGTGGGAGGCTGGGAGAAGGCGGAAATTTTTTTTCTCAATAAAAAAAAGACACCTAGAACTTCAAAAAATGCAATCCCCATCAAGATCCCATCAAAATTCTTCACAGATCTGGAGAGGACAATAATCAACTTTATATGGAAAAACAAAAAACCCAGGATAGCCAAAACAATCCTATACAATAAAGGATCTTCTGGAGGCATTACCATCCCTGACTTCAAACTCTATTACCGAGCTACAGTAATGAAAACAGGGTGGTACTGGCATAAAAACAGAGAAGTCGACCAATGGAATCGTATAGAAGACCCGGACTTTATCCCACAAACCTATGAACACCTCATTTTCGATAAAGGAGCTAAAAGTATACAATGGAAGAAAGAAAGCATCTTCAACAAATGGTGCTGTTACAACTGGATGTCAACCTGTAGAAGAATGAAAATAGACCCATATCTATCACCGTGCACAAAACTCAAGTCCAAATGGATTAAAGACCTCAATATCAGCCCGAAAACACTGAATCTGATAGAAGAAAAAGTGGGCAATACCCTACAACAGATGGGCACAGGCGATCGCTTCTTAGGTATAACCCAGAAGCACAGACATTAAGGGCAACATTGAATAAATGGGACCTACTAAAACTGAGAAGCTTCTGTAAAGCAAAGGACACTGTCACTAAGACACAAAGGCAACCTACTGACTGGGAGAAGATCTTCACCAACCCCGCAACTGACAAAGGTCTGATCTCCAAAATATATAGAGAACTCAAGAAACTAGACTTTAAAATGCTAATTAACCCAATTAAAAAATGGGGCGCTGAACTGAACAGAGAATTCTCAACAGAAGAAGTTCAAATGGCCAAAAGACACTTAAGGTCATGCTCAACCTCCTTAGCGATCAGGGAAATGCAAATCAAAACAACTTTGAGATATCATCTTACACCTGTAAGATTGGCTAAAGTCAAAAACACCAAGGATAGCCTTTGCTGGAGAGGCTGTGGAGGAAGGGGTACCCTCATCCATTGCTGGTGGGAATGCAATCTTGTGCAACCACTGTGGAAGTCAGTGTTTCGGTTTCTCAGGAAATTCGGGATCAACCTACCCCTGGACCCAGCAATACCACTCTTGGGAATTTACCCAAGAGATGTTCTATCACATGTCAAAAGCATTTGTTCAACTATGTTCATAGCAGTATTATTTGTAATAGCCAGAACCTGGAAACAACCTAGATGCCCTTCGATGGAAGAATGGATGAAGAAAGTATGGAATATATACACACTAGAGTACTACGCTGCGGTAAAAAACAATGACTTCTCGAATTTTGCATGCAAATGGATGGAAATAGAAAACACTATCCTGAGTGAGGTATCCCAGACCCAAAAAGATGAACATGGGATGTACTCACTCATACTTGGTTTCTAGCCATAAATAGGGCTCACGGAGTCTACAATAGGCGAATCTAAAGAAGCTAAGTAAGAAGGTGAACCCAAGGAAAAACATATAGTTATCCTCTTGGATAAGGGAAGTAGACAAAATTGCCGGGGAGAAAAGTGGGATCTTGGGGGTGGGGTGGGATGACGGTTAGGGGAGATGGGGAGAGAAAAGGTAGAAGGGAAGGAGGGGGGACTTGGGGGAAACAGGAGGATCGGGATAAAGGAAGGTTGGATAGGGGAGCACGGAACCACAATTCTTAGTTAAGGGACCCACTTTAGGGTGGGCAGGAGACTTGACTCGAGAGGGGCTTCCAGGTGCCCAAGCTGAGGTCCCCAGTTAGTTCCCTGGTCAGCTGAGGATAGGGAACCTGAAATGACCCTACCCTAGAGCAATACTGACGAATATATTGCATATCATCCTAGAACTCGCATCTGGCGATGGATGGAGATAGAGACAGAGACCCACACTGGAGCACTGGACTGAGCTCCCAAGGTCCCAATGAGGAGCAGAAAGAGTGAGAACATGAGCAAAGATGTCGGGACCACGAGGAGTGCACCCACCCACTGAGACAGTGGAGATGATCTACTGGGAGCTCACCAAGGCCAGCTGGACTGTTACCAGAAAAAGCATGGGATTAAACTGGACTCTCGGAACATGGCGAACAATGAGGGCTGATGAGACGCCAAGGACATTGGCACGCGGTTTTGATCCTACGCAATGTGCTGGCTTGGTGGGAGCCTAGCCAGTCTGGATGTTCACCTTCCTAGATATGGATGGAGGGGGGAGGACCTAGGACTTACCACAGGGCAGGGAACCCTGACAGCTCTTTGGACTGGAAAGGGAGGGGGAGAGGAGTGGGGGGAAGGGGAGAGGGGTGGGAGGAGGGGGGGAAGAGTGGGAGGAGGGGGAGAAGAGTGGGAGGAGGGGGAGGGAAATGGGAGGCTGGTGGGAGGAGGTGGAAATTTGTTTTTTTTTTCTTTTCTTTATCCTCCTTTTATCAATAAAAAAATAATAATAATAAAAAGAAAAAAAAATGGTCTTTATCCTTTCTAAGAGAAGGTAGAAGCTCAAAGTTCTTTTCTTCCAGTTCAATCACATTCAAGAACTTTCCAGCTGTAATTTAGAACAGTGGTTCTCAACCCGTGGGTCGAGATCCTGCATAACTAATATTTACGTCATGATTCATAACAGTAGCAAAATTATGGTTATGAAGTAGCAACAAAATAATTTATGGTTGGGAGTCACCAGAATATGAGGAACTGTATTTAAAGGGTCACAACATCAGGAAGGTTGAGAACCCACTGATTTATAAGCTACCACTATAAATGTTCAGAATGTTCTCCTTTCTGCCATGAATTGCCCCAAACTCCTGTCATTCCATCTATTTCTAACATTCATTTGAGACCAGAGTGGACAATTCTGTACCCTTGCAATAGCTCATTACTTGTGTTCCATTTCTCCCAACCGTTAAGATGGTACTGCTTTCTCAATGGCTCACCAGTGCTCTCTGGGTATTCGCGTCCCTTTGGCATGTAATAAAATTCCAATGAATTGGCCATGGGATGGGTTATGGTGCAGTCTGTACAGCTCTCTATTCCCAGTTCCCAGGATTGCCTGTAATTTAGAAAGGAATTCTACAGCACAGAAAGATTTCAAGGCCAGATCTTACACTAAATTAAAGAAAGAATGTGTCGAGGGACTTCTCACCACATCATGGTTCCAAGGAACAGAAGTCTGCTTTGGCTGTAGAAAGTTATAAGATGAGTTTGATAAGAGAATCCAGACCAGTGTGGAGCCAGTTTCTCTCCCTCTCAAGTGGCAGTTTCTCTCATTATCACAAGATAAGATACAAATGGGTATTGCTTGTGAACTTTCAATAAGTAAACACTTTTTTTTTGCCTCCAAATACTGCAGGGCAGTCATTGCAGAGCTGAACCGCTAACATGAGCAGAATTCTGTAAAATTCCTGTAGTGCGACAAGGTGACTGTTTAAAGAAACTCCTCAGTTTAAACAGCTTTCATTCCCATTCACACAAGACAAGTAGGCAAAAGAATTTGGGGTTCTCAGTGCTTAGGGCTTGAGAGCAGCCCTCATCTCGGCCTCAGCTCCTCTGTAGTCAGACCTGGTGAGTCAGTGAACAGGGCTGCATTTGTGTGGTGGAAAGTAGTGGGTTTTCAGGTGAAGTTGCTCAGGGTGGATGGCAGTGTAAGGAGCAACGGGTGTGACTCCCAGTGGCACATTGGCAAGAAACTGGAGAAAGAAGCATTTGCCATGACAGTAACTGGCCCCAGAGTGAGAGCTTTGCTAACGAGGTGTGTCTGGTGTTCAAACTTCCCAGGGCTTTGATTGATGAACAATTGTTTAAGAATCTTAATTTTACATTACATTAGCACATAATGTTATTTTCTCCTGTGATGGAAAAAAAAACCCTTTTTGTGTCTTGCTACCACAAATGTATATCGTTAGCCATAGAATAGGCTGGTTTTCCTGTGGGAAATAACGTGGTAAAGAAGACATTCTGTGGCAAGCTTGGGATTAGAAAGAGAAAAGTGGGGCTCTTTTGCCACTTAAAGTGACTGATTAGGCACACAGTGCAACTTTTTCTCATATTTGCACATTGTTAGATTTACAGACTTTTCAGTCTTCCAATAATATATAAGAAATGACGTATTCAATTTGCTGTAAAATGTGAAAATGCTCAGTTACTGCCCTGCCTCCCAATGTGCAAGTGACTGTCATCAGCCATCATTCACTCTGATGCATTCACCATGCACACTGAAACCATGCACTAAGAGGACACAGAGGGTTCTGAAGCCACAGCCCAGTGGTGAAGAACCCTGAGTGTTCTTCCGGAAGACCTGGATTCAATTCCCAGCACCCACATAGCAGCTCACAATGGTCTGAAACTCCAGTTCCAGAGAATCCAGTGCTCTCTTCTGGCTTCCATAGATACCAGGTGTACGTGTGACACACAGATATACATGCAGGCCAAACACCCATGTGCATAAAACAATAGGCTACTCAATTTAAAAATTAAGACTTCTAAGAAAGAAGACAGGTAAGAACATGTAAGAAATTCAGTCATTCTGCTCAGTTTTTGTTGAGGCCAAATTTCATAAGTCCACGCCAACACTTGTGGTGTTTTGTTTTGTTTTAACTGTTGCTTATCCAGAAAATTTTTATCCAAGTGCCTTGCACATGGAATGTCTGGTGTATATCAGTGGTCAATGTGGTCAGTGTGCTCGTGGCCTCATAGCCAAAGTCTTTATGAATATTGAACAAAGAGTATAACTCTCGCTACAGTTAAGACTCAGTATTACAGAGGAGGAGTTCACAGTTCAGTGAGAGTACATGTTACAAGTAAATTTAATGCTTACTCTAAAATCAGGGAGGGTTTCCATGAGGGTGCTATATTAACCTAAAAGCTGAAAGTCAAACTGAAATTAGGAAAGTGGATAGAAGTAAATGTGTTCCCATGACAATGCCAGCATTTTCCGGTGTGTGTGTGTGTGTGTATGTGTGTGTGTGTGTGTGTGTGTGTGTGTGTGTGTGTGTGTGTGTGTGTGTATGTGTGTGTCTGTGTGTCTGTGTGTGTCTGTGTGTCTGTGTGTCTGTGTGTGTCTGTGTGTCTGTGTGTGCATCATTTTGACTTGGGTAAGATGATATCTTGATATGTTAAGGGTGTTTAAATGTGTATTTATATCTGTTATGGCTAAGAATGTTGAGCATTTTAAAATATATTTCTCAGCCATTTGTGCTTTATCTTTTGAGAAATCTGTTTAGCGGTATGCCCCATATTTTAATCGAAGGCCCCTATAACAGAGAGGCAATGTCCGTGCTGGACACCATAGCTAACAAATAAAAGCCTGGTGTCAGGAAGGAGCTGTTTTCTTTGGGGTTGTTGGACAGTGAGGTCCTATAGGATTAAAAATATTGAAAGCTTTTCCCATTGCTCCTGATTCCCGGAAGAGTTTGACAGTGAGACATTGCTGAAGATACTGCATGCTTGAATAACAGGACATGTAGAAAGTAAATTGGTTCAGCTTCACCCTTTTTAGTTAGTTTTTCTCGTGCTAGAAAGTACTATGATTGCTAGAGGAGGAGAAGAGTAACCATCAGTCTTAGATGCGAATTCTGCAAGCTAACCATGACTGGGCTGGCGAGACATACCCAATGGGGCAGTAGTGGCATGGCCTTTGTGGGAATAGCCAACTTGTTGAATTTAAGGTCCATTCCACAGGATGAAACCTATCCCTGGCATCATTATCTGAACCAAGACCCAGTGGCTAGACAAGTCGAAGGCCTTAGGGGAGAATCTACTACTATAATTCTGGCTAAATGGGCCTGTATCTATTGTTATCCACAAATAAATCAGTGCATCTCTCAGCCCTCATCAGAGAAGCTTCTCTTGGAGTGGGAGGAAATTAATATAAAGACCCACAACAGATCAAGGTGCAGGGAATAAGAGACTGAAATACTCAGCCCTAAGTGGAACACCCACATCACATTCCTCCTTCCGAAGCTCAGAGATCATTGTGGGGTAGGGAGGCAGAAGATGGTAAGAGCCAAAGGTGATGATGGCTAGAAAGGAGCAGTGATGTGACCTGCCTAGCTGAAAAAGGTACTGAGCAATGTGGCTAACATAGATAAGAATAATGGGTTGATATAAGTTTTAAGAGTTAGCAAGAAGCCTGAGCTAATGGGCCAATCAGTTTATCAGTAATATAGACTCTCTGTATACAAATTTCTTTGGAGCCTACTGACTGTGGGAACTAGGCAGGACAGAAACCCCAACAAGCAGGCCCTCATGTTACAGAATGGTGCCCAACACGTGGACGACTAGATCCACATAAAGCCTAACAGAGTTGGGAAAGTAATTCTAGACAGAAAAGAATAGAGTTAAGCATGGCTTATTGATAGCAACATTTTCTCAGATGGGCTCTGCTTGCTAGAGGAAAGCAAGTGCTCTCATCTAAGAGAGGCTTCCTGACTCAGCTTTAGCTGTAAAGCCTTGCAGCTTTTTTAAGAGGTCCTGCCAAGAATATAGTGTTGATAAAAAGCTGAATTCATGCTTTTCAATTTTCAGCCATAGCAGGAAAAATGCTGTGCTGTTTTAAAATGCCAGCTTTCTGGGCTGTCCTGCCAGGGAAAACTCTGACTCTTTCAGGCATTTGAGTGTGGTTTGTGAGCACACTGCTGCAGCATGCTTTCTGGCAGGGACCTTGAAACGCCATAGAGTTGTGGCAATAAACATGGCTACAGCTGGTACCTCCGCCATGAGGCTGGAATTGCAGAAAGCCAAGGAATGGGCTGGATCCAGCCGTCAAAGCCATGGCTTTAATCCTACCCATATTGCTTGGTAAATTAAAGACTCATGTAGTCAGAAAAAGAGAGATACACAGTAAAGAAAGATTCAAAGAAAAAAAAAACTTCTAAATGGTTTACTGTGTGTTAAAAATATATGCTGACTTGGGAGAGAAAAGAAAAAAGTTAAAGTCCTTAAAATAAAAAAGAAAGAGAATAGTTGGGTGTGGTGGTACACACCTTTAATCCCATTGCCTGGGAGGCAGAGGTAGACAGATCTCTGTGAGTTCAAGGTGTGGTAGCATACACCTTTAATCCCAAAGCTTGGGAGGCAGGGGCAGACAGACCTCTGTGAATTCAAAGGTAGGGTGGTGGACACCTTTAATCCCAGCACTTGAAAGAAAAAGGCAAGTAGATATCTGTGAGTTCAAGGACAGCCTTGTCTAAAGAGGGAGTTCCAGGACAAAGATACACAGAGAACCTGTCTCAAAAAGCCGAAAGTTAAAAGTAAAAATGAAAGAAATAGAGGTTAAAATAAAGCCACATAAAGATGAAAAATACATAGAGAATCCTGATACTGTATGTTATTATTGCTCTCTTTGAATTGTTTGAATGCTAAGGAAGGAGCAACAGCTGCTAAAAGATATTTGCTTATAAATGCTGCTGAATTAATCCAAGATACATATTTTGAAAATACCTTGACTACAAAATTGAAGTCAAAAGGTATATTACTTTAGAGAAGAGATTTTGCTTTTGTTTCCACAGGAAATGAGAGATTGTGGATTCATTCTGAGTTAAGAAAAATCAGGTTTGATCAAGAAAGACCACCTGAGAAATCTCCAGTAGGAACAGATGGCCCAGATGTCAGAGTTCTAGATCCAGAACAGATTCAAGATGCTGCCTGAGATGATCAAGCTTCATCGGATACTCCAGTCAGGACTTGATCATAACTCTAATTTTCTTTAGGTCCCCATAAGATTACCAGCACCCCAATCAGCCAGAAATAGCCTCGAGTACTACGCCCACATCCCCCCCCCCAAAAAAAAAATGGACTATGGATATTTTCCTTTGTTTAAAAAAAGAGGGGGAAATCGTGTGGGACAGTTCTATATTCTGTCAATTATATTTTAAACAAATGCTGATTGGTCGATAGCCAGGCAGGAAGTACAGGTGGGGAAAAAACAGACAGGAAGTAGAGGTGGGCAATAAGAACAGGAATATTCTGGGAAAAAGGAAGCTCTTTTGGCAGTCCTGTTCAGACACCAAAAAAAAAAACCAGGATGTGACCTACCCTGCTGAAGAAGGTACCAAGCCATGTTGCTAACATAGATAAGAATAATGAGTTGATATAAGTTATAAGAGTTAGCAAAGAAGCCTAAGCTAAAGGACCAATCAGTTTGTAACCTATGTAGACCTCTGTGTGATTTTCTTTGGGGCATAACAACTGTGGGAAGTGGGCAGGACAGAAACCCCCACAAGCAGGCCCTCTTGTTACAGTCTCTGGTCAGACACTGGATATGACCTTCAAAGGTTTTTCAATGGCTGATGATTTTTCTATTATTCTTATTAAAATCCTTCATATAAATAACAATGTGAGATTGGATGCCAACATTTTAATAAGTAACATTCTCTGAGAAATTAATGACATCCTGTGACCATTTTTCTTAATGAGTCAACATGTAAACATATGAATTTTGCCTTGTGAGATTGTTCCATGACATTAGAACTCTTATTTTTTGAACCCTTAATTTTATAGGCTTTTGTTTCTTAATCACCAAACCTAAAATGTGACTCACTTTACCTGAATAGTTTCTTCCAGCTCATGCTCCTCTAAACACATTTTAATCAGTTGCATTAAGCTATACAGAAATTTCTCAGGTACAGTAAATTGCATGATGCTACTATAAAACATCATACTTTTAGGAAACATCATCTTATTGAAGGAAAGAAGAAAAAAGGCCAGGCACAAATGTGTGAGCCAGAAACCTAAGGCATTCCCTGAGAATGTGAGGGACATGTATCTCAAGAGACTAGAGGTGTAGTGGAACCATGCCAACTCACAACAGGAAGGGGCTCTGATCTCAGGACACCACTATTTAGATACATTCATTAACCTCTTTGAACTCAGTCCCCCTAGCTTTATACAAATTGACAGCCATGATGCCCAAGATCGAATCAAGTATCAAAAAAACAAAATTTGTGACTCAGAATCTTGATGTCAAACTATGGTAAAGAATGCTCAGAATGCTGTCCAGTACAGACTATGCTACAATCCTGGGAAGTCTTTCCTCAAATCTCCTCTATTCCAGCCTAGCCTCTGGACCACCGAGTATTCAACAAAACCCATTGTCCCCAGTAGCTATGCTCCTCTTGTTTTCCCAGAGTCCTTCCAGAACACACACAGCAGAAGGTGGGTGACCCAGTTCTTTAGTTCAGTCCAGCAATGTGGGAACAGCAGTCTCTCCATGTCTTCATGTTTCCCATCGCTTAAAAAAATAAAAAAGGAATGCATTTAACCCAGCACTCTAAATTATTCCTGGAAGATAAGCAGAAAAATAATTGAAACTCGGAACAGCTGCAGTGCCTTCCAGGTCCTTAAATTTCTAGTAATTAAGTACTAAAGGGAACTTTGCATGTGGGAGCCTTCCACTTGGTCACAGAGGTCACAAAACAACTGCAGGCACACACACACACACACACACACACAAAGGGTTATGAAAGTTTATAGAGCACATGTATTTGTGAAACAATTATTAGCATAAATGTGCTCTGCTTGGCTTTAAGGCAGCTTTTATCTCACTTGAACTCTGTCCCTGATTTTGAAAGCATACCAAAAAATACAATTATTTTGCAGAGAAAGTTAAGTTTCACTATCAGCTGTGTCCTTCTACATATGGTCATTGTTTGTAACAAGAAGTGCTTGCATATCTATATATCTATATCTATGTATGTATAATTTTTTTACATCTTAATTGTTTGTTTGTTTGTTTACTTAAGTACCTGGCTTAGTTCCAGTTCAGAGCCCTGGGTCAGAGTATGTTCACTGACTGAGCACAATTTCAGACACTGCAGAGACATGACAGCCTGCTTCTGCTTCGTACTTTAGTAATGACTTAAGATTTTAACTATCACCCTGTCTTTGCTGCCCTGACACACACACACACACACACACACACACACACACACACACACACACACACATTTACATTGTTTTAAAGAAGAGTTTTAGAAGTTTTGATGTATCTACTTCCTGGTGTTTAAAAAGAAAACAAATTTTACAATCTTTCTCCTCACTCATTGGCTGGTTAAATTGGCTACTAGAAACAGTCTGGAATGACTTTTAAGCCAAAAAAATGGTAAATATGGCATAGTTGTAAGGATAAAGAAGCATCAAAAAAAAGTTTTTTGAGATAAGCAGAAGGGAAACTTGAGTACCTTCCAGGAAGGCCCTAAATGGGTGAAGTCTGGTGGGAAATCAAGGCCAAGCTGGGAAGAGATCTACAAACAACTTTGTGACTCAGCCACTAAATTTATAATACTAGCAGTTAGTATACTGGGCCACTAGCACCATCCACCTGGCGTAGCAGGCAGAGAGAGTTTTCCAATTCAGCCCTCACACAATCCTGGCAAAATCACCCATGCTTCTTGTCCATTGTAGAACTAGATTTGGATGGTGGAAATAGCTCAGCAGGAAAGGATTGCCTTGCAAGCACATGGACCTGTTTGGAGTCCCAGACCCCAAGTTATGACCAACAAGCAAATACAACAAAATTTGGTGCAGCGACATGTGCTTGGAACCCCAGCAACAAAAGTCTCAAAAGGGAAGAATGACAGCTGAGACAGTCCTTTTGTCTCCACAAGATACACACAAGCCCATGCTTGTGTGCACACACAAACACACTCGTGCACATAAGTCAATCAATCAGTCGATAAACGGTGTATGAAATTTACGAGCTTTCTTTGTTTCTACTATGCCTGAGTCAGTGCTCCCCCATCAGTCATCTCCAATCCCAGAACTGAGTCGGGCTGACAGTCTCCTAGAGACAGGGTCATTCATTTCCTCTCTAAGGTCTCCAAATAATGGTTTGCTCTTCCAATTCATCTGATTTCCAGGAATTCCTGTTTGTCCCACTTTCTGTCTCGAACGCTGTGCACTCCTCTAAAATCTCCCGACCTAACTAAGTGATTGGTTAAAGCAGTCAGTGAAACAGATCCCTGCTACTTTACAACTGGTGCTGTCTTCCCCTTCATTCACAGCAACCTCCATCCTGCCAGGGTTGTAGATTCCCTCTCCCAAGCCTCTATTTAAACATTGAAGAGAGGTTGCAAGATTCGAAGGTTAGTTTGGATTTCTTTCTTTTTTTCTTGTCTCTCCAAATGAGATGTCAACATCATTAGCAATCTATAAATCAGATGCCATTTGATCTCGCTTGTATTTCATATAGACACGTATATTACATGTGTGGGTTAGTGTATGATGTGAACTTTAATCTTCAAAGTGTAGTATAAGTTATTCTAGATGAAGAAATACAGATGCAGACTGATGTGATAAGTGCCCATTACTCAGTTAAAAAAATAAAACTTTTCTCTGGCACTTGAGTATTTCTCATGAGTCACACGTTAAAAATAAAACTAATTTAAAATGAATTTTTAAAAAACTTATAGTATTGTGCATGTTTTTATTTTATTTTGAGATTGACCTTTACAATTTTACCTCCATTCAAAACAAAAGATGCTACCAGCTTCTCGGCCCACTCTGGATTTTTTGGATGGCTTTCCAATCACTTCACATTGACATCATCCAGCTTCCCAACCAATCACGTTCCTGTGTGGGTTTCCTGGCTTCTTCATTGGAGAAAGGTGATGGGGGAGAGTCTTCTGTTTTGTGTTAATTTTATTGGTTAAATAAAAAAAAACTGCTTTGGCCCCTTTAATAAGACAGAAAATTAGGTAGGTGGAGTAAACAGAACAGAATGCTGGGAGAAAAAAGCAGAGTCAGGGAGTCACAATGATTCTCCCACTCCAGCCAGACACAGGTTAAGATCTTCCCTGGTAAGCCACCTCGTGGGCTACACAGATTATTAGAAATGGGTTAGATCAATATGTAAGAGCTAGCCAATAAGAGGCTAGAGCTAATGGGCCAAGCAGTGTTTAAAAAAATACAGTTTCCGTGTAATTATTTCGGGTATAAAGCTAGCCGTGCGGGCGGCTGGGTGCCAGGAAAGTAGCCCGCTGCTCTCATTACAACAGAAAGGCTCTGCAGTTTCCCAGGGTTGCCCCAGGTTTCTGCTCTGGACATATAAGATTCTTTCTCTGCAGCTTACTCTAAACCTGATCTCTTTCCAGACGCAGCTGTTGGGTTTCTATGTTGTTGTTTTTTTCTTTCTCCATCTTCTCAGCTACCCTCTAAAACATTTGTTCTCAAACTTTGATCCAAGAGCCCATCAGAATCCCATGAGCCTTTCGCAATGCTGTGGCATCAAAAATATTTATGCCAAGACTGTCTGACTTGCCTGCCCTCTTTCCTTCTCTCAGAAGAATGCATGTGGTTTTGTGACCATCAAACGTATGATAATTTGGCTAGGTTCTATCAAACCAGACATTGCAGAATCCTGTGGGAACACAAAACAGTAGTGTTATTTTTTTTTATCATTTTACTGTCATAAAATGTTTGATATTGAGATAAACATAAATGTGTTAATATGACTCACACATTACTATTACATTTCTTTTTAAATGATTAAATAAACTTCAGAATTTCTCAGATTTAATTACAAACACAGTAAACATCAACAGATCAAAATTCATGTAAGCTAAGTTCTTTGGACCCCAAGGATGCCTTGAGTATCAGCAGCCAATGACCTGAGAAGGGTCACATTAGCTATGTCTCAGTCACCTCCCACCTGCAGGTTAGCACCAGCTTATCAACAACTCTGGTCACTCCCTCTTCCTTTATCTATATCCAACTCCAGAGTTCTTCCCTTCTCAGGAAACGCTTTTGTCGAATATTAATTTCTGCTCCAAATCCACTAAGTTAGGGATCACATGCCAGTCTCCACGGCACGTTTTTACCTTATCATTCCCCCTGCCAACTTCCTACAAAAACAGTATACTTGAAGTAGGCTGATTGCTCTGGCCTCAGAACACTTAAATTCAAATTTGTTCATTTGTTCTGCCCGCTCTTTATCTAGGGTTCATTCTCTTCTATCCTCACCTTTGAATGTTAGCAGTTCCCCTCTGCCCAGTCCAAGGCAACAGACACAAGAGCCAGGAAAGAGGAAATGCTTGAAGGTCTAGTTTGAATTCATGATGCCTTTCCCTAGATATCTGAGGTGAGGGACTAACTTTCCAGAGCTGGAAATGGAAAACAGAGCACAGCAGCTGGGAGGGCAACACCTGTTCACATCATCTAATAGCACCGCGCTTTAAAATGACGCAGCGTTTTTTATGCTGCTGTTGCCGAATCAGGAAATCTCTCTACAGCATGCCACCAACAAACAGCAAAAATCTGTGTTAAACTCTCTCTTCCTTATTTTTAAGCCTTCTCAGGTTTTTAAGTGGATTTAGTCCATCACGTCTGGGCACCACTCTGTTGTACTACGAGCGGTGGGGCTGCGTCCCCAGCACCCTGGCCACCTACATGGCTAGCTTAGCTTATGCCCTGAAATAATTACACCAAAACTGTATTCTTTTAAACACCGCTTGGCCCATTTCTATCTAGCCTCTTCTAGGCTAGCTCTTGCACCTGGACTAGCCCATTTCTAATAAACTGCTGTAGCCCACAAGCTGGCTTACCAGGAATGATCTAAACCTGTGTCTGCCTGGAGTGGGATAATCATGGCGACTCCTTGACTCAGCTTCTTTCTCCCAGCATTCTGTTCTGTTTACTCCTCCCACCTATGTTTTAACCTATGAGGGCCAAGCAGTTTCTTTATTGCTTAACCAATGAAATCAACAGATAGAAGGATGACCCTCCTCCATCATTTCCCCTTTTTCTGTTTAAACAAAAAAGAAAGGCTTTAACTTTAACATAGTAAAATTACATATAACAAAACAGTTATCAAGTAAGAATTACAATTACAATATTTATATCTACTTTATCTTTTATCATAACAATGGAAAACTATAACTACCTATCCATTCTTCAACTCCATCAAAGACTCCAGAAGGATATAATATTACCTAAGTAAACAAGAAATCCAAAGCTCTAGAAATGACAGAGACATCTCACTGCCTGGACAGTCACCCAAAGTTCCTCTGTACCATTGGGGCATCCATTTTCAGCTTTCAGGCCCATAGTATCCAGAGACATTTCCATGAAGCAGGAAAATTTAAAGACAGTTCAGTCACTTTCTGCTGTATCCTGCAGAATGTCTCACAGACTCTTTCATGAGTCAGGAACCCCGAAAGACCATCTCACCTTTAGGCAAGTTCAGCAGTCCTCTCTCTGTGGGTTCTTTGTGTCCAGTTTATGCATCAGTCCAGGCAAGAGCAGTTTCTTGCCCAAATGGCTATCAAACTCCATAACTAGCCTCTTCAATGCCCATCTTCCTCTTAAAGTAGATTGGTGCCGCCAGGAGCAGACATGTCTCATTGTCATGAAAAGTCCTAAGTTATTAAAATATTTTAAATGCCATATTCTGCAGCCTTTGAGAGATATGAAGAATGCCTATCTGAAATATATCTCTATATATCTAGAAAATCTAAGTGACATGACTACAAACTTGACTATTATTTATGATTATCCATCAACAACCTATATTTCCTAATTATACATTACATTTTAAAAATGAACTACACAATCACAATACCTTAATCAAGATCAGAAATACATATACATATAACAAAATTGACCTTAAAATCCACACCAATGCAAATTATTCATACCTATATCATTTCCCCCTTTAAATGTAAAAGAACGTTTATAAACAATATTTTGGGAACATGGGCGCAGTTTTTTCTCTCCAAACTGCTTCCTGCTGAATGGGGGCGCTGTTAATCAGATCATTTAGGGTGTAACCTGTGTGCCAGGGTCATCTCAGTTGGCAGTTGAGTGAAGTAATTTTTTGAGGGTGTTCACATCAACCTTTCAGGAGGGCGTGATCTATCATACCAAACTGGGATAGAAGAAATCCACAGAGTCTGATCCTCTGTGAAAACAGAAGAAGATCTGCTCCAAAGCATCATATCCTTAGACCCAAATTTTGAAATCGTAATACCCTTATGATATCTGTTCTGGTTCCATTTGGCAGTCCATATAATGAAATGTCTGTCTGTACTTAGCTCCTTTACAGTCAAAAATTTTAAAGAAAACACAATGTACATAATCCAGACTCTCTGTGAATTTTTCATTTTTACGTGGCTTATTTTTCTTTATTTCTCTTAATCTATAACTATCTGTAGTCTGTCTCTTTAAAGACTTTACCTTTTTTTAAAAAAAACCCATTAACTTTATTCTCTATATTCTTTTTCTTCTCTCTCCCAAGCCTACGTACATTCATCCAACAGTGTGACCCATGTAGTGGTCTGAATCTGTCCTATTGTGATTCTGCAATTTTTTACTATCCAGGAGCACTTTTGATTTGCGCCTTTAAATCACTAGGCACTTAAGAATCTAAGCTGTGACATTCCTAGGTAAAAAACAGGTACTGCCTGCTGGCCCCGCCCAGTCCAACATGGCGGAGCCGCTCGTGCCTCTGATCCTTGCACATTGCACCACTAGCATGGCGGAGCTGCTTGTGCCTCTGAGCTGCGGCATGCGATGTCCCCCTTTTAGGCACACAGCAGTCTAGTTTCCATCAAACAAATCGTAGCACTTTACTCCAAATGCTCCATTCAAAAGCTCTCCCCGGGGAGCCAGACAGAGATTGCAATGGCGGCACAGCCCAGAAAGCCAGCATTTTAAAACAGCCAGTTTTTTCCTGCTGCTGATCTCGCCATGTCCCTGGTAGGCTTTGTGTTGATCTTCAAGGACCCCTGTTCTCCCTCTGTTCTGCTTTGCTGACTGGTATGGGGGGGCTCCATCTTGACTGACCCTAGTGGCTATAGGAATTAATGAACACTCCCTTTTTTTCCCTTCCATTTCTTCATATACATGAATAATCCCAACACGTGACCAGTGTTGCTACACCTCTTTCAGTAACCTCAGTGTGTATCTGCCTTCCACACGATGACCTACCTAAACCAATCTCCACTGACAGGAGGCAAATAGGTGTGTTTGATCTATAAACTTTTACTCAGCTCACTCTTCCCAGAGCAGCTCGGGCAAATTCTCCCTCTAGTACAATAAATCCATTCATTAGAAGCAGGAAACATTTTATAGAAAAAGACAGTCTGATTAGAGAATATTCCAAACTACACAAGAAGGAGGCCAAAGGTTGGTTGATCCTGGCTGGGAATCAATCCTGCTGTTTAATGGCTTTAGCCAATCACAGTATCCTAGAAGTCAACTGAGAGCTAAAGACTTGAAATCCTCAGGACTCTATCAGCTGGGAGAAAACATGGATTGTTACAGGCATGGGAAATCCTTTCCACCAGCAGTCTAGACTTCCTCTAACTTGTCCTGAGGTTAAGAGTGGCTGCTTCATGACTGGGATTTGTCATTTGGCTCTAGAGATCAGTGAGGTCCATATCCAACAGTGCTTTGTTCTCATGCTTTAGACCATGTCAGTGTTTCTCTTTGAAAATGGGATTTGAGGACTGGGGCTTACAATTCTAAGAAAATTCTATTTATCCCATTTTCTCTGCGGCCAACACAGTCCACAGTAGAAACAATCCAGCACTGCCATCTACCGTGGTATTAGTGTCTCTGAGATGTGATCACTGGTTCTCATCTACACTAATGCTTTGAAGTTAAATGGCTACATTTTTGGGTCATTTTAGGCTATTGACAAAGGAGTACCTTAGGACTAACATACAAAAATCTTTCAGGATTGTATTCTTGGAAGTATTTTTCAAATTAGGCTGATTTCATCATTACACATCAATCAACAGAGGCACACACATGTGCATTTAATCTAATTTGACATCTCCACTCACCTGGTCCCTTTAAGAGAACCAGAACTTAGGCTCTGTAGAGGTAGTCCATTTCCAAAAACAAAAAGAACAAAAAAAAATCTTGTTCAATTAACCGGAATTGGTTTCCATTGGAGGAAGAAGTGGGTGAGCAGTGAGCTTTGTCTGACAGTTTCAGAAGAAAATGACTTAGCTCTGAATTTTTACATGACTTTCTGGTGCCGTGTTATAAGACACTGTTAGATTTCAAAGATGAAAATAGGTACTCTGTTTCTAATTTTTAAAATTTTATTATCATTTTGTGTGTTCAGGTGTTTTCTATGCAGTTATGTCTGCACACTACTTACTTGCAATGCCTAAAGAAGCCAGTAGAGTGTCCAATCTCCTGGAGCTCCAGTTACACTTGTGAGCCATATGGGTGCTGGGTACTGATCCAGAGTCTTCTGGAGAGCAGCCAGTGCCCTCAACCACCACGCCAGCTCTCCAGCTCCTATACTCTCTAAATAAAAAGTTATGATCTGTCTCTCGGTAATTAGTCCTTCGATGCAAAACTCAACATTCTGGAACTGTTGATGCCTCGGAACACACTTTCCTAAGTTACGATCCAAAAAAGTAACCGTGTTAACCAAAAAATTCACTAAAAATAGCAGTATCAACAAAATCTATCTTTTAGTATATACAGTGGAGTGGTTTTCAGATGACCTATTCAGCTTAAGGAAATCTCATGACAAGTGAGGTTGGAAGAAGGATTAGTTTAAGCAAGCAAAAAAACGAAAGCCTGTAACACGCCTTTAGAAATATGACTTGGCACTCCCCACTGTAGGTGACCGCATGCACAAGCCAGGTCGTCTGGATGTTGGCACTCCCCACTGTAGGTGACCGCATGTACAGGCCGGGTCGCCAGGATGTTGGCACTCCCCACTGTAGGCGACCGCATGTACAGGCCGGGTCGCCAGGATGTTGGCACTCCCCACTGTAGGTGACCGCATGTACAGGCCGGGTCGCCAGGATGTTGGCACTCCCCACTGTAGGTGACCGCATGCACAAGCCAGGTCTTCTGGATGTTTCCATTTACTGACCAGGTTATACCCAGAGAAACACACAAGTTCATCACCATGTATACTCAGCAGTGTTCCCTCCAGCACTGTTCACGACATTACCGAAGAGAACACAGAAGAAAATGCCTAAGTCCATTTATAGGAGGCAAAAAAAAAAAAAAGAGCTTTGTGTTTTTGGAATCTAGGGAACTGTTTGCACTTAGGCCTGGGAATGTCATTAAGGCCCTGAGCGGAAGACAGAAGCGTCTAAACAGTTCTTTGAGACTGATCCAGTTCTGGATATGATTGCTGGCTACATGGTGCCTTCGGTGTGAGGTACCATCACATTCTACACTTAAAGAGAGAATGCTCTAAATACATCTGAAAGGTTTGCTACTTTAAAGTCCCAGTGTGTGGCAATGTGTGGGATACTCCCCCGACAGTAACCTCGTTGCTATCCTTATCAGAGCAGGTGTGGCTACCTGCAAGGTGCCCCAGGAGAGGGCCTGCTGGCCTTCTCTTGCAGAAGGAGGGGGTAGGAATGTTATTAGACCACTTCCTGTACTTCCACCCTCTCTCCCCGCACCAGCTGTATGTAATTCTGTGTAAGCTGCAACGATCGCAGGAGGTGATAAGGAATATAGGGGGTGGAAGGTGAACTACGGCCTAGACTACATCTATGCAGCTGTGAGGAATGCATCACCCCATGTGGAGATCAGACTTTCGGGTTATGCAGCTGCTTTGGGGTCCCCCAGATTTTAGTAATTTACCCCTCACCCATGATCTGTAAGGAAGCCCGATGAACTCACCAGTCCACTGAGCTAGACTGGGGTATAATCACACTTTCGTCTGTTGGTCTCTCTCTGGGGTGCATACACACTTTTCTCCTCAAGAAAAGACCATGCACTATGGTAATATAGGGTGGGTAGACAGGTACAAGGAGGGCCAGGGAAATGGAGGAGAAAAGGGGAAGGAAGAACCAAAAGAAACAAATATTGTTTGATACTATAATAGTATACTATTGTACGTATTAATTAAAGATAGATAGATAGATAGATAGATAGATAGATAGATAGATAGATAGATAGATAGATAGATAGACAGATAGACAAGTAGGTAGATAAATAAGCATAGTCTACAATGTAAAACTTAGCAACTGGGACACTAAAAATTGTGGTCTGTATTTTAATTTCTATTTGTTATCTTTTCATTTCCCATAGTTTTATAAAAACAGTAAAGATATTTTTATAGATAACTTTTCTAATTTGTAAAGTTTTAATTTAATAAAATAAACAGTGTGTTGTTTTCATCCCTGCAACAACTGAGTATACTTAGTTCTGTATTTATTTATATCTAGAAACTTCCTTTCGGGATGAAGAAAGAAAACTTTTGACCTCTTCCTAAAATGAAGATGTTTTTTCCCATTATTAGTTAGAATACATTACATTTAAAACTTGGCAAAGGAATAATCCAAGAAGAATTTTCTGGAACAGCATAAGTAAGTGATGATGGGGCCAAGGGAATGCTAGGACTTTAAGACTATATATAACCACAGCTGATGTGTTGAAACCACTTTGAGTAGCCTCGGTGACACCTGGGATGTGTGTGCCTTTGGATAAAAGTTGTGGCGAAGTTGTTTACTCAACTGAATTCCCTGAGCCTTGAAGAGCAAAACATGCTCATTGCAGAAATTTTTTATCCAGAACCTGAAGAAGAAAATTCTAAGGAACAACTAGACTCCATTACACAAGAACTTGCTCTTAGTACTAACACTTTGGATAAAAATGCCTTCTCCTAACTTTGCAGGAGAAACTCAGGACCACTAGCTTATCACAAATAGAATCATGGATTGCAAAAGAGATCTTTGATTTAGGGAAGAATTCTGATTAGAAGTTTCTCTTTGGGATTCTTTAGTTCTGTTTTAAAACCATGTAACAGAGCCCAAACAGCCTTCCAAAAACAACAACAATATAACAGGGCTATACAACAGTTGCACTGGGAAGTGTAGAACTGTCATTCCTGATACAGTTTTCTGGGATGTGTCTGACTCTGGGATGCTTGCTAAACAAGGAACATGGATAGCTCAGTAACTCTTGTTGCTGACATAGGTGAGAGGCTACAGGACTATGCGCCCCTCCCTGTTTGATGTCTTATCTCAGTCATTCGGTTTATATAAATGTTTTTGCATCTGAAATTCAGTATCTCAATGCCATGTGCTCATTTAGCCAGCATCACTGTTTTGAATTTGTTCACCATGCACTACCATGTGCTTTGCAAAAGTGATTCTTAGAGCAATGGGAAAAAATTGAGTGGTGTGTTCAAACATTTGCAAGAGTCCTTGTAAATACTTCTAAACATCAAACATAAACTCTTCTCGCATCTTGGGCATTTAGACAATTACCCAGAACAGAGAAGATTCCTAATGTTTGAGAGATAAACAGATTAATAGTAAAGAAGAACTGTGCTCCTTGATAGAATGGTAAGGTGGGTAAACTGTATAGTATGGATCTGGAGGAGACCACATTTCTTTGGCTGCAGGAAGTCCGGGACCAAGCGAGAACATGGTTCATTAGCTGCCAATCTCCTGTGCTGATTAATACCCCAGCACATCACACTTCTAGGAACTGATCACTCCAGGTCAAGCTGATGTTTGGCTGTTCTTGACCTAAGCATCCACTTCCCTTACCTGAAGAAATGAATGGTTCACCAGCACAGCTTAAAGAGGACACTTTCTGTTATTGAGCAACACTTTAGCATGGAGTGAACTGATTTATTTATACTTTGACAGCAATCAATTGACAATTATTTTTCTAAACAAGGTTTGAGAGATATATTTTAGAGTGTCTTTCTAAAAACAAGTGTTTCCAAGCCTCATAACTCATGCCACATGGGCTTGTGGGAGTTACGAAGAGTCATAAAGGGATACCCTATGGGATTGTGGAAGTCGTAAGGGTTGGTGCTAAGCGCAGAGCCCCAAAGCTTTGGTTACATTGTACCTGCTTATCCATGTGTTTTAAAAAGTTTTAACCCTCAATTCAATAAAAGCCAAATGATATGTTAAAAAGTATCAAACTATGAACACTTTATGTATGCCATAGTGAGTCTGTGAACAGAGCTAGTCATTGAAAGTCTGAACTCTAGTTCCACATTAAAACATGGGAATGATACCAGGTAGTGCTTTGGCCCTCTATGATTCCTTGACTAGTATATGATGCTTTGTGTATAAGAACTGTTCCCATGTGAAGACCTTTGGACTACTCCGGTGGCTCTGCCTGAAACTGTATCAGATGCTGCTACCGCCTCAGTCATATTTGTTGAACTGCACTCATCAGTGACTCCATATAGAATCTTACACTGTGCAGAGGACTCTTTACAGAGATTTGAGATTACAAGAGAAAGAAATTAATGATCTCTAGTAGTCAGCAAAAGTACATCAGTCCATGTACTGTCAGAGGAATCATTCCAAGAATGTGCATTGATGCCGACATCTCCATGGGATGAAGTTCCAGTTATGTCCTGAGTTAACTGCTCCAATTATTCCTCCAATCGTCTGCTTCTTGTTTCTGTAATACTTTCCCATTGCTTTCCTGGAGGTTCACATACATCCACCAATTTGGGCTGGAGAGATGACCCAGTGGTTAGGAACACTGCTACTCTTTGAGAGAAGCTGTGTTTGTTTCCCAGCACCCACATAGCAGCTTACATCCACCTGTAACGTCACTTCCTAGGAATCCTATGCCCTTTTCTGATATCTGGGAGCACCGTATGTGAATACGCTACATATGCCTCCATGTAAATTAAAATAAGTAAATCTAAAACACAAAACAAAGAGGCTGCTTTAAAAATCTTCAAACTTCTTAAAAAAAATCTTCAATAATCTTCAAAAATAATCTTCAAAATAATAAATAAAATAAAATAAAAACAATCTTCAAAAATTTTCAATAATCTTCAAAAAACCTTCAAACTTCAAACAATGGAACACCTAAGTCCTCAGAACCATTTCAGAATGAAAGCATTCAAGTTTTTAAGATGGAATGCATCCTTATAAAAATGTTTATTATTTCCTTATGAATATGGCATTAGTGATAGGATACAGACTTGCTGAATATGATAACTATTTCTTCAAACAGCCTATTTGTTTATTTACATTACACATAAAAGATCAAAATGAGGGCCTTAACATTAGCTATCAGCTGTTTCTTCCTCAAAATGCACAGAACCTCTATATTTGTCCATGAAATTTTTTTCTGAGTAGTTTTAAGCCAAGCATAGACAACATGAATCATTCCTACATGGTCATGTGTTCTAGCACAAATGAGTCCAAGAATCATGAAAAAAGGCCAATCTGAGCGATTGGAGATCTACTGGTTTGCATTCTTGCTGGGTTTTAACTCTGCAGCTATTTGCTTCTAAGTGAAACCAAAGTAGCAGTCTCTGTTTTGGCTAACGAAATTAAGAGTTCCTGGGGAATCTGTGAGACAACCCACAGTCCACCACTCTGTCCCTCCCACACTACTTTGCTTCTTCCCAGCTCTGAGAAACTAAACTGACCACAGGGAGTCTTTTACACGATGTATCCCTGGCAGACAAAATCTGTAGCTACTGCTAGACTTTCCATGGTTTTATATGAAGTCACATTGGCATTTCCCTTCAATGGCGGTTAGGAATTGAAACTGTTTCTGGCAAGGTACATCAATTTCTTTCCAGATGTATTATTTAATCTTGGTTTTGTACAGATTGAGATCAAATCAATTTTTACTGTAAAGTGGCTAAACTAAAACTACAGAGACATTACAGATCATGCATGTTAAAATTTATAAAGCTGAAAAGCCATTTGTTTTCTTCATTCTAGACTCTATTGCGAGACACCTTTAAAGAACATCTCAAAAATAAAACATGACATTTACAGGAAAATGGGCACAACAGAAAATCATTGATCTAGGTGAAATCAACTAGACTAGGAAAGAAAATCCCTAATTTTCTCTTAGATACAAAATCTAGATTTAAAATTAAGAATGGGGTACGGTCATACGTGTGTGCCTGTGTATGATGAAAATCTGGAAAGGGATCAGGAGATGGGGTAAAAGATCTTAAGAGAGGCAGGCAATAAGGCAGTGGCATGCATATGATAAGAAGGCAGAAGCAGGGATTAATCGGGAGAAAGGAGGAGGTGAGCCACGGGGCAACAGAGAGCATAGAGTCAGGGAGGGAAATAAAGGAGAGGAAAGTATAACACAGTGCATTAAAGACGCACTGACAAAAACCATTCCCTTATATTGGAGAAAAAGGAGGATTGGGATAAAGGAAGGTTGGATAGGGGAGCACGGAAGCACAATTCTTAGTTAAGGGAGCCACCTTAGGGTTGGCAAGAGATTTGAACCTAGAATGGCTCCCAGGTGCCCAAGCCGAGGTCCCCAGTTAATTCCTTGGGCAGCTGGGGATAGGCAACCTGAAATGACCCTATCCTATAGCAATACTGACGAATATCTTGCATATCATCATAGAACCTTCATCTGGTGATGGATGGAGATAGAGACAGAGACCCACACTGGAGCACTGGACTGAGCTCCCAAGGTCCCAATGAGGAGCAGAAGGAGGGAGAACAAGAGCAAAGAAGTCGGGACCACGAGGGGTGCACCCACCCACTGAGACAGCGGAGCTGATGTATTGGGAGCTCACCAAGGCCAGCTGGACTGTGACTGAAAAAGCATGGGATAAAACTGGACTCTCTGATCATGGCGAACAATGAGAGCTGATGAGACGCCAAGGACAATGGCAAGGGGTTTTGATCCTACGTAATGTGCTGGCTTTGTGGGAGCCTACCCAGTTTGGATGTTCACCTTCCTAGATATGGACGGAGGGGGGAGGACCTAGGACTTACCACAGGGCAGGGAACCCTGACAGCTCTTTGGACTGGAAAGGGAGGGGGAAAGGAGTGGGGGGAGGGGAAGAAGGGTGGGAGGAGGGGGAGAAGGGTGGGAGGAGGGGGAGGGAAATGGGAGGCTGGGAGGAGGTGGAAACTTGTTTTTTTTCTCATTTTCTCAATAAAGAAAAAGATTAAAATAAAAAAAATAAAAAAATAATAATAAATAAAAAAAACCAAGAAACTTAAATACAATATCTATAGCATCCTGCACCATTGACCCACTTGGTAGGCATTTCTTCTCTAAGAGCACACAGAGGCAGGCTCTGTGAACCTGCCACTTTTTTCTTTCTTTAAGATTATTTATTTTACTATGTACAGTGTTCTGCTTGCATCTATGCCTATATGACAGAAGAGGGCACCAGATATCATTACAGATTGTTGTGAACCACTACGTGGTTGCTGGCAATTGAACTCAGGTCCTCTGGGAGAGCGCTCAGTGCTCTTAAACTCTGAGCCATCTCTCTAGCCCCCTGCCACTTTTTTCAACTATCAAACCAGCTAGCCACATAAATCCCCTCAGAGTTCTCAGGAGGTGTAACAACAGCATTCCAGGAAGGCTCTGTACTGAGGGAGGATTGTGGAGGGTTTCAGAAAATCAGTTTGCAAACAGGAACTGATGCTGTGTGCTTGTTTTGTTCCTTTGTTTTTTGACATTGTCTTGTAACATGAGGCAATGTGAAGGTTAATTTTATTTTTCAGGGAAAAAAACTAAAATTCATATATTTTTTAGAAGCCACTTCCAGTCAAATTTAGCTTTAACTTTAACCTTTCATTCACAAGCATTTCTGACTCACTTCACGTCACGATATCGCCACATCAAGGAAGCACAATGTTTGCCAAATTTGACACAGGAAAAGAAACAGAGCAGTGATGCTGACCGGGAAAACTTTTGCAGAGGCCAAAGCTCTCAAAGGGTGGCTGTATTTCATTTCTATCACATTTAGCAAAGCACAAAGCTCAGTGGATCTCGCCAGTCCTTTCTCAAGGTTCAGTTTGTCCAACTTGGTCCCCAGTGCTTCTGCATAAATGGGACCCCAAAGCTCACAATTACACATATCTCTGTACACATCTTGTCCTCTATGCCTCTGAGGGGGTGGGGACAGAAATTTCACAAGAAAAGTTTCCCTAGAGGAATTAAGTGTTGGACTTTTACCCTAAAATAAACTAACAAGAACAGTGATGCAGTTGGTGTTTTGAAATTAAGAATGTTATCTCATTCAAAATGTTCCAAAATATTAACTGAGTGGAAACAGCCATAAATAAAACCAGTTTCTTGGAATTCTCTTCATCAAGTCCCTCTGCCTCCCTTCACTCTCTTTCCTCTATTTTCCTCTCTCTCCCAAATGTTCTCTACTGACCTTATTTCGAGGATCTGTTAGGTTTAGCATGGGATGGGAGATTACATCCAAACTCTGGGAAAGGAAATGATATTCTAATGCATAAAAGGTAAAAACATATTAAATTGTGGGGAAATGACTCAAAAATTGTAACCAATAACTTAATCTATGAATAACATTCATTGCTTTGCAGCTCACCAATGAAAAAAAATCCCAATAATTACTCCCAGTAATTTTACAGGACACCACCAGAAAGCACTGGCTTGGTAACATTTCTCAGTTCCTAAGAATATCAGAAAGATAGGACAACAGGTTTTAATACAGAATTGTATGAAAGTTTCACTTGAGAGAAAACTCAGGCAATGCATACGCCATGTAACAAGGAATGTGCCAACAACCAATATAAACGTTGTTCTGTGGCCTGTTTCTGCCATCACAGAACTTAGGAGGTGGGCAGGCACTGTCAGCTCAGCAGAGCAACATCAGCCCAGGCTCTCTGGTGTTCAGTTGCTGCCTTTCTTCACTAAGGTAGAAAGATGAAAAGAGGGGGAAAGAGAGGAGAGGTCATGCCTTCCTTGATTGAGAAAGTAAAAGCTTTTTAGCGATCTCCACCTCTACCCCACAGAGATCTCAGACATTTCTAATCAGCCCAAGCACCAGGGGAGATTACTGCAAAGGACACATTTGGCTCTCCTGGAGGCTTCAGTGAAACCTCTGGGGTTTGGTGGTAAGTGAGCCAACTTCTGGAGAGAGGAACATCTGAGTCATCTTGCCCTTCCCCTTGCCTAAGCTCACTGGAGAGTCTCCTGCCCTCGGCCTGGCTACTGGGGACTTGGAAGACCCAGTTTCTTTGTTTGTGTTCCTTGCTTCTGGAATCTCTCTTTGTGACCTAAATCTTGAGAGCAATGAAAATGTTCTGGCTAACCTTCTTGTCCTTAGCAATTGACTTCATGTCCTTGGTGGTTTCTTGTCTCATAGCAGGATGGCATCCCTAAGCTAAGATGCATGTAATCTTTTCTTAGTCTGAGACACACATGCTATTAAAACTTCTCCCCATCTGTAATTGTGTCATGCTTGCTCTCGGCTCCTCTCCTTTCCTTTGCTGAGAGTGGCAGAGTCTCTGTGCCCATCTATACCTTTAAAGGAGCAGGAATTGGAAGGCTCACAGTTCTTTCCCTGGAGTCTATTCCTATGCACAAACTATTCTCAGGGGCATGTGTACAGCCATACCGGCTGTGTACCAGGTCTTGCCAGAATGATGTCAAATGCATGGATGTAGGAGAAGGGCAAACTCAGAAGGCCAGCTTGTCTCCGTGAACCTCGCCATCTGATGGGCTTGGTGATAGGAGACTGTTTTATGACCTTTGCAGGATCCCCATGTGCCAGCTGCTATTCTGGGTGTCTTCGAAGTAGAGGGGAGAGTCTCTCCCTCCAACCTGTTTATAATATTTTCATGTTAATACCAACCACTGGACAAGTTTCCTGTGAGAAGTGAAGCTGAATAACTACAAAATATCACATGTGACAGCTATTATAGGGGGATGAATATCAGTAACAAGGCAATTTGGTCAAGAACAAAAATCATTACCTAAGTTTCCTGGACTGTGGAAGAGATGACATCACTGATCCATATTTGAGGTTAATGCTCTAATGGTGAAAGACAGAGTTATTTTCCTCAAACCAATGATATAGTTGCTGAGTCGAAAAAAGGAGGCAGAGCAAATATCCTTTATTTTTCCATGTGTTTAGGAATGATGGAAAAGCACCTTTAACATGTCTTTTGGAAGAAGAATAAATTCAATAGTCTCTAACTTTGATTTTCTTGATTTCTTCACATGTATGGATAAAGATATTATCAAAGACTTGGACTCATTAATGCCAAATTGTTAAAAATTATTGTCAGAAAGAATTGCCACCTTCCTACAATGTCAGATCATACTTTGATCCTCTGGGAGACATTCTATCATGACATTCATTATATATATTCTTAAAAAACTGAGGAAGCAAAGGATCTTAGGAAAGTGGCCAAGTCTTGAATGCTCGCCATAAGCAATCCTGGGACTCTCAAGTTGGTGAGGTCCAAATCCTAGCTCTCTTTTGCAGACCTCACTTGAAAATTGTTCAGAGCTTCAAGAGCAGGCACCGCCTGCCTCACCGTTCCCAATAGATGACAACTCTACTTTGGGAAGAGCTGGGCCCTTCAAAGCAAGTCATTCTAGGATTCCCTTTCTTTCCTATGGAGCTGGGATTCGCTGTTTCTGTGGTATGATGTAAGGTAAAGTCAAAAGCACAGACATATCTCCTCTGTCTAGTCTTCACTACATGGAGAACTTCACCATGAGATGCCCGTTGGCTCCTTCAGGCTGTACCACAGCGTTCCCATGGGGACTCCTGGGAAAGACAGGACCTCAAGACACCACAGCACATCAGGGTTATCCCTGGACCATCTTCAAAACATGGAGAGCGGCTCTCAGATGGCTGTTAGGAGGGAGGCGTGTACTCCATCTGTAGCTATTTGGCCACTTGCCTCAGCCCCACCACAGCCAATGCTTTGGCGGTAGCCTGGCTAAGCAAGTCTCCAGAACTTCATTAGGACAGATCCCCACCTGAGAGGATCCATCAAGACACTGTCAAGAGTTCTGGACTTGAGGGAAGCGAACCTGGGAATACTTTGTTACATGTAGCAGCCTTTGTGAGTGTCAGATACCGCAATGCATAGAACTGATAAATGAATAAGTCACATCATTTCTTGGATAGTAATGTAATAAGGCTTAGTAAATGTGACTGTAAGCTGGAATTGGTTGTTTTGTGTTTTCCCGCAGGAGTTACACAACACATTTAAGTAATGTTATTTATTTGAAACATATATGATAATGTACAAATGATATACTAGAACAATTACTGCTGGGAACACAGAGTCATCTTAAGGAAAATACATACAGATCTTGCATAAGCATTTCCTTTCTTGTTTGTTACTGACCTTCAAATCCAGGGCCTCGGTCAAAAAGATAAATAAACCAATTTTCTCACCCCTTCCCCGCCTTTCTTCTTATTCTTCCTTTTTCTCTTCCTTTCTTTGTCTCACCCCTTCCTCTTTCTGTCCTTCTTCTCATTCATTTTCTAAAATAAGAGAATACAAAAGTCTCCATTTCTTTTTGTAAACAAAAAACCCACAGTCTTGGAAGCGGATAGCCAAAGGTCACTTTCAGTTGCTTTGTCAGTAGAGATGGACTTTTGTGGATTTAAAAATCATCTTGCTCAGTTCTAAATATAAGTTACCTTTTAACTTTATCTTTTTTAGTGTTTTTATTGAGCTATACATTTTTTTTCTATTCCCCTCGTTTCCTCCCCTGTCTCCCTGTACCCTCCACCATGACTCCCACACTCACAATTTACGTAGGAGATCTTGTCTGTTTCTCCTTCATATGTAGATCCATGTATGTCTATCTTAGGGTCCTCTTTGTTGTCTAGCTTCTCTTGGGTTGTGGACTGTAGGATGGTTTTTCTTTGCTTTATGTCTAAAAGACACTTATGAGTGAGTACATATGATATTTGTCTTTCTGGGTCTGGGCTATCTCACTCAATATTGTTTTTTCTAGATCCATTCATTTGCCTGCAAATTTTAAAATGTCATTATTTTTTACCATTTAGTAGTACTCCATTGTGTAAATGTACCACATTTTCTTTATCCATTCTTCAGTTGAGGGGCATTTAGGTTGTTTCCAGGTTCTTGCTATTATGAATAATACTACTATGAACATAGTTGAGCACATGTCCTTATGATATGACTGAGCATCCTATGGATATATATCCAAAAGTGGTATTGTTGGGTCTTGAGGTAGATTGTTTCTTAATTTTCTGAGAAATCACCATACTGGTTTCCAAAGTGGCTGTACAAGTTTACACTTCCTCCAGTACTGGATAAGTGTTCTCCTTACCCCACATCCTCTCCAGCATAAGCTGTCATCAGTGTTTTTTTATCTTGGCCATGCTAACAGGTGTAAGATGGAATCACAGAGTTGTTTTGATTTTCATTTCTCTTATGGCTAAGGATATTGAACATTTCCTTAAGTGTCTTTCAGCTCTTTGAGATTTAAAACAGAAAGATCTTGCTCTTGGGTCAGTAGAATTAACATAGTAAAAATGGCAATCTTAGCTGGGCGGTGATGGCGCACGCCTTTAATCCCAGCAGGTGGATCTCTGCGAGTTCGAGGCCAGCCTGGTCTACAAGAGCTAGTTTCAGGACAGGCACCAAAAACTACAGAGAAACCCTGTCTCGAAAATCAAAAAAAAAAAATGGCAATCTTACCAAAACCAATCTATAGATTCAATGCAATTCCTATCAAAACCCCAGCAAAATTCTTCACAGACCTTAAAAGAACAATACCCAACTTCATATGGAAAAACAAAAAATCCAGGATAACTAAAACAATCCTGTATAAGAAAGGAACTTCTGTAGGCATCACAATCTCTGACTTCAAACTCTACTATAGATCTACAGTAATGAAAACAGCTTGGTATTGGCATAAAAACAGACAGGAGGACCAACAGAATCAAATCAAAGACACAGATATCAATCCACACACCTACAAATATCTGATTTTTGACAAAGAAGCTAAAAATATAAAGTGGAACAAAAAAAGTATATTCAAGAAGTGGTGCTGGCATAATGTGGTATCAACATGTAGAAGAATACAAATAGATGCATATCTATTGCCAAGCACAAACCTCAAGTTAAATGGATCTAAAACCTCAGCATAAAGCCAGTCACACTGAACCTCATAGAAGAGAAAGTGGGAAGTACACTTGAACACATGGTCTCAGGAAACCGTTTTCTAAATATAACCCCAGTAGCATAAACACTGAGAGAAACAATTAATAAATGAGACCTGCTAAAACTGAGAAGCTTCTGTAAAGCAAAGGACACGGTCAACAAGACAAAATGGCAGCCGACAGAATGGGAAAATATCTTCACCAACCCCACATTAGACAGAAAATTGATCTTCAAAATATACAAAGAACTCAAGAAATCCAATTTAAAAAAATGGGGTACAGACCTAAACAGAGAAGTCTCAATTTTGTCTTTTTAAATGCCCATCTGGCAACAGGAACAGAACCAGAACTTGCATGTTCTAATTGCTCACCCTGTCACTGCCCCTGCGTGCTGGCTTCTCTGTAAGTCTGTGCAGAGTGGGATCACTCAATGCCATGCACGTTTTTCAGGCAGGAGAGGGCCAGGTACAGTGTGAGAAATGCCTTGCTTTTTCAGCCAGACTAAAAACCTCCCTCCCAGACCTGCAGGAAAATATAGGAAGACCCGGTAGAGCTGAGATGTAGGCTTTAGCCCAGTCATATTCTTCTCTACACCTCTCTTTGACAACCAGATTTGTGTAAACAGTGCTCTATGCTGGAAATCAGCCAAAGAATTTGCCAGCAGTTTGCTGTCTGCCTCTAAGAAAGCAATTGCCTTCCTTGGCCTCAAGAATTTGCCTCAGTCATGGAAAGAGCAGGGAGTTGGGGACATTGCGTCATTGAAAGCCTCTAGAGGACCAAGTTTTTAGACACACAGCTCCTGAGCCTCCACCCATGATACTTCCCAATGCCCGCCAGGGACTCACAACATGGAGTTTATGCTTTGTTGCCTTCCCCACTACATTCCTACCAGTGAGTGGCATGCGCATCCAGAGTTCATCTCAGAAATTTAGCTGTGAGAGGGAAAGATACAGCAATCTGATCCCTTCCTGCCATTCTTCACTGACAATCAGAAACTCCTGAATCAGTTTTGCATGAGTTTAAACAGAAATAGGAGAAAGACAGCCCCAGGAATCCCTTCGATATGTCGTAGATCTGATTGCTGAAAGCCCCAGAAAACGTGTTCCATTTGTTGATAGGCATTGCCAAAATTCCTGCCCATTCAGCCTAAAGCTCAAAGCCAATTTTAGTGAAATAGGTCTATCGTCTTCATAGTTTCCAGACAATTTCCAATAAGGTGAGGGCTAAAACTGCTTCTAGCCAACTATGACTTCTTAGTGGCATATTAGATCAATACAGAGGATTATAACCATGAGTTTTCTTTAAATGAGATGAATGAAGTACAATACACTCGAAGAGATCTCCTTCCACCCAAGTGGTTTTCTTTCTTTTTTTTTTATCAAATTTCAGCATTAATATACAGTAAATTAAAACTACAATCATTTTATAAAATACTATTCTAAAGTGATTCATAACTGCTCACACTTAAAATAGAAAAATAGTATTTCTAAATGATTTCACACTGAATGTACATACATCCTTAAGAGTAAGTAGTACAATGTGTGCGTGTTCATTATCATTGAAATGTATAAAAACTGTGAGGTATTATGAATAACATTATATAATATTAAATATGTACAACCAAAGCCTAATCACCGATGTGATTAAACTTTAATATAATGTTCAGGATGGAAAAAGAAAATCTCCACTTTCATTTACAAATGCTTCAACATCATAGAAAAATCTTAAATATATGTGTTCTATTTACATATGTGATCAAATTGGGGGTAAATGAATAAATGAATGCCAGATATAAACTTGAAGTTCCCAGTCACTAGGAGGGAGGGAGAGGACACTCGAGCAGTAAGACAGAAACTGGAAACACTGGTAACTATTTCATAAGCTCATCGTGGGAGACAGCCACATTTCACTGACTATTTGCATTATTTATGTTCCTTAAAGTAGGAATGACATATTTATTGTGATGCTAAAATCTATAGGACATTTCCAGAATCAATCGTCATCTTCTTGACTCCTATTGCTCATCTCAACAATGTCACAAATTAACTCCTTAATATGTTAAAATGCTATTCTCTTTGATATATGGGCTATATTTCAGATGTTTCTTTTATCTTTCTTGTATAATTTATGACTTGTTACAGAGTTTGCTGCTTTTAGAACTAAGTGAAATATAATACACAGTGAGGTCATAACATTCTACATAGGAATCCATTCTCAGCCTCAGCAGTTATAATAAACATGCTAAATTATGTCTGCAACACATGAAGAAGCTCTTTACAAGTTTACTTTATGTTCCTTTCATTGACACCGCTCCTTACCACCCATGATCACAACAGGGTGGGCAGGAACCCTGGGGGCTTATAGTTCCCCTCAACATATGTCAGTATTGCTTTGTAATTAGAACATATATATTTCTTTAAGAACTAAAAACAGTTTTTAAAAATAACAGTGAGCATTGCTACATAAAAGACTGCATGTGTCCTCTTCCTCGGTCACTGACCGTTAGTCCCACCTCAGTTGTCTTTCTCTCCTCCTGGGCAGAGAGGGCACACATTCACTCATCTGAAGTAGCCAAGCTGATAGACCACAGAATCTATGTACGATTCACTACTATGTCCTGGAAATACGGAAAACATCTTTAAAATATTATGTAGAGCGAAATGTCTATTTAGAAAAGTATGAAATAGAAATTTGGGCTGGGCGGTGGTGGCGCACACCTTTAATCCCAGCACTTGGGAGGCAGAGGCAGGAGGATATCTGTGAGTTCGAGGCCAGCCTGGTCTACAAGAGCTAGTTCCAGGACAAGCTAAAAAGCTCCAGTGATACCTTGTCTCGAAAAACAAACAAACAAACAAAAAATAAGAATTGAAATATAAATTTGGCAACTTGTTTAATCTGGCATGTATATATATATACATGCTGTTACTGTTTAACGTCTGATTCAAATTCTGTGTTCTCTACACAGCTTTTCTTCATTCTTCTCCTCAGTGCTTAAGTACAATTGTCCTTCCTGTGAAGTCTGCCAGCTTTTCTTGTATGCTTATGTACTGTTCCTTTTTATTTCACAGTTTTATGCTTACATCCCCTACAAGTCAATATTGTTAAATATGTTAAATATTGTATTGCAGACGATTTTAAAAAATCATTTGAACTGTAAGAAGCAAATCAGATCAGACAGACATTATGTAATCAACAACACCTGGATAAGTAGGGGGAAAGTCCTGTTTGGCAAAGCAAGTTCCATGCCTCGCGTATGTCCTAGAAGACCACAGGAGAACCACAGTGAGAAGAAACTGTGGAAGTAAGACAGAGGAGCCACTGCCGGGAGAGTGTTTAGAATACTGCCCTGCAATAAAATACCGCAAACCATTTCTCCCATGCCTCCTACTTGACCTTGTACAGAGTTCAGAAGAATAAATATCCATCAAGAAAATAGAGCATACTCCACAACATCCTTACATGAAAAGACATTCTCAGAAAGAAGGATGGGAAAGAAGGAAAGTAGGGAAAGGGAGCTGTCCCACCGCGCTCACATGGATGAATCATAGCAACAACATGCCTCCAGACAAACACACGTGACGGGAAGCAGTGCGAATGTCCTCTAGGTATCACTGTCTATATGAATTTGAGGGTCATAGCATGCATGAAAATTACAGTTGTCATAGCTCCCAAGTCAGAAAACAGGCTTCAAATCTGATAAAAATGTCTTCCATAGATACATAAAGCTATGTTTTACATGTAGAGTAAAAGTATTCTACACATAATAATGATCAATTGCACCATAGAATTAACACCAAACAAAATCACAGCTATCCCTCAAATGATAATGAAGATCTGCTCTTTATGACTGGTGATGTCAAGGACTGGCTGCATTATCTCCTTCTGTTTATATAAATGCTGTAAGTCCTGAAACAAAGCATGCCGTGGGGAGTGTTTGAAATAGATATGGGCTCACCTACCCCCAATCGCCCCTCCACAGAGTAGACGGGATGAAGAGAACTCTCATTTGTCCCAGTGGGAACCAGACACTTCACTTTCATTTGAGCTCGCCCCCCGATAGAATCCTCGTCCTGGTACTTGAAGCTAGATTCCAGAATAGCAGCTTCTATAGTCCAAAGTAACTATGAAAGTGTTTCTTAACTCACGCACACAAAAATGTATTTAACGATCTAACACTTAGATTGCTTACATTTATAGGTTCTCTTTAACTAATATATCACTTTAAAAAATGACTTTCTTCTTCAGACAAACTGATCTTTTCTATTTTTGCTTTTCTTTGCTGTGCTTCCCACTTGATAGGTCTGTGTATTAAAAAATGAGGAAGTTTCATTATCCAAATATTTTCCCCATTCATTTGTACTAATTCTAAAAAATTCTTCAGAACAATTTGGCTTATTTGCTTGGGAATAAAGGAAAGTGTGATACATGGGACAGTTAACATCGATTTTGTGTTGAAACCATTCCTAAACAGGATTTCATTCTCAGAAAGGATGGAACAGATCCATGTCTTCTATTTCCCTTAGCCAAGCACAAATGTAAGCTATCAAAGAAAAGTTTCAACGGTAGAAAGTAAACCCAACAGTGGTTTGGGACCCCAGGATCACTATCCTTGAAGAGTAGATAACCCAGACTCTGCAGTTCTCAATTAGGAAGAGAAGGCTTCATAATTCAGTTGAGTTCTTTTCCTGGGAGAGCAACCACTTCTAACAGCAGGAGGTGATGCAAGCATTCACTCCATCAGAGGCAGGTGGCCAGAGGCATCCTCTTCTCTTCCTGACCTAGAAGGCTCATCCTCCTCCCAGCTACATCAGGGCAGGCAAGTGCAATGAACCTATGGAATACAGCCACTTGGGTTTGACTGAGAATTCTAGATGGCCCTGAAAGAAGAATACCTCCTCCATACCCCCTACCCAGAAATCCTTGAGAAGATGGAGTCACCAAGATGGTTTCCTAAGTGCCTCTCCCCAATGAGAGACAGTGAAAGGTCTTGTCTTGGAGAAGCCACTTCAGTCTTCACAGGTGCAGCAAACAGGAAGCAATGGGAGCCCCTACCACACCTGAAGGTCCAAACAAAGAGAAGAAGCCTTACAAAGATTCTCAAGTAAAACTACTGTTCACTTTCAGAAGACCCAGAGCTGCCTGCTAAGCCAAATGGAATGCCTGGTAAAATAAAAGACTCAATAAGCATGAAGATGCAATAGAAAGTCATGTGCATCACACTAGGAAGAGGAAAAGACAGTCTGAAGATGAAATTCCAATCAGTCAATGCAATCAGTGTAGGGATTACTTAATAATCAGTTACAACTTCTCTTAGAAGACATCAGCAAAATTAAAATGAAAAAACCACATGCAAATTTTGAAATAAAATTAAAGCAGCAAAATCTAAAAGAAAAAAAACTTGATATCTCTGATGGTCCACATTGATTGCCAACTTGAACTCTAGACAAGATTTAGAATTACCTAGGAGACAAACCTCTAGGCACGCCTGTGAGGGATTGTCTAAAGGGTTTCACTGAGATGGGAAGACCCCCCCATAACTGTGGATGTGCCATTGGCTGAGGGCCTTGACCGAATGATGTGGAGAAAGCAAACTGAAGAGGCGCTTCTTACGGTGGATACAATGAGACAAGCTGGTCACCTGCTCTTTAAACCTTGCCTTCTCCCGTAAGAACTGCAAACCATAATAAATCCTGCCTCTCTTCAGTTGCTTTTGTTTGGTATTTGTCTGGGTAACATGACAGGGGAATGATTCCAGATATTTTGCTGCTATTATTGAAATGATAGACGCAGAAAAACTTGAAAGCAAGATACCACAATTCAAGCAAGTCAAGCAACAGAGAGAAAATGGGCCCAGAAAAAGTCAACAGAGTCTCAGAGAAGGTGTAAACATTTTTATAATCTGATGCTCATAAAAAAATTATAAAGTCTACCTAAAGGAATATTTGAAAAATAATGGCTAAGCTGTTGTCAGATTTTACATCATTTTAAAGAAACAAAGCAATAACCGACAGGAATAAACTCAAAGATACCCACACTGGAAGCTTATCAAACTTGCCCTCTGAAAATTGAGGGAAATAAAAAAATTTGAAATCTTCCACAGAAGTTTGACTTTATCTGAAGAAAACAGTAACTTGAAAGCCAGTGAATTAGTGAGCTAAAACCACAGATGATAGGAGTCATGGAAGTGCAGGGAGAGTCAGTAGCTGCTATCCCTGTGTACAGTTAAACTAGCCTGCTGGGAACTAACAAAGACAAAGAAATATAAAGATGCTATTGCCATCTAACACCATTAAATGCTTACTACAGGAATACATGTACACAAAAATGAAAACAGTAAGAGAAGAATCGCGGAGCACAGGACAGAGAGAATAACAAGCATCAAAAATATGGGCAGAGCCAGCAGCTTGTGCCTGTCTGTAAGAGTTGATAAATCACATGATTTTCAGCAAGAATTATATTACTTCTCATACTGAAGACAATGATGCTTTAAAGTGGAGAAGAGAAATGGACGTAAACAAAGTCCACATCCTTTCAAAGCCATTGACTACTAAGTTGTTGTTCTAAGTCGTGTGTTTATATTATTACAGGCTGGGTGAGCAATAGAAAAGACTGCAAAGAGAAACACTCAGAAGCACTTTAAGTAAGATGGAGTTCTTTAAAATATTTAAACAGCCCATGAGAAGGCAAGAAAATCAGAGTGATGGAACACCAAATGGAGAAGGAAATAGCCGAGAAAGTAGCAGGCTTTGCTGCACAGGGGTTGACAGTTACATCCATACCTGCATTAGTTGTCCATCGCTGTAACAAACACCTGAGAAAAGAGGCTACTTAGAAGCAGAGGATTATGACTTTGCCTTGTAGTTTTGAAGGTTTTGTCTCACGGTCAGGTGTCCTGCTCCTCTTGGGCCTCTGGCAAGGCTAGCATGCCGTGGTGGAGGGTGTTCACCACACAGCAACCAGGAAGCAAAAGGAAAGAGGACTCAGGGTCCTGATATTCTCCTCAAAGGTATGTTCCCATACGTGTTAGTCAGAGTTCACTAGGAGAACAGAAATTATAGAATGCACACACACACACACACACACACACACACACACACACACACACACGGGGGATAGGGGGGTGGAAGGGTGACTTAAAGTGGCTTACAGATTGTGGTCCAGCTATCCCAACAATGGCTACCTACAAACAGAAGATGCAGGAATCCAGTAGTTGCTCAGTACATGATGTTGGACATCTCAGCTGGTCTTCTGTATACACTGGAATCCTGAAGAAGTGAGCTTAATGCTCATAAAGGAATGGACTTGGAGAGCAAGCAGGTGGAATGATAGCTTCCTTCTTCCATCTACCTTATATAAGCTGTTAGGAAGAGGTGTGTCCCAGGTTAAAGTAGATCTTCCCACTTCAAAAAATCTGGATTAAAAGTGTATCTTACCACTTAAAATTATTTAATCAAGAAAAAAATTTACAGGTGTAGCCAGCTGCTCAGGTTTTAGTTAACTCCAGGTATCCTCAAGTTGACTCCAAGAATAGCCGTCACACAATATGACCAGAAGACTTCCAATGAGCCCCACTTCTTAAAGCTTCCCTGATCTCCCAATAATGTCATTGGCTCGGTGGAGCCGTGAAAGATGCTTGCAGCTTTTTCTTTTTGCTTCATATATTTTGAAGCTTTGCTATTAAGTGTATAGAACTTTGGACCGCTGTGCCCATGTGAAAAACTAATTGTCATTTATGTCATGTCTCATTTTATTTTTTTATTAATATTTCTTTTCTTTTGGAAACCCCTATTGCACTGACCTTGATGTGGCTACTCTGGAGTTTTAACAGGAGACGGGAGTGGCAGGTGGTTTCACGGGCTGCCGTTTCCATCCTTTACTTCAGTCTGTGTTTTCACATTTAAAATGACTGTCTGATAGATAGCAGGTAACTGAGTCTTCTTCAAATGCCAAGTCTAACAAGCCCTGTCTTTCACTGATTCATTTAGAAACTTAGATAATTTTTACAGTTGAAGTCATACCACATAGGTGGATCTTTTCTATTTGTTGTTTGCCATTTTTCCCACCTTCTCTGAATTTGATTCCGCATTTAATGATTCTGCATCTCCTAATTACTTATCTTTCAGCTTTATTTTGAACAACTAGCAACTGAAGTCATTAAAATAAGTGATTCAAGCATCTGCAGTGATGTCTTCAGCCCCTCCCTACTCTTCCAATTGAAAGTTATCCATTTAATCATCTCAGAAGGGCCATGCAAATCCATGCACCCTGGCAGACTCTCACCTAGAAACAACCCAAGTTTCCATGCCCTTGTCAGTAGGAGCTAATGGTTCTCAAGTGTTGGTAGGCATCTGAACCTGTCTCTCTGTCCTCTGGTGCACTCATGTCTCTTTTCTATTATTGCCTTGTGGCTACGTAGTTTTCATTGGATGAGCCACTCTCCTCTCTCAGTCCCTCTGCATGTCTTTTCCTGAAAGTTCTGGCTGCAGTTCAATAGCAGTGTGACTCCTTCTGGGCCTGCTCTTAGCAAAAGCTAGCAAAAGCCAGAGCAGGAATAAGAAGGGAAGACACAGCTGTGGTCCCGCCCTCCGCAAAGAGGACTTCAGCCTCTTTGTTAACATTGGACTTGGAGATGGTTATAAGAATTTCATCAAATCCTTAGTGTAAAGGAAGGTCACAGATTTTTTGGAGTTGATCTTGTATCCTGCCACATTACTAAAGGTGTTTATCAGCTGTAGGAGTTCTTTGGTAGAGTTTTTGGGGTCGCTTATGTATACTATCATATCATCTGCAAATAACGAGAGCTTAACTTCTTCTTTTCCGATACGAATCCCCTTGATCCCTTTATGTTGTCTTATTGCTATTGCTAGAACTTCAAGCACTATATTGAAGAGGTATGGAGAGAGTGGACAGCCTTGTCGTGTTCCTGATTTTAGTGGGATGGCTTTGAGTTTTTCTCCATTTAATTTAATGTTAGCTGTCGGCTTGCTGTAAATAGCTTTTATTATATTTAGGTATGACCCTTGTATCCCTAATCTCTCCAAGACTTTTATCATAAAGGGGTGTTGAATTTTGTCAAATGCTTTTTCAGCATCTAATGAAATGATCATAGGTTTTTTTTTCTTTCAGTTTATTTATATGGTGGATTACATTGATAGATTTGTGTATGTTGAACCAGCCCTGCATCTCTGGGATGAAGCCTACTTGATCATAATGGATAATTTTTCTAATGTGTTCTTGGATTCGGTTTGCCAGTGACAGAAATCTTTAATAAATAAATAAATTTAAAAAAAAAGAATTTCATCAAATCACATGATAGCACTTTCTAGCCAGTCCAGTCCCCAGCTCTCCAGCCCCTGAGATTCATCAAACTCCAACTGCTCTTTTATTAATGATAGAAATATGTTGACACAGCCGGGTGGTGGTGGTGCACGCCTTTAATCCCAGCACTTGGGAGGCAGAGGCAGGCAGATCTCTGTGAGTTCGAGACCAGCCTGGTCTACAAGAGCTAGTTCCAGGACAGGCTCCAAAACCACAGAGAAACCCTGTCTCGAAAAACAAACAAAAAGAAATATGTTGAAACAATTTTTTATCCATCAGTTATATTTTAGAGCAACTAAATAAACAATCCATTTTACATTTATCCATTAGTTGTTAGTGTGAGCAGCCAGTGCTCTGATGGTATCAGATGTATTTTCCCTGGATATCTTCCTCTCGTGTGTCTATACAGCAGTCTGTGGCAATGCATTGCCCAGTTCAGTGCCTTGCTACTGCCTTTCACGTGGTTGAAAGCAGGTTGGGATGCTTTTGCTTTTTATCAGTGTCCTGTTTCAGCCTCAGCTTTAGGCAAGCGTTAGGAAGCCAATGGACAGGAATCTAGGCCTTCATTGTGCCTGCTTGTCCTCCATAGGCTGTGCTGAGCCTGGCGTGCATTCCCACACCTCCCCCCAGGCACCGCTCTCTGTGCTTCTGTCCCGCATTCGTGTCCAGCGATGCTTCTGCTCCTTTGGGATAGCACAGATGAAAGTGGCAGTGTCATTGGCAATGGCTTTAGAGTCTTTGATTCTGTTGGTATCTCAGGGAACATTTTGTTTAAATTCTTCCAAGTCTTGTCTGTCAGAACCTACTTGAGCTTCTATGGGAAAGTCATGCAAGAATGCACACACACACACACACACACACACACACACACACATCTATACAATCAGTCCTTAGGACCTTTAAGATCACTCTCAAACTTCATTAGAAATATCCAGCGGTTATCTGGGTTTTGGGCACGTCTTCTTCACAAACCTTGACTCTACCTAGAATTTAAGGTTTTTGCCCTGCGTTCTCAGTGCTCCGGCAGCTCAGAAAGAGCCACAAACTTCTTTCTTAAAGTTTTTATTGATGTGATAAATTATATATAGTAGATCATAGTATGACATTGTCATATATGTATTTTGGAAGAAAATTGGGTAATGTTGCCTTAACATATAAAAACTAACTTTTTATAGTTATAATATTGCATACCAACATCCTGTTTTAAATTAAAAGTAAACAATAACTTCACCAGCAATCTGGCTCAGCAGATAAAAGCACCTACCCCCAAGCCTAGCAACCCGGGACCACACGGTAGGAGTGAACTGACTAGTGACAATTGTCCTTTGACCTTATAAGAGCGTGTGTGGCATGTATGTGCCTGTTTATGCACGTGAGTATATGTCCACACATGTAAACACACAAACAATGAATAAAAAACAACTAATTTCTGACTAATTTCCTATCAACAGGTCTTCCTGACTACAACTTCAGCAAATAAAAATGCCTCTTAGGACCAAGAGACGAGGGTTCCAGAAACAGTTAGTGTGTCGGATTCCAGTTGCACACGTTAGAATGTAAAAGCTTGTCTTGTGAAGAAAGCTCCATCCACAACACGGTATTTTCAGAAACACTGACCATTTTCATGTATGACTTTGGTAGTCCCCTTAGTGACGCTGGGTCATTTGTGACTGAGACGCTCTTACGGCAGAACATGAGATGCAGGGACATGTGCTCAGAGTTGAGACAGAAATGGCAAGTGGCCGCCTTCCTCGGATTATGTCACCGAGTGAAACAGGAACTCAATACCTCAGCAGATGACAAGTTCAAGGTCTAACGTGGGGCCCACAAAACCAACCATGTTTGAATGCCCCTGTGAATCACTGTGGAGCACTGGGATTAATGAGGGTCTAAGAGTATGTCCTCGGATTAGAACGCATTCCTGCAGAATGAGAATCAGAAATTTGAGAAACAGTAGGCAGAAAGCAAATACAGCGCTGTTAATTTCTCACCATGCGACCGACAGAAGCGAGGGACTGGTGTGGCTTTGGTGGTCAGTTACTTTCCCACAATGCACCTGCTCATGAGCGACAACTGTAAACAATCTAAGATACTGCTCAGAAGTTACAAATGTTCACTCGCTACCAGCAGACGGAGTTTCTTGTTTTAATGCCCTTCTGGTATTTTCTGGAACTAATAGGATTAAAAATTTAAATCTGTCTATGCTTTGGGCCAACAAATGAAAATATCTAGGCAGGCAGATATAAATAAAATCATAAACTGTGTTGTTTAGATACATTTAGATACTTAAAAATGTTTGACATTAAACCAAGCATGTGACTTAAAAATCAGCTGGTCACTGGGTAGGCTGACTGTGCTGTTGTGCGAAGGATTTCATCACTTACACTAACGGATGATGAGCTGAAAGACTGAAATAAATAATTCAGAATCTCTGTTCATAACAATAGCCAATCAAAGTTCTGTGAGAACTGGAAACCTTTTTTTTTTTTTAAGTTCAGCGTGAATTGGAACAAGGGTACCAGCTGTTTTATTACATAATGTCTTCGATAAGGTCTCTCTTGAATGAAAATTTTCACACTCCGTGTTAATCATGAATCAACACTGAATTTTTTAAAAAAGATGATGACGAATATCTGAGATAATCCGGAAATGAATTCTTTTCTGTGACCAAATTTATTCTCTTAGCCAGGGAAGAAATCTGAACTTCTTGCCAAACTCCATGTTTTGCAACAGATTGGAAATTAAAACTCTATTGACCACATGTAATACAAGTGCAAAAGTACTTAATCTACTTGAGGTCTGGCCTTCTTTTTAAAGAAAAAAATAAAAATGAACATCTACTTTTAATTTTCAGACAATCTCAACAATTTGGACAAATTAGAGAGATCAACACCGAACATAAGTTGATACCGGAATTGCTTCCAGTTCCTTCTAAAACAACATTCTTCTTTTTCTAAATACCTCTCCCTTGTTACTAAGAAAGGAAGGGTGCCCTTGCCCACGGGCATAGATATCGAAAAGCTGCCTACTTCATCTGTGCTGACGAGATTTAAAGAATGCACTTTAATTGTACAGCCAAAAGACCCTCACACCATGAAAGGTCAGATTAACAAATGGATGGTCACTTTCAGCTGTTCTTCTAATACTGCAGATGTCTTTTTAGATGACCCCAAATGACAAACCTGCCTTCTCTGCTGCTCTCATTTGAGTTGAAATGATCGCGGGGGACTGAGCAGCGGTGTCAAAGACCCACTGCCAGAAAACTGTTCTTGATTCTGAGCGTGGCTTTTCCATGCTCAGAACTGTGCTGGGAGCCCCCGCAAGGCAACTTGAAATTGAACATGAGAATATTAATTTCTTGCAGTGGAGACGTCCCATACCATAATACAAGGCGCATGGTTGTCCAATAGTAACAGCTCAAACATTCTTAAGTTAAAGCAGTTGGGGCTCTTGTTCAGGTCAGAGTTCCTAAGAAAGTAAGAAGTGGATCCATTATGATTAACACAAGGTACAATACTGTATGTGGTGTCTTATCTATAAAGTGCCATGGATTTTTTTTCAGCCAATTCTTTGCTTTTCTTTCTTAAGTAAGTTCCTTGTGACTGTACATTAGGGAGAAAATACTTACTGTGTCTGTATGATAAAATTTACTCAGCCAGGCGGTGGTGGCGCACGTCTTTAATCCCAGCACTCGGGAGGCAGAGGCATGCGGATCTCTGTGAGTTTGAGGCCAGCCTGGTCTACAAGAGCTAGTTCCAGGACAGGAACCAAAAGCTATGGAGAAACCCTGTCTCGAAAAATCAAAAAAAAAAAAAAAAGAAAAACTTACTCAAAGGTAAGTCAGAGGGTAAGAGAGTTCCATGGGTAAAGGCACTCACCACCGACTCTGACAGCCTGAGTTCCATGTCCAGGACCCACGTGATGGAAGGAAAGAACCCAGGACTCACTAGGTAGAAGGAGAGAATTGACTCCCCACACATACGCAATGACACACACACATTTTAAATGCAATAAAAATTTATTTTCAAAGAGGATAAATAGAAAATAATGCTTAAAGTATTTACATAATATTCATAATGTAGAAAGGAAGAATCATTTCCATAATGGATCTCATGAAATATTCCATAATTACATTGCTTTAGAATGAAATTTTTTTCATGAATACACTATAGGGGTTATTTAACACATATATTTGAATTTGGGGAGCAATGTGTATATTTTGGAGGGATTAAAGGCAATGTGCAAATATTATCCACTGAGTAAGTCCATGTATGAGATTACCAGGGGAGTTCATGCTCGTTCTCCAACGGATTGGAGTAGAAAAGCTAGGGACTGTGAATCACGACACACTCTAACCACCGCCCATAGGCAGCACACCTTGGCTGTCTGTGATGACATCACATTTTGTAGTTGTGGCATCATGGGACAGATATGGGCTTAGCTTTGTCTTCAAATAGATTTGGTTTAATTCTTGAGTTGCAGAAAAATGTGATATGAGTTAGTAACTGAACATAAATTTCATCATAGCACACGCTTGTCCTTGTATAAATTCAGCTTACTTTTGCTGGGGTTGCAGTGTTGGGATTTGAACCCAGAACCTCATGCTTGCTAAACAAATGCTCTACCACTAAGTTACTCCCCATCACTGGTTTTAAAATCTAAAAGGTGACAAATAAGACACCCATTACCTTAGGCTTAATTGGTTCTTTCACCACCTTTTAAAATAACGGTAATGTCATCTTTTTCCTGTTTCTCTCAATATATCTAGGTTAAAAAAAAAAACTGAAAACAAGTCAGTGGAGACTTCATTAGCTTTGAATAAACACATTTCTCTTTGAATTTGCTGAACCTATAGGGTCATTAGCAGTGCAAAAGGTTCCTATTTTCCCACAGTGGTGGGGCAAGAGAGCTGTGCACAGCTCCAGCTGGCTGCTGCTCTGGGGAGGATTTGCAAGTTCACATTCCAGATTGCCTCAGTGTTGCAACACAAGACTTTTAAAACATGCAAACAACTAACTAAAAAGGACACAACGGGGTGACCAATTTACAGAGCCTGAAACGGGAAGCACCTGAAAGCCAGTGTCTTTGTCCAGCCGCTAGTCCAAGGTGGCAGGACCCCACACACTGCACAACCAAGTCGTGGGCTCTATGACAGAAGTCTCCTGATTCATTAGCAACCAGACATGGACACAACTGTCAGCAGTAGCGTTTAGGAATCCCCATGCCAAGTGCAAAGCCACAGGCTTGGCTGTGGATACAGCAGCGACGGTTTCCAGAGTCTAGCAATTCCAAGCATGAGTATAATGCACGGCTCTTGTGTTTTCCCATTATGTTATAATTATAAAATTTATTCTCATCACAGGCAGCCAGGATGGACTACCAATGTGCTGGTACATGTGACATAAGACAGCAGGAGGCAGGGTTGTGACTCCAGAGGAGAGGAGTGTGTAAAATGAACAGCCACCTGCTTGCACAGGAATCCTGAGCCTGACTGGTGATCTCAGATGTCACGGGCAGTGAGAGATGGCTTGTTCAGCTCCTACGAGGTGTTCTAATATCCTTCATGAGATCCAAGGGGCCAGAAGAGGTGTCATTTGCTTGGATTATGTCACATACCCTTCCCTGGGACAGTTTCCATGGTCAGGAAAATGAAATGTTCTGTCTGCCCGGGACTAAGTGAGATCACCTCAGAGCAGTGGAAGTGGTCCAGCCCCATCTTTGGCAGGCAGAGTGGTGCTTCCCAGGCGGGCCTCTGACTACTGTTTTAACCAAAAGTAGTGAAAATTTACTGAGCCTTCAAAGGGCAGTGATGAAAAAATATGCATAGCTTCTTCTTTTCTTTTTTAAGACAAGACATCACAGGTAATCCAGGCTATCCTTATAGCCTTGGACCTCCAACCTACCTGCATCATCCCCAAACAAGTTCATGGGCCACAGGAGTGCTCAACCACACTCAGCATCTTACCTCTTCTTTGCTCAACTACAGTCATGTTTAGTATTGGATTTTGTCTTGATGATCCAATCCAAAATAACAGTAGCTATCATTGAATATAAAAACTAATTCACATGTAAGCCAATCTATAATCCTTTCTGGAGCACCAGTCCTGCCTACTGTCTGTCCTCAGAGCATGCATCTCTGCTCTCAGGATACCAGCCGCTCTTACTCTGCTTCCTAGCAGCTAGTCCCTGAAGCCTGACCTCCCCAGGGACTGTTTCTGGACCTCCTCCCCTGAGAACTAGCTGCCTGGCATCACTGAGCTGAGACAGGCCCCTTCTTCCTACAGGAGAACCTCTGAGCATGTCTTATATAATCAAGGTTTTACTTTCCATTAAGACAAACTGTATAAAGTCAGAGTCTACATCCATGTCCTTGCCTCCCTTTTGATGTGTGACAGGAGAAACTTGTTCTGTCTTGTAAATCCACACAGAAGGAGAAACTTCTAATTGCTTCCTCACTAAGGAGAGGAATGAAGCCATTCTCCCTGTCTCATTCTCTCTTCTCTCAGGGAGACAAAACCCTGACTTTCACTACAGCTTATTTCCCGAGCTGACAGAATTCAGGTCACCCCTTCTTCATGCCCTTACATCTAGTTTGCTGTGATGGTTGTGGTCATGCAGGAAATTCACTCTCTTGCCGTGGTGTGAGCCCCTTTATTTCCTGTGTCTGAAGTCATCTGAGCCATCTGGTAAGGAAAGGTCTTATGCCTTCAAAGCAAGATTTGCTGATCTCTCTATGGTCCAGCTCTTCCTGCCTCTCTGAAGTAGTCCATGACCTTTCTGTAGGCCCACAGTAGGGTAGCCAGGGGACATGGGTCACTTTGAAAATACAGATTACATTGGAACTACAAAAAAAGGGCTATCCTGGGGTCTCAAACTCAACCCACATGCTCCAATCTATATTCTCAGATAGCTGAATTTTGCTGCTTATTTATTTTCCTAATAAAAAATGGTACATCCATTCTTCTGTTTAGAGGTTAGAAGCTGGGAGTTCCTCCTGCCTCTGGGAAGTCATTTCAGTTATTTCCAAATATCATATCATTTCAGCCTCAAAACTAGTTCATGATAATTGCCACGGCAAGGCTTAATCTCAGTGAACACCGAGAAAAGGGACATAAGAAAGGGCAGGTGGTTGGTCCCTAATGCAGTTGGTAGCACAGGAAGTTGAAGGACAGGTCAGTACTCACTGAGGATGTACCCTCAAAACTAGAGACACTCACCTCTGTCAGTTTCAAATGATACCCAGAGCAATTCACCCAGCAATCATGACCTATAACTGTGGCAGTTCACCAAGAAACCATGGAAACACAAGCATTCTCATCTTTATGTAGACAGAGGAGAAACAGGCATAAAGAAAACCAAGCAAACCAGCATCCCAACGTCCAAGGCATGATCTCCAAGCTTCCACAACACTGTTGATCAGTAAGATCACAAAACAACACATGGCAGATGTTTCAACCATGTCGGTGTGAGTGATGGTTATGGAGTTGTATGCACTGGTGAATATATGTATATATAACCATGCTGCTTCTGTTGTTTCTAAGTACCTCATTGGGTGGGATATTGAATATCACTTCAGATAATGCAAGCCTTAAAGCCTGTCAAATTGAGACAGTCCCCGCACCTGCATCCAGCTGTCCGCTCCTGCAGCAGTTCTGGGCAGCTGTCAGTGTTCCCACCCTTTCCCACATAGCTGAGAGTATCAAGCTACATGTCAAAAAAATGCCTCCCTATGTCCAAAGAGAAAATGAGATGGCAGACTTTAAATAAGCCAGCCTTGTCACTGTTTATGCCTTCAGTGCTTAGTCAGGACACTATGAACTATGCCAAACAAGTTCCTGGGAGACTTTTGTAAAGCTTATGGGGCATGTATCTGATACGCAGATGGGTATTTTAAAGAGGAAAATGTTCCCCAAATCTTAGTGTTTCAAATCAGTATCTGAACATGTTTCTGCAAGGTCAGTGGAAGTTAGTGGAGAAGAGGAAAGAAAAATCCATTCTGTAATACTCTACTCTGCCCCATCTTGTGCTGAGTGGTGGTGGAAACTCTTTCACTTAGCATTTCTTTCTCTGGGTAGGGTTTCCCCATCCAAGTATTCATGAGAGACAAAGACAAATTTCGGGACCAAAAACAGTCTTGAGTATTTTGTGTGACCTCTAGATCACCCTGTGTTCATGGATGAAACACGAGGCAATTCTAGTAAATCTGCTTCTGTAATACATGGTTCATGAGCAGGATGCAAAAAATAGAAGAGTTTGTGAAGTACCATAGGAATGGCAGTGAAGGAGTTAATCACCATGCCTTCTTAGCTTAGCATGTTTTCTCATTCAAAGAATGAAAATAATTCGGTTCATAACAACGTTTATTGATTGGGAATGACAAAATGACTATTCTTTCCTTTATCATAATGCGTGATTTGTGTTGTCTGGGAAGATACTGCATCTTTGCAGATAAAAGGACAAGACAGAAACTAAACACATTTTATTTATTTTTTATTCCCCTGGAAACTTTTACAAAGGGATTAATGCATATCAGCTTGTAATCACAGACACAAGTAGTTAAGCCCCTGCCTCAGAGCAGCTTTTGCTCTGGGAAGCTGGAGCAAAGCCTTTGCAGAGCAGCTGTCCTTACACCAGACTCTGTAGCTGAACGATTCAGCCTTTGCCATGGGAAGCCTAACCACAGGCGAGCTGCAGAGGAAGAGGGGGAGACAAGAATGAAAAGGACCCGACTGTGGTTGATCTCCACAGGAGGGTGAGGCGGACAAGCTATGCTGGGAAAACACTGCTGAATCCTAACAGGTAGCTGCTTCCTGATTTCTTGACTATGCCCTCCAATGACTCTTTGGTGCACGTGCGTGCATGCGTGCGTGTGTGCGTGCATGAGTGCGTGCGTGTGCGCTTGCGCTGCTACTTGGCTTGATCCCCGCCGCTTGCTTAGCTTACACAGTTTTTTTAAATATAAGGGTGCCTATCCACAGGTGGCACCACCCACAGTGGGATGGGCCTGCCCACGTCAGTCATTAACCAGGAAAACACCCCCATAGACTTGCATACAGGCCAGTCTTATGACTGTGTTCTCTCGGGTGAGGTTCTTCCTTCCCAGATGACCCTAGCTTGTGTGGAGTGGACAAAGGATAACCAGGCCATGTAGATTCCAGGACTAAATTCAGGTCTGCATGCTTGGGAGCACTTTGCCACAGAGGAACCTCCCTAACCCTGTCCTGCCCTTTGAGCAATAGGAAGGTTGAAACATCAAAGGGGGTGAGCATGGAACTATTTGATAGTCCTCAGCACACTCCTGTCATCATGGGAGCAGGAGAATTAGCACACGATGAACCTCCTGATGATTGGACTTTATGGTATGAAAATGTCCATCAGGATTCGGTGGCAGACAGGGTAATGTCAAAAACAAATGCTACTTGAAAAGCAAAGTGAAACAATGTTGAGCCCTGTTAAGAATGTTTACTTCATGGATGGGGGAGATGGCTCAGGTGGGAAGGAACTTGCCCCACAAGCATAAAGACCCAAATGGATCCCCAGAACCCACGTGAGAAGTCAGATTGTGTATGCCACTGTAAACCCAGTGCTTGGAAGGCAGGGACAGAAGGGTTTCTGGAGTTTGAAGGTTCAATGAGTGTCCCTAGCTCATGGGAGTGAGGTAGAAAGACCTAGATGAGGACACTCCTCTGACGTTAGCATGCCAGCAGGAGAATGCGCAGGCAGCATGCCCATGTGCACAGCACATGCACAGACACACACACACACACACAAGCATGCATGCACACAGGCACACAACATCAGCTTCATTCTAATCCCTGTTGTCTATATTTCTCATAGCTGCCTCTTGAAAGGTGAGGTGGAATTAAAACATACCCAAATAAACAGAAGCTGGCATGTCCATCACCACCAGACCTGTTCTGAGAAGATGCTGGATGACATGTGAGCTCTGAAAGATTGCTGCAATGAGCAGAAGCCACATGAGGAGAAGAGGATTTCAGTAAAGATCAACACATATGTGCTAACAAAATTCATTTATTAATATAGCAATGGTTTGTGTTTGCACACTTTACTTTCCACTTTAACCAACAAAATGGTTTTGTTTTTGTTTTTTTAATTCAACCCCAGTACTCAGCTAGTACTATTGTAACTCGGTCTATACGCCCATTTTAAATATTTATATAATATAAAAGATGAATACATCTCAAAGCATTATTAGTTTTTGGCTATAAAGTGTAAAAATAAGAAATTTTATGTCGCCCACAACTGAAATGGTGAGACTAGAAGTATGAAAGATGATATTATGTGGTGTTCAAATAAAGGCATTTAAGGTGCTAAAGTTCAAGTCAGAGAGCTGGGTGCCGATGGTGCCCACCTTTAATCCCAGTACTTGAGTGGCAGAGGCAGGAACTGTGAGTTTGAGGCTGGCCTGTTCTACAGAATGAGTTCCAGGTTAGACAGAAACCCTGTCTTGGAAAACCAAAATAATAATAATAATCATAATAATTAGAAAAATGAATACTTTAACAGCAGTCAAAGTCTATGCCCTCTACAAAAGACTTAATTTACACACAAAGAAATGGGTAGCTATCTTAAAGGTTACAAGAGACAAAGAACATTACATGTTTGTGCATATTAGTAGAAGATTAATAGTACAATAATTTAAAAATATTAAAGATCATCAAAATATACAAAGAAAAACACAGATAAATGAAAGGAGAGATAGATTTACAATGATCGTTGGCTATAACAATACTATGAATAGATAACAGAACTATACAGAAGATAAATGGATGACCTCTTGGCTGTTTGATGCCAGAAGAAAAATAGGAAATAAGGACTTAACAAGACAAGAAACCTAGTAAATCTAACAGACAAATACAAAATACTCTGCTAACAACAGACATATGTTCTCAAGAATCCATACTATACTTGTCTAAATAGTATACAAGAATCTATACTGTGTAGTATAGACTACCTTACATATTAAATTAAGTCTCAGTGTGTTTAAAACCATAAATAATACAGAAAGCATAAAACATTTTCTTCAACCACAAAAGAATGAAGTTAAAAATCAGTAACTCAAAGTTGTGAAAATTTAAAAATCATACTTTTGAACAGCTAATTGAAGTATGAATAAATTTTCTAAAAAATTAAAATATACTTAGATAAGTACAAATAAAAACACAACATGTCATAACTTATGATACACAGTAAAATGTGTGCTAATGGAGAAATTTGTTGCTATAGACACATGAAAACAAATGGTTAGGACTGTGGCTCAATGACAAAGCACTTGCCTAATAGCACCTCAGACCTGACTTCAATCTCCAGACCATCAAATTTAAGGAACGCCTAACTTCACAACTCAATGAACTAAAAGCACAAGTGAAACCAAATACTGAACAGAGCAAGAAGTAATAAATATTAGACTCGAGATCATAGAAATCAGGACCAGACAAGGGTAGAGGAAATAATGTTCAGTTTTGGTCTGGGCTATGCAGTGTGCAAAGATGTAATTTTATGTCCTCAACAACGGTGAGTGAGGGTTAAAAAAGATGCACGTTCTATGTGCTGTTGAAATGAAGGTAGTTAAGGTGCTGTCAGTTCAAGTCAGGCAGCTGAATGGTGAGTGGTTTGGAGGAACCAAAAGTTGGTCTTTGAAGAGTTATATCAACAAACTTGATGCAGCTTAAGCTACATGAATAAAAAAAAAGGAAAGAAATAAATTGGAAATGAAAGAATGAATTGCTACTGATTCTGTGCAAATAAACAAATTATGAACACAATGAAAAAAAACATTATGCCTGAAATGGACCTATAAATGTATAGTCTAAACAAATCCTAGAAATACAACATAACCAAGAACAAATCACGAAGGAACAGAGTATCTGAGTAGATCTAAAATTTATTAAAACTATGTTGGTAATAAAAAAAAATACCCGGATCTGTAGGCTTCACTGGTGAATTGTCAAACCTGTAAGGGTGATCCCTGGTCCTTCTCCAGTTGTTGCTGTTGTTCCTGTTTTATGAAGAGGAGGCAAAACTTCATAAAGATGAGGCATTCAATGGTGTATAGCATCACTTTAACCTCAAACCACAAAGATGTGTCTGAAAGAAAGAACTATGCGTAAATACCTCTTATGAAAAATGCTGCATACATTTATAATAAAATGGTGACAAACCAAATTCAAAGACATTTCAGACCATGACTGACTAAAATCTACTCCTGGAATACAAGACTATTTCAACATTGATTAATACTGAGTATATAGAAAAGAGAAGTCCTAGAAAGTAAAACTAATAAAGAAGTAGCAACCAATTTCGAATTGGGCAAAATGCTGGAATGGGCATTTTTCCCTAGAAGATAGTACAAGTGGCCACAAGCACATGAAAAAATGATCAACATTACTAACATTTAACAAAATGTAAATTAAAACTACAATGAAATGGAGATTTCTCAAAAAATATTTTTAAAAATTAAATATTGAGTTACCATATGATCCAGCCATATCATTCTGGAGTATTTATTGCAAAGACTATATATACGTTGACATTCCAAAATACTGAACATCTATATTTGTACCTGCATGCAGAAATAGAACCATGCCCATCAACAGATAAATGAATAAATAAAATGTTATATGCATACGAAATGAAATTTTATGCAGCCATAAAATATAAAATTATTACACTGTAGGAAAATGGATACAACCTGAAGTCATTAACTAAGTGAAATCAGCCAGACTCAAAAAGACAAATGCCGGATGTTTTCTCTCATCCATAGAGCCTAGTTTCAAGGTCACATCTATGTTTGTATGCATATTTATGTGTGTGTATAAAGTATTGAATTAGAAATTGGTTCACAAAAGGTAAAAAAGAGACCTTAAAGGAAGTGGAAATAGAGAGGGTGGCAGAAGAACATTTAATAGGAAGGAAGGACTATCTGAGGGAAGTGGGAGGGAGCAGCTGGGAGCAGGGAGGAGGAAAGTGACAGGGTAATAAAAATATAATGACGTGTATGTATAAGGATGCCATGATGAAAGCCATAGCCTTTAATGCAGAAAGAGAGAGAGGTGGGGGAGGGAAAGAGGGAGGAGGGAGGGAGGGAGAGAGAAACACACACACACACACACACACACACACACACACGGAGGAAGATAGAGAGCGAGGGAGGGAAGGAGGGAGGAAATGAGGAAGGGAGGGAGGGAGGGAGGGAGGGAGGGAGGGAGGGAGGGAGGGAGGGAGGGAGGGAGGGAGGGAGGGAGGGGAGAGAGAGAGAACAATGATGGAAGGGAACAATAAACAATAATACCAGGTACTCATAGAGTCCGGGAATAGCACCTGACCCTTCCAGACTTAGAAATCCCATAACTCAAAGGGCACTGGGGTCACTGTCCAACAAGTCCTGAAATAGTTGTAAGGAATCCCTAAAATGACATCGGTTCTAACTCTTTCTATGTGTCTGGAACCAGCTATGACCCAAGCTTCTATGGGGGATATCCTTAATGAGGATAATCCTTGTGGGAAAATCTACCCTAAATAGGGCAGCACCTCTGTCATTGACCATGATATAAGAAGATCCAAGGGGAAAGCATTTCCTTTTGCTTGGTTGTCTTTACATCTCCGGGGCGAATTCTTCTCTCTTGTCTCTAAGTTTATGCTCTCGGCTGCAGCCACTGCCACAGGTGCTACCATCCCTCAGTGATGTCAGAACCCAGGTTTTCCAGCTTTCCAGCATGGACTGAAAGTCCGTGGATCCAGAAATCCCACAGGCCTTCAGGTTGGGACTGGGGTATCCAGCATCATGGATGCAGAACCTCACAGTTGCTGGAACCTCCTATGTGAAGACCGCCGTTGTTAGCCTACCCAGCCCACATAGTGTAATGTAAGTTGATCTAATAATTATTTTTGATCTAATATTTATAATTGATCTAATATATAAACGTATATATTTATTATACGTTTCTTCTACTTATTCTGTGTTCCTCTAGAGAACTCTACCTCATTACAGCATTATATAAACAAAACCCAAACACATAATACCATTTCCACGTCTTTTATCTACATCTGGACCAAAGGTTAATAATATTCGTGGGAATAATATCCAGGACCAAACAGGCATGCTTCACTGTCTGGCATTTAACTAAAAGTTAGCAGCAAGACAAGGAAGCAGAAAAATATAGCCCATAATAACCCAGTCCCAGAGAAGCTTGTGGGACTGGCTCCCTGGGCCTGATTCCCCATGGTGCCTTACAGGGTCATCAGCTTCTGGGCGGTCCTGCCTGAACCCAACCTGCTCCTCCATTGGTGCAGAGAGGTTTTTGGTTTTTTTTTTTTTGTTTTTTTTGTTTTGTTTGTTTGGTTTTTTTTTTTTAGAGTTTCAGAATCATTTTTTAATTTAGCCATTGTGCTTTAAAGTGGAATAATTTTACAGAAGTTAATTTCCTGATTCATGAAGTATATCATGCTCACTCAGGATATGTTGTTTTGTTTCGTTTTTTGTTTTTTCTTTTCTTTTCTTTCTTTTTTTTTTTTTGCTGTTGTTGTTTTGTGAGGTTTTTGTTTTGTTTTGTGGGTTTTTTGTTTGTTTTTTATTTTTTCGTTTTACACATGCTGACTTTTTAAATTTCTGTTCTTACATCCTGATTCTCATTGCTGTGATTGGAGCACAGAGAAAGCCTTCCCGTTACCCACCTGCCAGTTCAGGACCCCGCCCCCCATCCCCGCTTTCACTTCCTTTACTTACCCTAGGGATTGGCCTCTTACATCTCTAATCACTGCCTGTCTTCCTCTGAATTTCCCTCTCTTCCCTTACCATTTAAATGTGAGCACTTTATGGGGATCTGTATTTGATCTTTTTTCTCTTAATCTACGATAATGGTTTTTAAATGAGACATATTAAATCTGGGCACCCCTGAAATTTTATGATAATCCAGAATTATTTTTCAACTACAAAAAAGATATTCAAAAGTTGATTTAATATTTATAAGAAGAAAATAGGGTTGTAGGTTGTCGAACTTTTACAATAAATATAATTTTCAGTGACTTAGACTGTAACTATCGTGGTAGTACATAGGTGTTCAAGAAATAAACAGATAAATAAAGAAGAAATGCTCTTTAGGGGACCATCCAAGTCATGAGACATGTGTTCATGGCTAAGTGTCAGCAAAAGAATAGAGCATATATAAATAAACTCAGTTCAGATGAAGGCTTTGGTGTTTCTTCCGTTAACTAATATTGGGAGATGACACTGTGTAGTCAGAGACTACTCATTCATTTCCTGGCCACCCAGACCTGAAATAAAACTGTATTAATTACAACATTGCTTTGCCAATTAGCTCATGTATATTTCTAGCTAATGCTTATATCTTGAATTAACCCATTTCTATTTTTCTATGTATCTCCCTGAGGCTCATAGTTTACCAGTAAGGTTTTCCAGCATCTGCCTACTCTCTCTCTCTCTCTCTCTCTCTCTCTATATATATATATATATATATATATATATATATATATATATATCTGAAATATACACATATATATATATATTTATATCACATTTCCCGCCTGGCTCTATTCTGTTCTGCCATAGGCCCAAAGCAGACTCTTTATTAACCAATGGTAATAAAACATATTCACAGCATACAGAGGGGAATCCCACATCACCTCCTCTTTCCTGTCTAAATAAAAAGGAAGGTTTTAACTTTAACATAATAAAATTGCATATAACAAAAACAGTTATCAAGGAAGAATTATAGTTACAGTATTTAGTTCATCTACATTTGGCAAATTAAGGAAAATACTCTATCATCTATCCTATCTTTGTGAGTCTAAAATTTTTATCTCATTTTATCTTTTATAATTATAACTATCTTTCTTCAACTCCATCAAGGACCCCAGAAGGATATATAATATTACCTAAGTAAACAGAAAGTGCATTGTAAGCAACTTCCAAAACTCTAGAATTGAGAGAGACATCTTATTGCCTGGACAGTAACCCAAAGTTCTTCTGTAACAAAGGAGCATTCATCTTCAGCTTACAGGACCATAGTATCTGGCAGACTTTTCCATAAAGCAGGAAATTTTAAAGACACTTTTGCCTGTATTGGAAGCTTGTCAGTCACTTAATTCTGTGTCCTGCAGAATGTCTGGCAGACTCTTTCATGAAGCAGGAACCCTAAGGACTGTCTCACCTTCTTTAGGCAACTTCAGCAGTCATTTTTCTATGGGTCCTACATGTCCAGTTTATACAGCATACCATCAAACAGTCCAGGCAAGAGCAGTTTCTTGCCCAGATGACTAACCTTGTCACATTGAAGGAAAAATTCATAACGATTTTCTTCAATGCCCATCTACCTCTCTGAAGTAACTTATGCTGCCAGAAGCAGACATGCCTCACTGCCAAGAAAAGTCTAAATTCTTAAAACATTTTAAATGCCATATTCTGTGCAACTTTGAAAGATTTGAAGAATATCCATTTATCTTAAATTTATCTCTGTACATCTAGAAAACCTAAGTAACATGACTACAAGTATGACTATTATAATGACTATATATTAATCTGTATTTCTTAACTATACATTACATTTTTAAATGAGCTGCACAAACACAATACCTCAAACAAGAGCAGAAATATATATAACAAAATTGACCTTAAATTTGTACCAATAGACCAAGATCCATACTAAAGCAAAGTATTCATATTCTATATTATATCCCCATTTAAATGAAAACAAACATTTATAAACAATATTTGGGAGTAGTTTTCTCCAAACTGCTTCATGCTTTTTATTGGGCAAAGTATTTGGGGGCATTCACCGAGACCTTTCAGAAGGTCTTGATCCATCAAACCACATTAATCTGAAAGGAATGCACAGGTTCTCATCCTCTGGGGAAGCAAAGCAGAACCTCTTTCACGAAGTAACATATCCTTAGATACAAATTTTAACATCAAGATACCTTTAGCACATATATGTTGGTTTAACTTAACCTTCTCCAGAATCAAATGTCTCTCTGTACTCAAAAAATTTAAAGGAAACACATATATGTAATCCAGACTCCTTGTGTATATTTCATCTTATGTAGCTTATTTTCTTCACTCCTTTAAACTATGATGGTCTGTACTCTTTTATATTACTTTTATTATTGCTTTAAAGACTTTGTTTTATTTTATAAAACTATTTTTTGTAACTGCCTATACTCATTTTTTCTCTATCTCAAGCCTACATACATTTTTTAAAACATACTATACTCATTCAGAGGTTTATTTCTATCTGAATCTCTCTTTATTGTGTATCTATAATCATTTTCTGACCAGAAGCTCCTTTAAAATGGTAAGCAGCTTGGTCACAGAGGCCCTGGATGCTGGCTCCACCTCTCTCAGCCTTTCAGTGTGGTGGAGATACCTTTACCTCCAGCTCTGGAACTGCCAGGTGGGAGCTGTCCTCACCACCTCAACTCTGGGAATCAGTTGGCCCATGCTGCCCCCAAGAAACTTGTAGCACACTGCATACAAACCCCATTCAAGTGTTCAGCCACCTGACAGAGCCTGAGCTGTTTGGGTAAGTACCTCAAACCAGGAAGCTTTCTTAAAGGAGCCATGCAGTTTTTGCTGCTACCACTGAGTCAAGAAACCTTTACTTAGAGGAGCCATGTCTCTTCTTGCTGCCAGCAAAACAGCCTATCTGAAAAACAAAAATAAGGAAAAAACAAACAAACAAACACAGCTACCAAGAAGCTGCCCTTTGCTCCCATTTTTGTGGGTCTAGGAGCACTCTTTTTTTAATGCTTTCTTAGGCTTTATGTGGATATATTTTATCCCACATTGGGTGCCATTTTGTAGTCACAGACAGCTCATTTATTTCTCGGCCACCCAGATTTGAAATAATTACACAGAAACTATATTAATTATAACACTGCTTGGCCAATTATCTCATTTATATTTCTAGCTAACTCTTATATCTTGAATTAACCAATTTCTATTAATCTATGTATTGCAGGCTTGTGATTTACCAGTAAGGTTCTCTGGCATTTGTCTTCTTCAGTAGATACATGGCAACTCTCCCTCTCTCTCTCTCTCTCTCTCTCTCTATATATATATATATATATATATATATATATATATATATGTTCAGATTTCCCACTTGGCTCTATTCTGCTATGTCATAGGCCCAAAGCAGCTTCTTTATTAACTAATGATAATAAAATATATTCACAACATACAGAGGGAAATCCCACATCAACTAACACTGTGTTCGTGTGTTTGCACTTTCAACTAGCTGATGTATAGGTAGCTCCTTTCGTGAGCAGTTGGACACTGGGGACACAAGAAGTCTCTGTCAACACTGAACATAGCCTAAGACATGGGAAAGGAGACAAAAGAAGAGGGATCATTCTGGAACAGATGAGGTTAACACTGACTATAGTAACTGACCTTGTAGAGTTTCTCACAGTCACTGAACTTGCACACAGGTAGACCCTCATCATACAGTTTATACAAAGGCAGCAAGTTCTCAGAGGCTTAGCCACCAGGGAAAGGTATTCCAGGGGTGAATGCAAGGTAATGTTCACCACTGAAGAGTGTTGTGGGATAACGCTCTTGTACGCTGTAAAGATTTATCACTCATATTGGTTTAATAAAACTCTGATTTGCCAGTAGCCAGGCAGGAAATATAAATGGGACAACCAGACTAGGAGAATTCTGAGAAAGAAGGCAGTGACGCAGTTATCATCCAGAAGCAGAGAAAGCAATATGTGAATGCCTTACTGAGAAAAGGTAACCAAACCACATGGCTAAACATAGATAACACTTATGGGTTAATTTCAAAAGAAGTACTTAGTAATAAGCCTGAACAATAGGCCAAACAGTTTATAATTAATACAAGCTTCTGTGTGTTTTTCGGGGACTGAATGGCTGTGGGATCAGGTGGGACAGAAACCTGCATTTACAGAGGCTTTCTCTAGTATCTCCCAAATTTTAGGATAGCATTTCCCTCCCAAGTAACCACACAATTATATCAAACAAGACTTGAGACCACACACTAAATACTAGAGTTCTATACTACAACTTCAAGGGATGGTCCAGTAACAGAATTTTCACACTTTTAATTATTGTTAATAAAATCAAAAGTACTTAAAAAGGAGGAAGTCCCTGAGAGATGGGACTTTCTTGCTTTTGCCTAAGAATTAAAGGCTTCTTTAAGAGCAACAAAAAGAAAGAAAGGGGGGAGGGATGGATGGAGGGAGGGAGGGAGGGAGGGAGGGAGGGAGGGAGGGAGGGAGGGAGGGAAGAAGGGATAGCTCTCAGACCCAGGAGCAAAAGTTGTCACAAGGTAGCTCATCCTTTAGGATTCTCCAGTATCTTTGGTGTTCCAGAGGCACAAAGGCCTTTGGAGGGCCTTCCCTTCAGGGGCATACCTTCTAGGCAGCAAGGCTTCTTTGGTAGGCAAAGTAATGTGCAGAAAGTACCCCACATGCTATTGGAATTTAAAACTTGCTAAAATCTGAAAGGTACTGTTTTAAAGAAAAATCTGTTTCCACCACTTCCTGAATCTTTAGGCATGACAATCAAGGAGACAGTCGATGGAGGTGTTTTTCTTCTTTTCTAAATTGCTGAGAGAATCAGGACTGAGTCACACCTCCTTACACCTATGCACCCCCACTTTGTTTTTATTTCCTTATTTTTGTTAAGGGTTCTTTTCTTTATTTGGGATTTTTGTTTGGTTGTTTGGTTTTGGTTTTTTGTTTATTTGGGTTTTTTTGTTGTTGTTGTTTGTTTGTTTGTTTGTTTTTTGAGACTAGGTGTCTCTGTTCCTATGGAACCTGTCCTGGAACTCCTTCTGTAGAGCAGGTGGCCTCAAACTCACAGAAATCCTCCTGTCTCTGCCTGCTGAGAGCTGAGATTAAAGGCATGTGCCATGACCTCCAGGCTTGTTTTTATTTTTTTAAGACAGGGTCTTAGCATTTATAGTCCAGGATGGCCTTAAACTTTTAATCTTTTTGGCTCAGTCTCCTGAGTGCTTGGACACCATGTCTGGCCTCATTTTTCATTCTTGGTTTTTCATATAAGTGTACATAATTTACATAATTTCCCCTTCTCCTTCTAGATCCTCCCAGGTTCCTACCACACTCCCCCTTTTTTAAACTATTATCCTTGCTAATAATTGAAAAAATACATTTTGCTGAATCTATTTAGTGTTTTTCATATGTATGTTTTTAGTGCTGATCACTTGAAATTAGATAACCAGTTAAGGGTCCATCCCTGGGAAAGGCATATTCTCCCTCTCTCGGCAGTCATTTACTGCCTGTGGCTCATCATGGGACCTTGAGCAAGGCCCCCATTCACCTTGGGATGATGTCAGTTGGTTTTGTCACTATTCAGGTCTTGATTAGACACCCATGTTGTTGAGAGCTATGGATGCAGCTTCTTCTGTGTCATACACATATGACAAATCACACAACAGATGTCCTGGTCTTCTGGCTCTAACAATGATGTAAGATGAAGTTTCCATGATGTTCCCTAAGCATAGGTGTAAGGGCTGTGTTGTAGGCACACCGCAGGGCAACCCATAGTTAATGGGTTTTGGCATTTTGACCAGCTATGGCTTTCTGTAATTGCCTGCATATGCATGTTGTTCTTGTTTTAAGTATTAGAAATATTTATTCTTAACTTCTGCTTTTCTCCCTTTCTTCTGCCTTTGCCATCCTCTACACCTAAGCAAGAGCATCTAGATAAACTAAGTCTATTCAGGACACGCACACATAGCAAAGATCTTGCTGCAAAATTTGAGGTAAATAAACCTTATGTCTGCAGAGACCCAAACCTAATTCTGTGCCAGGCAGGAGTCTAGCACAATAGCACAGCAAGTGCCTGAAACATCACAAGACTGATGATGGCAGCTGTGGCCAAACTTTCATCTTCCTCCCTCGGGAACTCTGTTCACATGCAGGTGTTGTCCTGAGAAAGCAAGCAGCCCTGACTTCGAGGGTCATGAACCAAGACCTGTATCTGGTGTGGTGTGGTGTGCTGTTGTGTGGTGTGTGTGCATGCACACACGTTTCTCTAGCAAAGGGCTCTGTAAGACCCGAGCAGAAGTGTCTGCTTGCTCTTAGTGCCGCAGAATCACTGATGGTTAGGCACAGGTGCTGAGATGCAAGGAAAATGAGATGGATGTGATGTCGCTGTGCCTTGCATCACATCTCAGGTGTTTCCCCCAGAAGGTACCCTCCCAGGAGCCAGGAGTCAGCTTTACAAATGCCTTCCCACAACCAACCAGATGCGCAGTTCCTGCCGGAATTGTGAATCTCAACCTGCGTCACCCAGAAGAAACACAAATTTTATCCAAAAAAAATTAGATAAATCTCAAGTTTACAACAACAACCTTTATAATAAAAAGGTGAAATTTTCTCATTTTTCAAAATGTAAACCTTGTTTGGTACGTTGGTGAGATATTTCCCATTCTTTTATGCTTGCATCTTCAATACTCAGTGTATATTGGACCCCGCAGCACTTAGCCATCTATGCTGCTGCACGTATGCTCCAGCCACCATAGGCAGTGTCCTTTACACAGGGCTGTGCTGTCCTGAAATGTCTGCTTTTCTAGACCAAGCTACAGTTTTCTAAGTGTGTGGAGAATTCTTCCAGCTAATGGGACAGTACTGGACATGGCGGCTGTGGACAGGGACATCTCTAAGGCTCAGGAGCGAGACTGCACGCCTAGATAATTTCTGCAATAGCTACATACTAATGCTTTTCATGTTGCCCCAGGGAATAGAGAAATGCTTGCCCTCGCTCTGCCCATGTGACCCACCCATCTCCAGGGGTTCACACCAAGGCCTTACTACAAAGCTAGAAGGGAGGGGACAATGAATGGGTCTGCTTCCTATGATCTGTGCTTGTCACCCCAGCTATCATCTCTGCCATTTAAGTGTTTTCTAGAATAAGCGCTTCTCCGTGTTCTACATCATCAGATTGTTTCCTGTACACCTCCGTCTCTCAATCTCCTTTATCATGACAGTAAGTCTTTAGAACTTTTATTCTCCTTTTATGACCCTTTTAAATTTAATTTTTTTCTTTCTTTCCTTTTCCTTTTTTGTTTTTTGTTTGTTTGTTTTTGTTTTGTTTTTTGAGACAGGGTTTTTCTGTAGCTTTGAAGCCTGTCCTGGAACTCACTATGTAGGCCAGGGTCACCTCAATCTCACGGAGATCCACCCGCCTCTGTTTCCTTAGTGCTGGGATTAAAGGCGTGCACCACCACCACCCCTTTTTAAAGTAAGAATTGAAGAAGTGCTTCACTTTTGTAATGAAAGAATGTGTGTTGGGGAGAAAGTTTCTAATGAAGTCACACACACACACACACACACACACACACACACACACACACACCGTCCCGCCCCATGTTGTCCCCTGTCCCTGTCTCTTTCACCTTTCCCTGAGTAAGATCCCTTATAAGAGCCATGGGAAGTGTTGTTTGGGGATAAGACTGTAAACCTCAGAGCAGTAAAACATCTCTATACTAGCACATCCCAGAGCAAATTGAAGTTAGAAGTAAAGCCATAAGCACTGTGCTTGTATGTTGACAAGACAGGATTCTAGAGGAATAATAAAAATTCACACCCAGTGACATCTTCCTGGGCATAGATTCTCACATAGACAGTTGATCTTAAAGTTCCTTCTCCATCACAAAAAGCTAATATGGAACTGGAGGCATGGCTCGCTGTTAGGCATTTGTCTGGCACATGCAAGGCCTAGGTTCTAGGCCCAAAATTGCATATTCATTCTCTACCGCTTCATTTTATAAATAAATAAATTCTATTTTTAAATTACATATGCATACTTTAAAATGGCTGAGTCTAATGATGTGTGCCTGCCATCCCCATGGAGGGAAAACAGAAAGATGGTTCTGTCTGGAGTATGTAAAAGGCACCATGTCAGCCAGGGCTATATAGGAAGACTTAGGCTGAAAAATAAATAAATAAATAAATAAATAAATAAATAAATAAATAAGAGAAAATTTCCAAAAGAAAAAGCAGAAGTCAAGAATGAGCCAATACACTCAAATATAGTCGTGTTTCTTTCACATTGGAGCACCAACCCCACTCACCCAGCACTGCACAATTAGAACAAATATTGCTAAAATTGTCAAGCCTGTGAATACACATAAGAGACCATAGCATATGCCTGCTACAAATCTATAAGCTTTTAAAGTGTAGGCAAATAGAAATTGATTGTGTGTGCTTTAGTAAGACAAAAATAAAGGCTTCATTCATTATTCACCGACAATGTGTGGTAACACCAAAACAATGAAGAAAAAAAGGCTCTCGGGATAGATGGGTTCACAGTGTGATGCTCGGGATAGATGGGTTCACAGTGTGATGCTCGGGATAGATGACTTCACAGTGTGATGCTCATGTACTTTGTGATTCTGCAAGGAGGATGAAAAGTCAAACATGTGAAGGCTGAAGAGGGGACAAATCAGATAGTGCACACACAGGGACAAGCGTCAGATAGTGCACACACAGGGACAAGCATCAGATAGTGCACACACAGGGACAAGCGTCAGATAGTGCACACACAGGGACAAGTGTCAGATAGTGCACACACAGGGACAAGCGTCAGATAGTGCAAACACAGGGACAAGTGTCAGATAGTGCACACATGGGGAACAAGCATCAGATAGTGCACACACAGGGACAAGTGTCAGATAGTGCACACACGGGGAACAAGCATCAGATAGTGCACACATGGGACAAGCTTCAGTTACTGCACACATAGGGGACACGCCTCAGGTAGTGCGCACATGTTACAGCAAACTATAGCTGCAGACTAATCCGAAAGGTAGAGGCGGTCCGTGATCTCCCGCACACATGTACAGTCTAAAGAAAGGAAGGGATGGAGCTACTACTAGACCAGAAACAAAATGGAAAAGGAAAGATAAATGAAATGGAAATGTAGTAGAAACCATAAGGGTTTGTAGAGGGTTTTCATTCACAAGAGAGAGCGGAGGGAAAGGAGAGGGACTGGGTGCGAGGAGAGAGGAGAAGGGCAGCACTCTGGAAAATGAGCCAGTTTCCGCAGGGACAAGAAAGCAGCCTTGATCCTCAGCACTGAGGCTGGCACAGTTTCTGCAACTGTTTAGAGAAATGCAGCGAGCTCCCCGCCATTAATCTTTTCTAAAGAAAGGCTTTGTTCTGCACCTGTATAAACAACCCAGAGTTTTAAAACCTATATGCTTGCCCCTAATGTGTGAGCATATGTATTATAGTGATAGCTTCAAGTCATCTATAGGCAACACCTCTGCTTTACATCTCTCTGCGGGGACCCCACCCCCAACCCTACGCACCTCCTTTAGCCTAGACAGGCATGCCTACAGTCAAGTCCAAGTTCAAGCAGTCTTTTTAAAAAAAAATCCATTTTTTGCTAAATACAGCTGCATTTTCCCAGCCCCCCAAATCTGAAGGCAGAGAGGACCCTTTTACCGAGTAGTCTCATAATGAATACCTCTCTTACTGCACCCCAAGCAAAGACAAAATGTACAAGACAACTTCTGAAGTAGGAGCAAGCAGCAGGGTGTGTGTGTGGAGGGGGGTATCCCTAAGGAGGAGGCTTGGCCTGCAGGATGAGGTGACTGACTCCTGAGGGCTGAAATTAGTCCCTGCTAGCCACCTGTTACAGTGCTCCAGGTTCTGGGCTCCAGGATTGGTTCTGCTGTGAAGACTAGAATTTGCCCGGCAGCTTCTGGCTCCCATGCATCTACCTGTCCCCACCCTCATCTGGAACCCTTAAACCACAAAAAGGACAGTGGACAACTGAGCCCCAGCACACAATGTGATTGCCTCCAACCTCAGAAAAAAGCCCAGAATCTTGTTTTGTTCCAGCTGGGCTTGGGGAAGGCAAGGTGTTTTGTTTTGAGTTGAAATGCAAGGCAATTCAAGGTGCTGCTTCATTATCGGTTTTGGTCTTTCCTCTTTTGCTTCACTCTTTCCTAATTTAATTTTAGCAAGGCAATTGTTCTGACTTACTATTCTGCAACCAAGAAATTGCTCCTAAAATGGTGATGGGTTCCCTCAAATAGTCTACAATTGCACTATGTTGCGGAAAATGAAATCGCGCACTTTGGTACTCTTACAACAGTGGAAAATAACATCTCGGTGAGTGACGTGGGGAGGGTGGGCGTGTGGCAACTGAAGTGCTAAACACAGAGTCCTACGTATTTGTTGTTAGTGATATTGCAAGAGGGGCATAATAACGTGTACGCTGAAGATGCTGTTTGGAGATAAAACAAGTCAAAGGAGAAAAAGTGCTGCGTGAATCAGACGGCTATCTTGAAGGTGAGGAGGAAAAAAAAATAAGTCAAGCATTCATAGGATGTTAAAGCCGCTCCTTGTTTTCTGCCCTTCCTCTGCACTCACTCTGAGAAGCCTTGGATAAGCAAACACACATCATGTGTGTTCATCTCAACGACAGTTCCCGTGGAACAAACCGGGAAAGAAGCTGCGGTGGGTACACTGGGGTTCTTAAGGGCCCGCTAAGACCACCTGCAGATATAAATGGGTTGAGTGGAAACAAGGTCTTTTTCCAGTTTTACCCTCAAATCTCACTTACCTCACACAGATACTCTTAGTTAGGGTCATTGTCGGGTCTAGAGGCCCAAGTCTGGGCTCTACGCAGACGTCCCTTGCCCCCGCCCCACTAACCACTCAGCTTAGAAAAATGATCCCCACCCCTTCCACGCCCCCGTCCCACCTCTTGTTCCCCTTTCAAACTCCCTCTACTTTGCCAGGGGTGGTTTGTCCCAAGGAGTACAGATAAATAGTCCTGTCAAAAGGCGCAGCTCGCGGCTGTACTTCTGGGTCCTGAGTCAAGTTCAGAGCCCCAGGCTGGCTGGTCAGCGGCCAGTCGCGCCTGCTCCAAGAGCCCAGCTCATTGGGGACCCGATTTGCCACGGGCCCGGGTCTCCGCTACTCCTCTGAGCTCTCTCACGCCCCATCCTCTTCCAGTGAGCGGAAGCCGGAGTTGGCGAGACTGGCCGGGGAGGAGGAAGGCGGGCGCGCGCGGGCGCCGGGGACTAGGCGATGTCCACCGGCTCGGTGAGTGACCCCGAAGACATGGAGGTGAGAGGGCTGCAGCGGGTCTACCCGACCCCCTCCTCCAAGAGGCCACCTCTGCACGGTGCCGAGCGCGGCTACGTCTCGCCCAGCGACAATTCTTCCGCGGAGGAGGAGGACCCCGACGGCGAAGAGGAGCCACGCTCCTTGGAAGCCGCGGGCATCCCGGGGGTCTGCAAGAGGAAGCGGCCCCGTGTGGCTGGCCCCGGTGGCGCAGGTGGCGGTGCGGGCAGCGGTGGAAAGAAGCCGCTCCCGCCCAAGGGCTCGGCCGCTGAGTGCAAGCAGTCGCAGCGGAACGCCGCCAACGCCCGCGAGCGGGCCCGGATGCGCGTGCTGAGCAAAGCCTTCTCCAGACTCAAGACCAGCCTGCCCTGGGTGCCGCCCGACACCAAGCTTTCCAAACTGGACACGCTGCGCCTGGCTTCCAGCTACATCGCGCACCTGCGCCAGCTGCTGCAGGAGGACCGCTACGAGAACGGATACGTGCACCCGGTGAACCTGGTAGGGACAGGGACGCGGCGCGGGTGGCCCGGGGCCAGCAGCCCTGAACGAAACCCTTGCGCAGGGCTGGGTCGGCCCCAGAAGGGAGTTTTCTAGATCCGGTGGTGAGGAATTTGGTTTAGTGGCCCCCCAAATCAAGGCAGGAGGAGTCAACCTTTTTTCTTGGAGAAAATCATTCGGGCTGCTAATCAGTGTCCTGGTCCTTTGCCCAGTGACAGCTATTCGTTAACACCCTACTTCCGGGATAAACTGTGGCTCCCCACTGCGAGTATTTCTGCATTTAGCAGAACAGAAAAAACATCTCAGATACCCAACTTTTTCCAGACAACAGCCTAGCAGGTTTGAATCAGCCAGGGCTGTTTTCTTTAAAGTGGGAGAGAAAACCTAACTCTTTTAAAAAGTTTGAGTGGTTTAAAACAAAACACTAATGGAGGATAGTTTTCCCAGACGCGATTGTCCGGAAAGTCCCTGTCTAACCTGCCAGCTTCCTGGGCTTGGGAAAGATCTCATCCAAATTTACTCATAAGGGGGAGGGGGCATTAAATCACAGAATCCTAAACTCGCACTTTTCACTGAAAAAGCATGCTAATAGAAGAACAAGATTCACAAATTCCTAGAACGCTAATAAAAGCCGGGGACCTCTGGGGAGAGCGGTTTCGTTTTGAGATTGTTTCTCCTCCGTATCTGACGCTCGTTTCGATTTTTCAGACGTGGCCATTCGTGGTCTCTGGACGGCCCGACTCTGACACCAAAGATGTTTCTGCAGCCAACAGACTCTGTGGAACTTCCGCTTAGAGGACAGCAACACAGCTGATGGGTTATGTTAAATGGAAAGGACCGGGCCAAGGAGGTCCTATTGGATTCCGGACCTTCTCCTCTTCCTGGACCTGTTAACAGGACGGGTGACCAACCTGGTGGAGCGCAGGTGGACCTGGCTGCTGCGGATCAGCGCAACTGTAACCAAAGAGAGCCTGGTTTCCTGGGGAGAAGTCTCAGACTAGATCCAACCTGGGGCATTAGCTCTGACCTCAAACCATGCCTTCTGAGTCCACAACAGAAACAGGCTGGTTTTTAAGCTAATGTGGATTTTCCCTGTAGTTTCCCTGCGCAGCCAGGTCTTTCCCTGTGACCTTGTTTGAGCGCTCTTTTCCAGCTCTGGAAACGCTGGAAAAGTCCATCAGGGACCTCTTTCTCAGTTTCGGAGGACAGTGTCAAACTCCCACCAGGAAGTTCTCTTTTAGTGGCGGTACATGGCGAGATGGTGATATATACCACCGGAAACCGGTTTTGCCCTTAATCCCTCAGCATTGGGGTCTACTTCCAGAGCTCCCTTGTCTCTCTGATCAGTGTTGGGACAGCCTGCCCTCGGCCTGGTCTCCACCCAGTGGACCCAGCTGGTTTATTTGGTTCTCAGTCTCCTCCCCACCCACAGTTTCCCCTTAAGTCTTATTTGACTGCCCTTTTGTAACAACTCGCCCCTCTAAACAGCTTGCTCCTGCCACTGCACAGCCTCCTGTGGGGTTCAGGTTCTCCCAGGCACCCACTATTCTTCCTGGTCCAAGGACTGAGCATGGTGGGCGGTTGGGACTGGTCTCTCTACCCACTGACGCAGTGCATGGTGCTTGGTGGTCCTGGCAATGCTCTGGTGACGCTGCTCTACCATGGTACGAACATATGTAAATAAATTTATTTTTTTATGAACGAAAACATGCGTTGTGAAAATCTTTTCCAAGACTGTTTGGTCTGTGAGCTAATTTTAAAAGGGCAGGACTCTCCTCTCAACAGGGTGTTGAGCTATTACAGGAGGCAGATGGTGGAGGTCCCAGTTCAGTCAGATTTCCAGTTTCTCTCTCTTTCTCATCTCCATTCTGATCGCAGATGTATAAAAGGCTCACCCTGTAAGCCCAGCTGGCTCCGAATTCATAATCCTCTTGATACTGCCCCTTTAGTGCTGGGATGACTGCCAGAAGAAGCCACTACACCAGATCAAAATATTCTGTGTTTCTGATACTTCCAGAAGTAGGAAATCCTGGAGGGTAAAAACTGGAAGCCTGGGAAAGCTGATGCATTCTGAGGTCAGGGTTGACTGGGGGCATAAGTACACTTCTAAAATAAAAATAGTATACTAATTAATAATTAATTTCCAACTCTTGCTCTTTGATTCTCTCTGTCTCTCTGTCTCTGTCTCTGTCTCTCTCAAACACACACCTCTCCAGCCTGACCCACAACCAAGTATTTAAAACTATAAGACCTTCCAGAACATTGCACCACTCCCATTCACGGGAGGCTACAGTTCTAAGATCTCACTGGCAGAATAAAACTGTAGGAAACCAATCCCAGTTTTAGCAAGATCCCCCTGCCTCTTAACTGTTGTTTTGGATACCCACCACATTTGCAGCATAGTTTTCTTCCATTTTCATTGCAATAGCAAAAAAGTCCGTGATGTTTTCCAATCAACAGATCCTCTGAATACAAAATGCATTTTGTAGAACATTTATAAAAGTGTGAAGGATAAAAGTACCTAAATATTTGCTAGACTTAGATTCTGCCTGTGACTTCATAAATTAAAACACAGTTTTCTCAACCAGAGAGAAAACACAGCTGGATTTTTGTTGAGACATGGGGAGTATGACTTCCTGTTTTGAACTAAACCAAACCTGATCTCCAGAGAGCTGCCTTCTCACACCATCATTTGGTCCTGGGGTCAGTCAGAAGCTGGAGGGTTTGAGGTGACATTGGTTTTTCGGAGGCATTGTGGGCTTTCCCATAAAAGGGAGTCGTTAATGACCAGTGGCAGGAACCCCACCATGCCGAAACATATTTCAGCTGTGAAGTCTGGACCCTCTCTGTGAGGAGAAGGTCAGGTGCCTGCTGCAGCCGTATCTCAGTGAACGTGATGCCCAAAGGTAACGGCAAGCCAGATCCTTTCTACTTCCCAGTATGGTGGTTAAGAACCGATGTCATCTGGTATAGTAGCCGGCTCACAGGCTATCAGGGCAGCACTTAGCAGGCTAGTGCAGCAGAGCCCTCCTGAGTATAAAGGCAGCATGGCCAGAATGAGTCCTAAATAAAATTAAAATATGAAGTAAGAATGTTAAGTAAGAATGCTAAGCATATTTGCAGTGCCAGTACTGAGAAGGGGGAGGCAAGAGGATTGCCATGAGTTCTAGACCAGCATGGGTTACAACATAGACCCTGTCTTAAAAAAAAAAAAGACATGACAAGACAAGCAAACTGTAAAAATAATGTGCTGGCTAGTTTTATCTCAACCCGACACAAGCTAGAGTCATCTAAAAAGAGGAAAGCTCCACTGAGAAAACACCTATGTAAGATCTGACTGTAGGGCATTGATGGGGGACCCACATCATCGTGGGTGGTACCATATCTGGGCTGGTGGTCCTGGGTTCTGTAAGAAACCAGGATGAACAAGCCATGAGGGGCAAGTCCATAATCAGCACCCCTCCACAGCCTCTGTATCAGCTCCTGCCTTCAGTTTCCTGCCCTGTTTGAGTTCCTGTCCTGATTTCCTTCAGCTTTGAACAGTGACGTGAAAGTGCAAGCCAAATGAACCCTCTCCACCTCAGCTTGCTATTGGTCACCATGCTCCTTCACAGCAATAGTAACTAGGGCAGAAACTGACACCAGGGTTGTGGAGTATTGCTATGACAGACCTGACCAAGCATTTCAGGGAGGACTGGGGACGGACTTTAAACTCTGGAATAGGAAAGCCTCTGAGTGTTGAGAGCTCAGTGGTCTGTTCTGTGGGAATATGGAAGATAAGAATAATAAGAGAAAGGCAGAGGATGGAGGTCTGGATTACAAAATTCCAGAAGGACAATGGAGAGTCACTTAAAGACTTTATCAGCGTTGTTGCGTATCTTGAGTTAAGAATCTGTAGTTCCGGTTAGCTGGGACTGAAGAATTGGCTGTGATTAACAAGAAACCGGAAGCACTAAAGTGAAACCTTTGCTTTACTGGGGCAACTGATGCTGGAGCTGAGAAACCAGCAGAGCATTTTCTTAATTAGAGATTGATGAGGAAGGCCCATACCATTTTGTGTGAGGCTGTCCTTTGCCTAGTAGTCCTGGTTTCTATAAGAAAACAGGCTGAGCAAGACATAGTGAGCAAGCCAGTAAGCAGCACCCCTCCATGGCCTCTGCACTGTTTTTTTTTTTTATGTTGTTGTTTTTTTTCGGGTTCCTGCCCTGTTTGATTTCGTTCCTGTCCTGACTTCCTTTAGCAATGAACAATGATGTGGAAGTTTAAGCTAAGTTTTTTCCCCAAGTTGTTTTGGTCATGGTAATAGTAACAGCCATAGTAACTCTGATGTAGACAAGTACAAGGCAAAAATTTCTAAAGAGCCTGTATAGGTCTACATTTTTCCACTACAATCCACCCTAGCCTGTTTCCTCATCTGCATGGGGTTACTAGCGGGATCTTCCTCCAGAGAATGCTTCATGGGTAAGTCCAGCAAATGTAGTGTTTATGTGCTGAGAAACACATGAAGAGCTCACTGGTAAAGGAAACGCAGAGGCAGAGGAAAAGTCTAGCCCAGCCACTAAGACTGGCTTCCAAACCAGAAAGTGCTGTAGTGTGTCACTCCAGTTGCCTGGGAGGCTGGGCAGAAAGACGGCAAGGTGATCACCAGCCGGAGCTAGAGGACAGTAGCTTGTCTGAACCAAATAGATAAATGAAAACCAAGAACAAGCAAACAAACAAAACCCCACAGGGAAGCCGGCTCAACTTTGAGAAGTGAGGATCACCATTGTAAGAAGTCTCAAAAGAGCAAGCCAACAAACAAAGGAAGTTGAATTGAATACAATAATAACACACAGTTGAAGAAAGAAGGAAATGGAGCTGATTGTCCAAAACCAATATGAAAAATGGGTTTTTTACTCATAATCCTAATTTCTCAGGGTGCTTCGAGAGCAAGCATAAAGACTTTGAGGCCACCAAGTCACATAGGCAGAGTGCTGGGATCATGGCCCTTGAATTCATTTTTAGTGGCAATTTGTGTGTCATTCTCAAATTGATATAGAAGAAAAATGTCTGAAGAATGTTCTGCTTCATGGTTTCTGTGAGAGGTTTATAGCAAGGTTGCCAAGAGCTTAGATGGCGCAGTTACTGCCCAGTATTCATGGAGCCTTGGGCTCAAACCACAGCAGCATATGAATTCAGGTGTGTCACCCACCTGCAATTCTAGCAGCTAGATCCAAGTCATCTTCTGCTACTCAAGGTCATCAGAGCGAACAACTCCAAATGAGATAACAATGTAAACAAAACCTAAAAAGGAGGATTTCTCACAAGCCCTAGATAAAATCGCTGAAGCTTGAGGGGAAAGATCGTGGCTGGGAACAAACACCTCGAAGCTGTCCTTTCTATGCCGTTAGGACTCAAACCTGCTGTCTCATAGAGAAACATCCCAAAGTTTTCTCCTCCTCCCTCACCATTATTTTATTTGAGACAACGGAATGGGAAATATGGGAGTAGGGACTGGGAACTGAGAGGAGGCGGCTGGGTATTGAGACAGAGAGAGGACCACACGCTTGGGATCCTGCCAACTTGGTTCTGCTCTGAGAGCAAAGCTAAGGGGAAAGGCTGATGGGGCTAAAGTTGCTGAATGACGGATGGATGAGTAAACTGGAAATACAACTCTTCTGGGGGCTTTCTGGGGGACCAGAGCATCCTAACTAGTGATGGTCTGGTGCTGCTGACTCAACAGAGAACAAAAACCCCCTTCCACACCCTCCTCCTAAGATGAGTGTTGTAGAGCAAGTGCTCTTGGCACCGTAATTCTGAAAGGCTGAACACTCCTTGGCCAAAGATGCTGAACTGATTTTATATTCTTTTGCTCTAGTTTTCAAGTTCAATCTCACTTTAGTCTGGTGGCTCCTTCAACAGAGAGCAACCCTGATGTTTCGCATCTTAAAGGGATTTTAATAGGCGCAAGGTTTCTGTTTTGTTTTGTGGTTTAAAACAAAAGGCTCCATAGGAGAGATGAGGAGGAGAAGAGAAGGAGGAGGAAGAAGACACCCCCTTTCCATTAACAGACAACAGAGGGGAGCACACTTCATCTTAGCCCGTACCAGGAGCTATTTTGGTTGATTCTTCTAGGAGATGTTAAAATGATGACTCAGAAAGTCATTTTAGTCAATGATAGTAAAGCCAGGTAAACCCACGACTGACTTCTCACTGCCAGGAATCTAACAAGTGACTCCTTTCGTAAGGGAGCATCTGTCTGCATCTTCTTTTGATGAAAATTTCCTTTAGTAAAGATCCATCCACAGGGGCAACCAAGGATTTCTCTGTCAATTTTCACTAATGGAGAGGAAAGAAGAATAACCCCCAAAGATACCAGAACTCAAGAAGATAAGTTATCAAACTTGAGTGCCAAGTTCCAATCCTGGCAGTGAGAAGTCAGTCCTGAGTTTACCTGGGAGGAAGCTGCTGAGGCTGGGACTCTCAGTAACCAGTGTCTTTGTGCTAATCTGTTTATCAAGCTACACAGATCTCTTGCTTTGGTTCCTTTCTGGGCCTTTTTTGAAGTCATTACTGCCAGGGCAAGACCTGATGGACCAGTTGCTCAGGAGGCTGGAACAGGAGCAAAAGTTCAAGATTTCTCTGGGCTATAAAGTGCGTTCAAGTCCAGCCTGGGCAATTCGCTGAGATCCTCTCCCTAAATTAAAAGTAAAAAGAAGGCGGGGAACAGCTAGCAAAATGGGGAGATCCTGACAACTTGAGTTGAATACTAGAATCCATACGGTGGAAAGAGAGAAGTAGTTCCCTTAAGCTGTCCACTGACCTCCAGGTGTGTGCTGTGACATGCTGTGATATGTGAGTGCCCACACACACGCGCACGCGCGCGCACACACACACACACACACGCCCACACACACGCGCGCACACACACACACACACACACGCACACACACACACACACGCACACACACACACGCACACACACACACACACGCACACACACACACACGCACACACACACACACACACGCACACACACACACACACACGTACACACACATGTACACACACACACACACTACACACACACACGCACACACACACACACACACGCCCACACACACACACACACACACACACACACACACACGCCCACACACACACACACACACACACCACACACCACACACACACACACACACGCACACACACACACACACACGCACACACACACACACACACGCACACACACACACACGCACACACACACACACGCACACACACACACACACACACGCCCACACACACACACACACACACACACACGCCCACACACACACACACACACACACACACACACGCGCGCGCACACACACACACACGCCCACACACGTGCGCGCACACACACACGCGCCCACACACACACACACACACGTATGTGAATGTGTGTGTGTAAAGTGGCACACACTTGCTTAACATGTAAAAAGTCCTTCATCCTTCCCTTTTACCTAACAGAAAGCTTTATTTGGAGCCACTTTAGGTTCCTTCATTGCTTGGAAGAGGAGAACTATAGAGCACCTCATAGAAGCAGCTTGCCTTTGAGGAAACACAGTTTCAGTATGGAAGATTTCCTCCCTGGCAGTGGAAGGGGAGAAAAATGGGAAGCAAGAAGTCTCTAACTGGTCCTTGATGGTTTTAAAAGAGAGGTGCTTTATCCCTGCAGTGTTTGCAATAGGTAAGATCTGGAGCAGCCTTGATGCCCATCAACAGATACCTGGATAGGAAAACACGATACAAATACATAATCCAATCTTCTCTATGGAGAAATAGGAACACACGACATTTGCAGGGAAATGACTGGAACGAGAGCTCACAGTGTTAACCAAAATAAGATTCAGTGAGACAAGACTGCATTCTCACCCTCACGTGTGGGGCCTAGATTTACATTTCTATACACATAGGAAATGAAGGGAGGAAGTAGACGATGTGAGGGGAGAAGGAAACCAGAGGAGGAGGAAAGAATATGTGTGTCTTGAAAACAGAGGGGAGAACTGTTTGGAGGGAGGACAGAGACTGAGAAAGGGCAGGGAGGGGACCCCAGGGCAGCCGCGGGACAGGCAAGGAAAAGGACTGTAAACTGATATATATGTATAGATGGGTCATGAAACTAATTTCTTTGTATGTTAGCCAAGAAATTGAATGTTTATGTATCTTTTATTGGAATTTGTAAGTCAGCTTCCTAAAAAAGAGATCGTGAGGAAAGACGGCTCAGTGGTTAAGAGCGCTTGCTGCTCTTCCAGAGGACCAGAGTTCAGTTCCCAGCACCTACTGTAGGGCAGTTCACAATCACCTGTAACTCTGGCGCCAGGGGTCCCTATACTCTTTTTTATTCCTGGAGGGCACCTGCATACATGTGCGCGCGCGCACACACACACACACACACACACACATACGTATCAATGAAAATAAATTTTTAAATGAAAGAGAGATTGAGCATTTACCCTGCCTGTGCCCTCTGATTCCCACATGTGTGAGCCACAATTTCTAACTCTACATGTGTGATTTTAGGTGTCCCATATGAGATAGGGCGTCCATGACATACTTCCTCACTGACCCCAGCCCTAACTGACAGGTGTGGAATAGAATGGAAAAAAAAATGAGGCCTTGTTAAGCACAGACACAATGCCCACTAAAGGCTAAAATTTAAATATCAGCATCTTATTTTTCTTCTTTTAATAGCTGAGATATCCTTGATCTTGACCTGCAAATGTGTTCTGTCCTTCTCTTTCGCTACTTTTACCAACTGGTTCTTTCCTGCTAGATCTGATTTTCCTAGATTGGGCTCTTTTGCCACTAAGAAGAAATTTTCATTTGGCTTCATCTTAAAAGCGAAGATCAACCCAGCACTTGGGAGGCAGAAGCATGCTGATCTCTGTGAGTTGGAGGCCAGTCTGGTCTACAGAGTGAGTTCCAGGACAGCCAAGGCTACACAGAGAAACCCTGTCTCAAAAAAAACAAAAAAAAAGAAAGAAAAAAAAGCTAAGATCATAGTACTCCTTATGGAAAATTATGCGTGAGATTAAAATCACATTTCAGAATGCAAGAAAGATCACTGGGTGTGAGAGAGTAGCTGTACAGCTCAGCCGGTCTCTCAGAAGCCATCAAAGGACATCTACGATGAACCAAAACCACCACTGCTTTCTACAACCACATCTCTGGGTGAGGCTGGATTTTTAGCCAAAATAAAACACCACAATAGAGTGAAGGAGGAAGAAGGTAGGTGCACGTCACTATGTCTTAATAAGCTAGATGGCAAAGGGATTTCCAAAATAGATGGGTTGTACGGAATACTTAAAAATTACAAAACCATGCCATTCCTCCCATTAAAATATTTTGGAAAATATTCTTTTCATTAAAGCATTCAGTTAGATTCACTTCTGTGATGGCTGAAAAACAATTATATTTTTGCCTAGGTTTAATTTCAAGTTCAATACATAGCAACAGATATAAGCAAAAGCTTTTTCCAGTCTGGCTGTGGCCCATTTTCCAAAGCTGTGTAGAGACCAAAGTTCGAATGAGTTTTTCAGGATCACCAAAGATGCCTTGGTAGGGCATAGAGTCTTGGTGGGATCTGGAAGCAAGAGAATTCAGGGTGCTGGTTTCGATGCCATAGACTTTCTGCCTGTGTCACCTGCACGGGGGCAGGGATACCCTGGGGACAGAGGCCAAACTGCTCCCGGAGGCTGCACACAGGGAAGTCTGGCACCATTTTCTTCCCTTCAGCCCAGCTCTCCTGTCCTTCAACCTTAGCCTCAGGATGAGCCCTGACTTTCCAATGACAGGGACAGTAAGTCCCAAGTCTAGACTGCAAATGCAACTTTACTTGTCCATACCTGGTTAAACTACTTTTGTAACATTCAAGCGTCCTCATTAAAATTGTGTTTCAGAAAACTTAGGCAGCATTTCAACTTATTCTCAACAAAACATTCTTTGATCTGTCACTTTGGCAGGTGACTGACCTGTTTTTATTCTTAAAAATGCTGATAAGGGACATGGTTTCTTTTTTTCTTTCTTTTTTTTTTTTTTTTTTTTTTTGGTTTTTCGAGACAGGGTTTCTCTGTGGCTTTGGAGCCTGTCCTGGAACTAGCTCTGTAGACCAGGCTGGTCTCGAACTCCCAGAGATCCGCCTGCCTCTGCCTCCCGAGTGCTGGGATTAAAGGTGTGTGCCACCACCACCCGGCCAGGGACATGGTTTCTTAAACTGTGGTGGTTTCCCTCCATCATGCTATATAACTGAGAGTGGGTATTTCAGCAAAGTTTCGGGACATGCAATGAACAAGACCACGCAGAATCAAGCGTGTTGAGAATCTGCAGTGTTTTGCCTCCCAGAACCTCACTACGACCTTTGCTCATCTTTCTGCTTGAGTATTTGTGTGTATGTATAAAACATTTTCACTTTTACGGATACATTCTGGGAAGGGGTGGGACATATAGAGACCTAAGGTTAATGACAGGTCCCGTCCTCAGGTCTCACTCCCTTTATTCTGTCAAGATCTCTCACTGGTCCCAGAGCACACCAATTCCAACTACTCTTGCTAGGCAGCCTGCCTCGGGATCCCATCTCCACTCTTAAGGATGAGAATTGCAGGCAGCTGACATGCCCATGTCTGCCCTTTTCCATGGGTTCTCTTAGTGCAATCTCTGGCTCACACTCCGGCAAGGAAAGGGTGTTATCACGGAGCCATCTCCCCAGCGTGTTCTGAACACACAGCGTGTATGTGCCGCTCTGTGTGCTGTCACATCAAGTAACACCCTCGGACGCCACCTAAACTCTTCCACTCAGATTCGAGACTATCGTCTGGGAGTTCCTGTGTTTTCACTGCGCATGCGAAGCTCTCTTCTCTTGCAGGAACATATGGTAAATAAAGACCGGTAATGTTTGCCTACTACAGCCCTCGCTTTCTCAGTACCAAATCCCTTTCTCTTCACACTGCATCATGTTAGGACATTTGTAAGAATTACTGTTTGAGTTGCTGACTTTGAATTTCATAAAAATGTTTGACGTGTTTTGATTTATGATTATGACATGATTTTTAACAGTTTCTGAAATAGGCCTAATATGGGCTCTCAACAAGGTTTCTGAATAATTCAATGTGCTGTGAATAGTAATAACCAAAAATAATAATCAAATTTGCTGTGAATCTAAGGTCTCATTTTTATTACGTTCTTGTGTGACTGTCATCAATTAATATCATCCACAAGTTGCTATTGCTGTTCAGAATCTCCGTTTGCTCCATTACTCCCAGCAATGATCTCTGTGTCACTATTTAGAAGGTGAAAAGAGGAAAATTGAAAACACTATGACCAGAATCGTTTGCTAGCAGGTGCAGGGCTAGAATTCACAGACTCTGAACTTCACCCAGTATGAGGGAGACCAGAAGATCAACGCTCTGCTCCGTGACAGCTCCTTCAAGGGTTGCTCTACCTCTGTACATGCCGTGCTCTTGAGCCTTCCGGGGGCCGCTGGTGGAACATTCTGAGAACCTGACCCACTGGATAGCCTTGGCAAGCTCTCCTTCCTCCAAGTCCATTTCCACAGAAAACTAGGGTCCTGGGTGACATTCAGCCTCAAGACATACTTCTCAAATGAGTGTTCTATTTCCTGAAATGCTTCTGAGAAACCTCTACTACATCTCCTTATTCTGTTTGTCTAGTATAATACAGGGTGATTGGACGCCTCCAAAACAGGAATGCCCTAATCTGTTTGGTGATGCTGTTAAAGAAAAAGTCAAGATTGAGTAATTAAAAAAGAACAGAGATTTATTTTGATGGTGTTAGAGACTGTGAGGTCCAAGTTGACGATCCAGAACCTTCTGGGAGCCTTCTTCAGGCACCACCTCAGAGTGGGGAACATCAGTGAAGGAGCAAGTGGGAGCTGTCAAGCCCACAACCTCAAACCCTTTCATATTTTAACATTGATCCATACTTTTGGATGGAGCCCTGGAAGCCTAAACACCTCCCTCGAGGACCCATCTCCCAGCACTGTGTAAGGTTAATGACAGTTCCCGTGATGATTTAGCTCCCAACACATGTGTTTTGGGGATGCACATCCTAACCATACTCCATCTGTACTGAAATGTTTTTGGAAGCCATCTGAACCTCTTAGGCGTCCTTTGACTTGTTCTGTAGAAGCCAGCGACCCTCTACACAGTTTGATCATTGACTATAAGCTTCATCCTAAATTCATGTCTGTTCTAAACATGCCCACTTAGTGAAGGCACGAAGGGTCTATCTGAGTAAGCTCCAAAACCCAAACACAATGGTGATGAGATTGAAAGCTGTTTCACTGTGTTTGTCTTGACTGTCACCTGCGTGGGATTTAGAATCACCATGGCAGCACCCTTCTTAGCAAATCTGGAAGGATGCTCCTGGGAAGGTTTAACTGAAGAGGGAAGACTTACCTCTAATGTGGTGCAGCACTCTGCAGATGGGGGCTTTTCACTGCCTTAGCAAGGAAAACTGAGCAGGACACCAGTGTTTAGCTCTATGCTTTCTGTCTGCAGACACCATGTGGTCAGCTCCTGCTTGCCGCCACCATACCTTCCTTTCCACGGTGGGCCGTGCTCTCAAATGGGGGGCAGAATAAACCCTTTCTTCCTCAAGCTGTTGCTGCCCTGTATTTGGTCATGGCAAGGATAAAGTGATGAATGTGGTAACTAATGCACATTCTAAAGAACAGTTTCATTAGTGTCAAAAATGTCTCACAAGTTGTTTTTACAGACCCTTTAGCAAGGATTCTACGATTGTGTTTGAAATTCACTGGAATGAAAATTAAAGTCAAAACAAAATAGGGCAAAAGCAATAACCAAATGAAAGATGTCCTGGGAAGAAGGCACCTCAACCAGGGTTGTCTTTCTCGGAGCCCTTGGAAGCTAAGGCAAGCTGAAGCAGAAGCGAGGCCTGGAGAGCTGCTCCCTTCACATGGGTGTCGCTTTTGGCATTCCCCTGGCACTTTGCATTCCCTCTGTTTCTCAAACTCTGTTCCTAGGACTCCCTGGATCTCATCTTTCAAAGCTGTTCCCATCTTCAGAGGTGATTCTTCTGAGCTGGAGTCTGGGGTTGCTCTGCTTGGCTTAATTTGTGGCATGGGATGATAGAATCAGAAGACAGATGAGACTAGGAAGAAGTCTGATAAGTGGCTTTCCATTAGTAATTATTATGATGAAGTCACGGACTGGATGTGGGTGATGAAAGACTGGAAAAGGGGGATGATGACTGTGAGGGCCAGACAGAGGGCAGCAGAGTCACCATGAGTCATGGCTGATCGCTGACGTGTACAAGGGCAAGTTCAAAACAGTGCAGAGTTTAGAACACATACCATGCACTATGAGATTCTGCTGCATTGTCTTGGAAAAACTCCTATCAACCTACATTTACTGTTAGGGTGAAGTCATTGGAAGGGAGTACTGACCACCAAACCCTGTGCAGAAGAGACTGAAGCTTGGGGACCAGACCCTTGTCTCAGATCTGTGTAAGGATAACTTTTCAACATTGGTCCCAAGCATCTCAAAGTAGAAAAATGTATTTACCTTCCATATCTATAAGAGTGTAACCCCAACTTATCTGGTAGGCAGTAGATGAAGAATAGACATCTGAAAGATGATTTTTGGTTGAAAGGAGTTGTTAGTACTTTTTGGTCTGCTTTTCCTCCCTCCTTTGTAAAATGATGTTGATTTGTGGAAGTTCTTAACTTTTAACCTAGCTGACATGGTTATCACAGACCCTAGGAAAGAGTGGAGTCAGTTGCTAACACTTACCAGGAGTTCTGGTCTCCATCCAACTACTTGAATGATTTCTTAGCTAGAAAAGGAACTCACTAGCTGAATGCAGGCAATAGAAGACAAACGCTTTAAAAATGGGAAGAGATGTGTCAAGGCTGTGTAAATGGCACACGGATATTACCGCTTCTTCTAAATTCTCTCATTTGATACAGCAATATGTCTGATTATCTTCATGTAAACAGAGGAAAACTGAGACTCATAAACTTCAGAAACGTGCCAGTGTCCACCTCTGATAAGTGATATTCATAGTTTAAACCCATTCCTTCTCATTCAGAATCCCAGCCTGTCCCCAAAGGATTGTTAGCCAGGAGCAAGAGGAAGAAGGTGGGGAAGCAATGGCCACCCAGGCCAACCTCTCCCTAAGTGCTAACTTGAACTTTACCTTGGATATGAACTCACATTGGTAGAAGAATAGTTCAAAGGGTTTGGAGCAGGATAGAAGCAAGGGGAAGAGTCAGTGGAGAACGCCAGTCAAATCACCCAGAGAGACGCCAGTTGCTAACCAAATCTTTTTAGCTTTGTTTTCCTCTGGTGTAGGTGGCTTAAAGTCACTTATTCTATCCGTACTGACTGGAGAAGAGGTCCACCTTCTCTTAGCATTTTGTACACATTCCTGGAGATCCCAGCAGCACAGGTAGGGAGTAGTTAACATGAAGGTCGCTGAAGAGATGCTGGAAGGAAAACAGGTAAAAGCCTAGCTGCATGTCTCCACTGACCCTAGACTAGCCAGGTAATCTTATATGTAGGTAGTTGTCTAATAGGCTTCAGATAAAGACACTGCTGGCTACACATGATCCAGATTTTTCCCACCTTCACCAACGGCAAAGAGAAAATACGTTTGAGTTGAAGGAGGGATTATAGTAGACACGCTGAGGTCACCCAAGGAGCTACGTGATGGCCTCCACATCAGAAAGCAGGCATTTCTGTATGCGTGGGGACATCTGTGACGCATTTCATAGAGTCACAAAGTTAGAACCCTTCAGAGCTAGAAGGCCCCACCTCTGCAAAAAACACAGTTTACTGTGCGTTTATCATGGGACTCTGAAGCTGACAGCAATAAAAACTAATCTAAAGGCTTGATGGGATTACCTAGGCACAAAGTCAGGTGCAGACATTTAAAATTAGGATTCCTCAAAGTAGGTCACTACTTAGAAGGGTTTGTGAGAGAAATCTAGCCCCAAGTAACCTCTAAAGAAAAGGCAAGGCTCCGAGGTCTTTGGAAACTGGGCTTTGGCTTCTCGTCTGTCTTGGACTAGAGGACGGTGCTGCCCGAAGGCTGGCCTTTCACCTTCTTCTAACAATCTGTACTTGACCAGCTGCCTTTCCTCTCTCTCGCCTTTCCCATCCTATTCTTTCTCCCTACAGAACTCAAATCAGCACCCTAGAGTCTGTAGTGAAAGACCCTCAACGATGTGGAGATAACGTTTGATGAAGCCTAACACCTTGTCATGAAATACACCTGGACACAAGAGAGGAAAGGGCAGCTTCTACCACACCAAAGGGGCAAAGAACCCACCACCATCATGACATCACCCTAAATGGAGAAAGACAAAGGCCAAGGAAAGGATGTCTGAGTTTGCCATGCCATTGAACATGCCATTGCACGCTCTGGTCATAAACCAGAGTGAAGTACTTATTAAACATGGACAGAACCTTGAACGTCTTATAATTTTTATACTGTATAATGCTAGCTGCTGTTACTGTTACACTGAACTAACGGATGCAGAGAAAGCTTTTTTTAACTCACAGTCTCTGGTAGGCAGGTACTGCTGTCTTTGGCCTGGGGTGAATCAGTATGTCACTTTAGGGAGAGCACAGAGGAAAGAGTGTTTCCCTCATCACTGAGAAAGATACAGAGAAGAGGGTTTGCCAGGGTCACAATCTCCTTGGCAAGTCAACGCCCAGTGACGGAAATACCTCCCACTCAGGCCCACTGTGGGGACCTTCCAGATCCAACTAGAGCGTAGATGGGAGTCCAGACACAAATTCACACATTGCCTGCTTCCATGAACATCCAGAATAGATAAGGTCCCTGGGATAAAACATAGTCCACCCGCGGGTGGGCACACGAAGGGGGAGATGCTGCTTGGTGGCTAGGGGGTTTAGCCTGTGATGTTGGCATAGCCAGGAATCAGTTTCACAATTTAGAGTCTTTGGAAGGCCATCTCCACAGACAATCCGCCAAATGCTCACACTCCCACCTTTCAGTTCTGGGGACTTTCTGCCAAGCAGGACAAGCAGAACTGAAGTAAGCCCAAACTGCCAGCGACCGAGTCCCCGTCATTAGCTCGCCATCTTGTGCTGAGCACACAAATTGCAAGCGATCCTGTTTGTCCTCACAGAGGCTCGGCTTTTTCTTCAAGCCCAATGGACATAGATGAATAAATACAAGGTTTAGGGTGGCACTCCATGAGGCCACAAACAGCAAAACAGTTTAAGCTTGGATTCTCTAGTAGACAGACCCTGAAGCAAATGTCTGTATGCTGATAGTTGCTTAGCCCCTCGCTGCTGAACCAGGACAGGGCAAATGCCTGGGAGGAGAAGCCAACCCAGGAGGCTTCAGACACAAGTGGACTTAGCAGGAATTGTTACAGAGGCTCCAGGGCCTACCAGAATCTCCACATAGTGCTGGTGCTGATGGGGTCCTAGGGAGCAGAGGGGGCTCCGGCAGCTCCAGCTCCATTCCTATTATCAGCTTGCCCAGTCTTCTCCAGGTGGGCCCCAGCACAGACAGACTGTGTCTCCTCATACACGCCCGAGTCATTCTTCGCCTTGTATGAATTCTGTATTCTATCCAGGTGCAGTCAGCGAGAGAGAGAGAGAGAGAGAGAGAGAGACAGAGAGAGAGAGACAGAGAGAGAGAGACAGAGAGAGAGAGACAGAGAGAGAGAGAGAGACAGAGAGACAGAGAGACAGAGAGACAGAGAGAGGAGAACACATAAAGCAACATCACGGGCCAATCAGAAGCGCGGCAGAAGCTACCGATAGATACATGCCTGCCTTAAAAAAATACAAAATATCAGAAGCAGTGTCTTAATGTCCTTGATTGCTTTCTGATAAAACACTGACCAAAAGCAACTTCCACATCACAGTTCATCACCGAGGGGAGTAAGGGCCGGGACTCTGGAGGGAGGAAGTGGCATTGAGGCCAAGGAGCAACAAATGTGCTTGCTCCTCATTCCTGGGCTCAGACGCCTTTCTTACAGGCTGGGGGCCGTTTGCCCACAAGTGGCCCTACTCACAGGGGCTTGGGCCTTGTAGGTTAATGAGTAATTTAGAAAATGTCACACAGACATGCCCTCCTCTACTGAGGTTCCCCTTCTCCAGGTCATTAGCAAACCCCAGCAGCACTGCAGAGGCAGCGGCAGCATGCCTCCTTTTGAAGCAGTGCAGAATGGCCCGGCTCCACCAAGGGCACAGGCGAGAGTCAGACTCCTTTGACTGCCCACAGTGGGCCGGCCCATTCTACATCAATTAATAACCAAGAAAGGATGTTTCCTGTACAAGGAGTCTAGCATTATGTTCATAAATGACCTTCACAGGACTGGACTGGGCTCTGGGACCAGTGGGTAGAGACAGAGGCTGTGAGACTCAAGACACTAACAGGAAGTAGCATGGAGAAGGAGAACCACCAAGAGAATGTTTCCCCTGGCGGTGAGGGGGTAGCTGCTGGCCTAGAACAGAGTCTTTCTGGAGAGGGACAAGTCACCCGTTCCCCATTCTTTCACTCTGTGCTGCTCCGTGGGAATGGGGTCCTAGTTTTCGCTCCCTTGGAAGACAACTCAATTCACGGCCCTCTGCCTTCATTTAGGGTTTCTAAATGGTTACCAGCTGCTACTGCTACCCTGAAGGACAGTCACTCACAGCCGTCAGAAGAGAATCAGAATAACTACACACACACGCGCACGCGAGCGCGCACACACACACATCTATGGGGACAATTTCTCAGTTGAGGCTCATTCTTCTCGGATAACTCATTTGTGTTAAATTGAGGAAGCTAGCTGGCGGTCTGAAATGAGAAAAATTCAGGCGTTTGCAGTCATCATCTGGGTGTATACTTCCCTCTTGTGGTCAATAATATTATTGCAGGAATAGGAGTAGGTCTGGAAAAAAACCAGTGGAGGAAGGTTGTAGGATAGGTAATATTAGTGCCGCAGGGAATTTAATTCTTTTATTGTCCACTATAAGTCATAGGTATTTGTGTACACATGTGTACAGCTTCAAAACCTGTATTCACTTAACGTTTTCACATGTTATAACAACATTTCAAATTATGTGTGCCGTTGAAACAGAATGGAACCTAAGGTTCTTAACAGAAGAGCTGGTTGACAATGATTTTGAGGTGTATGTCTCTGAGTAGTGTATTTCTTCTTTTATATTAATTTAGAGTCACGCTTTCTAGATTTGGGAAGTACCCCCTTCCCCCCACACACACAAATTTCAAAACTAGTTTCCAAACACGAGCTTCATAAGTTCCTTTAAAAAGAACATTTTTAGCATTCAGGGGAGAATGCATGAGGCTCTGTTTTGAAGCAAATGGCAAGCCTCACAGGCAGAAACCTCCGGGGCTTGTTCTGATTCCCCTGTGATGGCCACTAGGGTTGACAGTAGTCGCTGGCTGGTAACCATTCAGAAAATCCACGATGACTGCTCAGGGCAGTGAATTGAGCTGTCTTCAGGGGAGCCCAAACCAGTACCCCATTCCCATGGAGCAGGCGCAGATGAAAGTGTGGGGAAACTGGTGACTTCTCCCTCTCCAGAAAGATCCTGTTTCTGACCTGCAGGCCAGCAGCCACTCCCTGACCTCCAGGGTAACAACCTCTTGGTATTTCTGCCTCTTCCTATGAGGGCTATTTATGTGCATGAAGACAAATTCCTTCTACAGATGTCTTTCAAGCTGAAAATTTAATTTTCATTGCTCTCCATGGCGATTACATCCATGCTATAGAGTCCCGCTCATCTTCCCCGGGGATGTGCTGAAGTTTATCCATGCCATTGTCCCTGAGTGGAGTTCTGGGTTGGGTGACAGGACCCCTTCTGCAGACTTTGCTATGATAGCACAGCACTTGGGAATGCTCCCCAAGTCCTGCCTTAAAGTGCTGGGCCAGACTTTGTTGACTCCCCAGGGGAAGCCTCACCCTCTCTGAGGAGTGATGGGGGGGGGAAGATGGGGGGGATGGGAGAAGGGAAGGGAGTGGAACCTGCGATTGATATGTAAAAAAAGAAAAGACTTCTTTAAAATAGATAGATGATAGATAGATAGATAGATAGATAGATAGATAGATAGATAGATAGATAGATAGATAGAGTTGAGACTTTAAAAAGTTCCTGTTCTCATTGCTGTACCCAAAGTCCTGACAAGAAGGGATTTGAGGGGAGGGTTGCTTTGGTCTTTGGGAGATCTGGCCTCGGTTTCCATTTCTGACCTATTCCTATTATGGAGAAGCTGTGATGTAGCAACAGCAGTTTTGCCAGTGGCCTGGTTGTTAGGGACATTCTGAACTGAAAGCACTGCTGTAGATGTTTAGGTTGTATGTGGTTTGTGCAAGCTGGGCTGGCCTTAGTGTGAGCTTTACATAGGTCTCCCTCCTTTCTGATGCTACCTCATTTCCCCACCCCATCCTACCCTGCCCTGAATCAAAGAGACCTTTGCTTTTAAGGGAAGCAAACTTATTGTGGTTGATATGCATCTAAGAAGGGGGTTTTACTTATTGAGCACAGTACTGCTTATGCAGAACGTAAACAAAGGCAGAGTGAGGTTGCTTGGCAATAGACAGCAAGCAGCAAAAGTAAAAGAAATACATCCAGGGAAGCTGGTGTTGGAGGGTGAACCAACCAGCTGTTGTGTCCCTTACAGGGGCATGCAGTGTGGCCATTTTCTCCGAACTGAAAGACTCCATCCCGGAGGAAGGAGGGAGGTTCTCAAGATTCAGGAAGCTGACCAATCTTAAAGCAAGCCCCAAAAGTTAAGATTCACGAAGCCCTCTGCAAGATTACAGATGCAGGTAGATAAGGGAGAGGAGAAGAAAAGAAGAAACAAGCTTTTTTGTTTGTTTGTTTTTCGAGACAGGGTTTCTCTGTAGCTTGGAAGCCTGTCCTGGAACTAGCTCTTGTAGACCAGGCTGGTCTCGAATCACAGAGATCCACCTGCTTCTGCCTCCCGAGTGCTAGGATTAAAGGTGTGCGCCACCACTGCCTGGCAAGAAACAGGCTTTAAGTTTCTCCTTCAGCAGAAGAATGGATAAAGAAATTATGGTGCAGTTAAAAAAAGACATCATGAAATTTTCAGGCAAATGGATGGAACTAGAAAAAAAAAAACATCCTGAGTGAAGTAACCCAGACCCAGAAAGATAAATATGGTATGTGTTCACTTATGAGTGGATATTATTTCATAAGCAAATGCAAATCAAGCTGCTCTCTATAGACCAGAGAGGTTAGGTAAAGAAGAGAGGTCTGGGGACAGGGGGAGGGCGCAGGGATCTCCCTGGGAAGGTGAAACAGAGCAGATTTTATGGGCAAACTGGGGGCAGGTGGGGATGGGAGATAGAGAGGGGTTCTGGGTATGGGGAGAGATGGGGTAGAGGAAAGGAATTAGGAGAGAGATGGCTGGAACTCGGGGACACTTGAAAGATAGTGTGGAGACCTAGTGCATTGGAAACTTTCTGGTCTATGAAGGCAATCCTAACGGGAGTTCCTAGTAATGGGGAACATGGAGTCTCACTAGCCACCTCCTGCAGCCAGGCAAGGCTTCCAGTGGTGAGATCAGGATGCATTCCATTGCAGTGGTGAAATCAGGGTGCATTCCACTGCAGTGGTGAGATCAGGGTGCATTCCACTGCAGTGGTGAGATCAGGGTGCAATCCACTGCAGTGGTGAGATCAAGATGCATTCCATTGCAGTTGTGAGATCAGGGTGCAATCCACTGCAGTGGTGAGATCAGGGTGCATTCCACTGCCGTGGTGAGATCAGGGTGCAATCCACTGCAGTGGTGAGATCAGGGTGCATTCCACTGCAGTGGTGAGATCAGGGTGCATTCCATTGCAGTGGTGAGATCAGGGTGCAATCCACTGCAGTGGTGAGATCAGGGTGCAATCCACTGCAGTGGTGAGATCAGGGTGCATTACATTGCAGTGGTGAGATCAGGGTGCAATCCATTGCAGTGGTGAGATCAGGATGCATTCCATTGCAGTGGTGAGATCAGGATGCATTCCAATGCAGTGGTGAGATCAGGGTGCATTCCATTGCAGTGGTGAGATCAGGGTGCATTCCACTGTAGTGGTGAGATCAGGATGCATTCCACTGCAGTGGTGAGATCAGGGTGCAATCCATTGAAGTAGTGATATTACGGTGCATTACAATGAGTTGTTAGCCAAGGGGGTCCCGTGGAAATCCTTAAACAATTCAGTCTGGTACTAAGATAAAAAAAAACTGCTCTCTTCAAATGGATGGTGCTCCCACCACACCTTCCCCGCCAGGGAAGACGACACCCACAGAACACATCGAACATAGAAAAGTCAAGTTGGTGCCTACTTGGAGCCTCTACAGCATGAAAAGTTATTCTGCAGTCTACCAAAAGAGAGATGTGGACACCACCCAGAGCCACAAAACCTTTGACTTACTGTCTGTCCTGCCTGTGAAATATGCTGGGGCAACAGTGGCACTTGTAGACGTGGTCAACAAATGTCTGATTTGACTTAATGTCAACTCCATGAAAAGGAACCCATACCCAACAATGTTTGGGAATCCAGAACCAGAGACTAGATAGTCCAAGTGATGTTAAGGTCAAATCAAAACCTACTGTTCAAAAAGAAATCAATACAATTAATTATTCCTAATGCTGTTCTGCTATACTCATAGACCACTGCCTTATCCAGTCATCATGAGAGAGGCTTCCTCTGGCAGCAGACGGAAACAAATGCAGAAATCTGCATCCAAATAGCATGTGGAGAGAGAGGCTAAGTAGGGTAGGGGGTCTCCATCAACTTCCTCCCCTCAGAGGGCAGAGGAAGAGGGAAGAGTGTAAGGGTCAGAGTGGATGGAGGAAACTGAACGCGCACAGCCCTCTGGATCAACTAAACAAGGCTCATATGAGCTCCCAGAGACTGACGCAGCCAGCACAGCATACACACAGCTGTGCCAGGTTATCTGTGTGTATACCATAGCCAGCTGCTTGAGGATGAGCTGATCTCTGGCTCTTTTGCCTACTCTTGGGACTCTATTCCTCCTGTTGAGTTGCTGTGTTCAATTTGAAAATGATAGTTTTTGCTTCATCTTTTATTATTTTTTATAATTTTTAATGATTTATTAATTTTATTTCCATCACATCTTATTCTTTCAGGTTTGGTTGCTGTCTTTTAGAAGCCTGTTCTTTTCTAATGAGAGACAGAAAGGGAGAAGATCCAGAGTGGAGGGGGTGAGGGAGAACTGGGAGGAGTCAAGGGGAAACAATAATCAGGATATACTGTATGATAAAATAATCCATATATATATAAATATATGATATGATTTTAAAAAGAAGTGGATAGCATTCGGGATAGAAACATGGAGCTCAGAAGTTTTATTATTCATGGGCTCTTGCTCCAATTTTTAACCAATTGATTAATTTTCTGTGCTTGGGTCCAAGCCAGAGCTTCAAGCCTGCTAGGCAAAGTACCCAGTTGTACGCTAGCCCTGTTTTGTTTGTAAAGTTTAATGTCAGATACGAAACTACCGAGGCCTGGGGCCCACTCATTGCCTCTTGCCTGTATTTCCCCCTTAAGGATAATGCCTTAACTTACAAAATTATGAATGCTACTTCAATAAACACCCATTTGAGCTCTTGCCTGAGGACCCGCCTAAGTCCTGCTGACCACTTCTAGGTCACAAAGGAAGATGTAAAACATGTGGCTAAGAAAACAATTTCTATTATAAATATCAAGTCCTCAAGTTTCTAGAATATAAGTTGAAATGGTAGTTGCTAATAAACTTTATAGCTATATACCAATAATTATTTGTTTACATTTATTCTCAATAAACACACTTCTCCAGTTGAGACTTCCCTGCTAGGGTGAGTTCACATATCATGAATGCTGCCTTTCCTTTACTTTAATGAGACCGAGCAGAAGTATGTGCTGTGTCCATTGTGTTTTGGTGTCCCGGTAACTTCAGCTCGACACCTGAATTGAGACTTACTGAGCGCCCGAGGCTGAGTGCTGAACCCAGGGCAGGATTCACCTTTAGTTGGGAAAGAGGAAGGAAGGAAGGGCCCAATCAGTGTGGGCTAAATGTCTGTGTGCCTCCCCCAGCCAGGTATTGGGAAGCCTAGTCCCTAGTGAGAAGACAACTGGCAATGGGGCCTTTGGGATGTAATGAAGTCATGAGAACGACACCCTCATTATGAAATTAATGCCCCATTTCATGACTTCTTCTGGGGAGGGGCAAATGTCCATTTGTTCCGCATGGGTTATAGATAACAAACCAAAGATAGGATTCTATTCCAGACAAGCTATTCAATTCTATTCAGTGAATTTCCTAGGGTTACTTTCAGGAGCACGAGGCATTGGAAGAAAGTTATATGACCACAAATCCCTCTCCAGCATGAGCGAGGACTCATGGAAGCTGCCCCTGTGGAGCTCACTAGCCAACTCCAGGCAGTTCCACAGGAAAGTGTCCCCTACGAACCATCTACTGAACATAAACCTGTGCGGAACGGCTTGGTGGATCTTAACCTCCTTGGTCTATTGAGCCTCGTCAACCTGGCCAGTTTCCTGGGGATGACTGGAGCCGCTGACTACAGTCCCTGCATTCCTGACCTCCACAGTACTGCTCCTCAAGGCCTGGCACTTGGTAACCTGCAGCACTGGTTAATCCTGGACAGCATTGTTTGTTGGAGAGTTTGGTGTTCATAATCTGGAAGGACGGAACCCTGCAGGCACTGGGTGAATAAAAAGAGAGAGCCAGTGCCACCCCAGCCCAGGAGTACCCAGGGGTACCAAAGCATCCCACAGCCCTGCTGGGATGAGGTGTAGGGCAGAGGGGAATGAAAGTGGGCTCAAACACAGCTAAGTTTGGTGCGGGATAATTGTCTGTATTCTGTCAATCATATTTTAAATAAATGCTGATTGGCCAGGCAGGAAGTATAGGCTGGAAAACCAGACAGGAAGTAGAGGTGGAGCAAAGAGAACAGGAGTATTCTGGGAATCAGGACACTCCCTCCGGCAGTTCTACCCAGACCACCAAAGAAGCAAGATGTGAGCTGTCCCGCTGAGAAAAGATACCGAGCCATGTGGCTAACATAGATGAGACTAATGGGTCAATATATCTTATAAGAGCTAGAAAGAAGCCTGAGCTAACAGGCCAATCAGTTTATAATCTTATGGAGATCTCTGTGTGATTTTCTTTGGGACTTGCCAGCTGTGGGGCACCGGGCAGGACATTAACCCCAACAAGCCTGGCCCTCATGTTACAGAAGTTCATGCTGGCTCCTCTTGAGAACCTCCTTTCCCAGATTTTGACAGTGAGGGGCTTAACTTTTGATCTTTGCATCAGAAAAATTCAGATCCATTAATTTCATTTGTTCTTTCCCCATGCTTTTCTACAGCACATTAGATATAGGTGCTAGCCTAGCACCAGGGATATATTAAGGATTAGTTTGTGCTTGACATAGATGAGATGTCACTGCAAAGCAGCCACAAACAACAAGGCTTATGAATACTGTAAGGACAAGAGCTTGCGTCTATTCTCTACACACAAATGGGCAATGACAGCCACAGTGTTTAATCCCTCTGCCTCAGCTTCCACGTCTTTCTAACTTCATAGAAATCATGCATGTAAGGCATGTTGCAGCAGTGCCTCAATAAACATTAGCTTTTATGCCTGCTACTTAAACCCATTTGCCTTGTGTTACACGAAATGCTACAGTGGGAATATGCACTACGAAGTGAATTCTGGGTGACCATGGAAGGGCTTCACAGCATCAAGAACACTGATCCCAGCTTGCACAATAGACACTGAGGGGACAGACAATCATGGAGAACCTGGAGATCAGTGGATAAGCTGGAAGGACGGTGAGGTGAAGGGCAAGCTGACATGCCCCCCCCCACACACACACCCAAGAGTGTTGCTAAGCCGCCTTGCCTGGGGAGTTTCTCTCCCAGTGAGTCGCTTAAATTCCCAAATGAGTGAAGTCACAATGTATCCTATGTACTTCACAATGTAAGCAGGAACAATTTCAGGTTAACAGAGAGGACTTTTAAAACCACAGAGATTTTTATTTTGTAAAAGGGAAGAATTTCATGGCAGCAAGTTTTGACTACTTGCCAAATGGCAAAAGAGTTTGCATGGCGAGGGAAGGGCAGAGGCAGCCAGCGGCTGCTGCTTCAGACTATCAGTTTCTTACGTTTTTCTCCACATCTGTTGTATTAGCCTTTCGTGCTTGATGTTTCTAGACCCAAAATGGAAGAAAAACTTAAACATCAGAAAATAACAAATGAATAGCAAACATGGTTCCATGTTTCTGAGTAATTTGCAAACGGAGGTGCTGGCGGGAGTTGGAGCTGGGTGCCCGGTGATGTTCTGGTCACATTCCTCACTGATGTCTTCAAAAACTAAACCTTACATGTTCAGTATTGCTACTATACTTACTGCTGTAAGTTACCGATGCTTTGGATGGTAGAGAGTCTAGAGAAGGAGATGCCAACTTAGGAGGCCAAAGGTAGATGCTATAAACCTCAGGGCAGTATTTGTTCCCTGAGCAAAATAGTCTCCTGAAGAACAAGAGTTGATTCTGGATTTGGGAGAGAAGATTCTGCACTAAGAGCACAGGTGAACTGAGCAGAGCTGTGGGATTGTCATTTTGCTTACCTATGTCCACAGGCTGGGAGGGCAGGTGGTCACAACATTGTACCCACAGGGCATTTTTATTAGTCTCCTTCTTGATATAACTATGATGAGGATTAGATGACAGCCCCATCTCCTGAGCAACATCTATGTGTCTAGTTCTGTGTGACAATGTCCCAGGTGTGTTGCTTAATCTGAAATGTCCTTCTGCTATGGGAATTTGGTCTTTGTTCTGAAGGGAGAGTGTAAGTCAGGCTATGCCTAGTGGGTCTGACGATCTATTAAATGAAAACTGCCATTTCAAAGAGCCACCATAAGGTAAGTGTTAGGGCTGGGATAGAGTTTAGTTCAAATAATACCTCCTCAGCATTAATGAAGCCCTGGGTTCGATCCCCAGTGCCACACAAATTGTGTGCTATGTGCAATGATGCGAGCTGCTTATAACCCCAACATTTGGGGGGAAGAGGTAGGATGATCAAGAATTTCAAAGTTATCTTTAGTTATATAGTGAATTCAAGGCCAGCCTAGGTGACATAAAACTCAGTATCAAAATACAGGAAGAAAGAAAGATGGAGAGGGGGACTTAGTTTGTAAGACACATGTGAAAACACAAACCATCCTATTACCTCAGCCTGTCAATCTGTCAGTGAGAGATTCTGTGTGCTGGCTCTGAGGCAAACAGGGTCACACTTAGTGGATAAACGGTGTTTAACATCTATTACAGGTTTAAACTTTCCCTGCAAGCCTGAGAAGAATGGAGCCTGGGTAGCCACCTGGAAAGCAGACTTTGCCAGCAGGGGGCAGCCGATGCCTGACGGAGAAAGCCAGCCTTCTTCCCGGCGGCTTCGTGCTCACGCGCCTGCCCCTGAGCCTTCCTTGCTGGCGAACTCTGCCGAAAACGCATCACTAGACTTAAAGTTGTTAGCAGTGTCCGAGTAGAAAAACACATGAACAACAGCAGCAACAAAAATCCCAAATCAAAGCATCTCAAAAACCTTTCTGGGGGCTAGCAAGAAACCTGGCACTAGAGAAATTCCCAGGAAACCACAAGGATGGCCCCAGCTAAGACACTAAGCAAGAGAGGAGAGGGTGCCCAAACTGGCCTTGCCCTGTAGTCAGATTGGTGACTCTCTTAAATGTTATCGTGGAGCCTGCATTTAGCAACTGATGGAAACAGAGGCAGAGACCCGCAGCAGAGCACTGGACTGAGCTCCCAAAGTCCAGTTGAAAAGTGGGAGGAGTGAGAATATGAGCAAAGAGGTCAAGACCATGATGGGGACACCCACTGAAACAGTTTGCCTCAGTTAATGGGAGCTCACGAGCTCTAGCCAGACTGGGAAGGAACCAGCATAGGACCAAACTAGTCCCTCTGGATGTAGGTGACAGTTACATGGCTGGGCCAGACTGAGGGGCCACTGGCAGTGGCACCAGGATTTATCCCTATTGCATGTACTGGCTTTTCGGGAACCCATTCTCTTTGGATGGATACCTTGCTCAGCCAAAATGTAGAAGGGAGGGCCTTAGACCTTCCCCAAATCAATGTGCCTTACTTTCTCTGAGGAGTGGTACGGAGGGGGGGAAATGGGAGGGGGAGAGGGAGTAGGGACAGGGGTTGGTATGTAAAATTCAGAAAGATAGTTTATTTTTTTTAAAAAAAAGAATTAAAATTCTTTGGTAAGTGTAAAAACAATCTTATTGGTGGGAAACAATATTGATAAAGTAAAGTTTGACAAAGATTTTGTGGCCTAGCCCTTCACCTGGATCTGCTGATATGAATACATAATATCCTAATCAGAAAACAGTCCTAATGGGAAAGAACCCTGTGCTACGATGTCAGATACGCAGTCAACTCTGAATTCTCTGAGTGACTGGGAAAAAGGTCCCGGGACTCCGGCTGACAGATTTACCTGGAATGCTTTCATCCATTTCCTCCCCAGTTCTTGCAGGAGTGAGGACGATATCGCATTTCTACGTTCTGCTCGACTCAAAATGATTTACTGAGTGCCTAAAATGCACAGGGCACTGGCTGGTCCCTACGGCAGAAAGGTAAATGAGGCTCAAACACCCTGTCGTGAGCCATCAACTCCCAGAAACGAAAATCTGTTAACAAGTAACAGAACAGAAGCGTGGAAAAAAGTGATGGATGCTCCGAGTTAAAATTTATTCACATTCCTGGGGGAACAAGGGAAAATATGAATTGAGATTCTGCCCAAATGAACCTTTAAAGGTGGGCAGAATGATGAGATGAGGTGGGCATGGGATCCCAGCAAGAATATTCTAGACACAAGGAAGGCTTCCTAAATGAGTAAGGCTTTGTTTGTAATGGGACTGACTGAGGAAGGGGGTGAGAGGAGGACATAGCAGAAGGCAGGTAGAGGAGATTAATAGAGTATGGCTGGCTTGGAGTCCCAAGTTAAGGACTTGAAGCTTCCTGAGAAGAGAACAGTGGTACAGGAGCCATGTGAGGGACAATGGGCGATGGAGGAAAAGTAGCAACAGGAGGCCATGTCAGCAGGTGGCTTCAGTGGTCTGTATGAACTGCTTCAGCCCTGAGTCATGACCCAGGGTTGGAGGGATTAGAGAAACACGGATACCAGTCCACTCAACCCGTTTTTTATTAAACATCTGCTCTTATCCAAGACAAGCCTCCGGGGGGACGTCAGAGAGAAAAGGAGCTCCCCATGCTGAGAGAGAGAGAGAGTGCTGCGGCCACATGGGTGCTGTCTGGCCTCCAAGAATGACTATGCTGGTGGGTCAGGGGTGGGTGGTAAGGAAAGAGAGCCCATTCTGGTGATGCTGAGGATGACTTGCCAGGGAAGAGAGAGATTACATAGCAATGGAATGCAGGGTTCAAATCCTAACCCATTGAGCAGGTGAATGAACACAGCAATGAGAAAAGGCATGAAGACATGAATGAACGGATGAAAGAACGAAAAGTTTACCAGCCTTCACAAACTGGGTATGTGAATATTTTCCCATTAATGTTTGTGATTATGTCTTTCAAACTGAGCAAGGCAGTTTTTCCTTGTTCTAAAACAGTTTTCATAACGAACAAAGAATGATGAAGAACAAGACTGCATCTTAGTGGTAGTCTTGTCTGACAAAGCAAGAACTTGAGTTCTGTGGTTGGAAGCTTCATTCTGTGCTTTCATGACTTCTCGTAGTCTACCATTTCAAATCGAGTTCATTTAGCAGCTCGATTGGCAATTAGCACATGAACTACTTAAAAAGTCCCTTTTGTTTCTACTATGCAATTCACCAATTGTGATCATCAATGTGGAGTTTTGCTCAAGAGCCCTGGGGTGAAGCACGAAGCCCACGGTGTCCTCAGAAGACCTACATCCTAACAACAAACATTTCCCACTCCCATGAATCGTGTTTAGTCCCATGGGTTTCAAACCTCTTTGCCTATGAGGGTTCCAGGTGGTAATGTTGCTGTTGGACACTGGTGGAGCCCAGACTGCAGAAGAACTCCTTTTGTTTGGGTAATTTCCAACAGCGGCAGAATACTTGAGATAATCTAAATTGGAACTTGATCGCCTTGTATAAAGAGTGTACGATATGCTATAATTTAATTTTGTGAAGAAGACCCGTAGGGTCATCTTTTCTAAAGTCCCAGGAAGAAGCTCATGACGACAGACAATATGTGAAAGTAAGAATTGACTCTATCTTGTCTTGATACCCATTAGCCGAGATGCTTGGCCAGGGAGGGAAAGATATTGGCAGTATGCCTCTGTGGACCACACTCAAGGGTGGCTATGCAACAGAACATTTACTACTCTGCTCTTAAGTGGCTTTATGACAGGGGTCAAACTCCAGTTTCTTTATGGTGTACCAGTATTGAATCCAGGCATTGAATCTCTCTCTCTCTCTCTCTCTCTCTCTCTCTCTCTCTCTCTCTCTCTCTCTCTCTCTCTCTCTCCCTCCCTCCCTCCCTCTCGTGTGTATGTGTGTGTCTATGTATGGAAGCTGTAAGTCAATTGCAAGTGTGCGTTCTTCCACGGCCATCCATCCTATTTATCCAGGCTCTCTCCCTGCTCCAGTGACTAGACCATGCCAGGCTAAACTGACCAGAAAGCCAAAGGGATCTGACCGCCTCATTGAACCCATGGCCTCATGCTTGGGCAGTGGCAAGGACTTTATTGACTGAAGCATTTCCCCAGCCCCACAAGCTGGATGACGAAATAAAATCGGTAGCCAGGGAGCTAACTAGTACCATGGGAAGCTCACTCCTGCCACTTTCTCTTGGACAAACATTTCTAACCTGTCATTAATCATACAAGAAAGTGCCAATGCTCTCAAGAGCACACATGCTAGGAAATGCAGAGCATTTTTATGGGGCACTCAGTGGTTGTGAAATCGGAAAAGTCTCAGCCAAATGCAGCAGATTCCTAGTAAGCAGTAGCCAAGTTCCAGTCCATTCTGTCATCATTGTACTGTCGCTGTCTTGAGCAGATCATGTGTCCTTACCAGGTATATTAGTCAGGGTTCTCTAGAGTCACAGAACTTATGGAAAGAATCTCTCATATATGTGGAATTTATTGAAAAGACTTACAGGCTGCAGTCCAATTAACCCAATAATGTGGCCCGGATTAAAGGTGTGTCTTCCAACTGTGTTTTCCTCCCTCAAGGTTCAGATCAAAAGCCTGTGTCTTTCCCCCTCAAGATCAGGGTCAGAAGTGTGTCTTCCCACCTCAAACGTCCAGACTAGACGTGGATTCACCACTTCTAACCTAGATGACTATCTCTCACAGGTGTGCTCTCCTTCCGGATTATAAATTCATTACAGATCCAGTCAAGGTGACAACTGAGAATAGCCCTCACACTGGGCTTATGGCTTTCTTTCCCATAAAATGAGGTGGTTAGAATAGTGTGGAGATGACCTGCCTCAGAATCTTCACAAGGACTTGTGCCAATACGATCGCAGCCATCACCACCCGCCTACACACACACACCTGGAGATATCACTAAACAGCTAAGTGTGGACAGGCTTCATTTGTACCAGCTCTGAAGGTTTGGCAGAACATACAATATAAGCTGGTGAGCTGGCTGGTCCCTCAGGTTCCCTGCACTGACGTCACTACAGCTCAGACTTGACTAAGGACAAGAGATAGGGATTTGGCCTTGGTGAGGTGTTTTGTTTTTTATTTGTTTATTGTTGTTGTTGTCGTTACATTTGAAACCTTGTTTCATTTGATCAAAATTTTAAAAATTCGGGTTGAAAAATATAAAATGCAGGCTAAAATGGAAAAGATCATCATCTTAAACCTGCAGAGACAGTGAACTCACAGCTGTCTGACTTTATAGGGAGACAATCCATTGTGGGGTGCTCCTGGAGTTGAACACCTGGGTGCTATGCTGGGGAGCTGCTTCTTGCCCAAGCTTAAGGGTCAAGTAGGGCACTGAAGGCACTTAGGATGTAGCCCCACCCCCAGCCCTGCAGGCTTTTCTTTTTTTTAAAAAGAAGATTTATTTATACAATGTTCTGTCTGCATGTATGCCACCAGACCTTATTACAGATGGCTGTGAGCCACCATGTGATTGCTGGGAATTGAACTCAGGACCTCTGGAAGAGCAGGCAATGCTCTTAACCTCTGAGCCATCTCTCTAGAAAAGCTAGGCCCTATCTCCTAGCAAAGACCAGGGCTTGCCTTTTTCCCTGGGCCTCACCTGGCCACACCTCTACACATTCTTGCAGTTCCTAGATCAGTCCCTTGGGACACTATCTCCTCTTTTCTCCCTAAGGCTTTTGGCTTCAATTACTTTCATCCCCACGCTCTTTAAAAATCCCCCCTTCCCTGCAGGGATGAACTCTCTAGGCGTGTTTGGAAGCCACAAAGCATGTAGACAGGAAATGCTCATCCATGTCAGAATTCCAGGCCCCGAGGACCAGCTGAGCTGCTCCTCAGACCAAAGGGCAAGAGGCTATGACCAACACAGGGCATTGCAGGGACAACGGCAGGTGGCATAGTGGGGCCTCTTTCAGACGGGTGAGTAGCTCTGACTTAGAAGACATGATTTGGTACGGTTTGTGGAAACTTAACAGTGGATAAGTACTGAGTCACCTGAGATCCACTCTCTCCAGGAAAACGCACAGAGTGTATAGAGAGGAAATTCAGGTAAAATACCTTGAATCTTGTAGAGAAATTCAAAATACGAGGCCAATCCAAATTTTCAACTGACCTCTTCCAAAAGTCTGGCGCTATTCATGTTGAGTGTGGGGGTTTCCCCCACTAAAACTCACGTTTCCTGCCTGAGCTCTCACCTGTTACCTGATGCTTTTCCAGTCCTCTGACTGAAGGACTAGGGTGCCCCACCCATCCTCCAAAGGACTTGATGAAATGAGATGTTCTAAAGAGTTTTCCCCGAGGGTCTCCGTCACACTGTCTGTGGGATCCACGTGACTGTGAAGGTTTGAAAGCACACGCACACATTTCTAGGGACCAGTCACCAATCTACATCCTTTAGGTAAGAAACACAAATATATGATTTTGCTAAAAGTATGGACTTAGCCTGTCTGCTGGGTGGTGTGGGTAAAAGCTAACCCTTGTCCACCTCACTAGCTTTGGGAAGTGCTATTGGGGCAACCCCAGGCCACGGGACAGGTCGCAGGCAAGCCCTCTGTCAATTTCACCCATGAATACAGTATCTCAGTAACAATAACAACAGCAGCGCTCAGTCCTTCATGAGCAGCAACAGACTTGTGGTGAATCCTTCCTGAACCCAGGCTTGAACTATCTAAAGTCATCTATGTTAGGAAGTAGCAAAGTTATTGTTTCTGTTTTTCCAAATGGAGAAACTGAAGTTTAGAGACATTTCCTAGCATTGCAAATCACCAGCTGCGTACTGAACAGAGGGGGATAAAACCTCGAACCTAGGCTCTGCATGATGATGTAGCAGAAGGGAGAGTGAATGAACACAAAATTTGTCAGACACAACCACCTGGAGCATTGTTGGTGTGTAGCCTTCCAGTGTTCCCCTGTGTGTGTGTTTACATCCACATTACATACTAAATGTAATATATTATATATTATAATATATACATAATTTTTTAATGTTTTGCAATCTCTCTCTTTAATAATACCTAGCTTGGAAGTTATTTCTATGTGAGCAGCTTGTACTGAATACAGTGTGACAGTCTGGTCACCCTGCATTCCCTGGAAGTCCAGCAGAAGGTAAGAGCTTCCCCAACACAGTGGCCACAAAGAGTAGACAGGATTGGCTTTATAAAACATATATATATATATATATATATATATGTATGTATGTATATGTATATACATATATGTCCGCTATATCAAGACCACAAAATCGTGACAGCTTTGAAATTTACTCCAGCACATTCTCCTATTCCTATATTTTATAGACATGGGTAATGAGCCCAGGAATGGCTGCCCCCACCTTCGCGGGAGTGGAAAATGGAGAGCTGTTTCCGTGTAATGTGATGCCCCACAGCTGGTACAGCAGTCCGTCGTGCCAGCCGGCGTCTCCCCCACGTCCTGCTCACCACCGCATGTCACGATGTGCACCACAACAGGGCAATCCTTGCGCAGGCAGGGCAGCCGCAGGAGGAAGGGAGGCCTCCCAGTGCTGACCACAGCCTGGGTGCTGGCAGCTGAAGAACCTGAGGGACACTCTGGTGGTGGACTCGATTAGTTTCCGCTAGTCTCCATCTTCCGCCAATATCAGTACCTGTTTGGTGATGAATAGGCACACAGCATACTCCCATCGCAGTGGTCCCAAAAGCAAGCAATGAGAATGTGCCTTGACCCACTGGAATAAATCGTACCAAATGGAGCTGGTGTTCCCATTGATTGTTCATTAGTCATGGCCCATGGAGTGGGTAGTGGAACAAATAGTGTTTTCCAATGGAAACTGAGCGCAGTCCACAAAGGGCAAATCCGCAATCTGCCATCATAGCAACCACATAGCTGCTCTCCACAGTGTAAAAGTGTGCCGGTTCTATCTTGAGTAAAATTCCTTTTTTTTTTTTTGCTATTTGTTCTGGAGCTCATGTTTCTGGAGAAAGAATCTTACCTGTTAACCCAGGCTTGTCTGGGACTCACTGGAGTGAAGGGTGGCATCAAACTTACAGCAATCCTCCTGCCTCGGCCTCCTGGCTATTGAGGTTATAGGTGTGAGTTTGTAACCTGCCCCTGTTGCTGATGCTCTTTCCTCAGTCCATGCCTCAGGTTGTCTCTTTGTCCTGTTCCTTTCCTCCACAGCAAGGTCCTCTCTTCTGGGTGACACAGCATCAAGTGACAGCTGAGTTGTAGGGGATAGACTTAGACAGAAAGGAATGGGCATTTTAGGATACACACACACACACATATGTATGTATATATCACACTGTTGTCGATATCTCTATCTATCTACTTATCTATATCTACAGATAGCTATATCTACATGTACATGTACATCTATATCTATTTATCAACACACACACACATAGAGAGAGAGAGAGAGACAGACAGACAGACGTGACTATATTGGGGTGTTTGTAAACTTCTGTAGAGAACTCCACTAATTTGTCTCACCCTGGAGACAACCTAAAAGGCGATAAAATAATGCACAATTATCACCATGGGACACTGCATAATTTGATAAGTATGAATAGTAGCATTACAGATTAATCAAGTTAGGCTGCAAGAAGAGTTACTATTTCTTTATCTGGGAAAGCCGTACAATGATGCACTCCTTAGGTTTCTAGGCCCTTCTGTCATTAATGACTCATGTAACATGGCTTTGCCCTCTTTCATTCTATATCTTTGAGAACTGCCCTATAGGGAGAGTTCCAGGACACCTGGAGCTACACAGAGAAACCCTGTCTCAAAAAAATCAAACCAAAACAAAACAAACAAAAAAAGAAAACAAACCAAAAAGCAAAAACAAAACCCAGAGAGAGCTGAGAAGCTCTTTAAAGTGTAGGCATCAGTTGAGTGGTGGGTTCACACAAACTTTGCAATGTGGTGTGGTGTTGTGCTACCTTCGTCAGCCTGCAGAGCTCAAACAGCAGCAGGCAAGCCTCTGCACTGCAGCGAGCCTTCCAGAGGCTTGTCAGACTTCACACACACAGGGCAGCTGATCCCTATGCTCATAAGGAAAAGAACAAATCCTAGACCATGCTTGGAAGGCTTCCTAATCTCCTAGCCCATTGCTTCTGCTCATTCTCCACTCCCCAGCCATGATGCAGACTGCCACAGTCACACATTCCTGCCGTATCTGCAGCTGTGCCCAGGCCCAAGTCTATGTGCTGGCCCTTCTGCCTCGACCGACAACCCGCAGTTTCACACCCAGTGTCCAGCCTACTCCTCCAGTCTTCACTAGGGTCTCTGAACGGTGATGGAAGAGAGTCATCTGTCTATCTGTAGTTTTATTCGTTAATTAATAAAGAAAACTGCTTGGCCTGATAGGTCAGAACATAGGTAGGAGGAGAAGACAGAACAGAATTCTGGGAGAAAGAAAGCTGAGTCAAGCAGACGCTATAGCTCTGCTCTCCAAGAAGGACACAGGTTAAGATCCTTCCTGGTAAGCCAGCACCTCATGGTGCCACACAGATTATTAGAAATGGGTTAATCAAGATATGAGAGTTAGCCAAGAAGAGGCTGAAACTAATGGGCCAAGCAGTGTTTAAAAGAATACAATTTCTGTGTTGTTATTTCAGGTATACAGCTAGCCGTGCCGTGCAGGAGCTGGGAGGGAACGCAGCCCTCTGCTCCTACTACAGAACGAGTGCTTGCCCTGACTGCAGCAGCAATTCTCATAAGGAATTCCCTTGGCTTTGGCCACACAGTCAGTTGTAGTCACCATAACACTTGTCAAGAGAACACCTGTTCCCAGGCAGGACATCTCCACAACACCTGTCCCCAGACAAGACACCTCCCTCTACAGCTCTGCTTCCATCCACCGTGAGCAGCACTACTGATCAGCTCCTAGGACCCTGATCGTTCATTGTTAATGCAGGACTCTTTTGCTTTGGTTGGACGAGGCATGATTCTTTAGTGCCTACTGAATCACCATATAAGAATGCATGGAAAGTTGGGCGGTGATGATGCATGCCTTTAATCCCAGCACCCAGGAGGAAAAGGAAAGCAGATCTCTGAGTTCAGGACCAGCCTGGTCTAGAGAGGAAGTTCCAGAATAGGCTCCAAACTACACAGAGAAACCCTATCTCCTGTTCTCATGAATTCCAGCCTCCCTCTGCAGAACCTACCTACTCATTCTCACTCTGCCCTTTCTCTCCACTGCTCTCTGTCCTTTTTTTTTTCAACCTTAGGCTCTTTCTTTTATTTCAATCGGATTGTTTGCAAGTCATAATGATTTTGTACAAATCTGAAGCATAATGACATCTACTACAAATGCAATATCTCAATGTCAAGGTCAAATCTTTGTGTTCCTTTAGGATATGGTCCCAGTCACACTGTATTCTGCTGATACTGACCTCTGCTGTCCTCAGTGCTGGCTTTTGATTTTATTATTCATGTAGTTCATTAGTTAGTTAGTTAGTTAGTTAGTTGGTTAGTTATGGAGGCTGGCTGGTAGGAATGCCTGAAATGGTCCTCCTCAGACAGCCATGGAGCCTGTTTCTCCTTATCAGTTTCTTTGCAAAGGCTTCCTTCTCAGTGTGTTTTGCCCAGCCCATTGTTAATACATGGACACATACAGAAGCACACCACATGCATACACATACACACACACACACACACAAAAACACACACGCACACACACACACACACACACACAGAGAGAGAGAGACAGAGAGAGAGAGAGAGAGAGAGAGAGAGAGAGAGAGAGACAACTCTTGCCCTCTAAATAATTGCCCCCAGTCATTCCCCCTCCTCTCGTTGCACCATGAATTCTTGGCCATCAGTTCTGCAAAAAACGGAGATCTCAGATTTTGCTGTTGATGCCTGAAGGGAAGAGAGTCTAACACACAGTAGGCTATCAACAAATGCCTGATAAATGATGAAACATCTCACAGGTCACATCTATGCTTGCCCTTATTTTTAAGGTCTTTCTGACATACAAAGATGGTTTCAACCACATGTACCTCAGCTGATAGATTTAGTGATTTTTATCTTTAGTGCTCTGTTCAGTTGAGGTTGCCTATTTGATCACTTCAAATTCCCATATTCTGCCTTTAAGGTCTCTGAGGTGGGAACCTACAGATGAGAGACCATCAGTGAGACTCTGCTAGGCAGACAGGTAGGGAGAGGGGCTGTGGCTAGGTGATAAAGGTGGTGAATTTTCAAAATGGCCAGCTTCTTCCTCACCTTTTACCTTCAAACTAGGGGTGTGCAGACTTCTGTCTCTCACCAGCAGCCCCCGCTGATGGGCTGTCTCAGCAAGGCCAAGGTCTGCTCAGGACACATGACACACCAGCTTTGTGTAAACGCTGGTCTCCAAAGGACATGTTCAGGAATATACAAAGCCAAAGACAGAGTCAGAATTCCATAGCAAACCTACCTGGACACTGACTATAGGTCAACTGTTAGGAAATTAGCTCATTTCCAACTGGATTAGTCTGCTGTCCAATACTTCAAAAATGGTCTTGCCCTGCAATAGGTTTCTAAGCATCGAAGTTCACTTCTAAGATAGACGCAGAAATTATTAGCGTGTGTTAATTTGAGGTTCGCCAGTCAATGACTCTTCTATGTCCCTTTCTTGCCCTTCTCATTTTGGCATCAAGCAAGAGATGCAAATATAAACAGAGATTTTTACATGCCTCTCCCTAAAACAACCAGTCCATAGAGCTGAATTACACAGCACAGAGGAGATCTGAGGGTGAGTCCCTTACATGAGCTTTGGTATTTGAGGTACGATGACTCTGGGGTTGTCTTCGTCACTACAAACTCCTCTGCTCTCTAACTTGTTCCTGCATGGAAAAGGATTGGAAACCTCTGCTCAATCACTGTGAGCTCTTTTAAAATACTGACTCACTTTCCCCTGGCAGTGCAAAGATTTATTTTAAGCCATTGTTGCCGATGTCTGTGTTGGTAGTAAAGACAGAAGGCAAAGGGTCTCTTGAGTATGGCAGAAACAGTGAGAGATGGCATTGGAACACGTGACGGAAAATGAGAGAGCCAGGTGGGAGTGTGAGGACGGAAAGTCCCTAGAGGTCAGTTGTCACGTGCACAGGCTGGGGAAAAAGCACAGGATGGGCCTGCAATGGCAGGCGAGGCCACTCAGCAGCCCCTTCTTTAGCTTTGTCGTTTATTTTGTCTGCCGCGAATTGCTGAAGATTCACAAGGAAGAAAGCTATAATGAGTCTCTCACGTAGACACGAGCTCAGCTGTTTTACTTTCCCCTCTAATACCCTTCCTAACCCAAATAAACTCTTGTGGACATTGCGAATGTTTATGGATTCTTTTTGATGAGAAAAATGATTTTTAAAATATTGAGTTAAACAGCTTAATGGAGTTTGGGTACTCTTGCCATGTGTAAATTATACCCTGGGCTAAATATGCACTCGAAAGGGCTTGCCAGATAATATAGATCATAAAATAGCTCACAGGGCCAAGAGTAATTAATCTTCTCAAGACTCTTGGGTACATTTTACTTCTGAAGATAGATTTACAAACTGGACAATGGTACTACATCACGAGTATGATAAGACAAGGATATAGTGGGTAAAACCTCTCATTGAAGTAAACAGCCCAGAGCCTCACGGCAAAGGCAATTTTCATATCACTGTGCCTGGCGACACATGGAAGCAATTAATAGGAATATGTTTAGTGAGAAGTAGGAGCACATCTATGAACATTGCTGAAATGCATTAAACAAGAGGGACATTTTGGAGAAGAGGAAAAAGTATTTGAAAAACAAAAAGCAAAAATACAAACAAAAACCAAGCTTTTGGCTGTTGTACAGAGACATGGAACGCTCCTGTTGCCAAGGTCCAGTCTCGATCTACTTTAGCATGAACCCGGTGGAAATTGTAAATTCCTATTCGAGCCACCTTCCATGCAAGGACTTCTCCAGTGTCTACTGGCCCCTCGAGAGACTTTCCTAGAGAGAGTGTGCTGTCTGTCTGCATTTCTATTTATTTGTTTCTAAAATGAAGTCAAAGAATTCAGAGCTGGATAAGGATCACATGAGGGTAGATGCTTGTGGAGAAATTACTTGCTGAACAACTATTCACATTCCAGAAAAAGCATAATTGTCCCACACTATACTTTGTAAGCCCCGAATGACCTACGCTTAAGGATACTTGAAAACCAGAAGTCTCGGGAGGATACTCGATGTGTGGAATGAATTAACAAGACCACAATGGCAGTAAAGTTAATAATTACATCGAGAAAGAATGAGAAGCTGGCACGCTTCTGAAGTTAACAAACAGCTAACATGTAAGAAGCACCCTTTGCCAAACTGAGGCTGTGTGTTCAGAATTAGCGACTCAGAACTAGAAATGTACCTGTTTCTATGTGGGCTCATTGACAGCGGCTTTTTCTGTTTCTAAGTGGGGACCCTGGAAAAATAGGAACTTTGGAAGTGACCAGGAGTTGCCAGACTTCCAATCCATCTTCGAAAAGAATAAGTTTATGATTCAAATATAAACGGGTCAGAAACATATGGATTAGATTCCCTTGAAATATGTCAAATATTATGAGGGGAGAACACATTTGGCAACTTTACTGGATGCTTTTCCAGAACGATGGTGTCTAAATGTACACTTGATTTTATTAGGAAGCCAGGGCTCTCCCAAGACACAGGAGGGAGCTTTGGTAGGAACACCCTATGGCCACTGAAGTTTCACTTAGACTATTTATTTGACAACAGAAGCCATCGCTTTCCAGTAGGAATCATTTGCCAAGACTCATTGGCATTGTTGGTGAATCACTAGCATGACAAAACATTTAAAAACTTCATCTCTCAGCAAACCAGCAAGGTCTAATTTAGACAGTAAATTCTAAACATTGATTGTGCCTTGAGCTGGCCGAGATCTCACAAACCTTCAGTCTGCTGAAGGCGTCATCAACTGTCCTGTAACTTTGTGGTGAGTGCGCAAGGTCTTTGAATGAGGCTGAAGCTGTTTATATGGGCACACAGGCACTGTATTTAGAAGGAATGACTTTCCTCGCAAGTGTGCTTATTGACAGTCTATGCCAGGAACTTTCTGAAGTCGTCGTTAAAGGGTGAGATCAACAAAACGATCCAGTATCTTCAAAAACTCCAAGTGAGGTCTCATGGGCCTCAAGAGTTTCCTGTGGTAACTTCTTGTTAGAGAGCCTGGTATCAGCAGACACAACTTGGACCAGCCAGCTGTGCCTCCATCCGTGTTCTGAACCTTGCTGCCTTCCCTAGTGTTTTGCGAATTCCCAGCCCTCATCACTCCAAGGTGGTCCAGAAAAGACAACGTGAGGGGTCAGTACACTTCCATCCCTATAGCCGGAAAATGAGGTAAGAATCACCGGCAACCACAATGTACCGGACAGGGAGTCACTGACGGCTGAGTCTGTGGTTATCTGCTTTGGCCCTCATTTTACGACATGATCTTTGAACATATTTCTTGATGACGCTGCACTATAAAAAATTCTTTTGCAATCTGCTCATTTTTATTTTATCTGGCATGAAACAACATGGCTCATGGGAGCTTTCCCTGTATGAGGCTCCCCACACATCAGTGGAGAAAATGTCAGAAACGCGGCTCTCGTCCAACCTCTGGAAACCTGGAGACCTTCAAGTGGGCTTCACGTGGGGGTCTGCATGTTTTCTTACAGCCCACTCCTAGATGTTTGGATTGTTCAGATTTAGTTCTAAGCCTTCCTTTTCACTGGCAGGAATTCTCCCCAGAGAATGTCCTGTTTTCTCTCTGATATGAACAAATCTTACAGACTAGTGTATTTGTAAATGCCCCCCCAGAAACAGGAAAGGGGAAAAATTCCTGTCCAGGTAAGATACATTTTATTTACAGCAGTAGAGAAACAACATAAAAAACCAAAATTGTCCCTCCCCATTTAATACTGGATAGGACACAAAATAGCATTGCTGAAAGGTTTTGGTTTGGAGGGGATTTACCTCTCTTCCTTCTAGGTGGGGTGGAGGTAAGTTTCTAGGATTTACCCTTCCAGTTTGGAACAGGAGATGAATGTGTGTTAGAACCTAGTCACAAAATGCAGAAGAAATTTTTTTAAGTGTTAAAAATCGTATAAAACACCCAATCTAACTTAAGTATCATTCAGGAGAGTACCAGCACAGCAACATTAAACCTGCTGTCCCTGCCTGCTCCCCAGGCCATTTCTTCAGGATACAGGCTGTTTAATCAAGCCACCTCTCCAGATTAACTTATAATTAAATAATGTAACAACATTGACCTTCCGGGTCATTTAGAAGCCTTAGTGAGCTGGCTGCACAACTGACTCTCTTGAGGAAAGTTGTGGGAATGGGATGGAGGACTGTAAACAACAGCATACATAGAACACGACACACAACACCTACTTCTTAGGACTGTGTTAGCTCCATAATGCCCCTCGTAAGAAGCAGCAATGAAAGCCGGGCACTGCTGACGTCCTACACCTCCAAGTGTGTGCTTGCTATGGTCTAGTGAGAGATCACGTACCCAACATAGGAATTGGGTAAAGAAAGAGCTGCTACTGCTCCGGGGAGTGAGGGCCCACTCTCCGGGCGCTGATCCCTCCTTTTGGAATCAGTTGTGTGAGAGCAATTCCCAAACCTCCCAGAGTTTCTCCTCTAGGTTCCACGGCTTCTCACTCAAGCTCAGGAGGACCGTGCCAGAAACAGCTACCAAACTCAGCCTCCAGAACTTGAGCCAAATAAACATCTTTCCTTATACACTACCCAGCGACAGTTATTATTTTTATAGGAAAACAGAATGGTAAAGCACACTTAATTCCCAAGCTATACTGTCTTCCTTGTGTGAGTGAAAACGTATTAGATCAGAAACTACTTCCCACAGGGCAGGGAACCCTGATTGCTCTTCGGGCTGAAGGGGGGGGGGACCTAATTGGGGGAGGGGGAGGGAAATGGGAGGCGGTGGGGGGGAAGAGACAGAAATTTTTAATAAATAAATAAATTTTAAAAAAAATTATTTAAGGAAAAATTCCTTGGATTTTAAAATATATTTCAGAGTTGCAGAAAAAAAAGAAACTTTCCTTTTTGTCTGCTTATATCCCCTCTCTCCCTCCCTTTCTCCCTTTCTTCCTCCCTTCTCTCTCTAACCAGTGAATTGTACATTATTTTTGGTTCTAAAAACACGTGTGTCTTCTCTTTCGTCCTTCCGAAGACAAACATTCTAAAACTGGTGAGTTCCGGCACTTATTCCACCTAAATACGATTCTGTGGAAACTGAAAATATTCCCAGGTAAATCCTGGACTGAATGTCTTAAAGTTGCACCGCGGAGAGCTTGTTCTGCCCCGATGCAGATTTGACTGAAATGGACCGTGCGATTTTATAATCATGCATACATCTGATTTACCTGAAACCTCATTTAGACTCTGTGCAAGCAGCAGCTCACATCTGGCTCTACTTTGAAAGTCCACAAAAGGGTCTTGTGTGAGAGTCTACCGCATAACGTCATTCTAGCCGGAGTTGTGCCTAGGAGGCCTTTCATGGGAAGCCGGCTTAATGTTCGCTGCGTGAAGACGCCTTCGGAGGAAAGGAGGTACAATCCCAGTTCTTGGAAAAGGCACAACATTTGAAGACCCGCTGGTTTCAAAAGAGAGATGGTGGTCCTCTGCCGGGCCTGTGAAAAGTGCTGTTTTTTTTTATTTTTATTTTTATTTTTTATTGTTTGCTTAGTTGTGGCTCTAGCTGCCATGGCAACCGACATTCTGGTGTTGCAAAGGGCAGTACTTCTGACTCAACTTCCGGAAAGATATGGTAACAGGATGGTACGCGCTGGGGAAAGCAAGGAAAAACAAACAGAATCCCTGATTCTGGTCTAGCATAACCAGAGCGCCTGGCAGAAAGGCCAAGTGTGTGCTGTGCCCATCGCCGGCTTTTCCTGCGAGCCCATCACCAACTTTCCTTTGCATATTTATTGATTGGGGTTAAAAGGAGCCCAGGCTGCCCTGAACTTTCTATAGAGTTGAGGCTGGCTTTGAACTCTCGCCTTCCTTCATCTCTCAAGTGCTTACATCAAAGCATGTCCTAACACAAAACATGACCTAAGGCTGTGGTTTTCAACACTCCCCTTCTGTCCCGGAGCTCTGTGTTTGGAATCCACCAGTCCCAGGAGTGCTACCATGGCTGTTTTGTGTCTGATATTTTAGCTTGAATTCACTCAAGTTCACACTTCTTAGGGACACTGGCCATTGTTGTTGGCTTTCCGAAAAGACCTTGGGCACAGATCTGTCTCCTCCTAGTCCTTGTCTCAAAGCACAACCTCTTCTGGCTTCTTGAGACAGACTCTTCACAACATTCAGTCTGCTTGGTGTGGGTGACAGGGGACAGTGTCTCCTGAAATACGGCTTATGTTTCCTGCTCCCCGTGCTGCTCAATGACGGGAGAAATATACAGGCGAAACTTTCGACGCTTTATAAAGGCAGGCCCCGTAAAGAGGCAGACAGTATAGAACACAGTATGGATTTTACTATACACAGGCCTACTAGAAGACCAGACAATGTAAATATCAGCACAGTCAATGATGGCCTGACAAACAGAAAAAAGAAATGATTTGTAGATGTACTAGTCAAGAAACCACATTCTAATTTTAGATTTTTAATATTTGTTTGTTTCATTTTAGGTTTTTTTTTAGATAGGCTCTTACTATACACCTCTGGATAGAACTCCCTGTAGACCCGCTTGACCTCAGCCTTGCAAGGGGATCTTCCCGCCCCTGCCCCTGCCCCTGCCCCTGCCCCTGCCCCTGCCCCTGCCCCTGCCCCTGCCCCTGCCCCTGCCCCTGTCCCTGGATTAGAGCCATGTACATCCCTATTCCACACTCGCAGACTTGGTGTTCTGTTTTGTGTGGAGTGATAATTTACTGTCTGCAAGGTCGACGTGGGTTCTGCACTAGAGGGCCCAAGATTGAAAACCAAGTCCTTCCAGGAAACACCAGGGAGCAGGTAAGGGTCTATCTGCAGAGAGTTTAAAGTCCAGGGATGTGAGCACGAGACAAAGTGTCATCTGAGCTGCATCTTATATTCATGCTTAACAGGAACCACCAGCTGAGATGTGTGCTCAGAACATTCTAGAACTTCTGAGCCACAGCCATCTGAAGGGATGGTTGGAAGGCTGAAGAGTGGAGATGTCTTTACCATAAACAACTCAGATACAATGGAAATATTCTCTTTATTAATTTTAGTGAACTAGGGAGACCTTAGGGAGGACAGGCGTGGTGCTAGAATGTAAGCAAAGGCTTGGGTGACTATCTGAAACGCTGGCCTCATGTGCTGATATATTTATATCTAAGGGCAGCTTTATAGTTCCTTGGGGTCTGGAGGTAGCTGTCCATGTCTTTGCTTTCATTTTGTTCTTGATAAAACAAAAGAGTGTTCCAACTTTGAATTTTTTTTTTTTAAAAAAAAGCAGTTTTGTAATGTGTAAAACAGTAAGAAAAGCCAGGGTCACCCGGAGGGCACGGCAGGAATTTTGGGGACTCAGTGGCCTGGGGAGCCGGGTACTTTTGATGTAGTTACCCTGCTATGCTACATAACGAAGGAAGAACATTTCAAACCACAGATCTAGGGCTCTCCAGGGCACACAGCAGAAGATTTTACTATATACAACACTTCTCCAGCATGACCATCCTCCAGCATGAGCTAGGTGGAGTCACAAAGCAAACTGAATGTTTGTGTCCAAGGCTCCTCCAGGAATTAATTCCTAATGGAACCCACAATTTTTGTTTTTACTGCACTCAGAAAATAACGCAGGAAGACCAAGTCACCTACGGGTTTGTGTATAATAGACATTTTTTTTGTTTGAATCCATGAAAAACTGTTGAAAAAAATGTTATGTTGCAAGCACAGAAATAAAATATGTGCAGTGAAAACAGCCATTGGTTTTTCAATCAGTTAAGCTTAGAATTATCGTATGACCCAAATGATTCCAGTCTTCAGTGTTCACAGATATTCAAACTTACATTTGTGTACAGGTATTTAGATATTTACACACATGTAGGGGTAGTGATACAGACCTTTAATCCCAGAACCCAGGAGGCTGAGGCAGGCGGAACTCTGTGAATTCAGTGCCAGCGTCGTTTATAAACTGAGTTCCACAACGGCCAGGGCTACAAGAGAAAGACTGTCTTGAAAAACAAACAAACAAATAAAGAGCAAAAAAAAATCAAAAATGTCTTTCCACATAAAAGTCCACTGAAGCTCTTGAAGTTCTTTTCACAATAGTTCAAAGGTTAAAAAAGGTAAAAAACATATGCCTATGAGTGGATGACTGGATAAGCAAATTCAGATGGAAGAGTCTGGTCATAAATGGTGTGGATAGCTAATGCATACTGTAAACGCCAACGTTAGGAGCTGGAGAGGGGCAAATCGTTACTGTGGAAACAGATTTATTAGGACAATTATTAATTGCACAGAGAGACAATGTGGAGGGGATTTTGAATAGAGTCCAGGCCCATGAGATGAAGGACACTTCTTCCAGGTTCCAGAGGGCATTGGCACATCTTTAGTCAGTCTTGTTGTGGGAGGAGAGAACTGACTGCTGAAAGTTTTCTGGAAACACATACACCTGCTTTCCCACTTGGTAACAACAGTGATGATGATGATGATGGTGATGATGAAGAAGATGGTGATGATGGTGATGTTATGATGGTGGTGATGATGATGGTGATGATGAAGAAGAAGATGATGATGATGATGGTGATGATGATGGTGATAATCATGATGGTGATGATGAAGAAGAAGATGATGGTGATGATGGTGATGATGATGGTGATAATCATGATGGTGATGATGATGATGATGAAGAAGAAGAACAGGGTACTTGTCAGTTACATAGTGTCTGGTTCCCTCTGCAGCTTGTCTAACCCTTCTAGGGAAGTGAGGGCTACAGACTCACCCACAGTCTCCGGAAGGTGCCTGCTGTTGTTTTACAGCAGCTGTTGAGGATAAAGGAAGAGGCTGCTTCATGTCAGTAGGAGTACTCCCTCAGTCTGTGCTAACTGCTGTACTCCATATGAAGTGTAAGGCATTTCATGCTATATTAAAGAAGCTGGCACAAAAGGACACCATTATATAGCTCCATAGATTTGAAATATGTACATCAGGCAAATCCATGAAGATGAGTGGGTTAGTGGGAGGGGATAATTAGGATAAAGGGACAAAGGGAAGTCAGTGCTCTTAGATCTGGGCTCTCTTTGAGAAGTGACCATGTTTCTGAACTAGAAAGGAGTGAAGGTTGTCCGGGTTATAAATATACTTTTTAAAAGCCACTGGCTGTGCAATGGCTTGTTTTACATTATGTGAATTAAATTAAAATACACAGACTTAACACTCCAAATACTTACTGATTACAGAAGCTCCCAAACACAGTTGCATAAAATACAGAATTTCAGGGCACTGTAGTAGTTCCCAAAGAATCTGTCATGTTTTAGTCCAATAGTGAGACACAAAGCATCCCTGAGCACCTTTCTAGGCAGCTCTGGTCTGGAGAGAAATCTCTGGTGGATCTGAATTTTTCATTGTTGCTGAGAAGAAAAGCATCTCACTCAGCACCTATAAATGAGATTTTTTCCCCAGAAGTCCATGGACAGTTTCTCACACTGCCTAAACACTGCCTCTGATTTAAAATCTTATTTATTTATTTATTAAAGATTTCTGCCTCCTCCCCGCCACCGCCTCCCATTTCCCTCCCCCTCCCCAGATCAAGTCCCCCTCCCTCGTCAGCCCGGAGAACAATCAGGGTTCCCTGCCCTGTGGGAAGTCCAAGGACCGCCCACCTCCATCCAGGTCTAGTAAGGTGTACTGTTCCGATGTAGAGCCTGTGTAGCAGTGGTTCTCAACCTGTAGGTTCTGGCCCATTTGGAAAGACTCAGGTGACCTTTTCACAAGGGTGGCCCGAGACCATAAGAAAACGCAGATATTGATATTACTATTTATAACAGTAGGAAAATTAGTTATGGAATAGAAATGAAAATAATTTTATGCAAGGGTCACCACAGCATGAGGAACTGTATAAAAGATTGAAAGCCTGCATGTGAGTGCAGTGCCTACAGAGACCACAAGGGAGCGATGGCCTCCCTGAGGTGGAGTTAGAGCAGTTGTAAATCACCCAGTATAGGAACTGGGAACTCAGTTTGGGTCTTTGGCAAAATCAGCACGTGCTCTTAATCACTGAGATCTCTACAAGCCCAAAGGAGATGATTTTTTTAAAAATGCAAAACAAGGTAAAGGAAAGCACTCTTTCCAAGGGTTTTATTTAAATCAAAGCCGATTTTCATTGCCTTTGGATTGCTTCTATTTCTTTATTCCAATTTCCATTACAGGGAACCATTTGAGGCCAATCATCAAATCCAGGATTTGGCTCAGTTTTATTAAGAAAACAGAAGAGTTTAATCTCTGCTTTTCTCTCTGAGAATTTTAAAGTTGTTACATGGTGTCAAATAGATTTATTTCTACTCACATTTTGCATGATTTTTCTAAGAGAGCTATAGATAACCTCTTGTGTTCTGTAATTCCCATCAAAATGTTGACCGCAAACCAATCCATCTACAAAAAATACTGAACTTGCCTTGGCTTTGTTGGGAAGACTCCAGCTTAGCCCCGGCGCCTGGGCAGTTTGCTGCCTGCGAGCTGAGTAGCAAAGGTGAATGCGTAGTTGGTAAGCCAAAGAAGGGGTCTGTCTCTCAAGGTCACTGTGAAGATCAACACAGGGTTTTCGTTAAAAGAATTCAAAGGGCTTCCTCCTTGACAGGAGTGGATACCGTGGTGGTGAATCCGGGAGATGACTCAGTTCCCAGCCGGGAGGCACACAGCCTTTGAAACAACTGTGTCTTTTGTGTGGGAGCTGATGTTTAGCGAAGGAAAGGTGAAGGGGTACAAAATGAGACATAAGCTTGTAGCCCCAGGGGCTTCCTCTCCTGCCATTAGGAATCCAATGACTTGTAAATTTATGATACTCAGTCTCCTTGCCGGCTTATTTCTCATCAGAGCAGCTTTTCCTGTTCGTTCAGGACAATGCAACTGTCATGTGTGAGTGAAAACAAGAGGCTTTCGCTGTCACCAAACACACTGATATGATACTGATGACGTTTGCTCTGCACAGAATTGTGATCTGCGAAAATGAAAAACAATTCACACCAGTGAAGTTTAAAAAAAATAAATCACTCTCTAAAGTCAAATATCATTGTAAGGCAGGCCGAAGATCACTGCTATTCTTACCCGGATTTAGTATCTTTAGTCGCATTTGGGACGCGTGAGCCCAGCCATTTAGCATGCCGTATGCTTGCTTCCGACACCAGCACTGAACTGTTTTGTGAGGTACACACACTGAAATTCCCACAGTGTCTAGATCACCATTAGAGCTGGCCAGATTCTTGGAATGCATCCCTGTTGATGAGGGGAAAATCGGTTACAAAATGTCTCCTTTAGAAGACAATTCCTTCTGGCTGCATAGCAGCTGTGAGCCATACAAATCCAAATTTCTCATTGCAGTGAAGTGAAATGCTTCCTACTAAACTCTAGTCCGGGACTATTAAAATACTCATTGCAGAGGTAAACTTTAATTGTAATGGTAAGTCGTGCCAAACCTAATGTCCTCTGAAGTATGCATAGCATTGGAGCCGTACACGTGACTCCACTGTCACGCGCATGTGATGTTCTCACATCCTTTGTCTCCTTGCTCGTGTGACAGTCATGTGGGATAAGCAAGTCATGAGTTTCCTGTCTTCATCTCACAGATGAAGGACCGAAAGTGGGTGAGTAGCTTCCCAGAGCCTTGCTAACCCCCATCTACAGCACCCAGCGCCTCTGCTTCTTCCTCTGGCCACCTGATTTCAGAAGCGGCCCCGTATAACTGTGAGGAGTCAGAGGCCCCATCCATGGGCAGGTGCCTGCCTCACCTCTCTTTCAGGGGAGGTCTGTCATATAAGATGTCCTCCCCGAGAGGTCTTTTCCCTAGAGTGCCTCTTATCAGATGTTGGCACCTGGGTCACCCTTGATATACTTTGAAAACAATGGTTTGTCATGGACATGACCAAGAGCTCTCTGTGCTACCATCATGAGATGGAGTGGGGCTTGGTACCTACCATCCCCCCACACACACACACACATGGCTTTAATCATTCATTTCAGCTGACTGATAGGTTAACTTTGGAGCTGACATTCTCAGGGACAGGAAGTCCCTACCTGTCCTGGAGTCAAGATTCTGGAGAAACGGAAGAAAGAAGGTGAAATACTTCGGATCTGTGTTTTAGTCTTGTCCACTCCAGCATTCCAGGATATCTAGAGCCAGTGACTGATGGCAGAAGTTGAAAGGACACTAGCCCACTTAAGCACGTGACGGCGGGCCTTGCTCTTCTCCCCTCCCCATTCCCTCTGACTTTCGAAAAACCCTTCGATTGCGTTCCTAGAGAGAGCCACCAAGGCCTATTCCCTTATTTGGTTACTTCCTCTTCCTGAGGCTGACTAGCAAGGTCAAGCTACCAAAAACTCCCTTTGGTTCATCTAACTAACATGCCCAATTAAAATTAAACACCTCATCCTAACATGGGGTTCCCCCATTTACTTCTATGAATCGCCATTTCCCTGTCTGCCTCATCTGTCTCTTCTCTATCCAGAGGGAGTCCCTTGTCCCTCTGGGACAAACAACACTCTCCCTTGTCCCTTCCTTTTCTCCTTCATCCCCATCTCCTTTCACACCACATCGTAGCCCATTCTACCACAGACCTCCCCTTCTTCTCCTCTTAAAAATTCCACCTGCCAAGGAACTAACTGGGGACATCGCCTTGGGCTCCTGGGAGCCACTCTAGGTTCAAGTCTCTTGCCAGGCCTAAGGTGGCTCCCTTAACTAAGAATTGTGCTTCCGTGCTCCCCTATCCCACCTTCTGTTATCCCAATCATCCTTTTCCCCCAAGTTCCCCCCTCCTCCCCTTCTCACTTTTCTCTCCCCATCTCCCCTTACCCCCATCGCACCCCACCCCCAAGATCCCAATTTTCTCCCCAGCAATTTTGTCTACTTCCCATAGCCAAGAGGATAACTATATGTTTTTCCTTGGGTTCACCTTCTTATTTAGCTTCTTTAGGTTCACCAATTGTAGACTCCGTGACCCTTATTTATTGCTAGAAACCAATTATGAGTGAGTACATCCCCTGTTCATCTTTTTGGGTCTGGGTTATGTAGTAATATGGGCGGCGGCAGGGTTGCGTCCCCAAACACCCCAGCCGCCTGCCCTGCCCGGCTAGCTTATGCCCCAAATAATTACACGGACACTGTATTCTTTTAAACACTGCTCTGGCCCATTTCTAATCATCTATGTAGCGCCCCTAGGTGCGCTTACCGGGAAGATTCTAGCCTAAGTCCATCCTGGGTCGGAGCTGGGGCATGGTGTGCGTCTTCCCTGGAGCAGGTAGCATGGCGTCTCTGCTGAGGCGTCTGCTCTGGAGAGGAGAGCTGTGGAGTCTGACCTCACTTCCTCTTCCTCTGGGCGTTCTGTTCTGTTTACTCCACCCACCTAAGGGTGGGCCTATCAAATGGGCCTAGCAGTTTCTTTATTGCTTAGCCAAAGGAATCAACAAATTGATATATGACACTCCCACATCACTTCCCCTTTTTCTGTTTAAACAAAAAAAGGAAGGCTTTAACCTTAACATAGCAAAATTACATATAACAAAACAGTTATCAAGTAAAGGTTACATCAGAAACATTTATACATATAACAAAATTGACCATAAATCTCTATCAATGCAAATTATTCATACATATATCATTTCCCCCTTTAAATGTAAAAGAACATTTATAAACAATATTTGGGAACATGGGCGCAGTTTTTTCTCTCCAAACTGCTTCCTGCTGAATGGGGGCGTCGTTAATGATTTTAGGGTGTAACCTGTGTGCCAGGTTTATCTCAGTTGGCAGTTGAGCAAGGCAATTTTCTGAAGATGTTCACAGCAAACCTTCAGGAGGACGTGGTCCATCATACCAAATCGGGATTGAAGAAATGAACAGGGTCTCATCCTCTGTGAAAACAAAACAAGAAACTCCTTTCCAAAGCATCATGTCCTTAGATCCAAATTTCGAAATCGTAATACCCTTATATCCATTCTGGTTTAGCTTGGCAGCCCATATAATGAAATATCTCTCTGTACTTAGCTCCTTCACAGTCAAAAAATTTAAAGAAAACACAATGTACATAATCCAGACTTTTTGTGAATTTTTCATTTTTACGCGGCTTAGTTTTATTTATATCTATAACTATCTGTACTCTGTCTCTTTAAAGACTTTACTTTTACTTTTTTCTTTTTAAACCATTAACTTTATTCTCTATATTCTTTTTCTTCTCTCTCCCAAGCCAACGTAAATTCATCCAACAGTGTGACTTATTTAGTGGTCTGAATCTGTCCTATTGTGAATCTGCAATTTTTTACTATCCAGGAGCACTTTTGATCTACGCCTTTAAATCACTAGGTGCTTAAGAATCTAAGCTGTGACATTTCTAGGTTAACTTTTTGCTTTTTGAGCGTACATCTTTGACCAGGCTGTCTTTGAACTCTCAGAGATCCGCCTGTCTCTGCCTCCCAGGCATTGGGATTAAAGGCGTACACTACTACACCTTGAACTCACAGAGATCTGTTTGTCTCTGCCTTCTAGGCACTGGGATTAAAGGCGTGTGCTACCACACCTTGAAGTCACAGAGGTTTACTTTAAGAATTTTAACTTTTAGTCTGCATATATTTTTAACACACTTTAAACCATTCAGAAATTTTCTCTGTCTTTGAATCTCTCTTTACTGTATATCTCTCTTTTTCTGACCACAAGAGCCTTTAATTTACCAAGCAATATCAGTAGGACTAAAGGCGTGGCTTTGACGGCTGGATCCAGCTCATTCCTTAGCTTTCCAGCCTCATGGCTGAGGTACTGGCTGCAAGGTCCCTGCCAGCCAGCAAGCTACAACAGACAACACTCAAGTCCTCTCTCTGTAGCCGGCCCTCCTGCCTCAAACAGTCAGAGTTTGCCCTGGCAGGATGGCCCAGAAAGCCGGCATTTTTAAATGGCACAGCTTTTTTCCTGCTACGGCTGAAAACCGAAAAGCATGTGTTCAGCTTTTCATCAACACTGTTTAAGTGTTTTGTGGCAGGACCTCTTAATGAGCTGCAGGGTTTGCAGCTGAAGCTGAGTCAGGAAGCCTCTCTTAGATGAGGCGCTTGCTTGCCTCTAGCAAGAAGAGTAGACCCGAGAAATTGCCATAAGAAACATATTCTTTGATATCTGCATTGCCTTTATTTTGTGCCGGTACATCGTTACCTCACTCAGGATAGTGTTTTCTATTTCCATCCATTTACATGCAAAATTCGAGAAGTCATTGTTTTTTACCGCAGCGTAGTACTCTAATGTGTATATATTCCACACTTTCTTCATCTATTCTTCCATTGAAGGACATCTAGGTTGTTTCCAGGTTCTGGCTATTACAAATAATACTGCTATGAACATAGTTGAACAAATGCAGCTGAGGATAGGGAACCTGAAATGACCCTATCCTATAGCAATACTGACGAATATCTTGCATATCACCATAGAACCTTCATCTGGTGATGGATGGAGATAGAGACAGAGGTCCACACTGGAGCACTGGACTGAGCTCCCAAGGTCCTAATGAGGAGCGGAAGGAGGGAGAAGATGAGCAAGGAAGTCAGGACCACGAGGGGTGCACCCACCCACTAAGACAATGGGGCTGATCTATTGGGAGCTCACCAAGGCCAGCTGGACTATGGCTGAAAAAGCATGGGATAAAACCGGACTCTCTGAACATGGCGAGCAATGAGGGCTGATGAGAAGCCAAGGACAATGGCACGGGGTTTTGATCCTACTTCATGTTCTGGCTTTGTGGGAGCCTAGCCAGTTTGGATGTTCACCTTCCTAGACATGGACGGAGGGGGGAGGACCTTGGACTTTCCACAGGGTAGGGAACCGTGACTGCTCTTTGGACTGGAGAGGGAGGGGGAGAAGAATGGGGGAGGGGAAGAAGGGTGGGAGGAGGGGGAGGGAAATGGGAGGTCTAAGAGGAGGCTGAAAGTTTTTTTTCCTTTTCCAATAAAATTAAAAAAAAACATTCCACCTGCCAGGCTATTTCTCCTTTCCTACCTGAGTCAGAAAGCAGCCACTTTAATTTTTCTTCCCTGCGTAATAAAGGATCTCTCTGTGAAAACACGTATTTGGTTACAGTTTCTGCAAAATCTGAGGTCCAGGAGGAAACCCCCACTGTGTGGGGATCCCCTTCAGAGGTGGAGATGAGTGAGTCCCAGAGGTTTAGAGTGGGGAGGGGACATTAGCGTAGGGTCTGTTTCACCAGACAAGGTGCTTTGGGCTTGGGAGCTTGCATGGAAGTCACAAACTGCTAGCCACCCACCGCCCAATGGCACTGGCCACCATCTGTCCCTTTTCAGTGCTAGGTGGCTCCATTTTTAACAGGAGTTGTTACACAAGCCCAGGGTCTTTTCAACTCCACCTATTTACAGACCACAGCTCCCACCGTGTTTGTTTAGCATCGCATCTGCACAATGACTTATTTCCTTTCGGTTACTGTTCTAGCTACTTGCAATTTCACAGACATTTTCATTTCAAACTGTAACTGAAATATATCCTACATATCTCCAAATAGATACAGAAGGATAAACAAAGGTCCCTGAATTGTAACTAGACGCTGGACAAAGTTGCATAAACTGGACATCTCAGGTGGTCAATTGCACTGGATCAGGAAGCCTCACCTCTTCAGCACCCCAGAACACTCTGCCTGTCCTGGTAATCACAATCCCATGGGGACAAAAGTCCTTGAACTTTTAGCGAAATGTATCCGCAGCATCCACTTTGGAGTCTTCATGCATGGAATCTTATGACGGACAGCAGTTTTTTGGGGGGAGGGGGGCTGGCTTCTTCCACTCAGCATTTCATTTAAAAGATTCACACATGCAACTGTGGTTGTCAGGCATGGGTGGCTGTGGTTGATTTAACAGTTGGGACTTAGGTAGCATTCAACTGCGGAGCATTTCCAACTAGGCTGCTGAGCAGTCTTCATGGGTGACATGATACAGTTCCCTAGGATACTCTTCTAGAATCACTGCATTGCAGCCAAATATTTTCTAACATGATCGCTATTGTGTTCTTCAGTGAAGAACTTCCATCAATCAAGCAGGTAAAGAGTTAGTGCCATTTCCTCAAAATAAATGTCATAAAAATAAAACAATATCACGAAACAATAACTAAATGTTGTCTGCTAAAGGTGCCATCGGCACCTCACTTCTGCGGTGTCTGTCACTGTGCAAATAGTTGGAGGTGTCAAAGATGCTCTTTTGCCCCATGGAAACTTTCTCCCGAGAAAAACGAAAGCTCAGAAGGCCATGGAAGGACGGGAGCTTCTTACTGCACAGTTCCCTGGCTTCCAATGCTGCCTCCGTTCAGTTACAACTCTGAGTAAGCAGAGCTCTGAGAGATAAACAGTCCTGTAACGCCAACATCATGTGACTCTAGGCGAATGATTCTTTTGCCATCTGAGGAGGGTTAGGCAGTGTCGGGAGACATTTTTGTGAAGACTTGAGAGAGGGAATGCCACTGACATCTAGTAGGAGGGGTCTGGGCTACTGTGACACACCCACCCCACCGCTAAGGCACTCTCCCAGCCTAGAGTAGGCTGTCACCTCTGAGACAGTTCTTCCATAATGGGCTCTGCAAGGATCAAAGCAACTCTGCTCTGCAAAGCCTTGGCCAGCGCTTGCCTAGACAGCGAATGAGAAGCCAGTCCCTGTATCGGATCTAAAGCCTGGTGTTCCCTGTGTGTTCGCTCATCTTTGAAACCAACACCAGAATGAAGTCAATGCCACAAGAAGAACAGGTTCTGCTTCTCTGTCTCAGACAGGCCTGTCAGGCTCACTCCAAAAGAAATCAGGCTAATTACAACCTCCCACCGGTAGACAGCACATACTTCCGATCACCTCATTTGTTTGGCTGTTGGCTTGATTGGCACTTGGGGAAAATTGCTGTTCGGACCTTTCGCCCTCACAATGGAATGCATGTACAAAAGTGCTTCTCTCTGCCCGGCTCAGATGAGTAACGCCAGAAGAAACAGTGCTCTGTAATCTTTACAGCGTCTCCCTGCCACACTATAGCAGCACAGGTTGTCTCGACTGCAAAGCTCGAAGGGCTGATAATGGAGAGGAGACAGTGCCAGAGTTTGAACTCTGTTTTTCCTGTGGTAACTTCACTAGGCTCAATTACATCTCTTTCATCGTGAATGCAAGGCCCCTTGTCAGTCCAGAGAGGAGGAGAAAGGATGAGGTAATGGAGAAGAGGAAAAAGTGGATCCAGTGAAAGAGGGCATCGGGAGGCTGAGAATGTCATCTTCTCCAACACTACCAAAGTGATTTGAAGTTAGTTAAGTGATTAGCGTATCTCTCATTGTGGGAAACACCTATAGTAGATCAAATGGGCACACTAGTCCTAGTTTGGGAAGGAAAATGGTCATGGTATTGTCTTGTGTTTCAGGGTTTTATTTTTTCTTTTGAATTCGGCGTAAAAATTACTGTAAAAAACTGAACAGTGAATTCTCCGGAAGTGATCTGTCAGAGATGGACGGGGGGGGGGGGGGTGGAGACAGACACACACACAGAGAGAGAGACAGAGAGAGAGAGACAGAGAGAGAGACAGAGAGAGAGACAGAGAGAGAGAGAGAGACAGAGAGAGAGAGAGAGAGAGAGAGAGAGAGAGAGAGAGAGAGAGAGAGAGAAATTCACACAGTCCTGTACCTTATCCTTGGGGGTTTGCCAACAGTTGTTTCTTGAGCCAAATGGGGAGAGCTAGAACTAACACCAGGGGACTGGGAAAGCAGGTGTTTTATCTGTTAAGCTCCAAGGCCAGCCTGGAGTCTAGCTCAGAAGATGGTGCCTCTTTAGCATGCTGGAAGCTGTGATGAGGCAGGGGAATAGGATGGAGTGGGAAGCCTAAAAGGCCTTACTCAGTGAGTTACAAAGTAGCTGAAAACAGGGTACCCTAAAAGGAGGGCTAGAAAATCCCTGACTCGGGTCCTCTAAAGCCGACTATGGGAGCAGGGGCACTCCAGAGTGTGGGGGCTGAGGGAGATGGTTCATTAGTTCACTAAAATGTACACCCCTGCAAAGAGGTTTAAGAAGCTAAAACACATGACAGACGCAGCTTCTTGGAGAACTATGTGTAGCAGATAGAGCATGCCCTGTTGGAAAAGCTTGGGCTTACAAATGACCACAAAGTCCCCTGCATATGACACAAAAGCTGCAGCCTCTGCAGCAGACAGCACTGCTGAAGTGTCTTTGCTCCAAGATGCTTCTTCCCTGGGAAGTACCTGTCTCTGCTGGATTGATTTGTCATTTAGGACACAAGGACTCATAACCCCTTCACAGTACCCACCCAGTCCTCATGTGAGCTGATGTCCATGGGCTCCAACCCCAGCACTCCCCGACACATCAAAGGTCCTAGGCGTATAGACGTAGCTGACTTGACTGTCCCTGAAGACTCCTAAGCTGATAACGATCTAAAAAGAAACACGGTTTCCTCTTCTGAATACTGAGTTCTAGTTGGTAAAAGATGAGTTCACCAGACTGCCTGTGTATAAACCAGAAGCACATTTTAAAGGGCAAAGAGTCACAATGTGGTATCATACCAGGTAGGAATTTTAAAAATTATTTACTAACTTCTGCTAACATTCTTGGAGTATTTTAGTTACATATTTTACCTGTAGCTACAGCAGACAACCATGATGACCCTAGAGAGCATTGCATTAAGCAAAATAAGCCAGATTCAGAAGGGCAGCGGCTGTGTGCCTTTCCCATATGTGGAATTTTGTGGGGCAGGTAGTATGAAAGCAGAGGGGACAATTTGCTTAGTTGGTACAAATAATAAAAATGTCAAATCTAATTGAGTAGAAGACACAGGATACTGGAGCATTTTTCCCTCTCCTGCCTCCTGCCCTCCTCCTCTCTACCTCTCCCAGACTGGCCTCACATGTAAGGTTTCCTTCTGCACACTGGTTTGCCCCCATGGCTGCCTGGATTTGTGCTGTGGTTAGAGTGTATTTTCCCTCTTACGTTTGCCCACGCTTCTTACACAGATGTCCGTTGGTGTAGTTCAGATTCGCAAGCCTTTAGGATGACTGCACTGACACATTCCAACATTCTGTTTCTCCTCAGAACAGTTTATAACTGAGTCCCTCATCTTATAACTGAGTCCACTGAGCAAAGGTGCCTTTTTAAATACATACTTTTTTGTTTTTATTTTCATAAGTCACATGTAGCCGCAAACAGTGAATAAAAACTGTGAAAAATCGTTTACAATATACTTCATTCCATAAAGAGTGCTTTTCTCAGTAGAACTTGGATGCTGTAGATTTGATCTGACATTCGAGGAGAATGTTTAATGCATTGAAAATTATTTATTAGCTTTATCGAAACATCTACAAATACATGTCCCTTGCACTGTTACATGCTATGAAATGGAAACATATAAAATATGCCAATGTGAAAACAATTTTGAATACAGTCTTATTTTTTTTTAATTAAAGTATAAAAACACCATCTCCCCCTTCCCTTTCATTTTCCAAATCTTTCCCATGTGCTTCTACTTCTTGCTCTCTTTCAAATACATGGCCTTTGTTTCAAACGTGTGTGCGTGTGTGTGGTGTGTGTGTGTGTGTGTGTGTGTGTGTGTGTGTGTGTGTGTGTAAAACCTATGTATAAGCAGGAGCATGGTGGCTCACACATTTGATCCTAGTGTTTGGGACGCAGGGGCTACAGATCTCTGAGTTGGAGACTACTAGATCTACAGAGTGAATTCAAGGGCAGCCATGTCTACACAGAGAAACTGTGTTTTCAAAAACCAAATGACAATAACACAATGCCTATACTTACCCACCCACCCAGACACACACATACATATAAACATATATATGAGTGTGTTATGTATATACAGCACTATGTATGTGTGTATGGCCTGGTCAATTTTCTGGTGCTATGATAAGACACCATGACCAATGCAACTTATAAAAGCAAATGTTTAGCTTGGAGTCATGGTTTCAGAAGGGTAGCGTCTACGATACTGAAGGAAGAGCATGATGCAGGAACAGCTGAGTGCTTACATCTTGATCTGCAAGTAGGAGGCAGAGAGAGAGAGAGAGAGAGAGAGAGAGAGAGAGATGCACACACTCAGACACACACTCTGGGAATAGCTTGAGTCTTTTTGAAACTTCAAGGCCTGACCCCAATGACACACCTCCTCCAACAAGTCCCAAATTTCTAATCCTTCCCAAACAGTTCCACCAACTGGAGAACAAGCGTTTAAGTCATAGCCTCTTGGTGGGCAGCATTCTAATTCAATCCGCCATCATTGATTTCTAAATAGATAAATAAACAACCCATAAGAGCCAGAAGAACAGGAAGTTTGCTGCAAAAGTTCATCTCCAGTGTGAGAGAAGCTCCATGCATGAAATCCCATCAATACGGGTGCCTGACTGAGATCTGAACATGGATGACACCAATAGACATGCTAAGATGGAAGGAGGCATCTTGGGGGGTCTCACCCCTAAATAAAGATCTACAGACAATTAAACAATGCTGAGCATGAAAGAAACAGTCTTCCTCAAGGAAGAACGACCCTGCCTCTAATTGACTATCCAACACTAAGTGGTCAGTCATTATATATACATATACATTATATATATATACATTATACACACACAAGTAACACTATATGGACTGATCCTGGAATATCTTAATACACTGGAAAATATATAAGGCAAAAGAAAGCATTATGTACAAACTATGTAGAAGCATTCAGCCATATATACGCTAATTGTGGTGTAACTACCATGCAACTTTGTTTGCTTGTCCATCCATCCATCCATCCATCCATCCATCCATCCATCAATCTAGAATTCATCCATCCATCCCTCCATGGTTACCCTCCCCCCAGACACACACCAGGTTGTTTCAGAAACAAGCAAAGGGAACAGGAGCTGTTCCTTCCAGCTACACTTGATAATGATGAGCTAACTTCTGAGAATCCAGCCTGCTTCTTGGAAGCAGCACTGCTGACGAATAGCGTGTCTCAAGGTCAGCTTCGTCTGCAGCTTCTGGAACAGCATATTCAGTAGGCAATGTGCTGTTGTCAGGCCTGTAACACTTCTCGTCTTTCTTCCCACTCATGGCGTTTGAACATTCGGTGTTTCAAATTAGTGTTCAAACATGTTGACAAAGGCAGGAATCTTCTCAAGGCTTCAGTTTGAACTCTGGCTGCCATAGTCTCAACCTTAGTGCTCACTCTCAGGAAACAGATTGCTTTGTTTTTCTGACAGACTGCATGCCCCACACATATCCTTGTTTCTGCATTGCCTTTTTGAATGTTATTTTTTTCAGCAATTTCTTCTTTCTTTTTCTCATCATGTCACATGACTTTTCCTTTGGATTCTCCTGTAGCAACTTTCAAGTTGAATAAACTTTTTCCCAAATTTCACATGGTCCTATAATTCACAGAGGAAAATCCTGGGCAGACACATGCATTGATCTCATTTAGGAAAGTCTTAATGTCTAGGTGAGGTTTGTCGTGCTGCAGAGCAAGACTTTGCAGTAAACTCCCTCGCACGTTAGGCAGCAGTTGCCCATCACAAAGTGAACCCACTTCCTCAAACTCCCCACCACAAGGATTTCTTCTGTTCATTCAATACCAACAGTTCATTTTTCTTTTCCTCTCTAGATCAAGTTTCCATAATCATAATCATATATATGTATATGTATAAACATATATATCTATTTAAATCTTAGGTTTCTTTTTTCCATTTTCCAATTTGTCCACCACACATTCAAGCTGCACTCAGGACTCCAGTGTCCCAGGCACCTGTGTCTCAGCTCCTGATCTGAGCGTACTTAGTGATGTCCATCTCTCACTGGTGCTGACAGGTGGGTGGCTCCAGGAAGTAGCGGGGATTTGTTGGAGGGGAGATATGGTTAAGTGGCAGTACGATTGCTCCATCAGCAAAGAGTGGCCAGTCATTTCAGGTGCTTCCTGAAAAACAGCTAGGTGGAAAGCATCAGGCCCTGGCTGGCTGAGGGCTGCCTCTCTGCAGAGGGTGCCCCTTCTCACCACATCTTCACTCCCACCTAATCAGGAGCCTGGGCCTTAGAAGAGCTCCTTAAGACCAGCCACCACCAGGGTCTGCATGAATCGACAACCGTAGGATAAACTGTCTGCAAACACAACCTCACTCCAGGAAATCTCAGCCGCCAACGTGGTGGCTAGCTATGGCTGGCTGACTTCAATATTAGTCAGATAAAACTGTTCATATATGTCTCCTATATGTGTACACGCACACATAATGCATTCATGCTAAAAGTTCCCATTTTGCAAAAGTTTTTAGTTTTATGTCAATCATTGTGTTAGATATTCATATACCGATACACCGAAAGGACTTTTTCTATGACGATAGTTATCTGGAGATCACTGTAGCTTATAGCTGGTCGGGTTTTGAGCAGTTTGCAACATAACCCCTCTCTTTCCTGACTTCTTTTCCCCTCATTTTTCTTTATTGATTCAGTCATTGCCAATTTATGATCGAAACTTCCAGTTTCTCTTTCTTTACATAATAGAAGTTTCACTTGTTCTCTTGCCCAATTTATTTTTGACAGATAAATGCAAATCACATCTATGTAATGTATGCATGTTGTCTTTGTGACCTACATCCTATGGCTTATTGTTTTGCCCTGTCCATTGTCCTTTCCGTCTCATTTACAAGTGTCCTCATTCTTGATTTGATGATTTAAACAAGGTTAATTTGCTCTTTTTCATTTGATTTTTTAATGTTACCATGGTGACCTAATTTGGATCATATATATGTATATATAAAATTTAATGACAATATTTTCCATTAAATACTTTTGAATAATTGATTAGACAGTTAAATTGTCCTAAACCCATTCTGGCTCCCCAATGCATGCATCTTCTTTGGCTGGCTGCCCTAAAATAATAATGCATATTATTATAGTAACTAAGAAATATTAGGTGGCAGTTTTATGTATAGCATACAGAACATAATTATATTTCAAGTTGCTTTCTTTGAACCATATTGACCTCTGGTGTAATTTTTTTTGCGCTTGGTATGAATATTCAGAGATGACAGAACACATTATTGTCAACCTGATCCAAGTAGAAAATTCAGTATCTTATAAAAAGATATCGCATACCCCAAACCCATCCCAATCCTCATAGTCAGAGTTAATCATTCATTTCTCAACTATTCCAGATAGCTGGTAAGGCATCTTATTAAGTGTTACGTCATGCATTTACGTTGCCATTGTGGAGAAAACATTGTGGGCTGGAGAGATGGCTTGGGAGATAAGAGCACTTACTGCTGCTGCAGAAGGTCGTGTCTCTAATCCTAGCACTCACATGGCAGCTCACAACCTTCTGTGGCCTCCATTCTGGAACATCTGATGTCCTCTTCTGCCATCAAGGGCACTGCACAAAGGTGGTGTACATGCATACATGCTGGTAAAACACTCATACCCCTAAAATGAAAGCTAATCCTCCAATATGTGATGGACAGAGGAAAGAAACTACAAACTACCCCTGCAAACGATTTCTTATACAGTGATGATTCCTGTGATCATTTTTCCACATGCCAAATGCTTTCATTCAAGCAATGTGGATGCTCCAGAGAACATGGAGAGAGGTACATCTTGGTAGGAAGCTTGCTCAGCCACTAACCTGCCTAGTTCCTACCTCTCTGGGCTCTCTCTAATTCATTATCCTGGAATTTAGTCTCTTCTAGATGTTTTAGCTTCTATGTCTTTGACTTCCCTTGTTACTAAATGGCCACCTACTTCTTAAGATGCTTCCTACAGTTTTTCTTCATGGCTTGTGTTTCTTTGTGCTGTCTCATCAATGATGTGTGCTTGCCTAGAGCATCTATAGAAATGTACTCCCAGTTATGATATTGGGACTTCAATGGAAACAAAATAAAATAACCATTCTTTACACATGCTTTTATTACTTTTGTTTAATGACTGTGGAGATTTGTGTGTTGTGGGGATGTGCGTGTGTCATAGCATGGCCATGGAGATCAGGAGTTGCTTCTTTCCTCCTGCCATCTGGATACAGGTATCAGGCTCAGTCATGAGGCTTTGCCATAAGTGCCTTCATCTTCTGATCTCTCTCACTAGCCACCACTCCCCAAACACAAACTTCTATAAAAGCTATGTTGTGATGTAGTGGGGGGAAAGGTGCCCAGAGAGCATCCAGTGAGGAGTGAGACAGGGGTCGGGGGATAGGGACCCAAGTGCATTCAGTGAGGAGCAAGACAGGGGTGGGGGGACAGGGACCTGGAGAGCATCCCAACAGTGAGGAGTAAGACACAAGAGGCTCAAGGTCCACGCCTCTCAGCATCACCTTCCGCCAGTGCTTAGTTTTGTCTTTCTGCTCCTTTACTGTAATCCAAAACACGAGAAACTCATTTTTCACATAATTCCTATTTACAGCCAGATTCCTAAGTTATATCTGGATCCATTCCTTGCTGCTCTTGTCTGACCGCCACTTCAAGTGTGATTCCATTCCTCCAGTGTGCTTTGTCAGAGCTAGTCTTTGATATAAGGCTATTCCCGCAGTAAGTGCCAATGGCTCATGGGACCTGAGAATAAACTCCTTACGTCTATTGTTGTGTGTATTTGCATGCATCGGGTATTGTCTAGGACAAATGGTAAAGATAATTTATTGAATTACTTAGAGTCTATTCAGATGCTTGCCATTATTCAACACAAAATAACCTTTGAGACATCAGTCATTTTTATATTTCCGACATAAAGTTCTCTGAAAAGTCTCACAAGTTGAAGTCTTGGTCTTCAATGGAATGTTCAGAAGTGTTGCTTTGGGAAAATGAGTCATGGTGCAGAAAAGAATCAATGATTTCATCTATGGGTGGACCCTTGAGGGGATGGGCATTGTGAAAGCTGAGGCCTGACTGGAGAAAGTGGTTTCTGCCTGTGTATTTTGAAAGATATATTTTCTCCCCTGCTTCCTTCTCAAACTTTTCCCTCTCTTCTTCCTTCTTCTTTTGTTTCTCCTCCTCTTCTTCTCTTCCTCCTCCTCTTTTCCTCCTCTTTTTTCCTCCTCTTCCTCCTCTTTTCCTCCTCTTTTTCTTCTCCTCTTCCTCCTCTTTTTCTTCCTCCTCTTCCTCCTCTTTTTCTTCTCTTCCTCCTCCTCTTTCTCTCCTCCGTCTTTCTCTTGCTCATGCCACATGAGGTGATCAGCTTTGTACTGTGTCAACCTCTCTGTCATGATGCGAAGATTGCCCTTATCTCAAAACCAAAGCAATGGGACCAAGCACTGATGGGCTGAAACCTTGAACCCAAACAAATCCTTTTGCTTTTAAAATGGTCTTACTCAGGTCACTGTGACACGGTGACAGGAGACTGACTCATTCATGCTCTGTTACCTTTTCTATTTTATCAACACAGTGCCTGTCAGTGAATTTACTCATCTCTAGCTCACAAATTCAAGACATAAGTACCATGGTATCTTTAAGGTAGTATAAATTCCAGTTTTCAGACCACCGGCCTCTCTGGTCATCTTGCGTGCTGATGGCCTGAAAACTACACACTTTTGCTTCATTAAATCAATTGCAGGCCTGGAAGTGCTCAGTCTGTGGGAGTATCGCTGACAGAATGGACAGCCTTGTTGGGAGTCAAAGGTGAGGCCATTTTGTATCATTTAAGGGCGGAAACATGGAGTTATTTATTGCTTTCTTGGCAGCTCGGGAGTGTGGAAATTCACACCTTGCTTCACCACCGCACTCCCCCACTCCCAGGATGGCCTAGGAGGACAGGCTGCAATTACCTGATTGTATTTTTGCCCGGCCATATGGCTCTAAGGAAGCCTGGAGAAGGGGCTTCTCTTGGCTGTGGAGAGAAGAAAAGACCAACATATCAAGGCTAGCATAGTGGACTGAGCAGAAATTGAAATAGTTTTCTTCCTGTCTGATAATTTTAAAATAGCTACTGAGTTAAGAACAAATGTCAGCTGTGAAATGAATCCCCGTCTGGAGGCTGGGGATTTTGGCATTTAAGTCCAATTAGGAATAATGGAAATCATGAGATTTGCTGCGGCGCTCCTTACGGCAGGTGCTATTTTCGCTATTAAAGTTCTGTGTGCATCTCTGCAGGGTTTTCGTTTAATTGGCAAACGTTGTACGACATCTGTCAAATTTCATCAATTCTTGGGCCTTTTCATGAAACCATGGCTTTGAACTTGCTAATGCCTAACCTCTATGTCCCCAGGCTTCCCACTGCAAACAGTGCTGCAAATTAGTTTGTGTGGCTTCACTGTCAGCGGTCAATAGCCTGGCAATGGATTTATGAATAACATTTGTTAAGTGACAGCTTAGGAATAGTCGGAACCACCTCAGACCCCCTCCACCCCCTCCTCTCCTGAAATCAGAGTTTGCGCAGACACAATCGCGCATGAATGAAAGACACAAATGGACTGGAACACCTCGGGAAGTAGAACTCATTTAAACATTGCTTCCACTCATTAATATTTCTGCGTTTGCATTAACCGTGAATATTTATTCAAGGCGACACTTGACTAAGCATGGTTGCTCCAGGGAGAACAAAAGGGGGACAGAGACAGCAGTACCTCCATATACCTTTTACAGAGCAACACTGAATTTGGGGTTTCCATATTAAATATTTAAAGAGTCCCATTCCAACATGAGCCCACATGGGGGCGCTAGATTGACACTTTCATGGACAATCTGTGGACTCAAGGCAAGGAAGCCAATGACATGAGCCTCAAAAGTGCAAAGAAAGCGGCTGGGGAGGTAGGTGGCTCAGAGGAGAAATGCTTGCTTCATAGTATGAGGATTTGCGTCTAGATCCTTAGCACACTCTTAAGAAAGCTGGGCATGGCTGCAAAAGACTAGAATCCAAGCTCTGGGAAGGGGGAGAGGAGGATCCCTGAGGCTTGCTGGCCACCTAGACTAGTCCTAAGTTGGGTGGAGAGGGATGGAGGAAGACACCTAACATATACACACGTATATACCACCTCCGTACACAAGCAGCAGGGAGAGTGACCCACCGTTTTGAAATTATTATAGGAAGAATGAAGCTGTATGCAGATTGTTTCCAGTGTCTTAAAAATCCATCCCTGCCTGAGGGAAGCAGGAACAAAACCCACTGTCTTTAGGGTGTAATCTCAACTTCTTATTCTTGTCTTCTGTCTCCTTGCTGTCTCTACTCATTGTCTCCTCTCACCTTGCCATCTGACTTGTGTTTCTCCACATCTCCACAGGGGCCAAGGTGTAAGCCCATCTTTTCCTCTTTGACCATCTTGCCTCTAGTATGAATCCCCCAGCCCCTGTAATCTCCATTTCCTGCACTCACTCTCTGGAAAAGTCTGTCTTGAGCCTGAAGTCCCATCTGGTAACTAGCTTAGGTTTTCTTACCGTCAACTGAGGTTTGCAAGAGTGTTGGATGTGAGTTCAGACATTGAGCAAGATCTAATCACGTGATCAAGGCACAGCGTTTTCCCTACACCTCCCAGACTTTCCTGTGCTGCTCTTTACGATCAGTGCTTCCTTCAAGCCCTTCTCTGCCTCTGGCCTCACCACAAACTAGCTTTTCTTTATTAGGAAAGTATCATCATAAAGGTGGATGATTACACCACCTATTTTCTCAGAAGAAAATATTTTTATATTTTTATGGAAAGTAAGTGTCCAGAATAGTAGTTTCAAAATGATATTTGTCTCCACGTTTCTAGTCCCATTAAAGTCTGTGAATTTGTTCAACAAACTGAATCAAGTTGTCCCTACATGGTAGACAATCAGTCTACCTGAGAGATGGCCTTCTGCACAGGGCCAGTCTGTCTGAGGGGTATCAGATGGCTTGCTGATTATTCCGACTTCAAAGGCCACTGACTGAGACTTTCAAGGTGGTCTGTAATGCCCTGAGTGTTGAGGCCACCTGTCAATGTTCCTTCCAAATTAAAGAGAATCTGTTGGAAAATGAGGGGTAAACTTCCTCTCTTTCAGATGAGGCTGATTAACTTGGAGCAATTTGACTTTTTCAATGCCAGCTAGTATGAGACTAAACACAAAATCCCCAAGAAAATCTCAGTTCCTCTTGGTGTTGGTGTAGATGCCCTTGTCAAAAACTGCAAATAACTCTGTTTACAGAGTTGTAGAGTTTCAGAAAAAAATGGAAAAAGGTTCACAACTTTCTGTTTCCTCCAGTTCCTAAAATTTCTTGGTGCCATTTGAACGGAAAGTATTAAGTTAAGACCTAGAAACAGAGTTTGAGGATTTAAAAACTTGCAAACACTTGTCAGCCAGATTTCTCTATGCTATTCTTAAAATCACTCTTAGTTATCAGCTGGTATTGTTTCCTAAGTGGAAAATGTGAGTTAGTTGGCAGGTCAGAACTGTTCGTAAAAGCAGAAGATTCAGCATAACCTCTTGAATGCTATATTTCTGTGTTCTTTTTACTACAGCTTTGTTTTATTTTATTTCTGAGATATGATCTTACTGTGTAGCTCAGACTGGCCAAGAACTGCCCACAAGGTAGTCCAGGCTAGCCTTGAACTCACAGTAATCCTCCTGTCTCAGCCTCTTAATGCTGAGGTTACAGACAGGAGCCATTGTGCACTTCAAAAATGCATACATTAAATGCAAGTGCTAATAAATGTTGTTCGGTGTTTTCACTTGCTTCAGAGCGGTTCGGTTTTATTTGAGGAGTTCATTCACCAGTACAGTGTGTTTGCTTTATTTCCACCCTTCCTTCTTTCCCCTCTAGCTCTTCTTTGTCTATCTAACCATCTCCTCTTAAATTGGCCACCTCTTCTTCTATAATTTTTTTTTGTTTTACACACACACACACACACACACACCCCTTACTGAGTCCAGCTAGTATTGCCATTGAGAGGAAGGCTTTCTAGAACTCATGGGATTTGAATTCCATATGCCCTTGAGGCCACTTCGGTCTCAGCAACAGCTCTGTTCTTTCTGCTCTGCGCCACCACTGGGAAAGAAAGCCAAGCAACGACCGGGTGCTGCCAGTTCCCTCCACGTCTCCCAAGCTTAGGATAAAACTTTAAAAGAGTTCAGCATCTTAAATGTGCAATATTGAGTTTCCCCAACAAGTTGTAGAATGTATTTTAATCTTTGATATGTAAAATTATACATTAAGTAAATTTTAACTTCTATTATCTTAAGAGCTATTTAATGCTATTATACCAATTTCATTAGTTAATGTGTTTCACTTTGATTAAAATAGAAGTTACTGATTTATTTTGCTAACATTATTAGATGGGCATTGAAGCTTTATTTCCAAGGCTGTGAGTAAATTTTAAGTGTCTAATAAGATGTAATTGGTTGGTTAAACGTACATGATGTATTTATATGCTTAAAATAAAATTTAGGTTTATCATCTAAATTAACAATTTCTTTTGGCCTTTTCTCATTTTTATTTTTATGATTTTAGATTTAAAGTATAGTCTGATGTTTTTATTGTAGAATTATTATTATTCTTAATTACTTTGTATTTATATAGCTGTCGTCCTAAGCTGCCCCCAGCAGCAGGATAACTACTGGGGCCTTGACTGGCATTTAGCCTGGGATTGATTTAAAATGCATTACTTCAGTCCGCATTCAGACTGGTTGCCAAGGTAAGGCTGAGCATCACCCAGTTCTGACCTCATAGTGTGCACACTCCATAGCAGTGTTTCCTTACTGTTAATCAAGTCTCTTAAAACTCCCCACATTTGCTGCTAAACTTCCCCCAGTGTGGGCTAATCTCACTTCAATCATGCAGACAGGGCACTGAGCATGTCAGCCGGTTACTGCGGCGGTCTGGGTGAGAAATGCCCCCTAGGTATTCGTGTCCTGGATCACGTGGTCTCCAGTTGGTGAAGATGGAGTGGTGACTTTAGAGGCTGGATCTTGGTAGAGGAGCTATGTCCGCTAGTGATGGGCTTTGCAGTTTTATAGCCTGAGATCACTTCCTGTTCCTCCATCCTTGATTCCTGTATGCAGCTTCCCAAGTCTGCCTCCATGCCTTCTTCTCTTCCTGTTGCTGTGTCTTCTCCATCATAATGGAGTCTATCCCTCTGGAACAGAAAGCCAAAATAAACTCTTTCCTCCTGTGGTACTTTTTGGTTCTATCTCAGTAACAGACGTAACTAATATAGTTACACTCTGCTGAGAAATAAAGAAAGTATGGTTCAATGAATCAGTGTGAAGCACCAGGCTATTGCTGCACAGCTGGTTTCTAGCATTTAGGCACCTCTGGAACCCTATGGCAGATGCTGCGCTTATGTTAGTTACCCTAAATGGTACCCACAATACCCCAAATGGTAGGTCCAAATTTCATAGTGCGATCTTATTCACAAGGAAATTAAACCTTTGAGAGATGGATTAATTCACCCATCTACTGAACAATAGTGCCTGGAATGTAAACGTAGTGTTAGCTGGCCCTACAGCTGGGCTTACAATGGCCACACCACCAGAGAGCTTCTCAAACACTAGCTGGAGTACGCTGACTTTAACGAGTTAAGGATCCTTGACTTTCTGGTAATATATCAAAACATGGCATTACTTCTTTTCAGCTTTCAATTGAGCTTAAAATGTTAGAATCCTTCTGATAAACTCAGTAAGGGCTCTGCTGAGCTAGATCCCCTTCCTTCTTTTTACTTCTTGTTTCAAGACAGGGTCTCACTGCTTCCTCACCCAGACTTGGACTCATTCTGCAGCGCAGTCAGTTCATCCTGCTTCCAAGGCGACTAGCCTGGGTCACCAAGACCAGTTATTTTAGTGAATTCCTGTAGAAGGTAGGCCATGGCTTGACATGCAATGCTAGTCCCAACCGACTCACAAGAGGAGCACAGTTACCAGGCCGGAACAGAATGTCTCACAGTTTCTGACGGTGGCCCACATGATACTTGGTACCATCCTTCCTACCACTGCCAAGAAAGAAGACTTGACATCATTGCTGGTTGCCTATGTAAATCATCGTTCCTCACAAACAGTGATCAGCTAGATCACTCACTCACATCCAGGGACTCAACCCCAATAGGGTGTACGCCTTGTCTCCTTCCTGTACAAGCCTGGCGCAGAGACTGTCACGCTTTCGGTAAGCAGGTGTCAGTTAATTGACTAAGATTCATTTCACCGCAACCAGAAAAACACATAAGTCATCACATGTAGAATTAATAAAGTAAATGATGTCAATCAAAGAACTTAGGAGACTGAAGTGTCTAGAAAGGAAAAGCCAGAGAGACCATCCCTTCTTTCCCTCTGCTTTGTGTGTGCCATTGTTCCAGAACCCCGCTCCTAAGTGGCACAAAGACATAATTCATCCTCCTGCATATGGACCAGGAGGTAACACAACCCAGGCCCATTATTAACTCTTTGTTTGTGAGCTCTTAACCATGTAATTGTTTTAACGACTAGCAGGTGGCTCAGAGTTCCAGGTTTGCAGAACTTTAAACTATTGTACATAGGGAAATTAGTCAATGTGAGAGACTCGGGGCTCTGGGTAAGACTACAAAACACCCCCTTTCATAAAAAGTAAGAAAGACAGCCCACTGGCCACAGAGCAGGGAGGGAAGGCAGCATGGAAGGTGATCCAAACAAGACAGAAGTCAGTGTTCCTCGCTGGAGAGGCTGTGCGCTTGCTTCCAAGGTCCGTGAGAGCAGAGTTCTTCCCAGATGTGCACACTGACCGCCTCTTTCCAGTGTCTTCAGCTTGGAGTGAGCATGGGACAATCCAGCTGGTGCACCCACCATTTCCCAGATGCGTGCCCCTCGGCCCCTGCTGTTCTGCTCAAGTCAGTTCATTCACTTCTGTCCCATGTGTGATGGCTTCTGTACCTCCAGGAAAACCTCTTCTAAACTCAGGTTTAGAACTAGCAACTACCTTCTGCTATAATGTGCCCAAAAGGGAGGGCTATTTATTTATTTATTTATTTAATGATTTTCGAGACAGGCTGTCACTCTGTAGCCCAGGCTGGCCACAAACTCTCACACCTTTTGCCATCATACCAAGCTCACTCAATGACTGGTGAGTTTTTGTTGTTGCTTTTTCCATCTTTCCCTTCCTTTCTTTCTTTTCACGGGGTTTCACATAGCCCAGGACAGCTTTGAGTGGTCAAGCATCCCTGTTGCCATACCTTGCTCGAGCAGTGTACTCTCCAATCTTGAGAGGTACATCTTTAGGGCAAGGGTTACTTTCCCCTCACAAAGACTTTCTCACCGTAGCTGTGTCAGCTGAAGCTGCTGTATGATAAGCATGTGGCAGCTGCAGACGGCCATCCAATGGGATTCCTTGTTTCCCATGCTCAATGAGCTTGTGAAGGCAGAATATGCCCTCCCTCCCTCTATGTTATCTTCATGTCTCAGTTCATCTTCAAAATCCATCTAACTTTCACACATCTGTGAAAATAACCAGGAAAAATAGACAGTGGGACCCAACCACGTTTTTGATTTTCCAACAGCGTATTGAGTTGACACATGAGATAATTCATCCCTCTGAAGTGTGTTGTCCAGTGCGGTTCTTTGCATAGTTATGCTATCTCCACATCAATTTTAGAGCATTCTAAACACCCAAGGAAAGGAAACTCCATTTACTTCAAGCACTCTCAATTTCAACTTCTATGTTTTGAGTACCCGTTATTTGAAAAATTACATATATTCATTTATTTTTTCTTGTACACGCATTTGCCATTGATAGATCAGGAGACAATTGGCAGGAGTTGATTCTTTTATTTTACCATGTAAGTCCCAGGGATTAAACTCATCAGGCCTGGCAGGAAGGGCATTCATTTCCCTATGGGACCATCTTGTCACCACAGGCCATCTGCAATCATACAGACCCCCAGTCAAACAGGATTCCCTGGTGTCTTCCTGCTCTCCTTTCTCTCCTTCTAGAGCATACAACCTTTACTCAGGAGACTATGGACTGAGAAAAAGCAACAACTGGGGCCCTTGTTTGCTTTAGAATCTCTCTTCCTTATCTCCCCTCCTCTATATTCTCTCCCCCACCCTGAATCCAACAAAGAAAACATACTTGAAGAATTTTGAACACTCATGTAAGTCTTCCAAAAGTTGCCACTGTTTCTTGTGAATCAATTATAGAACAAAGTCTAAGAGTCATGAGCAGAAACTTTGGGAAACATGACCTGCAGCTCCCAGACTCTGAGGTGAATTCACTTAGGAGTAGTGGAGCAGTCTGGGTAGTGACTGTCTGTATAACCCTTGACTTTGGCCCAACGGCACTCCCAGAACTTTGTTCACAGTGGGTCATGGACTCCTCATCCAGATATCAACTGGGGGATCATCTGGGGAAAGAGAAGTACTGAGATCTTACCCAGAGCCTCAACCAAGAAATAGCTAACCCAAGATTCAAACAAAGTCTTCGTGAATATTGTCTCTGCCTCTTGTTAACGACAGAAAATCGAACGCCACTTTCCCCACAGCACACAGTCTTAACTCTCATGCTAAAAATATACAGCTTCTCACTGGGACGGAGTTCCCATAGGTTTTTGTTGTGGTTGTTATTTGTTTTGTTTTAAAAAAAAATGCAATGCTCAGAAATCTTGTTTCTGTCTTCTTTGTCATGTCTCCATAGCTAGCATCTCTGCAGTAGTCCACAGCTCACTTGCCTGTGTGAAACTGGATGGGGTGCAGAAGTCTTGGTCACTGTGCATGGCTCCCGTCTCTCTGTGAGCCACCCTGGGCCCTCAGCAGCAGCACCACTGGGAGGCATCAAGATTGTTCTTTGTGTTGCTCCACTTTTTGCACAGTCGTACACTTTACAGCAGGATTTTGTTCAGTGATGGACTGTGTAGTTAATAGTGGCTCCATACGACTGCATGGGAACTATAGTGTTCTTAGAGCTTAGTGCGTGCTTAACCATCCTAACACCACAGCGCAACAGGGTACTCCCATGTTTGTCATGGAGCTGGTGTGAATGAACATCCTCCGGGTCATATGAATGTGTAGTGCGTCTAGCCATGCACAGCAGGAAACACCGGTACTGATGGTAAATGGTTGTGGCTGGCACGTTTGCTTTTGTGCATCGATCATCCTCTTTGCCTCATTCTGTATGCTTCAAGGAAGACATTTGCTGTAGAACATCATGCCAAGTTCCTCAGGCATCAGACTTCCATGGGTTCTGTCCACTATGTCCCTGGTTTTCATCAAAGATTATCTTTAGTAAGTGGCTTAAATGACATGCAAGTTTCTGTTAGTGTCCTCTATGATGTTTGAGCATGGTCAAATTGCTTAGTGATGCAGAATGTATCCAAGTGGTGCTAGGGTTTTAACTTAGTGGTTATCGTGGTTTAAATGAGACTATCCTCCATCAGATCAGGTATTTGAGCACTTGGTCCCCAGTTGCTGGTGCTGCTGGTGGGGGGGGGATTTAGGAGGTGGGAACTTGCTGGAGGAAGTATGTCACTGGAGGTGAGCTTTGAGAGTTCAAACATTCATTCCACTTCTTATCTTGCTCTGATTCATGCTTATAGTTCAATATGGGAGCCCTTAACTTCCTGCTCTAGCCGCCGCCATGCCTCTGCAACATGACAGGCTCCTACAGCTCTGGAACCAGATGCTCCACAAGTCTTTCCCCTCTAAATAGCCTGGGGCATGATGTATCACAGCAACAAAAATGGAACTGATATGGTGGTAGAGCATTGCCAGAAAGTACAAGTTCTGGGCTGGTGACCCCAAAATGGGAAGGGAAAGAATTAAACAATGCAGGAGGAATATATAAATGCCAAATATAGATACTTGGAGTATATATTAGACTATAGACATAGAATAAATATACACAGAGAGAGAAAGGGATAGAACAAAAGTCCAACACATGTCATTTCACTTAACCCCCTCTGAGGTAGTGCCGTCTTCATGCCCACAGAGTCCAGAGCATGGCAGCAGAGTTGGGCAGAACATGAGGCCCAAATCAGGACCCAAAAGAAACCAGTTATCAGAAAGACATACTGGAAACACTTTCCACAACAACATGTAAGCGGCATGAAAATATCAGGTACAATGCAAACAGCCCACAAAGGTCTCAGTGCCCTGGGAACAGCAGACATTGCTCTGGACATTTCTCCCAGCTCCGTTTCACTTCCTTCCCTCGAATGGATTTTTTAAGAAACTGTCCCTGCTTCTGTCACTGTCCGCATGTCCCAACCAAATTAACCTTTGTGGGATAGAAGAATCTGGAAATCGCAGTAGGTACATACAAGACTCTGTTATCTACCTATAGCACACGCTTAGGATCAATGTTTAACTTCACATGTCTTAACCCTGAGACCCTGGCAAGGCCGTCTCCACTTTTAACAAGCAGGGGAAGCAGAGTTATGGAACCCAAGCATTGTAATCCTGAGTTGAGCTTTTCAGCACTTTCATTTTAAATTTTACAGTATTCTCTCTCTCTTTGAAAATGATACTTTTCATTTCTTCGTTGAAAACTTCATGCGTGTACATAATGTATCTTTATCAAATCCAGCCCTACCCCTCTTTGGATTATGTCAGGCCCCCCCCAGAACACATCTCCCTTGCAACTTCATTTCCTTATTTTACTTGTTTTTAAGTTCATGGCGTCCAATTAGTGATGCCTATATGTGTATGGCATGGGACACTGTACAGGGGCATGGCAATCTACTAGTGTTCACCAACCCAACACACACATAAAGAAAAGCTAGTTTTTTCCCCACTGGCTGTCAACCAACAGCCCCTCAGCTAGGAATGGTGTCTTGGTAGCCGCTCCCTCATCCATGCTGGAAATTTTCAACTGGCTCAGTCTCGTGCAGGTCAAGCTTGGGTAACCACAGATGCTGTGTATGGGTGTGCACAACAGCCGTGCCATGTGTAGAAGGCAGCACTTCATAGTGTTCTCCAGCCTTTGACTCTTACATTCTTTCGTCTCTGTCTTCCCTAATGTTCCTTGAGTCTCGGGGTTGATACTGTGTTCCATCCATGGCAGATTCCTCACAATCGCTAGCTTTCGGCACTTTCAGTGGGTGTGAGTCTCTGCGTTAGCCACTCCTCTCTCCCCTCTACAACAAGCAGCTTCTTTGACCACGGTTGGGAGACACACACATCTATGATTATAAGTATAAATATTCAGACAGTCTGAGGATATGACCACTTAGCAAGACAACACACTAGGTTCTCCCTAGGGCCTGACTTTCCTAGCTTCCCATGGTTTTGACCGGTTTATAGTTACCAGGTGTGAGGTTCCTTCTGTGGAGCAGACCTCAATCCAATCACGAGAATGACTGATTACTAATAGTCTTGCCTCTAATGCTCTATCTTATCTAGCAGGTCTGTATTATAGAATGTGGGATTCAAGACCATTGATGTCTTCTTCCCTACACAGCATGTTTTGGCACTGTGACAGCTAGGTATCAGGGAAAGTTTCCTGATATTTTCTAAATCTCTTAATAAAACTCATCCAAAGGACTCACCAATTCCACAGGAACCGAACAAGATTCACCTATGTATGTGTGTGATGCCGATTGACGGCCTCCTGTTTTAATAAGAAGAATAATGACACCTGCCCCGTGGGCTTGCATGATCTGATAAACACACTGTATCCACAGTTTTCAGAGTCCAGTGCACAGAAGAGCCTCAGTTCCGGAGGACATCCTGTAGTTACACAGTGGGGTTTAACCTGTGAGGCTTGCTGGGGTGTGAATGGCCTTGCAGACCGTTTATTGTAATTTACATCAAAATTTGCATTTTTAAGTCTGAAGCCTCTCCTTAGGTTAGGGTGTCTTCTCATTGATTCATGAAGGAGAACAACGCTATAAAAATCTTACCCACCCATGTTCACAGCTCACAACTAAATTGGTGAAACATTTGCCCTAGCCTCCATTTCTAACCTCCATGCTGCCGGTGAGGGAGAGTGAACGAATTCTTTAATGTCACCTCTTAGTTGGCGAGATGGCCTGCGATGAGTTGCAGGGGAGATGAGCTCTCCGAGTGCCAATTTGTCTGAGGACTGCAAAGCAAACAAGTGTCCGGACAGGAGGACAGGGGACCAGTGAGGGGTGGCGATTAGAGGTGACCCAAAGGGAATAAAACCCAACCCCAGCTACACCGAACACATCAACTGCTATTAAATCATGGCTTTTATTTTCCCTCCTTTGCCCTTTTAATGTTTGGTTTCTCAATAAATGAAAGGAATCATTTGAAGTGAGGGTCTGGAGAAGGAGGGCCTCTGACCCCTAGCTCGACCACAGAGATCAAAGGCAGGCCCATATGTGTGAGATATTATCTTTTCAAGGCAAGTGGGCTGCTGTCTTGTGATGCGGTAGTGTGGAAACAGACAAATAGCCAGTTAGGGACCGCTGAGGAGAGATGATGGACATGGGGGCTGAGCAGAAGGAAGGGCAGTCTGAAGGGACAGCGTGCTTCTGAGGCCTTCGTCGTTTGTTTTGACTCTTGGAAATCCTCCCCCATTCGGAGGGCTAATTACTCTACCCGTGACTTGACTCTAAGCCGCCTTCCATGTTTGTAGTGAATACTCACTCTTGCGGGCACATTCCTTATTTCTGTCTTTAAGCCCCCCTTATCTTAAATGTGATGATTTGATTTTGCAAGGTGAGCCTAAGACACAGACTCGCTACATGAATTCATGGCTAAGACCTTCCCTGGCATGTGTCACAAGAATATGGCTTCTGTGTGATCTCAGTGTGCAAGCAAGACAAGCTACGCCACAGCTATAGTGACATTCGATACTTAGGAAGGTTATGATGCTCATCCTCTCTCTGGCTCTGCCACCCATCCATAAATAATTAATCCCAGGGGCAGCCGGCTCTCCTTGTTATATCTGGGGGATGCTGTGCAGACAGGGGGATGTTGTCAACTCCTATGAACCACCACACAGCCAAGACGCTTTCGGGGGCCTTGGTCTACACCCTGTCCTTCATCAGTTTGGCCATTAATGGTCTTCAGAAAGGGTGAAGCAGACCCAGGAAGGGATGGATTTCAGCTTGTGTGGTTGAACTTGGCCTTTTTCTCATTTTTCCTCTCTGCCCTCTGTGGTGATGGTTCCTTGGGGCAGCGGGGCTTGTCCCAGCAGCTTCTGTTGCCTCTCTCCCTCCTCAGTTAGCATCTCAGCATTTTCCTGTCCTTCCTTCCTTCTCTTCTCTCGCTCCCCTTTCTCTTCCTCTTCCTATCGCAGCCCCCTCTCCACTCACTGCTCTCTTGTCCTCTCTCACTCTATGTGCTGGTCTTCCCCTACTTGTCCTTTGCTCCAGGTCCTTAGAGATCCAGCCAGCCCCTTTATGGGCTAGAGTAGAGCACGGCACGAAACTTTCTTTTGTTAATATGTTCAATAAGATCTCGGGTGTGTTTTTTTTTTTAGTTTAATTAGTATTCTTTTTTGTCGTTTGTAGTCTTAATTTTTATCTTATTTATTTTATTTTATTTTTTTACTTTTCCTTTGCAGGGAGTCATTACAAAGGCAAAGGGCAGACATGGAGGGAGTAGGAAATGATGGGGATTAGGATTTGCGATGTGAAAGTCCTAAAGAATTAATAAAAATTACATTAATTAAAACAGGGGGAAAGGATTCTCATTTCTACCTGTCAGTTTATCCTAGCTCCTGTTTTTGTGAAACAGACACACATATATACACTGACATAGGCACTAACATAGACACACCAATACTCACACATGTAAAATACATGAGTTAGAACATATACACATGCCAATACATACCAATGAATACACGCATATGTGCTAACACGGCCCCAGCATACAGAGCAATATCCATGCTAATACAAACATGTTATCAGAGGCATCAAACACACACAGCAACACGTACAGTATGGTGAGTTGATGAGCACAGAACTAACACTGGCACTTACACATCACAGCAGCAATACACACCAACATACACACTAATACATATATGCTACCACACATCAGCACACACACTGAGAATACTCCATTGAGTAACATATAACAATACACACAGCACATACTAATACACACACCAATAAACACACTAATGACACTAACCCACACACTAAAGAACACTAACGCCTGTGCAACCCAACACTTGTGAACACAAACATGACAAGCAGAACAGAACCACTTCTAACCCCTGGAGCATGTTTCTTCGTGACCCAGTTGATAGGACCCAGGAGTGGATTCAGATGGCCAGGGAGCTTATAGGGTCACCTGCAATACCTGGTAACAGCTGAGCTGAAGGAACCCTTGCTACTCTCTTTGGGAACCCAACTTGTGGTGATGTTCTTGTTGAAAACAAGGTCATTTCAGTCAGAATGAAACAAGCTCGCAAAGAGGTTTCTGGCTCCCATTATGAACTTTGTAGCAGAATCTTGCTGTGAGCTCATCGTAGGGGTTGATGAAGGCACAGTCACAAGGCAAGAGAGTTTTCAGGAGCCAAACCTAATACTTCATTCATGTGACACTTGTAATGTTCAGGAACCGTAGATAATGGACTTGTAAAGAAACTGCCATGCACTAGCAATTATTAATCTCTCTAGTAATTCTGCCATGCAGCCAATTAATACAACCTTAACTACGATGCAAATAAAAAAAATAGTGATCCTTCTAGCAGAAAAATAAATTCATTTTTTTTCTCACAATAAAAGGCAAATAGGTTGATGCGATGCTACCTTAGTAAATCTAGAACAAAGAATGTGTTACTTGTCTATAATTGAAAAAACTCCTTGCAAAATACTGTTAATATCCAATCTGTCAGCTCATGGCATGAACTTCAGAACTTTTCCAATCTTCTGCTGGAATTTCTTCTCCTTGTGGTGGGAAGCTCCATCATATCAGGGCAAGCTTCTAGCCTAGCAAGCTCCTGCCCTGTCTACTCAGATAGATGATCTTTTCCTGATGCTTAGTGAGTTCTGAGAAGTAGCTCTTTTATGCCTAGTGTCTAACAGCATTTAAAGCTCAGTGTGGAGTAATCTGTGTATTTGCAGGTATACTGCCTCCTATTTCAGAGCAAACAGAGGTGGGAGCAGTTGATTGGATTCCAAATTATGATTTAGTTTATTCCTCAGTACTGTGAGCTAACCACTATAGCTTTGGAAGACAGAAAATTTAGAAGCAAACAGCACTCAATGACTTACATTGATTGAAATATTGATATAATTTATGTGATCTTAAAGAATTTCATTACTTCTTGGCCTCAAAGTAATTTTATGCTGCTCTACATTGGAGAAATGTTGCCGAGGAGGAGTCATTTCAAATGCCCAGACGGTATGCCCTCCTTGATTCACTGAGATATGAAGCTTATTGTGAGGTCCACTATATTTATTTTATTGCCTTCATTAAACTCCTTTATTGGTAGATTTTGTGATATATATAATGTAATTCTGTGTATATGCAGACATACGTATAGATACTTGTGGTATGCTAATAAAACTGTGTGAGCAAACACATATGGTCACATCTGTCTGGAGAACTGAACTAGAGACACAAGATTTTTGTATTTCTTATCATGTTTAAAATAAAGAATGTAAACATTTCCTAGTAACATTTATGAGATTCTCCTATATGCCAAATAGTATCTGAACCATTTGTCATAAACCTCCAGAGATAAAATGACTTATTTGATTCTCATAAGGATCTGTATCTTCATGTAGGAGATGAGTTTTCTATATGAGTGTCTATATGATCATGTTGGGAGCACATGCCATTCACCTTGGCTAAGTTATATTCAGTCCCAAGGGTTAATTATATTAGGATACAATAAATATTGACAAAGTTTGCCAAGTCCAGTTTTGTTGCGGCAGATCAATAGAAGACGAGTTTATGGGCCTCCTGAAAGCCAGTTTCCTGTTTGGAGTTCTTGTGGCACCCAGCCTGTGAGGTGACATACTCAACAGCTGGCTCTCTAGTGACTGTCAATGCTGACTGAAGTGAGCCAGTCCATCAGGAAGCAATTCTGCATTTCCTCATTAGCCAGATCACCAAAAATTACTGCAGATTTCAGGATAGGAAGTAGCAGCTTCTCCAGTCCTCAGACACTTTACTGTAATACTCAACTTGAATGTGTCCCCTCTCAGGAACTCACCACCAACTGTAGCCTGTTTCTGGTTTCACAGTATAAATTTTCTGTTAGATATTTGATTGATAATTCCTGAACCCAAATGAAAAATAAAAGTCCCCATTGGATGCTATGTGAACTAATAGCCCTTCATTCATATTCTGGAAATCTATTTCTCTTTTAGCTTGAAATAACTGGTGATGCTTTACAGGGTAAGCAAATCATGTGATTGAGTGCAGAGAAAAGCCTACAGCTAATGAATGGAAGATGTCCACTGAAAACACTTGGTGTGGGACAATGGACTGTATTCTGTCAATTATATTTTAAATAAATGCCGATTGGCCAGTAGCCAAGCAGGAAGTATAGGTGGAACAACCAGATAGGAAGTAGAGGCAGGTCAATGAGAACAGGAGAATTCTGGGAAGAGGAAAGCTTGGTATGCGGTCCTGACCCAGCCACAGAAGAAATAAGATGTGACTGCCTCGCTGAATAAGGTACCAAGCCTCATGGCTAACATAGACAAAAATAATGGGCTAATATAAGTTATAAGAATTAATAAGAAGCCTGAGCTAATAGGCCAACCAGTTTATAACTAATGTAGACCTCTGTGTGATTGCTTTGGGACTTAACGATTGTGGGAACCGGGAAGGACGGAAAGCTCAGACAACAAACACTCACTCTCCAGTTTCCTTCATTATCCCGTATGATGGTTGAAGGTGCTTGTAAAAGTATGAAGCCTTTGTTTTACAAGTGCCCTCTTGACCTTATTGTGTTATTCCACCTCAGTAAAAATATCCACCTTCATAGATTTTCCCCAAGGATACAATGTGCAGTGTTAATCCATAGCTGGGAATGCTCAGTCCCCAACACTTATCCTGGTGTTAATGGAAGTCCCAGAATTGCTTCTCTCAGTATTAATCTCCTGGTGGGAGGCCTGGAGACCCCTCCCTGACCCTCTACTCCCTGAGCCTCTCAGAGCAAAAGGTCTTTGAGGATACAAAGAGGGCGGCTGCTTGTTCCCATTTTTGAAATCAGTTACATTGGTCCACTGCAGGTTTTTTTCACCAATTTCTCCTCAAACCCATATTTCCTTTTCTGACTCACATTTCTTCCAAATGTGCTTTGAGTCTTTAATGACTTCAGAGAGTTTAAGCCACTCACTCCTATAACAAATTTTTGGAGGGGGGTCTCAGAATTGGGAATCTCTTTTTATTTTTTCTTTTTCTTTTTTTTTGTCTCTTTCTTTTTCATTTTGTTGAGACAGGGTCTCTCTGTGTTGTCAAGACAGGCATACAACTTAAAGCAATCCTCTACCTCCTTACAAGGTGGGGTTCCAGTAGGAACATACAGCTAGCATTGGGCTTCAAACTGTTACCAATCTTCCAGGCATCTTGACTTAACTTATGGCTCAGGAGATTATTTTATATTTTGTTTTTATTCTGTTGTTTATAAGTTTTTCATTACCCGACAAGTTTTTTTCAAGACAGGGTTTCTTTGTGTTAACTTGGCTCTCCTGGAACTAGCTCTGTAGACCAGATTGGCCTCCAACTCACAGAGATCCACCTGCCTCTGCCTCCCTAGTGCTGGGATTAAAGCTGTGTGCCACCACCGCACAGCTTCTAGGCAAACTTTAAAAGACCAATTTCAATTCATATATTCACTCATTTGTTTCTTCAGACTACTTTTTGAATCATGTACATATTGATTAACTTCATTAATTAAGAACCAAATATAGTGATCACTCTGTTGAGTGAATTATGCTATAAAATTTATAGACTACTACAGAGAGAATCAGTAAGCAAATAAATCCAAACACAAATATAAAGCAGTAACATGTGCAAGGGCAATAAAAGAATACTGGCCAAGAGAACATATAAAAGGCAGTTTTGGCCTAACCTGGAAAAGAAAGGAATGCTCCCCCTAGAAAGTCACCTTCGATATCTCAGAGACAAGGAGCATCTAAAAGAGGAAGTAAGAACTTTTTTAAACCCTCACATCACTGCTTTCCTAAGAAGCACTTCTTAGGGAACTGAAGAGACAGTTCAGTGGGTAGGAACATTTGCTACAGAAGCATGAAGACTTTAGTTCAAATCCCCAACACCCACCACATGAACATTGTCACGGTTATGTGTGTCTGCAACCCTAGCACTGAGGACAAAGAAGTGCAGATCCTGAGAGCTTGCTGGCTAGCCTGTCTAGACCAAATGATAAGCAGCCAATTTAGTGAGATGGCTTGTGTTAAGGCCATACAGAAGATACTTGATGTCCACACGCAATCACATTCACAAGCTTTTAGGAATCTATCACATACCAGAGACTATGTTTGAGTCTGAAAACACATTGACAATCCAAGAAGAAATCCTTATCCAGCACTCAGTCTAGTGGTAGATAGATACTACCCGCATCATCACACCAAACAGTACAGGTCAGGGAATAAGGAAAGCAAGGTAGCTACGGAGTCAAATCCTGGTTGAGCATCCCTAATCTGGACGTCTAAAACCTCAAATACTCTGACACATTTTGAACACCTTCATGAGGCCATAAGTAAATATATCTGTACCTGACTCTGCGTCAGAGGTTAAAGTCAAAATCAGGCACGCTGAAAATACTATATGAAATGATTTCTGAAAATGTACAAAGTTGTATGTTAAACAAATGAACTAGACTTGAGTCCCAAAATGTCTCATTATGGAGGTACAAATTCTTTAAAATACAAACGTATCTGTAATTGAAAACCCTTCTGGTGCAGGAGAATTGTCTGTAATCTGTCAATCATGTTTTAAATAAACGCTGATTGGCCAGCCAGAAAGTATAGGTGGGAAAACTAGACAAGAAGTAGAAATGATGTAATGAGAACAGGAGAATTCTGGGAAGGAGGAAGTTGATTCCTCCCACTCCAGCCCAGACCACTGAAGCAGCAGGATGTGATCTGCCCCACTGAGAAAAGGTACTGAGCCACATAACTAACATGGATCAGAAAAATGGGTTAATCAAGTTGTGAGAGTTAGCCAGTGAGAGGCTAGAGGTAATGGTCCAATCAGCATATAACTTACAGAGATCTTTGTGTGATTTTCTTTGGGGCTAAACAGTTGTGGGGAACTGGGCAGGACAGAAAACCCAAACAAGCAGGCCGGACCCTCCATGTTACACCTTTCCAGTCAGGAGTGTTTTAGACAGAAGATGATAATCAACATGGACAGAAGTTTGTGGAGTTGTTGCTGATTCATTGTGAAGGACGTATCAAAGGAGGGGGTGGCAGTACTTTGTGCCCTTCCTCGTGGGCACCAAATGAAGCACCAGCACCAATGTTGACTGTGTCATTTCTGTTGTCAGCGCTATCATTATTTCAGTGGCACTGTCTTGTTTTGCGCTCAGGTTTTTGAGACATAGATCACATTACGTAGCTCAGACTGGCTATCCTTTTGCCTCAGCAACCTTCAGTGCTGGCTTTTCTTTCTGTTTGAAAGCGGACACAAACACAGCTAGATTTGTCCTTGGGTATTGTAGACTCTCAGTGTTTGCGACTACAAGTTGCTTTCATATTTCCCTCCTTCTGCTTGGCATATTCTCTGAGGGGTAGTTTGCTTTCACGAAGAGTTACACAACACTGATTCTTCTCTGACTCTAAAATGTTTCCCAAAGACATTGGTCTATTATTTTCAACCTAAGTGTGGTCAAGTTATTTCCAACATAAAGCAGTTTTTATTTGTTATTTTAAAAATGTTTATCTTATGTTTGCATTTAAAAAAATTTTTAAGTAAATTATATTTATTCACTTATACATTTATTTATGTGTATATAGGGAGTATGGGGGCACACAGACCATGTCAAGCCTGTGGAAGTTGTGCAGCTTTGGGACTTTGGGTCTCTTTTCACCATGTGAAGCTCAGGGACTGAATTCAGATTGTTCTGTTGGCAACAGATGCCTTTATGCACTAAGCCACCTTATCAGCTCCTGATTGTTTTTTTACGGTATTTTACATATCTGTTCCTTTAGATATCAGTGGGTAGAAACACTGCTGTCTGCTATTTTCTTTATGTGACTTTCCATTTCTTCAGTCTTGCCTCTTCCCCTCTTCCATATTGAGCACTTTGAATTCAATGGAATCCTTTTCTATTTCTAACATAGTTGTATTTCAGTTTTTTAAATTATTTGCTTTTATGTTGTGTAAATATTGCCCTTAAGATTTAAATGCTATTTTATATACTAGACATCCTATAACTATTGCTGCTTTCAGAGTTTACCACTTAAAAGACATCTTTCTAATTGTTCCCCTTCCATTTGCTTTTTTTTTAAATATTTATTTATTTATTATGTATACAATATTCTGTCTGTGTGTATGCCTGCAGGCCAGAAGAGGGCACCAGACCCCATTACAGATGGTTGTGAGCCGCCATGTGGTTGCTGGGAATTGAACTCAGGACCTTTGGAAGAGCAAGCAATGCTCTTAACCTCTGAGCCATCTCTCCAGCCCCTTCCATTTGCTTTTGCCTTACTAAACATGTCATCAGTGGAATTAAAATGTACTACTATTCCTTCTGCAACTTTTCTCCTTGTTTTTGGAACCTCCTAGCATAAATGTGCATTCGTGAGAACTTTTGGATTCAGATTATTACATGTTTCAATATTTTGCATGATTATATTTAAGAACTATCTTAATTTCTTATTTTTTGTTTGTTTGTTTTCTAGTCAGGGTTTCTCTCTACAGCCTTGGCTGTCCTCAAAGTCATTCTGTAAACCAGCCTGGCCTTGAACTCAGGGATCCACCTGCCCCTGCTTCCCAAGAGCTGGGATTAAAGGTGTGCACCACCACTGCCCGGCTTTCTTGTGGTCTATTCTTGGAAGTAGACTCATCAGGAACCAAGGTCAGGTTCTCAGCCCCACAGTTCCTTCATCTTCTGCACTGATACAGATAATTGTCCAAAGATTTACATGGCATGTACTTTGTATGAGACCTTTTGAATGCTGAGGAAGATTGTGAGACTAGCTGGATCTTTCTGCCTTGCTGCTGGATGGAGGACCACAGAGATGACTGATCATGTTCATTATATGAGCTCATTCCAGTCTTCAGTCTTCAGTCATGAATAAGTTGACTTCCTCAGACACAAAAGAAGCCAAAGAACTATTTCTTGAAAACTCCAGCAAGTTGCTAAAAATAAAAAAAGATATTTCTTTCCTTTCCCTCACTTTATTTAGCACAAGTCTTATCTTATTTTGTGATCTTTAAAACAACAAGTACTGGCTGGAGAGAAAGGGAGCAATGAAGAGACTTAATGAAAATAATTATCTCTTTGTTGAAATGTCTGGTGGGGTATAAAATTTTCCTTCATGGTATGATGTTGCTGAGAACTAGATACACAGACAAGTAGCATATTTCCCAGCATTCTTTGCCTGTAGAGAAACCTGTATGATTGAACTCTGTCCAAAGGCACTGGGTGAATTGTGTATCCCAAGCACTGCCTTTCCCTTCTCTTTCCAATGGATACCATCATCTAAGGCTGTTCTGAGACCCCAAATTGGTATTAACATGGGCGCAGGATTAATATACAACTTAAGTCCTGTGCTAGCACTTGAAGTTAAAATCACCTAGCTAGGAGTGGAACACCTTGGACAGTGATGTGAGGGGAAAAAACCTTTTATTTTGTCTCATGGTAAGATGACTCTGTAGCAGTTAGCTAGCATCAGCTTTGCAAAGACATGTTCATCCTGTAAATAAGAAGATAGCTAGAAAATGCATGGCTTTGCAACATTCGTGGGAACCCTTTCCCCACTCCAGTGACAACGGTGTGGAATTTGTGAGCCTCTCCATGGCTCTTCTTTTATCTGAGCAGTGCTTTAAAAGCCTTCAGCATTTGCTGATGATCAATCTACAAATCAACCAGTTTATAACAGATTAACAGCAACTCCTTTCAAAATTGAAAGGAATCGGAGACATTTCCAAGTTCTGCAAGGCAAACTATCTTGTGGTCATTGGTCAGCTCACTAAGAGGGACCGGCAGTGTACCTATGAACAAAATGGGGAACCTGCCTCTAATTAAAATTTGTAGCAAAGAGCCCTAATTTAAGGTCATCTAGCTATCTAGACTGAAATGCCTCAGAGAGAAAATTTTTATGAAGACCTCTCAGTGACAGGTAAATTCTATTGTTTTTTTTTTTTCCTTCTGTGATCCCAACCCATGGTCTCCACAAATTACAAACTTTATCAGCGTAATGTTCAGGGTCTTTGCTCCCAACACCGTGCCCACTAGCAAACAGGAACAGTCTTTCCAGATGCATCATAAGTGGGAGGCTGCTTTCCACCACCCACTCTGCATGGCTGCAAAAGTCATAAACCGTCCTTGGATGCTGCAACTCGATCTTTCAATCTGCCATCACTGACGACAATTTTCTGCCCGATTGAGAACATAATGTCTGAAAAGAAATTACAGAGCCAGCCTTGGACAAGCTCGGTGGTGGGTCACATCTGCCTTATTACCAATAAAAATGATGTATTGTGTAACAGCAAATTACTCCGAAAAACAATTCCCAGACATCACCTTTGCTGTGGAGTGTGAAACAGAGCTACTCCCTTTCCTGAATGCCAGGAGGGTTACCGAGGAGAAATGACCTATTGACAGCTACTCGATGGGAAATGTCCCCCCTCACACAGATATATGATGCTAAACTTCACTGCACTTAGTAAAATAGAACCATCAGGCCGGTGTGTGGAGAGCCCAGCAGAATACAAACAAACCCACCTCTATGGAGGGGAACAAGCTGAAGAGCGCACTGGGGGTGGGGGTGGGGTGCAGTTCACCCAACAAAGGCTGCTCAAGAACCCTAGGTCAGCCATTGTTAGTCTTGACCAATATGGCTGAGGACTAATTTGAAAGATCATAATGAAGACAGATTTGGGACCAAATAATCCTTAAACACAGCAGAATATTTCACTGCCCAAACATTGCCAGAGCAACAACAAAGTGACTTAGTCAGCTTAAAATGAACACTTCTACAGTTTTCTTCTTCTTCTGACTTGGACAGGGCTGGGAATCATCATTAAATGACATAAGCGAGGATAACTTCATTTGGTTGGGTAAAGGCCACACTGAAACATTCCGGAGCTACCGGTTCAAACAACTGAGATAAAAGATCCTTAATTTTATTGCCAAGAGTGAATTAGAACATCTGCATTGTACCCCTCCCCTTGTTTCAGACCCGTGTCTGTGTGTGTGCATGCGGAGGGGCATATATGCATCTCTGTGCACACATTGTGTGCACAAGGGAACATATTCTTTCCTAACCCTTGCAATGCACTGTTAGGAGTCTGCTGAGAAACAGCTTCACATAACTAACAGGATGCTGGCCCTTTAACTTTTAACACACTTCCCCAATTAAGCATGGCCGGCTCCAGACTTTAACAGCTGCCCACAGCTGTTGAAAAGTGATTTATCATTGTCAAAGTTTGTGACCAAAGCATTAAAAGATTTTCTTTTCTTTATGTTTGGCAGGCTGACTTTCATCTGCATAGCCATCCATTCTCTTTAAGGCTTTTTATTCACAGTCGCAATAAAAAAATGAAAGAAAAATGTTTTACTGAATAATTTTGAATTTTATTTCCCTCACACAGAATGATCTGATGATTTGCGAGAATTTTTTGTATAAGAGAACATTACTCTGAAAAATATTTGTTTTGTTTTATGGAGAGAAGTATAGAGTTTTGTTCAAAAGCTTTTTGATAGAAACCTGATTTTCATGCATAGGAAATTCTTTTAAATTCTAAAAATGTTCAAAGAAATCTAAAACCATTTCCCTGCTTGAATAAGAAAAAAAAATCTCCCCCCTTTAAACTGATGTTAAAAAAGACTTCCACATCAAATAGCTAGTGTTTTCATAGTGTCATACTTAGCTTTGAAAGGAAGCCTTATTACCTCTGAGCTAAGCGGGGGAACCCTGGGAGTACCTATAGCTGGCTTCCACTTTTTATCCTAGGTCCACTGATCTCGGAGGACAGTTGAATGGAAGTGTTCTGTTTTTCACTCTTACCTTCTACCTCTCCTTCCTTCCTTCCTCTAACTATTTACCTAAAGTTATTTAGAATCAGATACTATCTGAGTTTGTTGTTCATCTGTTTCATCAACAAACTCAAGTGCCATTTGTGTGTGTTTCTTTGTGTATGCGTCTATGTGTCTGTGTGTGTTTCCCTCTCTCTCTTTTGTGTGTGTGTGTGTTTGCGTTACTATGGAGTGAAACTAGGGCTTGTGCTCCCCAGCCATTCTTTTCTTTTTCCTTTTTCTTTTCCCTTCCTTCCTTCCTTCTTTCCTTCCTTCCTTCCTTTCTTTTTTCTTTTAGATAGTGTCTCACTAAGTTACTCATGGTGACCTTAAAGTCAAGCAGGCCTGGAATTTGCCATCTTCCTCCCTCAGCCTCTTGAATATCTCAGCCTACAGGCCTATATCATCAGGCCTAGCCTAACAAATATTTCTTGAATACATACTGTATGTAGGTATGCCTTATTGGTGGCTACAAGGCAGATGTGTATCCTGGGGCATGTCCTGCCTTCCAGAAATTCTGTTCTACATGTCAGTCAGCACATAAGCCCTTCATCCTTTGAACAGACTTAACAAGTCATGTCTAGTCTTTGTCACATGGCCAACATAACCTTTTACTACTAAACCAATATTTTAGTGTTTACTTTCTCAAGGTTCTGTGGAATAAAATGTTCCAATTTTACTCTGGAAGAAAATCTGAAATGCATGTCCTTTCCCACCCAATCTTAGCACAGAGACTCTTTACATGTGTTTCAGTGGGTTCTTCATTCTGCCTGCTTTCGTCATGGTAAATAAGATTCACAGGCTACAGTGAACAAGATTGCAGGATGTTTAAGGTGGACTAGTTACCTTTAATCAAGATGTTTTCCTTTTTTCCTGGGAATCCTGTGTGGATCTCCCAGAGACAAACGAATCACAGAAAAAGGTAAATTTCCATAGAAAGCCCTTATGGTGCAGGCCATTGGGCTATGGACAAGGTAGAGACAGGAAGGAAAATGAAGTGTCTGTCATCACGTACTGAAAATACGATCTGACCACTGAACTTAACGACTACATACAGCTCACCTGCAGTGACTGTTGCTTTTATGCTAGCCACTGTCCTCTCAGAGATAAGAGGAGTGAGGGCTGGCAAACTTCCAGTTTGGTTCCCTGTCTCTGACCTCCAGCTGCTTGCTGCCCTGAAGAACACACACTCGGCCTTTGCAGCATTTTGGCTGTAGATCTGTCCTCCTAAAGACAGTAATTTTCTCTAGTAGCAGCTTCCTGTTTTAACGACACTCCCTGGAGTGTCAGTACCCTTCATGTAGCCGTGACCAGGTACCAGAAGTTGCTAGCTGCACTTTCCACTCTAATCATCACCTGTAAACGTTTTGGAAAACAAAAGGGTCAACAACAAAGGTGGGAAGAACTCTAATTTTAACTCTCCCTTTCCCATGTAGTAGGGTCCGCACAGCTGGTGTTGACTTTATGTGGACAGTGTGGGCGAAGAGAAGCACCCGAATTCATCAGGAAGTAGAGAACTAGAACAGAGATCGTGATACATGTGGCACCGCTAGACATTTGCTGGCTCCGCAGGCTAATGTGAAACATGTCAATCCTTCTTCTGTGAAGAGATGAGACATCCAGGCAATGCTTTCCTTTGCATACCACCTGACAGGTGAGATACCGACTATGGATGGATATGAGGACCGGTGGGCCAGGCAGGGTGGATAAGGAAGGATTTCATTAATTTGTCTGGTAGGTTCTTCTTTTTTCAAGTTCAAGAGAGATTTCAGTTAAAAGTATGAGGTGGTTTTTTGTGTGTGTTGTGTTGTACTTATTTTTTAAAGATGACTATTTAAAATGCCACAGGAAATGTGATTTTACCAATTTAACATTAGGGAGCAGTTGCAATATATCAAACTGTTTCCCCTTTTTGAGAGGAAAAAGAAGAAGGAGATTAGAAAATGAAGAGCCCCCGAGGCAACATCTCTTAAGAAAAAGGCATCTTGAAGTATTCGGCTATATGTTTCTGGTATCATGAATTTGTGAGCTAATGCTCATAGTGTCTTTGGTAGATATCAGTTCCGCTGCCGAGTCTCATCTCAGAGGAAGAAAGTGGTTGCAATTCAACCCTTAAGAGGGTTTTTTTTTCCCTTCCACATTTGTTTTTCTAACATCTTACTTCCTTTGAGTAACTCTCTAAAGCCAAAGTTCCAGTATAATTGAAGAAAAATATGTGCAGGAAAGGGGATTTTATGGATAGAACATTATTTTCTAAAGAAGACCACTCAAAACCATCCTAAGATAGTAAGGCTCAATATCCAAGAAGAGACGTGGAAAATAAACCCCGAGGTCTCTAATTACCTGCCGAAAAGAGCATTTGGTCTGGAAGAGGTTGGTAAGTAGATGGGAACCTGCCCTGTGCATGTTGAAGTGTTCTGCAAATGTGGGGGCTCCTGCTGCTGCAAACCCCGGGAGGCAAGCTGCATGTGCTTGGAGAGGAAAGGAAGTACTAGACTCTCTGTGAGCGTGTGGTCAGATCATGAGCTTGGTGCACAGAGCGGCAGATCCTGGAACCATGCCAGGTGACATAAGGGAAGAGAGTCAAAGGGAAGCAAGAACCTCATCACTTAAGAAGTTCAAGGAAAGTCTCCGGTGATTAGCTGTGCTGATGTTATTCTCTGAGTCCAAAGCAAAACAAAGCTGTTGGGGTGGAAAACACTTCCCAGGGGAAGTAGGAAGAGGTCTGTTATAAAAGACACGGAAACATTAATTCAAGAATAAGGGCTTTCTCCATGTACCCCAACTCCACTTGATTGATTTGAGGGCTTTCTTCATTTCATTTCTGCTGTTTGAATAAACGCCCTGATCAAAGCAACCTAAGGAGGTGGGCTATTTTAGTTTACAATTCCTGGAGACAGCAGGGAGTCACAGTGGTCAGAGCTCAGACAGCTGCATACATCACTTCTGGAGTCAGAAACAATGGGCGTATATGCGCCTTTCTTGCCCGCTTTCAGATAGCTTCCTCTACTCTTACAAGGTTCAAGCCCCAGCCATGAAAGAGTGCTGCTAAAGGTGGGCCAGAATGATTGGCAATCAAGACGAGCCCATGGACATGTACAAACACCAGCAAGATCCAGGTAATTCCCCTGTCGAGATTCTCTTTTTGGAAGACTCTATGCTGTGGTAAGTTGGCATTTAAAACTGATTATCACAGCTAGTGAAAGACTGGGTTAAGAAGGCTTCTGAAGTTGTACCTCAGCTACCTCAGCTCATCAACAGAGATCCTTGGTTGATTAGTGATGTCTGCCTTGAGAAGAGGAAGAAAGGATACAAGCATTAGAATAAGAATAACTGGCATAAGGAAAGACTGCAGCCAAATGACAAGGGATCCATTTTGATGTCTTTCCAAAAGTTATTTATTGCTATGAAGTAACTAACTGTGGTGGTGTGAAGAATGGTGACAATCGTGAGAACCTGATCTGACTGCAGATTAGTCCAAGTCGGTGATTACACAAAATGTAAAAGGTGCTAAAAGCAGCAGATAACTTTTCTCTACACAAGAAGTGGGTCTTTGACCATCATGCCCATGTGTCCCTAGAGAGCTGTTTCTCCGCTACGCTGTTCACATCCATCCCAAGAGATCAACTGTTATGCACTAATATATATGTAGTGCATATGCAGGCATGTATGTATATATATGTAGGTTATATATATGTACACACACATATATATGTGTATACACACACTATATATATCTACTTCAGGTCAAGTTCATCCAACAGGGATTCGTAAGCTCCCCCCCACTCAACACAGTTCCCATACATGGGTTCCTTCTAGGACAAGCAATGTCATGCCAGAGAAACGCAGAGAACTAGGCAAGTTAAGTTTCAGCACCCTCTACCTTTCTTCAAGATGACGCTTTCCACCCTAACCTCCACACACGAACTAGCAGTCCCTTAGAATTGGGATCTGATGGGGGAGTGTCATATATCAATCTGTTGATTTCATTTGGTTAAGCAATAAAGAAACTGCTAGGCCCATTTGATAGGCCCACCCTTAGGTGGGAGGAGTAAACAGAACAGAATGCCGGGAGGAAGAGGAAGTGAGGTCAGACTCCGCAGCTCTCCTCTCCGGAGCAGACGCCTCAGGAGAGACGCCATGCTACCTGCTCCAGGGAAGACGCACGCCATGCCCCAGCTCCGACCCAGGATGGACTTAGGCTAGAATCTTCCCGGTAAGCGCACCTAGGGGCGCTACATAGATTATTAGAAATGGGCCAGAGCAGTGTTTAAAAGAATACAGTGTCCGTGTAATTATTTGGGGCATAAGCTAGCCGAGCCGGGCAGGCGGCTGGGGTTTTGGGGACGCAACCCTGCCGCCGCTCCATATTACTACAAATGGCGCCCACGTGATGGACTAAACCCACTTAAAAAACCTGAGAAGGCTTAAAAATAAGGGAGAGAGAGTTTAACACAGATTTTTGCTGTTTGTTGGTGGCGTGCTGTAGAGAGATTTCCTGATTCGGCAACAGCAGCAGAAAAAACGCTGTGTCATTTTAAAGCACAGTTTCTTGGGGCTGTGCCCCCAGTGCAAACTCTGGCTTTATGTTTGTGTTCCCGCTTGGGATCGGAAGGAGAGTGCTCTGAGACCCTGACGATGACTCAGAGCTCCCCGCCTGCTCCTGGGCAGAAGGCAGAATCAGGCTTAGACAGGCAGAAGAGCATGGCGGATTCCTGCCGCCATACAGAGACGTGTTTTCAGACTGCACAGTGCTCTGAGTGTCAGATTTGGATGTTACTTGGATGAAAAGAATTTCTGTGCTGCACGCTCAGTCTCAGAATTAAACTGCTGAGTGCCGCTCCTACCTGGTAGCCCCAAGAGGCTTCCTGACTCAGCTTTAGCTGCAAAACCCTGCGGCTCATTAAGAGGTCCTGCCACAAAACACTTAAACGGTGTTGACGAAAAGCTGAACGCATGCTTTTCGGTTTTCAGCCGTAGCAAGAAAAAAGCTGCGCCGTTTTAAAAATGCCGGCTTTCTGGGCCATCCTGCCAGGGCAAACTCTGACTGTTTGAGGCAGGAGGGCCGGCTACCGAGAGAGGACTTGAGTGTCGTCTGTTGTAGCTTGCTGGCTGGCAGGGACCTTGAAATGCTATAATCATGGCTGCAGCCTGTATTTCCGCCATGAGGCTGGAAAGCTAAGGAATGGGCTGGATCCAGCCGTCAAAGCCACGCCTTTAGTCCTACTGATATTGCTTGGTAAATTAAAGACTCATGTGGTCAGAAAAAGAGAGATATACAGTAAAGAGAGATTCAAAGACAAAGAAAATTTCTAAATGGTTTACTGTGTGTTAAAAATATATGCAAGCTGAAAGTTAAAGTTCTTAAAGCAAAAAACAAAAAAAGGAAGAGAGTTGTTGTGTGTCTTAGTACACACCTTTAATCCCAACACTTGGGAGGCAGAGGGAGATAGACTTCAAGGTGTGGTAGCACACGCCTTTAATCCCAGTGCCTAGAAGGCAGAGACGAACAGATCTCTGTGAGTTCAAGGTGTAGTAGCAAACACCTTTAATCCCAATGCCTGGGAGGCAGAGACGGGCGGATCTCTGAGAGTTCAAAGGCAGCCTGGTCTACAGGTCAAAGATTTACGCTCAAAAAGCAAAAAGTTAATGTAGGAATGTCACAGCTTAGATTCTTAAGCGTCTAGTGATTTAAAGGCATAAATCAAAAGTGCTCCTGGATAGTAAAAAATTGCAGATTCACAATAGGACAGATTCAGACCGCTAAACGAGTCACACTGTTGGATGAATGTACGTTGGCTTGGGAGAGAGAAGAAAAAGAATATAGAGAATAAAGTTAATGGTTTAAAAAAAAAAGTAAAAGTAAAGTCTTTAAAGAGACAGAGTACAGATAGTTAAGAGATTAAAAGAAATAAAGAAAAATAAGCCGCGTAAAGATGGAAAATTCACAGAGAGTCTGGATTATGTACATTGTGTTTTCTTTAAAATTTTTGACTGTGAAGGAGCTAAGTACAGAGAGACATTTCATTACATGGGCTGCCAAGCTAAACCAGAATGGATATAAGGGTATTACGATTTCAGAATTTGGGTCTAAGGATATGATGCTTTGGAGAGAGTCTTCTTTTGTTTTCACAGAGGATGAGACTCTATGGATTTCTTCTATTCCGATTTGGTATGATGGACCACGTCCTCCTGAAGGGTTGCTGTGAACATCTTCAGAAAATTGCTTTGCTCAACTGCCAACTGAGATAAACCTGGCACACAGGTTACACCCTAAAATCATTAACGACGCCCCCATTCAGCAGGAAGCAGTTTGGAGAGAAAAAACTGCGCCCATGTTCCCAAATATAGTTTATAAATGTTCTTTTACATTTAAAGGGGGATATGATATAGATATGAATAATTTGCATTAGTATAGATTTTGCTTCATTGATAGAGATTTACGGTCAATTTTGTTATATGTATAAATGTTTCTGATGTAACTTTTACTTGATAACTGTTTCGTTATATGTAATTTTGCTATGTTAAAGTTAAAGCCTTTCTTTTTTGTTTAAACAGAAAAAGGGGAAGTGATGGGGGAGTGTCATATATCAATCTGTTGATTTCATTTGGTTAAGCAATAAAGAAACTGCTAGGCCCATTTGATAGGCCCACCCTTAGGTGGGAGGAGTAAACAGAACAGAATGCCGGGAGGAAGAGGAAGTGAGGTCAGACTCCGCAGCTCTCCTCTCCGGAGCAGACGCCTCAGGAGAGACGCCATGCTACCTGCTCCAGGGAAGACGCACGCCATGCCCCAGCTCCGACCCAGGATGGACTTAGGCTAGAATCTTCCCGGTAAGCGCACCTAGGGGCGCTACATAGATTATTAGAAATGGGCCAGAGCAGTGTTTAAAAGAATACAGTGTCCGTGTAATTATTTGGGGCATAAGCTAGCCGAGCCGGGCAGGCGGCTGGGGTTTTGGGGACGCAACCCTGCCGCCGCTCCTTATTACTACAGGGATCTGTCCCAGCGTGAAAGGATTAGGAGTGTTTGCGATATAAACTCCTTTTGTTAGACTGGTAAAGTCTGGATTTCTGGCAAAGTCAATCTTGAAGGAGAAAAAAAATGTATATATTATATGTAATATATATGATAAAAGCATTAAATACAGCATAACATAACTTACTGACTGAATACTATTCTTGTCCCATAATTAGCCAGGCTCAAACTTGAGCCCAAAGAAGTAATAATGTGCACATTCTAAAAGGAGATTCAAGTAATGAAATGAAAACACCCTCGCTCCTGGGGTCAGCCAGCAGAGGGAAGGGCGGGGAGAAACAGCGCAGTAATATCTCCCGCTAATCACTTCGTTCCATTCGCAGGGCGGTGAAGCAGCGGCAAGCTAGGATTTGCTCACTGGAGGACACACAGAGTCTTGCTGTTTCGTGTAACTACAAGGAAACTTTCAGCAGCTCGTGTGATTTTTGTCAGTTTTCCTACATTTCATGTCTCACAGCCATCGTTGCGATAGCCAAGATAGGAAATTTGTGTTCGTTGGCTACATATACGTAGAGTTGTCCAAAATCCAACCAGCCCTGGGAACTAACGTCTCCCTGCTTCTTCATTCCTTGTGGTTTGCTTGTTGGTAAAAGTGGCCGTTTGAGTTCAGATGATTTTATCACTGTGGCTCTGTTCCTCAGTTCTCAGACTTTCAGCTTGATCAGCTTTGGCTGTGGTAAGAATAGTTACAGGTAGTACTACCTATTCATATTAGGGGGCGTGCTTCTGAATTTCGTCTCATTTTGTGATCTTGAAGCCATTGGTGATGATGGATAAGATCCATTAAATTAACCAATGTTTCTAACAAGTGGTGATATTCTAATTTTATGGCTGGCTTTTCATTCATTTGGGCCAAAGTTCTGAGAAATGAAATTTCTCCTAATGCACCTTTTGGTTTCCTGGAAGATTGTCTTGGTTGTTAACTGAGTCGGCAGACTGTGAGCAATGCCATTTCAGAACTGGACACTGAATGGTGTTAAGAGTGAGGGGAGCCAGCTGAACGCAGTCAAGCATAAGGATGTTCTCTCAGCATCCTTAACCACAGATGCGATGAGACCAGAGTCTCCAAAGATGCTCCGTGTGCTCATTTTGTGCTTTTATGTATCAGTGCGGAGAAGAAATTTCTTTTCTAGCACCCTCCAAAGACGGCCCATGAAGGGATTTTCCGTTTCTTCCTCATAAAGAAATGAATAAATTTCTCTATGTTTTAGTTAAACTGTTTTATTGATATTCAGATCATTTGTGGCTGGGCATCCAACACCCTCTTTAATCTCTTGAGGCTGGTGTACATTACCTAGTACAAGTATTCTTTTCTCTTTGTGAGCTTCTCTGAGTGATGTCTCTTAGTGAACAATGGCATTCTTGCTCCTAGACAATGCATATTGGTTACTTTATGCTTTGACATCCTTAGTATTATACAATCTGCAGTTTGAGCAACCAAACTATTCAAAATTATCTTTAAGAAAAGATGCAAGGAAAAAGCAAGAAGACCATTTTAGTGTACTTTGATTACATACCAGTGAATGTCAGTCTTTTAAGATTTTCTTTTCATACACAGTTTCATAATGGATGTGACTCAAATCAAGGCTGCAGGTAAAATGTAACTGCCCTCTCTCCTCCTTCTCCACTCCCATGTGCGTCGTGTCTTTATAATACATTATTTGGTGCACAGCAAGTGCTTAATAAGGGTCAGTATTTAATTATTATTACTGGGATTCACATCTTATATTTTTACAACCAAAAAGTAAAGAAAAAAAAGAAATGAATTCAAACTACAGAGAGTATTCTAGAAATTTGGTCCCTAAAAGTCCTGAAGAGATGTGTAGGCACCTGCCTCCACTCCTGCAAAGTTAAAGAGATCTGGAAATTTTATTTCCTGCAAGTCCTTTCTCTGCACTTGTTTTCTCTGATTTGGGTTAAGCCCTAAAATGGGCTGACACAAAACTAAAGCAGTAGAAGAAAACAGGAAGTGATGGCTCCCCGTTCTCTTGTAAGAGGAAGCAGGGCCGCCATTGAGGGAGAGAGAATGGCCGAGGGAACATTCCCGAAATTCTTCAACTCCAGTGTGTCTTTTTGTGGTGAGCTTTCTCCTAATCTTTACACTTCCAGCATTCTGAATGAAGGCCTTCAATGCCCAGACCTGATTCTTCAGCTCCGGGAGATGTAGAGTGTTCTGTTTCCCTGGTCGTGTTCTGGCTCCTGTCTCAGCACCCCACATGGCAGCATAGGAAGAAACAGCTTAAGCTCTTCTCCCCTGAAGATGTGTTCTCTCCTTTCTTCGGTTCATACCAAACACCGGAAAGGGAGGCAAACACATTACAATCAACGGGGCAGAGGATTGGGTGAGTTCAAACCACTCGATCCTCTCTGCTCTAGCTTCCAGATACAGACCAACACTTGGGGAGCCTGGGTAGGAGGTAATGGGAAAAAGAAAAAGTGCACAGTCACCCCAAATTTTCTTCCTTAATGTTACAACTTTATAATTAATATATTTGAATAGATGTTGAGAATAGCTATTTTTCATCCCAGAATGATACAATGGCTTAGGCATATGTCTGCTAAGGGTGTCTAAAGATCTGCTTATGTAAAGGCATAAAACTCATCAGAATCATGGACACTTCATTTTGGGAGAACAAAAACAATTGTAAAATAGAGATATGGAGCAGACCATGGATTTAAATACTCAAAAACGATAGGGCATACACATTAGAAGAAGATATGAGTAGATTTCTTTAGGAGCCAGTAGTGAGAAAGTAATAAAAAATGAAAATTTTACTGAAAGACGGAATAAAAAAATGGGATGACAAACTGAAAAATATGTGCACCTTATGTTCAAGCAAAATAAGATATAACAGTTTTTAAATAAAGAGAATTTTTCCTTAAAAAATTTTATACAATATATTTTGATCATGTTTCTCCCTCCCCCAGTTGCTTCCAGAACTTCCCCACCTTGCAATCCACCCAAATTCATCCTCTCTCTCTCTCTCTCTCCCTCTCTCTCTCTCTCTCTCTCTCTCTCTCTTTCTCTTTGTCTCAGAATAAAACAATTTTATAGAAAACTAGCTAAAAATGTAAGTAACACAGTAAATTTCTAGAAAAAGTTGTAACTGTAGTTTAGCCACACGAAAAGATGCTCAAACTTGCCCAGGATGAGGGAAAGGGAAATTAAATTGTCCTTGGTTACTGTTTCTTAGCAGTGGACTTTGTAGGAGGGACTGCAGGGCCATAAGCAATGTTTATGCGGTCAGTATTTTCTTAGCTGTCTAAGGCATAGACCCCTTAGCTGAAACACCTACATGGACCAAGACAGGACTGGACATGAGCAAGAAAGCATGACAGCAATGAACTGAACACATCAATAACAACAATGAACATGTCAAGTTGGCTAAAATCCTCAGGTTATTTTAGCTACTTAAATGACACAATACGTGTTCATTGATTGGCTGTTGAGTAAATCAAGAGAAATCGTCTCCTCTTGCCGTAAAAGTGTTGACTTCTTGCATAGTATCAAGGATTTTTCTGAAGATTGGCCTTAGGATGCAGGGGTCTAATTACCCAGCTTTATTAACCATGTGCCCAGTATTGTCTATTTTTTATGATATTTATTTCACATGGTGACACTGGCAGAAAATAGCTCCAGAAAAGCCAGGATTCAAGAAATATTTATCTGCTTCCAGTGGTCTCCGAGACTCCTTCCACCCCTCTGAAGATACAGCAGAATCCACCTCCCTGACATCAGGTAACTTTTATACTGATAGATAGGACTCAGTTTGATAGTCAAGAACATGCATGTGGTTAGAGGCAAAGTGGTCCCTTAGAGTAAACAGACGCCAAAGATGCTGGATGTCAGGTGTGCATGCCACGAAGAGACTTCAGGGAAAAGATGGGTGTGAAAGGGAAGTATGGTCAATGTCATTTTTTGAAAACTATTTCATGTTATTAAATCAAACCTTGGTATAAACACTAAAGAGTATTAACATGCATTTCAAATGTTCGTCTCCACCACTTTCATTTGATTCAATTTTATATTGAACAAAATATGGGTTATTCAGCTCATCATCCTGAAGCTTAAGCAAACATTAATGACTCCTTCATCTTGCAGGAAGCTGTGTTTAGCAACATATGACTTTCGCATACTGACTCTTTCACCCCTTGGGAACTGGTTTTGATACTCACCCAAACTTACTCACAAAAAAACTAATTTTGACTGGAATGTAACACATATAATGAGATTCCACTTATGGAACCCTGCCTGGCACTCCCAACAGAATAAACTTTGTAAGATATAATGACACCCTCCTTTTTCAACTTGAGAAAAAAAATATGTAGAACTTGTAAGCCAGTGATTCAAAAGTGTACAAAGCTACCAGTTTGATCCCACCCCACCAAGACTGTTTTCTAACACATGGGATGCTTGTCGGGTGTATCAATTCTGTTATCTGCATCTCAAGGTAGAGCGGTCTCCAGGCCCTGGGGTCTCATAAACATTCCAGAAGTTCACACTGGATACAGTGTCATTGTGGCCCTGTTATCCTGGGTCAGTCATCATGTTCATTTCACGGAGCTCATGTGTGCTGTTTGTTAACTCATCAGTTCTGTGGTTTCTCCACATTCTGCTCCTTGCTATACACATCGGAATAATGGTGCCTGGTGGTATTGCAGGCACGAGGGAAAAGACTTGTCACATGGAGGCTTCTGGCTTTCTGATAATGGTCCCAGAAAGAATTTCTTTTACATGACACACTGTTGTCCTGCCACTCAAGGCTGAAGGGTAAATGTCTGCCTTCCAGAAGCCCTGTGCTATACCTAGCATGATTGTTCACACACCTGCCTTTCAAAAGCCCTGTGCTGTACCTAGCATGAGTGTTACACACACACACACACACACACACACACGCCTTCCAGAAGCCCTGTGCTGTACCTAGCATGAGTGTTACACACACACACACCTGCCTTCCAGAAGCCCTGTGCTATACCTAGCATGATTGTTCACACACCTGCCTTTCAGAAGCCCTGTGCTGTACCTAGCATGAGTGTTACACACACACACACACACACCCGCCTTCCAGAAGCCCTTGCTATACATAGCATAATTGTTATGCACACACAGACACAGACATACATACACACATCTGCTTTTCAGAAGATTTGTGCTATACTTAGCATGAGTGTTACACAGAGCGAGAGAGAGACACACACACACCTGCTTTCCAGAGCCCTGTGCTATACTTAGCATGAGTGTTTTACACACACACACACATACACACACACACACACCTGCCTTCCAGAAACCCTCTGTTATACTTAGCATGAGTGCTACACACACTCACACACACACACACACACACCTGCCTTCCAGAAACCCTGTTATACTTAGCATGAGTGTTTTACACACACACACACACACACACACACACACACCTGCCTTCCAGAAACCCTCTGTTATACTTAGCATGAGTGTTTTACACACACACACACACACCTGCCTTCCAGAAACCCTCTGTTATACTTAGCATGAGTGTTACACACACACACACACACACACACACCCCACACACATCTGCTTTCCAGAAACCCTGTGTTATAATTAGTGTGTGTTATACACACATACTTGAACACAGGGCTCTTTGAAGGTCTTTGCAGCACATAGTTTGACATACATGTATCTGAAATATTGGTAACAATGAAGCTCGCAATTCATTTTTAACAATTCTACATTAGTATTTATTCATTTTGATCTTACTCTTAGATTGCCTTGTGTTGTGCTTGCTACTTATTTTAGCTTTGGAATTTATTTTAAATTCCTTTTTGGGGGGGGCTGGGTTTCTTTGGTTGTTGTTATTTGTTTGCTTGTTTTGCTTTGTTTTCAAAGACAGGGTTTCTCTGTGTAGCTTTGATTGTCCTGAAACTCGCTTTTAGGCCCAGGCTAGCCTCAACTCACAAAGATCTACCTGCCTCCATCTCCAGAGTGCTGGGATTAAAGGCAGGTGCCACCACAGACCAGCCGACTCTGTAATTCTCTTTTGCCCTGGAGTCAAATACTTAGGCCATTAAGGACTAAGGTTAGGTCTACTTTTCTTATTGTTCCTCTTTAACAGCCGACTCCAAACACCAATACATTGCTCTGTGCATTTCTATTGTTAAAAAGAAACAGTGATTATTACCTGTAAAGCCATCATTTTTATCAGTAACAATTATCAACTACCAAACCATCTGCTGAACTAGATGGCTTGTAGCCAATGTCTTTTATAATTCTCAGTAAGCCTTTATGAATGATTCTTCCAACTATAATTTGCAACAAAATAATTCAAACCTCAAAAAAATAAAAGTCATACAGCCACAAGTACAGTACAGGAGAAGTCCTAATTAAGAATAGTTTAAATAAACAAGGGTCCTGAGTCTCACAGACAGTACATTCACTTGCCCGGATAAGGTCAGGAGCTACTTCATACTGGAATCTACTGAGCTCCAGATACAGCATAGAATACATAGAAATAGCAAAGCTGGCTCCGTAGATGATGGGAGGATAGTCCCAGAAAGGGTTAAAGCACTTTCCAAATTTGTCTGACCTATAGCCAGAAAGTTGCTTTGACTTGTGCAAATCTGCCCCAAATCTTGAAAGAACTTACCCCAGATCTGTCTCCAAGGGCCCCATTGATCACCCACGCCTTCCTCTTCCTTCTTATCTCACGGCTTGGTGATTTTTATGGCATGTTTTTCTTATTTCCCATGAAACATTTATGAGATCCTGCCACTTTAAAATGTTGTTCTAATTCCAGAAGTCTAATGCAGATCTGTTAAAGGGAATGCTTGTTTCGTTAGACCAATGTCTCAGATACGTAAATGTCAAAACAGCTGGAGCTCTGGTGCGGAAAAATGTTGGGCATTAGGGGGAAATTACCTTAAGAATTGCAATATCTCCATCCCATAAAATTCAATTGGAAAATCTTATGAAAAGTGTCGTTCTTGTAAAAGTTTTCAGAAACTTGACTATGACTGGAAATACAGCAGAATAATTAGAATGAAATCAATTTCAGTCTTCATGAGCTTCACTAGAAAATATAGCACACAATCCTACAACGGTTAAGAAAAAAACATTGAGACCTCACAAGCATTTCAGATAGCCCTAAGAGAAATGTATATTGTTGGAAAAAATGATTCCATTTTCACAAGAATTCTTTTTCAATCCCTATCACTATGATCAGACTTTCAAGTCCAAGAGACTCTTTACCAATATTAAAAATATGTCTTTCTAAACAAATGAGCAATCACTACTTATATTCCCATGAGCTAGGGTCCAAGACCAAGTCCAAAGGGCAATGGTAACACCAGCATACCCTAAGGTCAAGTTGCAGCTGCATGCTTCTGCTGCCCTGAACCCACCATGGTAAACTGTGACCTCAGCTGTGAGTCAGATAAGCCCTTCTCCCCTCAAGAAATAAGTTTTCTACTGGACATTTTGTTAGAGCACAAAGAGAGTACTATACACAACAATGGAGTATAGAAGCACAGCGTGGTCCAGCTCTAAAGCTGCCCCTCAGCCTTGGAACATGGTGACATGGTTAAGCCAGAGTGATACCATGGGAGCTGGAGAGGTGTCAACTGGCCCTGAGCTGGTTCTTGCCAAGTAGAGAAGGCAACTCTCTATCTCCTTTCTCTTTCTCATCTGCTGTCAGAAAAGTGAGACAGCCTTACTCAGTCACATGAAGATACATATGCCCTGGGAGGTCAGAAGCACAAGCTGGATGGGTCCACGGATCCCTGAATGACTTTATGCATTTTCATCTTATTAAATAAGAGGATGAACGAACGTCTACTACATTCAAACCATTGCATTTGCATGATATCTTAGCATTCATCATATATAATCCAGTAGGCCTTTAATAATATATATAGAGTGGGTGACTGGATATACAAATTAAAGAATGAGTTTAAGACCAGATCAAATACTCACAAGACATGCACAGCTTCAAACTAGGTGGTGTCTCAGCACAGAGAGGGAGAGATGAACATGGGGTCCCAGTCCTACCCAAGAAGCTATTTTAGACCGATAGTTACTTGAAAAAGGAAAATCAGCTTTCTTCAAAGGGATGTCATCAGTTATATTGATCCCACTCCAGGGCAGGCTTCATGCTCAGGGGATGTTGGATAACACAAAAGGAACTCCCACGGACTTTTTGTTGTTGTTTTTTTTGTGTGTGTATGTGTGTTGTTTCTGTTGTTTGGGCATTTTTTGTTTTATTGCTCTGTTTTGTGTTTGTATTTATTGATTTTTGCTTTGTGGTTTTTTTGTTTGTTTATTGGTTTCTTTCTTTTTGAGAGAGAGAACATAAAGTTGGGTAGGGAGGGAGGAGGGGAAGATCTGGGAGGAACTGAGAGAGAAAAAACATGATCAAAATAAATTGCTTGAAGCAAAAACTTTTAAATTAATAAATAAAATCATTTCTAAAAAATGAAAATTGGAGATAGCTAGGAGTCAATGGAAATCCATGTTCTGAGTTAGAAACACATTTCTACATCAAACAAAAGACTTGATATTTACCCATATAGCTTGGTGGCTGAGATGTAAGGTGATTATCATACAAATAAGGAAGAGGAGGAGCAGGAAAAAGCAAGAAACAACCCTAGATTTAAAAGCGGAGGGAGACAAGACTTTCTGTAGAAGAAGGTAGGTGAGGTTGGGAAGGTTTAGAAGGAAGGAAGGTGAGGGGGTGATAAAAGGAAGTGAGGGGTAATAAAGGTAACAGATTCAGAGGGAGGCGGTCCAAGAAACTCTGAGGTCTGTGCAATCATATTTCCAGAAGCCTAGCAGTCATCTGAGGAAGAAGCAGGGAACCTCTGGGTAGTTTAAGAGAATTGCCGGGCTAGATGAGAAAACAATGGTGTGTTGGCAGGCGGAATGGAAGGGGCTTAGAAGGGGAAAATATTCACAAACATCAGTGGGGGTGTGGTGGGGGTCCCTAATTGCTTTAGCAGGGCTTGAGGACAGGGACAAAGGTTAGGTGGAGGATCACAGTGGAGCAGGAGGAAAGAGGTAAAGTGTGGAAGAAGCTGGATGGGGATGTAGGGAAATTATGAGAACAGGAAAGCCAGGAAGTAAGGAGGGAAGCCGAGGGAGTTTGGTCTCTGAAATTCCTTACTTCATCCACCCACAAGAACATGGCTTACTCCCCACAGTGTTCTATAACGTTCTTGGCAAACTGATACTGAACTAATGTCTAGCAGCACATAGCAGTTTGGTTGTGTATCATGGCAACAGTAAGATTTGTGGATGTTACCACCCTGCAGAGGGAAACCTAGACCAGGTCGACCAAACCTGCCCCTTTCACATTCCTTCAACACTGACACAAAAGGCTTGTTTTAATATCTTCTCACTGACTGTGCTGTCTTAGTATTCAGTAATAAAGAGAGATTTCATAGCTTTAGAGTCATTTACTTTTGAAGGATTGTGAAATACAATCTCTTTAAAAGTCTGCTGCTTGTGTGCCTTTAATTCTAGGAGTTAGGGGACATTTGTCTCTGTAGCGCCACTTCCTCACCACTCTCTTCTTCCATCTTCTCTTATTCCTCTGCATCCTCCTCTTCTCTTCAGCCTCTTGTCGTCTCTCCTTTTTACTGTGTCCTCCTCTCTCAGCTTCCCTCTCCTCAACTCTTCCTTCTCCTGACAAGCCTAATATTTCTTTATATCCTTTTGATAAGTATACTAACCACACACAGGACAAAGGACAGTATACAAATATTTTAACTGTAGGACATTGTTAATACTGAATAAGAAAACATTATGAAGGGGGTTGTGGACACTTAAACAGAGAATGTCCTTTTGGATGCCATATTTCCAAATTGTTGGATTGTACAGCTTAGACATAACGTATACATGTTCTGAAAGCAAAACAGAGAGGTGATCCTTTAGTTTCTACCAGTATTACAATAGAAATAATAGCAATAATAAATATTAATTTCAGTGTATTCAGTGACACTAAGAACAAAATGTATGTCTCTGGGCCATTAGATGTTACTTGATGGCTCATAACCCAGCCACTCAAGGAAGTGGCTTTTGAAACCATGAAGTTGATGACAGTCAAAAAAATCAGTTAGAAAATTTATAATGACACCAAAATTGCATCCACATGTTCCGGCACACATTTGTAATCCCAGCACTTGGTAAGCAGAGGCAAGAAGATCTCGACTTCAGGACCAACCTGGAGCTTATAATGAGACTACGTCTTAAAACAAACAAACAAACAAAAACTAAAACAGCGAAAAGAAAAAGCAAATGCCCACCTTCCATGTTTAAGTCCCTAGGTTCAGTTCCAACACCACGTGGAAAGATCCTGTGTCCCATGGAGCAGGACTTGAACTCAAGACCCCATAAGTTAACTTTCAGTAAAGTAGTGACTTTCTCTGTTTTACTGTTTGAATCTCTCTAAAAGCAACTTACTTTATTTGTATGCTGATAAAGCTATAGATTCACTAGAAAGACATTTTCTTAAATTTAGCATTTCATTTAGTCATGCACCAGTTGAATCGTTCAGCGAACACTTTCTCAAGTGCTGCTAAGGGTCAGGTCCAGTGTTGCCAAAAGCACAACAGGAACAAAATTTGAAGGACCATGTTAGTCTCAGAAAACTAAAAACCTTTACCCAGAAGACAGTTTTGTTAGTATTGTTTTATTGAAATACAGACACATTTATTTATTTGAGTAGTGCCCTTGATGGTTGCAATGCAGAGTTAAGTATTTAAATGGAAAACTTCACTGATGGCCAAGCTGTAAATATTCACCATTGGTCCTCTGTGGTAGACTCCAACCCTTTGGGTTAGAAGAGTTTCAGGACTCTAATACAAAGGTTCCACAGGACAAGTGGATAAACTCATTAATGTGTAAACTGGAGATATTGCAGGAAGCCCCAAGGTTCAGAAAAATATTTTAGGAAGTCAGATGTAGATTTGACATAAAGACTGAGAATTCAAAACATTAGCAAGGGGTAGGGGTTCAGATTCAAGTCATGGCAGCCCTAAGTCTGTGAACATGGTGAGATTGCTTAGCCTGGCCCTATGGTACAATGAGGTGCTTTTCAGTCCTCTTCCCCAAGGATTTCCCAGGCAAGGAGCGGGTCTATGTTGCTGTAGTATAATCCTTCTGTATTCTGTGAATATGTGCTGTATTCATTGGTTAATAAAGAAGCTGTTTTGGCCTATAGCAAGGTAGAATAAAGTCAGGTGGAAAAGCTAAACAGATACAGAGAGAAAGAAGGGCACAGTCAGGGGATGCCAGCCAGCCACCCATGAAGCAAGATACCAGAGGACCAGTAAAGCCATGCCCATATGGCATTACATAGACTAATAGCAATGGGCTAATTTAAATGTAAGAACTAGTTAGTAATAAGCCTGAGTTATAGGCCAATCAATTTGTAATTAATATAATCTCTTGTGTGATTATTTGGGACTGGGCAGCTGGGACAAAAGAAAAGCTCTGGTGTTGTAATAGGAGCGGCAGGGCTGCGTCCCCAGCACCCCGGCAGCCCGCATGGCTAGCTTTACCCGAAATAATTACACGGACATTGTATTCTTTTAAACACTGCTTGGCCCGTTTCTATCTAGCCTCTTCTAGGCTAATTCTCACATATTAATTTAGCCCATTTCTAATCATCTGTGTAGCACCGCTAGGTGCGCTTACCGGGAAGATTCTAGCCTACGTCCATCCTGGGTCGGAGCTTCATCGCGTGTGCCTCAGAGAGCAGAGCATGGCATCTCTGAGCTCACTTCCTCTTCCTTCCAGCATTCTGTTCTGTTTACTCCTCCCACCTATGTTTTAACCTATCAGGGCCAAGCAATTTCTTTATTGCTTAACCAATGAAATCAACAGATTGATATATGACACTCCCACATCACTCTGTCTCCATTTACACTATATAGATCTTGGGTAAGAAACATGGAGGAAGTGAAGGAAACTTAAAATTTCTTCAAAATCTCCTCTTAGTATTTTTAAAATAGAGGCCTGGGGAGATGACTCAGTGGGTAAGAGAACTTGTTATGCCAGCATGAGGACATAGATTCAAATCTCCAGCATCCACTTTTTAAAATGCCAGGATATCCGTGTTGCTTGTAACCTCACCTAATACTGGTATGTCCAGGGAGCTCAATTGACTGGCTAGCTTAGTGGAAATGGTCAGCTTCAGGTCCTTAAGATAGTCTGTCTTAAGGGGATAAAGGGGGAAATGATGAGGGAGGATAGCAGACATCCTACTTTGGCATTAGTTAAAAGGACATTGTACTACTTCAAGTAGATAAGAATTACTACATAATTCTATAAAATGCATGTCATTATAGTTTCTTTTTCCTTTTTTTTTTAAGGTACTGGAAATCAAACCAAGGAACTCACATATGATAGCTAAATACTGAACTATAACTCTTGTCCATGACTCATTATTTAAAAAAAATAAAGACCGATTAGAACAGTGGGCCTGAACATAAATTGACAAGATCATTTTTATCAAAGTCAGAGAGGTCTATGGTTACTTCCAAGGCCTTGGCATTCAGTGGTGGATGGACTAAGTGCAGGGTAAAAGGATCAGGCAAAGAAACACACCCTGACCTTGAAAGGAGAGTCAGTAAAAGAAACATACCCTAACCTGAAACCAGAGCCAAAGTGTTCAAAAAAGATCAATAAAAGAAACATATTCTGGCCCTGAAACCAGAACCCTAAATCCCACATTCTTCTCCTGACCAACTGAACATGAAACCAATCAGTCCCTGAGCAGGAAAATTAACCAATCCCTGAGCATGAAGTCCAGCCAGTCTCTGAGCTTGTCAAAGCTCAGGGATTGAAATCTGACCAATTCCCACCCTAAGAATCTTCACCCTGAAAAAACTTTGCTTCTAAGAAGCCCTATATAAACCTTGTGCCTGTTCAGTTGGCAGCTGCTTTTTTCCACCTTTGCAGAGGCAGCCACTCTCCTGGGTTCCTCCCTCCCAATAAATCTCTCTCTCTCTTTTTGTAAGGATTTATTTGATTTATTTATTTATTATGTATATAGCATGCTGTCTGGATGTTTGCCAACAGGCCAGAAGAGGAAGCCAGACCTCATTATAGATGGTTGCGAGCCGTCATGTTGTTGCTGGAAATTGAACTCAGAACCTCTGGAAGAGCAGCCTGTACTCTCAACCGCTGAGCCATCTCTCCAGCCCCCAATAAATCTCTTGAAGGAGTTTTGAGTGAAGAACTTCTTTTCGTCCAAGTGGAGCAGAGAAGGAACGGATGTTTCAGAATGCCAAAATCAGGATATGTTGCTGTCTTTAGACAGTCTACCACTAAAATAAACCTTGACCCATTCATATGGAAAGTGAAATCAAGTAATTATCTAAGATTCTGAGATTCTGCACCTGACCCTATGGCATAAAGTAGAGATGTAGTTTATCAAAGAAGCTTCTAGAGACAGGAAGGGTCTCCCAAAATGCTGGGCCTGAATTATTTTGACATAGAACTTTCCATTACAAATATGCTACCTTAGCTGCAAGTGGACATTACATTGAGTTCATATCCAGATTTCTCAGCTTCAAAACAAAGATGGGCAGCTTACTTGCTTGCCCAAAGGCAAATTCTTTTTCCTGAAAGAAAATCAAGAAGGCTTGGACTGAGTGCCATAGAGCGCCATACAAGTTCTGCAGAATGAATCTGCGATTGCATTATGTATATCAGGCGATGTGGTTCACAGATATTTTCTATTAGACAGATACGATGCTAAGAGGAAGTCAGGGGTCAGTTATTCACAGCATAGAGATCCAGTCGCATAGACATTGACAGCCCTCAGCTGGACATTAGGCTCTGAGGAAGAAGCTTGCCAGGGCTTTACCACTGTACCTCCTCCTCAAAAGCAAATATGAGCCAGCTGAGCAGTACTAATGCAAGAATTCAGGGAGGACAGCTACTGTAAGAGATTGACACTATATCTCTCTTCATGAGAACAGAACACACACACAGACAGACAGACACACACACACACACACACACACACACACCAGTAGGTATTCTGGCTAACTTAATCCAGCCTTGTGCCTATCAGAGAGATATTTTTTATTAAGAATTTTTAAAATACAGTCTTTTCTCATTTTACATAGCTATTCTTGTTCTCACTGGGTCTTGAGGTGAACTGATTCCCAATTTTCTGAAAAACTGCCACACTGATCTTCAAAGTGGTTGTATAAGTTTGCATTCCCACCAGCAAAGGAAGAGTGTTCCCCTTACTTCACACCCTTTCCAGTATAAGCTATCTTTGGTGTTTTTGATCTTAGCCATTCTGACTGGTGAGAAGATGATATCTCAGAGTCGTTTTTATTTGCATTTCCCTGATGGTTAACGATGTTGAGCAATTCCTTAAGTTTCTTTTGGCTGTTTGCAATTTGAGAAAGTATTCTAGAAACTGCTTTGTCCACTTTTCTACTCCCTTAAACAGGAGATTTGGATATGAATTATGGGGCTACAGCAAGAGTTTCTACCCACTATAATTAAAATAAAATTCTTTATGATAATTTTTAATTAGGAAAATGATTGTCTATTTGAAAATGCTCAAGAAAGCTTCCTTTTTATGACTACAAGAAGTGAAAATCAGAAGAGTCCCTTTAAAGGGAAATCCTCTTCCGGGTTCAGCCTGGAGACAGGATGAGGCAGTGGACTTACCTCAGAAGCAGTCCAGGCCCAGGATAAACGAAGCCTTAGTTGTCAAGGATAAAGAGATTCTTCAGAAAGCACTATAGTAGTCTCCATGGATACCGAGCGTCTATTAAGTACATAAATCACTTAACCTAACATGACACCTTAGCCACCCATGCAACTTGAAAGAATTTGACTCCAGTTTGATGTTTTTAGTGATTCGTAGCGAAGAATGAAATTTTGAGAGTGGCCCAATGGGAACATTGCTATCCCACCCCACAACTAATGAGAAATTCTCATAATGCTGCTAAGCTTTGAGCACACTCCCAAAGTTCATGTTCTAGAAAGTTAATGCCAAACCAACAGCATTGATTGGCAGGTGAGAACTTTAACAGCTGAGTCGTAAAGGGTTGTATGGGCTCCATCCATATGAATGGATTTATTTTTGACCTCCGTGGGAGTGAGTTACTCATCACATCTCCTGATGAAAGGCTGAGTTCAGCCAGGTTTCCAGTCTCTTGCTTTCTTCCCTTTGGCTTTCCATCACAGCATGATGTGCCCAGCTAGATGTGGGAACTCAGGGCTCCCAGGCTCCAGAATTACAAAAAATAAATCTATTGCTTGCTGCCTAGTCTTGAGCATTTTGTTATGGTAACATAAAAACAGAAGACTAGTTCTTACTATGCTTGAGGCTTACAACTCATGTATCTTGAAAAATAGGAATACATTTAGGAAAATATTAAGACTTCATAAAGTTAAAGCGTACACCAGTAACTTAGCACATGCCTTTGCAGCATCAGAAATGGCTCTGCACTCAAGAGTTGGCATTTTAGCTTGTGGGCACTGGTAGGAATCACATATAATAATTTCTCAAGTACCATAAAGAAGAATTAAATAGGGGAATGGGTGGACGGGAGAGGGGGAAGGGAGGGAGGTGGAAGAAGATTTTGTTGGTAGGGTGACATCTAGCAGGCACCATGAGGAAGACTGTCTTCACAACTGAGAAGGTGGCTGATTGCTAATTCAGTGACTTAATCTGATTCAAAAGATGCTGATCCTAAGGCTATTTTGGATCACAGAATGTATTTTTCCTCAACATCATTGACTGTCTTACAACAGTCAATTCATACCTATGACATCTGGTACTCCCCAAAAGGTAACAACTCTTGATATCCTTTCTCCCAGAGATGGCCCTTTGTGTACAGCACAGATGAACATTAAGCCACCACCATATTGGTCAGCATTTCAAGAGGAGATGAGAAAATTAGAAATGAATTGATCATGAGGTATTCTCCAGCAGAGACCCCATTGCAATGCAGCCCAGAGAACTAGGGTAACAGCATCGGCTTCTGCCACAGTCCATTTTTATTACATTGTTAGATAATAAAACATATCCAGCCCTTCCTTCAAAAATTTCTACACACTATATTATACTACTTTCTACATAGGCAGAAATGTGGCTTTCTTCCTACCACGATTATAAAACTATTCACCCTCAACTATAACGATAAGTCATTTTTCACCCCATTCTATGAGAATCATCGTTGTCAATGGTTCACAAGTAAGGAACAGTTTGAACAGCTATTTGAGAAGAACTAAATGGCAAGTATCTCCTTATCCAGTTGATCGTTTATAGCAAACAGATGGTAGGAAATAATTCTATTCACCGTATTGGTAATGTCATTATTTGAAGGTGGAGTTTTTCTGGGTGCCTCAGGAGGAAGTCTCTGTGGTAAGAAATGCTCACCAGGCATTTCCTCAGGGAAACAGAACCTTGCAAATGCCAGAAGTAAAATTTTATCTCATTAAATGTATTTTTTCACTCTTGAAAATGCTTACTGTGGCCCAGTTTATGCAAGCATAAAAGAGAATACAATAATAATTAATGTTAATAATAATAGTAGAGTGATAATAAATTCTATTTAGTGATTGGAAGTTTTAAATGACACAAAAATGTATAGGACCTGGAATATATACGTGATCACCAATGAATGACAACATTGGGCTAATGGGGCTAATTGCATAAAAATTCCAAACATTTTTCCAAAAATAGATCTCATATCCCAGATGGGCCTTGAGACTTGATTTATAATAGAGTAAGTCTTTGAATTCCTGACAATCTTGCTTCCACCTCCTGTCTTTTGAAATGATCCAGAAGAAAAGTGATGTCCATGGATAATAGCAAAGAGGATCTCCAGGCCCTTCAAGTCACACGGGACAGACTACAAGTCCCTCCAGGTGCTATGACTATCCTTGCGTCCATCAGTCAGGTCTTGTAGGTAGTTCCTGGTTCCTATAGAGGAGGCTTTTGTTCTGGGCTTCATAGATGAACAATGGGAGCTATTGCCACCATTTCTGTCACCAAACCCTTGTGTTTTGCTCTTTGAGGGGTTGAAAGTTGTAGATCTCAGGTAGTAAGAGGAGAAAGAGGCTGAGAAGTGAGGGACAAGGGAAGTACTGAGGAAGTGGAATGATGGAAAGACCATGGGTGTCCGGGAATCTAGGGTAGGTTCTCTTTTTCTCATCTCCTTGGGTTTTCCCTTTCAGAAACTATACAATGCCAGCTGAGTAAAGAGGAGAACAGCTGGCTTGAGGGCTGTAGCTCACTTATTCCCTCATACTTGTGTGACATCTGTCCCAACCCAAGTACAGTCTAGATGTACTTGGAGGGTAACCTAGATGAAGTTACAAGGAGGGTAAAACACCGTGTAAATAAAGTAGCTGATGTTACATAAAAGTGTATCTATCTAGTTAGCTCTTTGTTCTTTTGGGGTCCTGCCACCCAGCTTCCAAATAAATACACAAAGGTGTAGTCTTATAAATGCCCAGCCTTAGCTTGGCTTGTGTCTAGCCAGCTTTCCTTAAATTATCCCAACTACATTTTGCCTCTGGGCTGTTGTCTTTCTCTATTTCTGTATACATTTCTTTCCTTTTTACACTGTGCCTTGCTGTGTAGCTGGGTGGCTGGCCCCTAGCATGCTTCTTTTTTCCTTTTCTTGCCCCTTGATCTTTTTCTCCAGCTTTCTCCTATTTATTCTCTCTGCCTGCTAGCCCCTCCTATCCTGTTTTTCTACTATGCTATTGACTGTTTAGCTCTTTCTTAGGCCAATCAGGTGAGTTAGTCAGGAAAAGAAACACAACTTCACAGTGTTAAACAAATACAACATAAAAGAATGCAACAAATCTTTGCATCATTAAACAAGCATTTCATAGTCAATGTAACACATCTTCAACTAATATTCCACAACATCTATCTATCTATCTATCTATCTATCTATCTATCTATCTATCTATCTATCTATCTATCTATCATCTATCTATCTATCTACTATCTATCTATCTTCTATCTATCATCTATCTATCTATCATCTATCTATCTATCTATCTATCTTCTAATTATATTTTATGAATTTCTCCCTATTGTTTTATCTCCAAAACATCACAAATTCCCCATCAAATACTGTTAACTATGTCATAACATTGATAGAGAACAGAATTTACATAAGATGCATTTGGGGCGTGTAAGGCTGCAGAGCGTGCTTGTACTTGCCTGTGCATTTGAACTCCGAGGGTAAGAAGCCATCTGAAGTTTGAGAGATGAGGATGGCAAGCTGGATGAGGAAGCCTCCTGCCGGTGCCATTCTGAAGCCGAATCTGGAGAGAGCCACTGAGCAGCATGGACGGGTACAGAGGACAATTTGGAAGGAGCGTGGGCTGGACCAGGGATTTCCTGGGCTGCTCCTCTCCACTGTGCGGCTGAGATCTTTTCTGGGTTTTGAAGAGCTTTCTGTGCTCATTCCCAGAGAGGGTCAGCTGCAGTGTCTGGGTGCTGAGAAGGCCTGAACCGTCACTGCTCACCTCTTTCCACCTGGGATGACAGTTAACAGAAGATTCTCTAACCCCTAAATTGAATTTAGGAAAGCAACTTCTCAGTTCCCTAATACCCTTGTCCCCCTCTTCTATGATCGTCTGTGCTCCTCAGACCCCTTAGAAACCTGCCACTGAACTAATCACTGGGTGGCACCCACGAGCCGGAGAAAAGACGAACTGAACTGCAGGCCCTCAAGAATACACATATTTTAACAATTTCCTCCATCCCCAGTGAAATTATGCTAATATTTTAGTTGAGTTTCCTCAAGTCTGGAACTCAAATTAAGTCTGTCTGTTTCATTTTTATGATAGCGCTTGAAATCACTTGCAGACAAGGGGTTGTTAGGCCATGAGATTTATAGTGGCATTGCCACAGAGGTCAAACACATCCTGAGGAAGGGGAAAGCAATCTGCAGAACCAGTGTTTTCACTGCAGTAAACTTTATAGCAGCATTAAGGGAGTAGTTACACATCAGCCGGACGGTGTTGATTTCATTGAGAATAAGAATATTTACACTCGTAAGCCTTCTCTTCATGATATTCTGAATGTTTGACACAGTGGGGTTAGTGAAGGTTGGATCTGGGCATATTTCACCAGTGACAAAATGTGTTTTTCTTCTTCCCACCCATCCTTGCTACTTTCAGAAAGTGGGTTTACAACGTCTCTACAGGGCCTGCGTCAAAGCTGAGAAACTCTCTGACACTTCCAACAAGGTCAAAGATACTGTAGAGATGAAAATTAAATTCACTGTGTCTATTTATGGGATTAAAGATGAGATAAACCTAAGGACATAAAATGCCCTTAATAGTAAAACGTACCCTTTAGATTAGTGATTATTTCTCATTGTGGTTAGTTTTGGAGTATTTGAATTTCTTAATGCATTTTTGTTTGTATTACTTAAATTGCTGATTTCAGCTTCTACAATTAAAGGGATGAGGCAGGGACAGACGATGAGTCTTCTTGGTGGAGCACTTGCCTAGCAAACGTAAGTCCCTGGGTGCAATCCCCAGCACAGCAAGTGTATGAATAGAATAAGCAGAAACTAGTAGAGAGAGAGAGAGAGAGAGAGAGAGAGAGAGAGAGAGAGAGAGAGAGAGAGAGATGATATATTTTAAAGGGGGGCAATATATATCTGCCAACCTATATTAGGCCTATAATGAAATATGTTTCTGCTCAACACCATCTTAACTTCATTAATACCATGCACTGTTATGCTTCTTGTTCACCCAAAGGAACTGCATAATTATGTTACAAGGACACGTGGTTTGCCTGCTATTTATTTCCTTATTTATCCTGTATTGTGTCCACTAGATTTTAAACACTACAAAGTCCTTATCTCACTCCCAGTTACATCCCCAAGGCAAACAATGTCCGACACTGGGTCCTCTACGTTATTCTCTGAACACATTAGTGAACTTTCTATCATACTGAGAACCCTTCTTACCTTATGTTTGGTCAACACCAAATAAATGTTTTCTAAGTCTGGGAAACAGATTCTAGAACCTTCCCTCTCTTTTGCTCTCCAATAACTGCTTTGGCTCTAACAAATATGGGGTAACAAGTAGATGTCGTCCAGTTCTAAAAAGGAGACAGCTGGGACCCCTGTTTAGAAGCCTGCTGAGCAGATTGTGCCGACAAAAAAGCACATGGCACAGCCTGGAACTGCTCCTGTCTGGCCCAGAACACAGTGTCCTTTGTGTCAACTGGGACGCTGGGAGGCTTTGTTGTGGGCACATTGTCTTCCCTCATGATTGCCATGTTCTGTATGTTCTTGTTTAAGTGGCCTTCAACCTCTATCTCAGCAGAGTTTAATTCAGCCATTTCAAGGTTAGGCAATGTTTTCCCACTTTGAGAAAACAAACAGACTTAGAATAACACGTGAGATAGCTCATTAGATTTAACCAATTTATGTGATAGACGGGTTATTTGTTTATTTTCATCTTCTCTTTCCAACAAATTTTCTTGAGTTTTTCTTTTCTACTGACTACAAAAATAAAATATTTCATTCTGTTGAAAACTATAGCAAAACACAGAAGAGGAAACAAAATTATCTAAGTTCCTATTACCCAAAGCTAAGCACTACTTAGGTTCAGGTATATTCAGTGTATTTTTTAAACTATAAGTATAAAATTTTAGTTATTCTCAGCAAAATCAGCATCATCCAACTGAGTTGTAGCTGTTCTGTTAATTATCCCTTGCTTGTGTCTTGCTAGGCATATATGCCTCTTAATATCTGCATTGTATTGGTTCTTGATCAGCCTATCACTGAACTACTATTCAAGACCAATAGTATCTTCGGCTTAGACACTCAAAGGAACACACTAAATCCATATCTTATCAAATCACTTAAGAAAGGGTAGGCAAGCAGTGCAATCAATTTTTCTTTAATAATGAGATTAATGAGAGAAAAAGTATCATTGTGTGCATGTATATGCGTGGACTTAAGGAGAAATTTTAAGTGAACGAAAGAAGGTTTTGTTAGTAATTTCACACAGTGAGAAGCATTTAGTATCACTAAGAAAATAGTTAAATAGTTTAATATAGAAAATAGTTCAATAGTAGTTGTACCAAATTTGATTCCTAAGAAATCACATAATAAGGCTTTTGAGGTGCATACGGTGGGGCACGCCTGTCATCTCACGACTTGGAAGGCAGAGGCAGGAAGATCAGGTGTTTAAGACAAACTTCAGTGGCATAGCAACTTCAAAGTGAGCCTGGACCATACGAGACCCCATCTCAAACCCAAACAAACAAAAAGTCAAGACTATGTACTGTCTTCTTAGGAAAACTGGTTGAACATTTATTGCAGACAACCTAGTTCAAAAAAACAATTTTACAAAAAATCTCAGTAGAAAGATTGTCACTCAAGCCTAACAGCAGTCTACAGACTCAAGAGACAACTGCCCACCAGGTCAAACCAGGAAGGCTTGGGGGGAATGGCTATGATGCAAAGCTAGTGTAAGTAATGTTTCATTTCTGAGCACTGCAGGTCAGACCTGTGGAGTTTCATCAGTGTGACTTGGAAGGAGAACAACTCAGGCATCTGTGAGCAGAACCCTGGGCTGCAAGACGTAACAGACCTCCCTACCCCTGACCCAAGTTCCATGTCATTGCCAACCTTACTGTGATGTGAAATAGAATGGGAATGGAGGCCTTGAGAACGCATTCTTTCAAATGTTTTGATTAAATGTCTTTGCCCACAAATTTATGAACTGAAGCACTAACTCCCATGTGTGACCTGTACCTTGAAATGTGACTGCTTTTGTTTGTCTGTTTGTTTGTTTGTTTAGAAAGGGCCTTAACTGACACGATTAAAGTATAGGTAGGGTGGCTCCTGACTATCATGAATGTTGTCCTTACATGGAAAGAGGGCACACTGAAGGGTATCAAGAGAAGAGTATGCAGTCACATCAGCATGCAGGAAACATCAGCATCCGCGAGTTCTGCCTCTCTCCCCCTTGCTCCTCTCATGACCCCTGAACATTGTTCAGGCGACACGGAGGGGCTATAATGGAGTGCACCTGGACAAAGCTGCCACCATGTGAGAGACATGGCTATTCCCCTCTGGGTCATTGATGCATCTGAACTGCTTCGATAGCAGCCAGCACTTCCCAAGACAGAAGGAAGAGGTCTTACACACCTCCTTACTTATGTCTTCCTTCTCAAGTCATTTCTATCTGTACAGCAGTAGAAAAGCCAAAGGTTTGTGATGGTTTGGAGACCTGATTTCAGACGTTCTGAGAGAGGGTGCATGTGGAATCCCGCTCACATCTTCCTTGGACTTGTGGTTTTCAGAATCGTGAGAAATCAAGTGTTTGTGACTAAGGACATGAGGTCTGTGGTACTTTGTCATGGCAACCCTGGATAACAAACACACTTTCTAACTTTATTTCAGAATATGGAGTGAAATCAAAACGAGTGGATACAGAATGTAGTTGGTTGCAGAGACGCCCACAGAGTGCTCTGCCTATGTGACAAAAATTTCCGATGCAAGAACGCCTTCTCTCTCCCCTAGGAGTAACCCATGAAGGCACGAGGTACACACTCCCATTGTCAATACTGCCGTGTGGTCCTCTGCAGAGAAGGCAGGGTCCGTTCAACATAACTCAGGAAAGTGTTGGAAAGTGGCAACTCGAGCAGCAGGAGAGCAGAGCTGTGGAGGGTCATGCGATACCGCAAGCCACCAAGAAGAGTGTGAAGGAGAGGGCCTCCATGGAATCCTATGTATGAGTCCCTGGCTCTGTCCTCACCTCCTGTGCTTAAGAATCAGCTTTCCCGCCGGGCGGTGGTGGCGCACGCCTATAATCCCAGCACTCGGGAGGCAGAGGCAGGCAGATCTCTGTGAGTTCGAGGCCAGCCTGGTCTACAAGAGCTAGTTCCAGGACAGGAACCAAAAAGCTACAGAGAAACCCTGTCTCGAAAATCCAAAAAAAAAAAAAAAGAATCAGCTTTCCCTTCTGACTTCATGGCACCAAACAGCTGATGACAAGGTAATACAGATTCCAATCTCCTAGGGCAACAGAACCCTGACTTACAAAAATGTGTGTAAGCATACACACATATGCTCTTTTGTGTGTGCATGGTATACGGAAAGATGGCAACTGTGTACTGATAGGAAGTCATCAAAGCTTAAGATAAAATAAACAGAGACACGAAGGCGGTTTTACTGCTTCTGTTGCCAGCTAAGGATCTCTGCAGCCATTTCCGGCACTGACTTGTGGTGTGCCTTCAGATAAAGTGTCTAGAGTCTTGCCATTTCTGAAATGAAAGAATGCCAGCAATCCACTTTGGGAAGCAGTGGGCAGGTCCTCGAGTGCCGGGAAGTGTTTGGCTGAAATCCTTACCATGGTGCTGCTGTACAGTCCCTGAAATCAGGCTCTGTGGGCATGCACACCACAGTAGTGATGGACAGAAGAAGCGAAGTTAGAAATAACAGTTTTAACACATGTAGCAATTTGGAGGCTAGGAGTCGGGGTCCAGGCCTCAGTGTTGGCAGGCTGTAGACCCTGTGTAAGATTCCTCTGCTTTCAACCGTTCAAGCCTGCAGAGTACTCTGCTGCTTACCTACTCATCCCCAAAGGGAGGCTCATGTGCTGAGAAGCGCATCCTTCAAATCTTTGTCTCAAGTTGTAGCTCTGATGCAGACTCCCAGAATCGCTTTGTCTAAGTCCTTGTCGATGTGTGTATTTTAAACAAAGAAAACAATGAAGAAAAAGGGAATACTCATTAGTGACGAGAAGATGCTGAGAAGTGACTCCGGTTACCTGGGAGAAAATAGCCTCAAAACTGGTGGTGGATGGGGAGAAAAATGGGGGGGGGGGTAGCAAATTAAAGATGGACAAACAAATCTAAAGTGAGGGCTTTCGTCCATCTCAAGGACTTTCAGCTAGTTAAGGGTTGTCTGTTTGCCAACAAGCCCACAGTACCGAAGGAAGGTGTGACTGTCCATATTCCCACGAGCAATTTGAAAACTGGGGCATTTATGCAACTATGGAATGTTATTGCCAAACATATGTCATGCAAAATAAACTTCTCACAATTATTAAGTGGCTAGACATCCCAATTAGAAGTCCCCATGCCCACATAGCTGGATTTTTAAAATGTTGATGAAATTGAATAGTGTCAAGTTATTTGGAGAAGTCTCTGCTGCCTTTTATGTGCTGACTTCTGGGGGGAAAGTGTTAGTTTTGTCTGAGAATGAAATACAGTGTGTTGAAAATTGCTTCAACAAATTCAGGCACTGCCATAAATTCTCCCATTGTGCCTTGCTTATTGGACTGTCAACAGTAATAACACCTCATATCAAGATATATTCCCCTCTTGTAGGACTGATCAATTCAGCAGTTTCCATTTCCCAATTATAGATGAAGTGTGAATGAAATACAGAAGGCAGCTTTTCAAACGAAATCAATGAGGAAGACATAGTCATTACTTTAGTGACATTGCATCTTGAAGAGTGACCTGCTTCTAGCAAAGCATTGCACAGCGAGGGTGACTCATATTTCATAAATGTTTTCCTGTGGCATCAGTAGGAAGGGAATACCTTTTATCAGTAACCATGCCTTTTACAAGAAATATGAATATGACTTTCATTTTACAGTGTTTACCCATTTACCCATGGCCGTGCTCTCAAAATGCACACTAGGACTTAACCAAGTCTTCCTGCCATCGGGCCTGGACATGATTTCTTTACTAATAGTTTTGCATTCATGCATTACTAAAAATATGAATGAAGATTATTTTAATAGTGGTTTTATAGACTTCTGTAATCCAAATTATGATTTTACATCTTATTTTCTGTTTTCACTTTCTCTTTTAGTCATTGGTCATTCTTACATGGTCTTTACTTATATCTAATCTAAAAGAAAATAAAATATTATGTGGACAGTTTTACGTGTAAAGGGCAAAGCCTACATCAGAAGTCTTGTGTTCTCAATCTATAACTAATTAGTAATAAAGAAATCAATTATTTTCTCAAATTTCTAAATGTGTCTAATGAATTGTTTAGACATCTTTCTTTCTTCTCATTTTCTTTTTTCCTCATTACTTTCCAGGTAATTTGTTATTAAGTCAGATATTTCAAGGCTGTGAGAAAATTTAGCAAGGAAAGACACTTTCTGCTGAACAACATAATCCTAAATGGATCCCCAGAATCTGTGTGGTCGAAGAAGAGACTCAACCCAGCAAGTGATCTTCTCACCTGTACACATTCCCTTTGGTGTATATGCATGTGTGTGAGCATGACCACTGGCACGTGAACACACAAGCACACACACACACACACACACGACTGCCAAGTTTCAATACCCTGATAGCTAGCAGAAAAGGTATGTTTATGTATTTGTAGGATTCCTAATATGTATAAGATCAGTTGTTCAGGAGTGTAACAATGAAGGGCCTGCTTGTTGGGGTTTCTGTCTCACCTGGTACCCCATAGCCGGCAAGCCCCAAAGAAAATCACACAGAGATCTCCATAAGTTATAAAGCTGATTGGCGCATTAGCTCAGGCTACTTATTAGTTCTTATGACCTTTATTAACCCATTATTCTGATCTATTTTAGCCATATGGCTCAGTACCTTTTTCAACTGGCAGGTCACATCCTGCTTCCTCAGTGGTCTGTGCAGGACTGGGAGGAATCATCTTCCTCCTTCCCAGAATTCTCCTGTTCTCATTGCATCATTTCTACTTCCTGTCTGGTTTTCCTGCCTATACTTCCTGCCTGACCAATCAGCGTTTATTTGAAACATGATTGACAGAATACAGACAATTCTCCCGCACCACAGGAGAAGTATAATCATTCCCATGTTGGAATGAGGAAGATGTTTCTGTGGTGGGTCCTTCTATAGGGAACCTATGCACGCTAATAAAAATGTCCTTTGCAACATCCTTACTGTTGCATGAATGCAAAGCAATTGCATTCATAGAGCTAGTTCCACAAACACTCCTTAGAGTTTGGGAATTGTAAAACAGAAATTGGAGAGTTATTAAGAAAACAGTTTTAATGACACAAGGTCTCAAAACTGAGTAAATGTGCAGTTTAATGCTGATAATAGTGAGTGGTGGCCATAACCATGGTGTGGTGTTTGCTGTATTCCAGATACAATGTGCATAATGTCACAGGCATTCTTCTTTACTCCTCATGGTGATCACTTGACATAGATTTAATTCAGTTTCACAAATGACATTTCAGCCTTTGAAGGGTCTCAGCCAAGAATATTCAATAAGTCTTGGTCAAGAATTGAAGTTTGCAGCCCCGTTCTAACGACCTGATGCCCGGTCAATTTGTCTCCTTGCCCTCAAAGTAGCCACTCTACAGACATCTAGCATGATGGATGAGTCTGGCCAGCTCAGATTTAGTGTAAATTAAATAACACAGAATTTATTGTTTGCTGTCTGGTGTCTCTCCTTCGATGTTGTCTGTGTAATCCATCCATAGTCTTGTGTGGTGTTGTAATTTGCTGGTTTTCAATGTTAGTCTGATCACCATATAGTCAGTAGACATGTTTATTGGTTTTCTATTTTCATTATTATGTTTATTACTGCTGTGAATATTCCTATATCTAGCCCTAGATACATTTGTATACATACTGTGGTTGTGTGAATGCCTTATCTAAGTAGGATTGGACAATCAATGAAATTAGTCCTTCAGAGGAAAAGGTCTGCTGCTGAATTAGAATAAGTTTAGGTCTAGTATAAGAATGTATGATGGGAGGTTGGGATGTGGAAGGGTATGCAATACTTACCTACAATACTCAAATTTCCAGGTTCAACCCCCCACATACACACACACGAAGAAGTACTCAGCTCTAAGTTGGACATCTGTATCTCTCCCACTTCTCTGGGATCAGAGTGCATGGAAAGGGTGGAAAGGTCAGAGCCAGAGGGAGGGGACATCTGCAGGAAGATAGTATTTGTGACACCGCAGCACTTTGTACATATGAATGCACAGCGCCTGTGAGTGCATGAACAAGATGCTCATAAGAACAAGCCAGCCCCAGCCCCAGCACAGATGGGGGGTCTTGTGGAAAAATCTTCTTGTACACTGTGAAGATGTAACACTCTGATTGGTTTAATAAAAAGCTGAACAGCCCATAGCTAGGTATGATTTTCTGGGTAGAGAGAACCCTAAGAAGAAGAAGGGAGAACTGTCTAGCCACACACGAAGGTAGCAGGAAGCAACATGGGCAGAGCCAAGCTAAAAAAGCCATGAGGCAGAAAGCAGATGAATAGAAATGGGTTAATTTAAATTATATGCGCTAGTTAGAAACAAACCTACACTATCGGCCTAGTTTTCATAATTAATGTTGTCTCCATATTATTGGGGAGCTGACTGGTGGGACAGAAAAATCCACCTACAGGGGAGGGGCTCACAAAGTCCCATCTCTATCCAAGATGCTTTTGGCAATTGATGCTCTGTTGGGTTGGAGTCGGTTTTCCTCAGGGATGCTTCATGTGAAAGGCTTCCCTTGCTCCAGTAGATGTTCCTACACCTATGCACATGCAGGTGTCACTAGATGTGCTTAGTGGGATTAAAAAGAACCACGCGTGAACTTGGGAGGAATAAGTGGAGAAGTGGAGGTAGGGCATGGGAAGAAGCTGAAGGGGAGTGCAATGGATCAGAACAGATTATGGGCACGTGTGAAATTCTCTAGCAATAAAAAGGTAAATCTACACTGTTTCTCTGGATGGTTGTCCTCTCTTCCTGTTCATAATTTTGTAGTTTGCTTATATCAGAAAAAAAAAAGCTCAAATCCACCAAATGCATCTTCTAACAAAAAGATCAGAAACTAAGCCCACAAAGGCTTTCCACTTTTAAACAAAACTGCAGCAAATAATCGCTCCTTTTCTTTGAAAAGAATCAGTACTCGAGAGAAGCCCGAGCGAAGCGCTGTTTTAATTATAGGCCCTGGTGAATGAGCTACTGCCTGCCTCTTGCTGTAGGCAGGAAGCCCTCTCAAGGGCTCCTTGACACCGCCGATCAGAGAAAAGCACTAAAATGCCTTTGAACTTGAATTTTAAGTGCCTTGAAATACTATAATCTTAATTAGCTATGACACATAAATTACTTCGTTTTACGCCCACGACTGTTGGCATTCAGAATTCCAAGTCAGAGTTTCTGAATTCTCAGATTAATGTGTGTGCTGGGAAGCACCATTATTGCCCTGGGAAGGAAATATCTTTTGCCTTAAGGGAAAGGGCACAGAACAGAAAGCAATGTTTTCCACTTGGCAGATCCTAGGGAATTTATCAGGAAAATTGCCTAACTATTGTCTTACATGGTTCTCCTTGCCTGGTAACAAATAATTAGCCAATTTCAAGAAAGAAATATTAGGTCTTCTTAACTGAGACCCCTGCAGCTCTCTGGGGAGATTTGCAAGTTTTTTACGAATGTGTTTTAATTCTGTTTTCACGTATTCTGATGACTATCTTAAAAGCAAACATAGCCGGGCTTACTTGGAGGGTCTTGTCAGTGAACGCTTGTCCCAGGGTAAGTGTTCACGTTTGCCTTCTCCTGGAAGCTGGCATCAGCACCCATTAGATCATCACTGAATGGGCTAATAGAGCTTGCAGACAAGGTTGTGCGCTAATGACAAGCTGCTTTAAAGTTAATTCAGTCTGATTCTGAATAACGAGAGATGCGAGGTATCACATAACACTCAGTAATTAAGGCGTGCCAAAGTCAAAAGATGTCAAGAGAATTTGTACTACAGTGCCCAGATTTGTTTCCAACAAAATAACAGTAATTAATATCATCTATTTGAATTTTACTGGCTTTGTATTTGATTTTCAAATACATTTTTGTCCATTGGCAGGCGATCGCTCTAGAGATACCTACTTTTGTTTTGCCCTTGCTTGAAAAGTATATAGATCAGCATAGATATCATTCGCCAATAAAATGATGTTCAAAATAGGAAATTTCAGGATGCAGAAGGGCTTATGGGAGAAAATAACGCTATTACAGTCGAGCACACAAAATTATTCAACATATCAGATCAAAGAAGGTAAATTTTCATATGGACACATACAGACATCTACTATAAAATACACATAACAAGCCACAATTAAGACAAAAATTTAAAAGACTAAAATCAGTGAAAATTTGGAGTTCATGAGAATTTTCTTTCTTTGTAGAATGTGTATACACATGTACATGTGAGTGTGTGTGTGTGTGTGTGTGTGTGTATGTGTGTGTGGAGGTCAAAGTTGGGTCTCTTTCTCTATGTCTTTCCTCCGAATTTAAAAACTGTTTATTCTCTTTGTGTGCAGTGTGTCTTAGGGCGTGGAAGGACAACGGAGCTTGACATGGCACCAGAGGACACCTTTGGGAGTCTGTCCTCTCCTTCCAGTAGGTGTGTCTTGAGGCTTGGTCATAAGCAACCTTACCAGCTGAGCCATCCCCCCAGCCTCAGAGATTTTCTTCTTTAAAATACATTTTAGAGCATGTATAGTGGTAGCTGCCAGGAGTTCCAGAGTATGCGAAGATGAGTCAGAAGAACCAGAGAGTGTGCCAAGCCAGCCTGGGCTATAGAACAAGAAAGATCCTGCCTGGAAAAACCAAAATAATAGTAAGTAATCCAAATAAGATGCATCTCAGCATTTCTTAAATTTAAGAACACTGCTTTCTCTAGAAAGTCAGCGATGAGAATATCATGTGTTAATATCAAATGAAGCCATTTCCTGAGCATGCTCCCTGAGCCTCATTTAAAATCCTACCCCAATGATAGTAAGGCCCCGTTGCAGAAGACAACATTACACATCTCCTGAAGCACACAGACCTCTAGTCAGTGCCTCCCTAGAGTTTTCACTCCTACTGCTAGTGCCGTGGTAGCAGAAAGGAAGACAGACAGAGGAAAAGGACAGCCATTGACCCAGACATAAGCTCTGCCATCTGCAGTGCTGATCTGCCTGAAAGAAACGCTGGTACAAGAAGTCCAAATACTGTGCGAGCTACCAACCCCACTCTAATTGGATTTAAGGGAACTCCACAAGACGGAACTCAGGCTAGACACTGTTCCAGTGGGCAAGAGTCTGAGACTGGACAGGTCATAGTTCTACGGAAAAAATCAAGCACTGCTCAAGGAACAAAGCAACAAAATGACACCTAACAACATTCTGCTTTACCCAAGGACCAGTGCCTCACTCAGCCACCATCGGAGAATCTTCCTCCTGCAGGAGATAGAAACTAGCACAGAGGCTCACTGCTGGACTATGCTCAGAGTGTGAGAGGTGCTGTAACTATCAGTTCTAAAGCCCTCCCTTTGGGACTCAGGGAGCTATGTGGAAGAGGCGGGAAGAATACAAGCCAGAGAGGGTGGATGACTCCAAGGAAGCCACGGATTTCATACACAATGGACTGATGCACACACTGAACTGGAAGAGAATGTGACAGCGTGCACAGGATCCACACAAATTCAAGACAGACAGGTCCCAGTGCTGAAAGGCAGAAGTTGACACAGGTTTCCACCCCTAACCAAGAAGTTATCTTTAACAGACACCTGCTTGCAAAGGAAAAAAAAAAATGTTTTCTCCAATGAAGTCTCACTGACTATATTAGCCATACTGAAAAACAGGCCCCAGGGCCAGCAGTGGATGGCCAACCCCAAATGACCTCAAATGGTCTTGCTGGAGACTTGTTGTCTGACATCGCTTTGTTTAGACATGCTTTGTCTTTTTGTTCCTCTTGTCTGAATATGGTTTCTGATGTTGTGTTTTTGTGAGTTTTGTATTTGTGTGTGTGTGTGTGCTGTGTCTTTTCTTCATTTTAAAAAATAAAGAATTCTAGTTTGTTTGCTTTCTTGTTTTTTCTTCTTTCTTTTTTTTTTTTTTTTGTTTTTTTGAGACAGGGTTTTTCTGTGGTTTTGGAGCCTGTCCTGGAACTAGCTCTTGTAGACCAGGCTGGTCTCGAACTCACAGAGATCCGCCTGCCTCTGCCTCCCGAGTGCTGGGATTAAATGCGTGCGCCACCACCACCTGGCTTTTTTTTTTCTGAAGAGAGAGAAAGAAACAGTATGGAGTTGGGTGGGTAGAGAGGTGGAGAGGTTCTGAAAGAATGGGGGATGGAAATCATGATCAGAATATGTTATGTTAAAATAATTATTAAAATGAGATTAAACAAAACATACCTCCCTAAATGCTATACAATAGGGACTGCTGTGAATCTGTCTTGTGCTAATACAAATCAGACCTAGAAGTCAGAGAGTTTTGTCTTGAGATTCACTGGATTAGTTTTTTTATTGTGAGGAGTAAGACACTAGAACGCATTTCCAAAAGAACTTTTCTTTTCCTCAAAGTGTACAGAAAGGGAGCCTCGGGGGCTCTTTCTAAACCACTCTACAGACAGACAGACGGACCTCACAGAATCGCACTTGATGTCTTCCCACATTAGAACATTTGTCATTTTGCAGACCCAGGCCACTGTGAAGTTTCTCTTTTGCTTCTGTAGTTGGCCTGTTCTTGTTACTGTTTGCCCTCTCGGGTTTCAGCTTGAAGCATGCTTCCTTTCACTGTCAAAATAAACTGTTCTGTGGACTTCATTTTTCTGTGTTTAGTGTTGGAGACTGGACTTAGGGCCTTTCTTATGCCAGGCAAGTGGTTCCCACTGCACTAGATCCCCAGGCCTCTTCCTACCTGCCCTTGAACTTGCTCTGAGCCCAGGCAGGCCTTGAACTAGCAATTCTCCTACCTCAGCCTCCAAGTAGCTGAGATTACAAGGCTGTGGCCCTGGTCTCTGCTATGGACTGTTTTTTTTTCATTTTTTTTTATTGATAAAAGAAGAATAAAGAAAAAAAAAACAAATTTCCACCTCCTCCCAGCCTCCCCTTTCCCTCCCCCTCCTCCCACTCTTCTCCCCCTCCTCCCACTCTTCTCCCCCTCCTCCCACCCCTCTCCCCTTCCCCCCACTCCTCTCCCCCTCCCTCTCCAGTCCAAAGAGCAGTCAGGGTTCCCTACCCTGTGGTAAGTCCTAGGTCCTCCCCCCTCCGTCCATATCTAGGAAGGTGAACATCCAAACTGGCTAGGCTCCCACCAAGCCAGCAGATTGCGTAGGATCAAACTGCGTGCCATTGTCCTTGGCGTCTCATCAGCCCTCATTGTTCGTCATGATCAGAGAGTTCAGTTTTATCCCATGGTTTTTTTGGTAATAGTCCAGCTGGCCTTGGTGAGCTCCCAGTAGATCAGCTCCACTGTCTCAGTGGGTGGGTGCACCCCTTGTGGTCCTGACTTCTTTGCTCATGTTCTCCCTCCTTCTGCTCCTCATTGGGACCTTGGGAGCTCAGTCCAGTGCTCCAGTGTGGGTCTCTGTCTCTATCTCCATCCATCGCCAGATGAAAGTTCTAAGATGATATGCAAGATATTCATCAGTATTGCGCTAGGATGGGGTCATTTCAGGTTCCCTATCCTCAGTTGCCCAAGGAACTAACTGGGGACCTCAGCTTGGGCACCTGGGAGCCCCTCTAGGGTCAATTCTCCTGCCCACCCTAAAGTGGGTCCCTTAACTAAGAATTGTGGTTCCGTGCTCCCCTATCCAACCTTCCTTTATCCCGATCCTCCTGTTTCCCCAAGCCAAAACAATCCTATAAAATAAAGGATCTTCTGGAGGCATTACCATCCCTGACTTCAAACTCTATTACAGAGCTACAGTAATGAAAACAGGGTGGTACTGGCATAAAAACAGAGAAGTCGACCAATGGAATCGTATAGAAGACCCGGACTTTACCACACAAACCTATGAACACCTCATTTTCGATAAAGGAGCTAAAAGTATACAATGGAAGAAAGAAAGCATCTTCAACAAATGGTGCTGGCACAACTGGATGTCAACCTGTAGAAGAATGAAAATAGACCCATATCTATCACCGTGCACAAAACTAAAGTCCAAATGGATTAAAGACCTCAATATCAGCCCGAAAACACTGAACCTGATAGAAGAGAAAGTGGGAAATACCCTACAACAGATGGGCACAGGTAATCGCTTCTTAGGTATAACCCCAGAAGCACAGGCATTAAGGGCAACATTGAATAAATGGGACCTACTAAAACTGAGAAGCTTCTGTAAAGCAAAGGACACTGTCACTAAGACACAAAGGCAACCTACTGACTGGGAGAAGATCTTCACCAACCCCGCAACAGACAAAGGTCTGATCTCCAAAATATATAGAGAACTCAAGAAACTAGACTTTAAAATGCTAATTAACCCAATTAAAAAATGGGGCACTGAACTGAACAGAGAATTCTCAACAGAAGAACTTCAAATGGCCAAAAGATACTTAAGGTCGTGCTCAACTTCCTTAGCAATCAGGGAAATGCAAATCAAAACAACTTTGAGATACCATCTTACACCTGTCAGAATGGCTAAAGTCAAAAACACCAAGGATAGCCTTTGCTGGAGGGGCTGTGGAGGAAGGGGTACCCTCATCCATTGCTGGTGGGAATGCAATCTTGTGCAACCACTGTGGAAGTCAGTGTTTCGGTTTCTCAGGAAATTCGGGATCAACCTACCCCTGGACCCAGCAATACCACTCTTGGGAATTTACCCAAGAGATGCTCTATCACATGTCAAAAGCATTTGTTCAACTATGTTCATAGCAGTATTATTTGTAATAGCCAGAACCTGGAAACAACCTAGATGCCCTTCAATGGAAGAATGGATGAAGAAAGTATGGAATATATACACACTAGAGTACTACACTGCGGTAAAAAACAATGACTTCTCGAATTTTGCATGCAAATGGATGGAAATAGAAAACACTATCCTGAGTGAGGTATCCCAGACCCAAAAAGAAGAACATGGGATGTACTCACTCATAATTGGTTTCTAGCCATAAATAGGGGTCACAGAATCTACAATTGGCGAACCTAAAGAAGCTAAGTAAGAAGGTGAACACAAGGAAAAACATATCGTTATCCTCTTGGATAAGGGAAGTAGAATTGCCGGGGAGAAAAGTGGGATCTTGGGGGTGGGGTGGGAAGGGGGTAAGGGGAGATGGGGAGAGAAAAGGTAGAAGGGAAGGAGAGTGGACTGTTTTAAAGCACTGTTATTGCTAGTTATTCAAAAGAGCTGGATACCATAAAAGGATGATGGGACCGAAAACAGCAACATAGACTCCCAAGTGTGTCCATAAAACCAGGGAAGCAGTGCACAGAGTAGACACAAAAACAAAGACTGCATGTAAGTGGCAATCTGCTTCTCCACAAACAACAACGTGGCTTTCTTAGGAAGTGGGAGTGGTCTGTGTAATAAGGTCTCTGAGCTATACAGGTACTACTGGCTGGGGTAACGAGGCCAGGGGCTCCATACAGGAGGGTGATATGAAAGAATAGTGAGGAATATTTCAATCACTCTTCTTACAAAATGTTGCCACCAACAAAAAATAAAATGCTAACGGTTACTTTAATGAGATGGTTCGATTAGATGATAAAGTTAGTCTTGGCAGTAAGTGAAAATAATTGCTAGACGAGAAGCTAAAAATATTGATTCCAAAAGCAAATAAAATATGTCAAGTTGAATAAATCTCAAATGTGTCTTTCTGATAGTGGCATCTTGCCATCACTCTTTGATAGAGTAGGGTCTTTTTTTTTCCGGCAGGGTCTTTCTGTGTCACAGCCAGTGGTGTCCTGGAATTTGCTTTGTAGACCAGGTTGGTCTCAATTTAACAGCGATATGCCTGCCTCTGTCTTCAAAATGTTGGGATTAAAGACTTGAGTCACCTTGCCTGGCCAGATTTGGATCTTAAATTACTCCCCTCCTCCCATCATGACCTGTGACTTAAGACATGCTTCTCAATGAAACTCTATTCAGGAACAGACACTTTTCAATGTACAACCTTGTAGGAAGCCTTTAAGTTATGGTGGGGGTGTGAGTGCAAGGTGGAAGATGGAATGAGCCATCAAGTGCGAACAAGTATGGAGGTGAAATCTCCTAATAATTTTGATCACTGGGCCTCAAAGAGAAATGTTAATGGCTTCTTAAAAGAGATGCTTCTTTTGGGTCTTATTTATAAACAGACATATTTGTGTCATGCAAGCCTTGATTCATCCTGGACCTGGAAACATGCTGTATTCCACAACAAAGGAGATTTTTATCTGTAAGGAAATTAAGCTCCTGGATTGTTCAGGACCTTTCTACCTGTGAGTCACACAACGTCACTACAGTCTTGGTTTCCAACACACAGTGTGAGCACTCTGCCTTGTGCATACCGTCATACCACACAATGCCAATAGACACTGTCTGAAACACCCCGGTTCAGATCTGAGATTTTTCTATTCTGGTCTGCACTGATAAACCACTCCCTGTAGGTTCCCAAGTCAGAGATGCTATGGTCAAGGTAGCCAGCAGCATTATCTTTGGTAAGAGTTCCCACATGCACTGGTCCTACCAAGGAGACATTCTGTCTCCAATACACTTTGGTAAGCTAAGCTATAACCAAATGAGTAAACAATGTGTCCAAATTTAACATATATGTCTAATTTAGATCTACTTGGGTACCCTTCTCCTATTGATCTAGATTGTCAGTGACTCTTCACAAGCTTAGGGTCAGCACTTCAAGTCTCCTGTATTCTTACCATGAGCTGGGTTTGCATGGAGTCTTCTGGTGTTGGTAGTGCCTTTCTTTCTTCTTCAACCGGAAATTCATTGATCTTGCCCCTCTTGTTTTCTACTGATTATCTTAAGTCTTTGTGCCCACCTCCTGCTGAGTACAACTACCCCTAATATGCAGAAAAGGTCTGATACCCTCCTTTCTGCTTATGAGTCAGGCTCTCCATCTCCTAACTTCTATCTTTTGCTTTGACCTCAACCAAAAATGGCAGCTGTCAATGTGTTTTTCCAGAGCTGTTGTAATCTGGAGTTACAAGTTTTACTGATCTTAAAACAAGCACACATACACACACACAGGCATGAAGCAAGCATACTGTGGCCACAGTATTTACACGTATATGTTAACAGACAGACAGACAACACTTCTTCCAGGAAACTGTGTCAGCTGACCAACGTAAACATCCTGGAGTAGGATGCCATAGCTAGGAAGCATGCAGGAAGCCCCACTGAGGGCCAGATCAGTAAATACCATAAGGGAGAACAGAAACATGAGGATGGAACACCTGTGCAGTTCAGAGTGTGAGGACAGAAGGATGAACGCATAGTAGGGAGAATCCCAGTGTGACCAAGTCACATGCCAGGTATGTAGACAAACAGCAAACAGTGAGAGAAGTGAGGAGGGGTGGGGAAGGGGAGCAGGATCACAGTATCCAGAAACCATGGGCATGTGGGGATTTGTTTGCTTGTTCCCATGCCGGCAAAAATTTTTAGGTGTTAAGGGAAGTATGGTGTCCAATAGCCCGAGTTTAAAAGAATTTTGTAAAAGTCAGCCCAAGTGTGTTTGGGGATCAGGCCTCGAATTGTAGGTGTCCATTTCACAAGTCTATGTCAGACCGGAAGCCTAGTGCAATGTGCCTAATGTGATAGACTTTGGGTCAAAAAAACAGGGGTGTGAGAAATTTTCTTGAACAGGATCCTGAAAAGGGGATCCCACAGGACAAGGCAGGTCCTTGTCCTGGTAACAGGTCTGGAGCTTGGTGCAGCCATGTCTTTCACAAGGCAACCAAAAAAATCACAAGGCAATTACTTGGAAATCAGAACTTACCCTGACGAAGCCTATCTTAGCCTGGCAGAGAGCAGGTGCTGGGGAGAAGAGTGTTTGCTCAACATGTGGCCCCAGAACACTAGGAGAAACAGCCCTCTTGGTGGGACCTCCAGATGAAAAGTTTCCTCATCCCGATAAGGCCCTCTGCCTATGCAGTCATCCCAATCAGACCAAATCAAATCAAATTAGATAAAGCCAAGGTTTAATGGATACAAATGCTCCCAGATGGCTTCCCAGCCCCCCAGAGAGGAGATGGGGGAGGAAGACTGTAAAGTCTCCTGTTTGCTTTCTGGGGGCAATTTAACTACCCTCTGGGAGTGGTCTTGAGCATCTCTGGGGAGGGGTCATCATTTGGCGGGCTTTCTTTGGGTAGGAGTGTGGACTGAAACAACTCCCAGTGGAGGGGACTTGGGATAGAACTTCCACCTGAACATTCCAAACTCTTTGGATACATATATGTCAGAGACTGTGGTGTGGCCTTCACCCAAACATTCCAGACTCTGGGTATATAAATATCAGGGCCTGGGGTGGCGCTTCCACCCAGACACCAAGTCACTATTTAACACTCCAAATCTATGCCACAAAATTTCAATAGCAACAGCAAATCTTTCAAATATTTGCTCTCTGTGCCATACAAATATTTGGCACATTCTATACAAACTATTTAATTTGAAAATGTATATCTAACTTGGTTGCTTCAGCCTATGGAAAGTTACAAGCTCTGCAGTTGCATAGTCAAGAATTGGATGGCAATAGCACTGCAACAATGGGCCATCCGATCGGAGTGCCTACACAGAGTAAATGTGACCCCTGTTATCCTAACTTTGTATATGGACAGGCAGCCTGGGCATCAGTAGGAAATTTCTGGACAGGTAGACTTTCAGGCCAATGACTGGAACTACTGGGGTAGAATTCACTAACCCACTTCTGTCTGGGTTACTCATGCTAATTTAACCTGTGAACATTTGGGACCTTCACAGTTATCCACATCCTCTTACCAACTGAGCCATCTCCTCCTTAGAGCCGCATAATTAAATTCTCAGAAGCTGCTATTCCTACGAGCATCAGCATCGTTGCGTGCATGATCTGTGGTCCTGAAGAGTGGATGCTGGAGAGGAGGGTGGGGAAGACAGCCAGCAGCAGCAAGGCACTTCCAAAGCAGAGACAGTGAAGTGGAGCAGAGAGGTTAGGCACAGAAGCACGAGACACCCTTCTGCATGGATTACTCCAACATTAAAGGAGTCCATGTCCCCCAGAAATACTTATCCGAGAGGAAAACAAAATGAACATTTTATGTTTCATCTGTTTTGACAAATACATAATTGCTGCGGAGCCTGGCAAGCGTTTTCCTTGTTGTCCCAGATGAAAACTGACTAAAGGTGACATAAGTTTAGAATTAATCCCTACTGTAGCTGGGATTGGCCCAGAGCAGCTGCTTCTTATTGTCATTTCTTGGGGATCATGCGTTGATTATTACAGACTTATTAAGTGTCTTCAGGAGGCTCTCGGCGAAGCTGGCTGATGCTGTCTGTACTTAGTTCCTGAGTTTTATCACACAACTTCTGCTTGGTTCTCTTGATCTTGGGGTGGTTTATATTAAATAACGGAGAGATTTAATCAGCAAGAATCGGCCTGCTTCAAAAATCTGAAACAGGGCTATTTTAATCAGTGTATTTTCACTTAAATTACTTTTAACTTACTTTTCAAAGAGAGATTCCAGATTTCTAGCATTTCTAATTTCTCCCCCTTTAAAATATTACTTTGAAGTGTGCACAAATCACAGACGGTGGCTCGATCTGTATAATGCAATCACAGGTTTAAAAAGAGACCATTCTGCCAACTTGTAATGACTTCCTGCCATGTTTACAACACACAACGTCCTTGGATGTGTCTCTCAGTCAAAAGCTACTGCAGGGGCTCTTGACACCCCCCCCCCCACTATGATTCAGGCACTTTCCTTTCTCCCTGGACCCTAAACTTGTTTTTTTTTATTCCATCTTTCTCAAGTCCCTACTGCCAGCCTTCCACATTAAATTCTTTCTTGTCCTATATTCTCTGCTGAAGATTAATGCTTGCACTATATTCCTTGCTCCATACTCAAAGCCCAGAGTTCCCACTAATACTGGTGTTTATTCTGGGGTCTGATGACATTTGCTGAAAGGAATAATTTTTTTGTTGTTGTTCCTAGAGGCCACATAGGGTTTATACAGCGTCATTCATCATGGGATAACTATGATCTAAATTGGCCTAGCAAAGATTTTTGTTTCCATCTAAGGACATCAATATGGGGATCCCTATTCTTTTTTAAGTTAGGGTGATACCAACAGAGTTCAACTTGTCCAAAGTAAAGAATTAATTGTTTGCTTTGAAGAGTACCTCATGAGTTTCAAGGTTTATGTAATGAGGAGGTCAGAAACTTTCACCATTGCATCTGATGAACTAGGGCAGCCCTGGATGCTTAGCTGATTATTTTTGAATTTATTTACTTTAACATGTAGTTTGTATTAACAAAATATGTAGATTTTTAAACTATGTATGTGTGTGTGTAGATGTTTGTGTGTGTCCCAAGATATATGTCCCAAACTGTGTTTCTGGAGTCAGAGATATAGTCTGAAGTATCTCTTGCTCCCAGGGATGGAAGATGGGCTGTCAGGTCTGACAGCAAATACCTTTATGAACTAAGTCACTCGTCATCCCAAATGCACATATCTTAAGTATGAATTTCATACCCTATCATCACCTGACACAAGGTACGGAATATTTCTGCTATTCTGTAGCATTCCTGGGTCACTTTTCAATGAATGAACACACAGACCTTGGACTTGGGAACTTCTTACTTTTAATTGTGTTAGTCAAACTCTGTTTGGATCTCACTACCAGAAAAAAATGTCAATATCCATTTGCTGATGCACTAAGTTGGAGACAAACAAGTCTCAGGTAGGACAGTTTGGGTAGTTTCAGCCAGATATCTCTGCATATACATGAATGGTGCCCCACAGACTGTATTCCCTTGGCTGTGTTTTCCTCAGTGTGGTGTTTTGACATTCATCTCTCTGACTATCAGTAATGTGTGGGGATTCTGTTGATTGTTTTTGTTTTGCTGAATCTTAGTTCACTGTGTGAATGCATTGTTGGGTAATTCAGTTTTGAATGGATGACTGAGCTGTTTCTTTTCTTTTCCTTTCTAGACTATTGTTAATGAAATTTCTCTGAGCACTTATGTAGAAGGCCTTTGGCAGACCTTTCTTATAATGGGTAAATGCCTAAATTAAGAATTGTTGAGTCAGAGAGCAAGCATATGGGTGTCTTTACTAAAATTGGCAAACTAGTCTTGCAAAGTCATTCTATCACCTTCTCGTTTCCACTAGTGAAGTTTGAAAGTCACAACCGATCATCTTTGACCAATATCTGTCACTGTGAGATTTATAAAATGAAACATAGGAGTAATATTTCCCCATGTGTTTTTAATATGTGTCTCCCTGATAATGTTGTTGAATGTTTTTTTTACATGTACTGGTTGGCGCTCATACTCTCATTTTGTAGAGTATTCATTTGGGTCACTATTTTCAAGTTTGTAATTTTGTATCAACAAACACAGACAATATATTTTCTATCAGAACCCAGAAAACAAGAAAGCATCCTGCAATACCCTTTGAGGTCCTTTGCCTGAACACTACCAGCTCCCAAGGTCCATCTTTAAAAGCCAACAAGCAACTGCTTCATAGTTTGGGGGATTCTAGTGGTTCACCATCATTAGCAGTTGTTCCTTAATTAGTTTTGTTTGCTTGCTTGCTCGTTTTGAGTTTGAGACAGGATCCTACTAGCTAATGTAGACTGACTAAAAATTTGTGATCCTCCTGCCTTTACCTCTCAAGTCCTAAGAGTATAGGCAGGCACAGCTAAACCCAGTGCTCATTTTTTCTTAACTATAATAATTAATATAAGCCTTATTATTATTAATATAGTCAATGGGTATAGTCTTTGCTTTCCAAGAACTTAAAGTGTCTAGTACAAGGGTAGATCCAAAAATAATTTAAAGATAATAAATGTACTGAGGCAATGGAGTAGAGGGCTCCCTTAGGTGTATACACTAAGGGATGGGGGTGTGCTCACAAGTAGGAGTAGCAATGGAGTAGCAGAGAAAGTGGGCAGAAACTGCTTCTGTAAAAAAGGAGTTCTTCAAATGAGTCTAGATAGTGAGTAAGGCTAGTGTATTGATTACCTTTCTGTTGCTGTGATAAAATGACATGACCAAAAGTAGGAAGAAAGACCAAAAAAGACAAACTTTTTTTTTTTGGTTTTTCGAGACAGGGTTTCTCTGTAGCTTTGGTGCCTGTCCTGGAACTAGCTCTTGTAGACCAGGTTGGCCTCGAATTCCCAGATATCCGCCTGCCTCTACCTCCTGAGTGCTGGGATTAAAGACGTGCGCTACCACCGCCCGGCCCAAAAGGGACAAACTTAAGGAAGAAAGGCTGTGTATGGGAAATGGTTCCGAAACCATGGAGTACTCATGGCAAGCGAGGTCTGGCATGGCAGCAAGAGCAGGGAGCTAGGTGGTGGTGTTTTGCCTCCACACAGGAATCAGAGAGAGTGGGCAGGACATGGCAAGAGGCTATAAACCTTCAAAGTCCTCTCCCACTGTCTTCCTTCCTCCAACAAGGCTCTACTGCCTAACAGTTCCCCAAATAGTGCAACTGGGGACTGAGTGTTCAAGCACTTGAGCTTTTCTCATTCAAAATACTATGCCAGGCAGTAACAAGAGAGCAAGTGTTTTACTCTGATTGCTGAAAGGATTAGTGGTATACATTCTATATAAAACTACCTACCCACACATTACATCACACAGTGAGACCGTTCTACCTTATCACTGTGGTACACTGAAATAATTAATTAATATTCCTTAAGCAGCTCTAAATCTTTCTATAGTAGTAACTATTGGCTATGAAATTTCCTGAGACAATGCACAGCATCCTCAAAGATGATCGTGTTTCCTTTCAGCCACAAATACCCTTGAAACACAATCTCCTTATTCTGTCTCTTGTCTCCCTGTTCACACTGACAAAACACCAGTCTGCTGATAACAGATAAATTCATCTCAAGAGCAATCTTGATCCCTCATTGAGTCCCTGTTTTTGCAATCATCTGCAAGTCTAGTTATTTGCATGGTCTTAACCTTGGACCGAGTGAGCTCTTTGTCACACCTACAGCTGTCTCCCAGATTCAAGAAGTCACAATAGAAATGTGGTCCACTTTATGGCAGTCATGTGTGTACCACCACCATCTGCTGATTGCTAATTAAGTAGAATAACAGCCTATTAAACAACATTTACATTGTCAAAGCTGTATTAATAACTACCAAGTAAGTCTGAATAGAAATAATGTTTTGGGAATATTGATATGTTTTGTTCAACCACATGGAACTCTGTATGTTGTCATTATTATTGTTTCTGCTGCTATCTCTTCTTTGGTTCCTTCATTTCCTTGGCATTTTATCTAGAATTCAGGAATTCAACAGATTGCAAAACACTAACTAGGTTTTAAGGATACCACCCCAACATAATAGGGACCAAACAGTGACTAAATATGGAAAAAGACCACAAGAATATGGAACATGGAAGATGGCATGCAAGTTATCTCCTGTAATAAGTGTGGTACTTGGTGAAACTGGAAGTTGAAGGAATGGCACATAATTTTTTTGAGTTAAAAGAAGTGACCAATCACCCGCAATCTCAGCGGCTCTCGGAGACATAGACTAAGACTGCACAGAGTTGACCAAGAGATGAGTGACCAACTCCCCAGCTGAACAGGAACTATAGATGCAAGCATACTCAACAGAATACAAGAGATGGCAAGGAGACTCTCAGGCACTGAAGATACAATAGAGGAAATAGATTCATTGGTCAAAGAAAATGTTAAAGTCAACAAATTCTTACCAAAAACATCCAGGAAATCTGGGACACCATGAAAAGATCAAACCTAAAAATAATAGGGATAAAAGAAGAAAAATTCCAGCTCAAATGTACAGAAAATATATTCAACAAAATCATAGAAGAAAACTTTCCTAACCTAAAGAAGGATATGCCTGTGAAGGTACAAAAAGCATACAGAACACCAAATGGACTGGGCCAGAAAAAAAAATTCCCCTCGCCAAATAATAATCAAAATACTAAACATACAGAATAAAGAATGAATATTAAGAGCTGTAAAGAAAAAAGGCTAAGTAACATAATAAAGGCAGACCTATCTGACCTATCAGAATTACACCCAACTTCTCAATGGAAACTCTGAAAGCAACAATGTCCTGGACAGATGTGCTGCAGACAGTAAGGAGACCACAGCTACAAGCCCAGACTACTATACCCAGCAGAGCTTTCAACTATCATAGAAGAAGAAAACAAGATATTCCATGACAAAACCAGACTTAAACAATACCTATCCACAAAATCAGTCTTACAGAAAATACTAGAAGGAAAACTCCAACTCAAGGAAGTTAGCTGCACCCACAAAAACACAGGCAGCAGATAACCTCACACCACACAGAAAGGAAACACACAAACACTACACCCAAAAAATAACAGGAATTAACAATCACTGCTTATATCTATCACTATCAATGGACTTAATGCACCTGTACAAAAACATAGGCTAACAGAATTGATACAAAACAAGATCTATCCTTCTGTTACATACAAGAAACACACTGAAACCTCAAAGACAGACACTACCTCAAAATAAAGGGTTAGTAAAAGACTTTCCAATCAAATGGACCTTAATAAATGGGTGTAGCTATCATAATATCTAACAAAATACTCTTCAAACTAAAATCAGTTAACAGAGATGGAGAAGGACACTTCATACTCATCATGGGGAAAATTCATCAAGATGAAGTCTCAGTCCTGAACATCTATGCTTCAAATACAAGAGCGCACACATATGTAAAAGAAACACTACTAAAGCTTAAATCAAAATCAAATCCCACACATTAATAAAAGGAGACTTTAACACCACACTCTCACCAATGAAGTGGTCAGCCAGACAGAAACAACAGAGAAATAAGAGAAATAACAGATGTCATGACTCAAATGGACTTGACAGACATATATAGGACATTTCACCCAAACACAAAAGAATAAACCTTCTTCTTAGCACCTTATGGAACCTTCTCTAAAATTGACAACATACTTGGAAACAAAGCAAAGCTCAACAGATACAAAAAACTTGGAATCAGCCCCTGTATCATATCAGATCACCATGACTTAAAGTTAGAATTCAACAACACTAATTGCAGAAATCACACAAACTCATGCAAAATGAACAGTAGTCAACTAAATTACACCTGGGCCAATGAAAGAATAAAGAAATAAATTAAAGACCTCCTAGATTTCAATCAAAATAAATGCACAACATACCCAAACCTATGGGACACTATGAAAGCAGTGTTAAAAGGAAAGTTCATAGCACTGAGTGCCTTCATAAAGAAAGTGGAGAAATCTCACACTAGTGACTTAACAGCACACCTGAAAAGCTCTCTAACAAAAAGAAGCAGACTCACCAAGGAGAAGTAGATGACAGGAAATAAACAAATTGAGGGCTGAAATTAATAAAATGAAAGAAAGAAAGAAAGAAAGAAAGAAAGAAAGAAAGAAAGAAAAGAATACAAAGAGTCAATAAAATCAACAAGTTAAACAAACCTTTACCCACACTAATCAAAAGACATAGGGAGAACATCCAAATTAACAATATCAGAGATGAAAAGGGTATATAATAATAGACATTGAGGAAATCCAGAAAATCATTAGGTCATACTTCAAAAACTTGTACTCTACAAAATGGGAAAATATAAAAGAAATGGACAATTTTCTGGATAGGTACCACATACAAAAATTAAATCAAGACCAGATGAACAATTTAAATAGATTTGTAATCCCTAAGAAAATAGAAGGAGTCATCAAAAATCTCCTAATCAAAAAATCTCAGGGCCCAATTCAGCACAAAATTCTACCAGAACTTCAAAGACGAGGTATTACCTATGCTCCTCAAATTTTTCCACACAACAAAAACAGAAGAAACATTGCCAAACTCTTTTTATGAAACTAGAGTTGCCCTGATACCCAAAGCACACAGAGACTCAACTAAGAAAGAGAGTTATAGACCAATCTCCCTCATGAACATTGATGCAAAAATACTCAATAAAATACTGGCAAACTGAATCCAAGAACACATCAAAGAAATAAATCATCCATGGTGATCAAGTCGGCTTTATCCCAGAGATATAGAGGTGATTCAACATATGAAAATCTATCAATGTAATCTACGAAATAAATAAACTGAAAGAAAAAACCATATAAACATCTCATTAGAAGCTAAAAAAGCATTTGACAAAATCCAACAGCCCTTCATGATAAAGGTCTTGGAGAGATCAGGGATACAAGGAACATTCCTAACCATATTAAAAACAATATACAGAAAGCCAACAGCCAACATAAAATTAAATGGAAAGAAACTCAAAGAGATTCACTAAAATCAGGAACAAGACAAGGCTGTTCACTCTCTCCATATCTATTTAACATAGTACTCAGTTTTAGCTAGAGCAAAAAGACAATAAATGCAGATCAAGAGGATGCAAATTGGAAAGGAAGAAGTCAAACTTTCACTATTTACAGGTGATGATAGTGTACATAAGTGACATCAAAAATTCTATGAAGGAACTCCTATAGCTGCTAAACACCTTCAATTATGTGACAGGATACAAAATCAACTCAAAAAAACCTTTATAGCCCTCATATATACAAATGATAAGTAGTCTGAAAAAGAAACCAGAGATATGTCACCATTTAAAATAGCCACAAATAACATAAAATATCTTGGGGGTAACAGTAACCAAAAGAGGTCAAAAGACCTGTATGACAAGAACTTTAAGTCTTTGAAGAAAGAAATTAAAGAAGATCTCAGAAGGTAATTGAGAGATTTGGATCAGCAGGGATCGGGAGGTGATAGCAACACACTTCTTCCAACAAGGCCACACCTCCTCCAACAATGCCACACCTCCTCCAACAATGCCACACCTACTCCAACAATGCCACACCTACTCCAACAATGCCACACCTACTCCAACAATGCCACACCTACTCCAACAAGGCCACACCTACTCCAACAATGCCACACCTACTCCAACAATGCCACACCTACTCCAACAATGCCACACCTCCTCCAACAATGCCACACCTACTCTAACAATGCCACACCTCCTCCAACAATGCCACATCTCCTCCAACAATGCCACACCTACTCTAACAATGCCACACCTACTCCAACAATGCCACACCTACTCCAACAAGGCCACACCTACTCCAACAATGCCACACCTACTCCAACAATGCCACACCTACTCTAACAATGCCACACCTACTCCAACAAGGCCACACCTACTCTAACAATGCCACACCTACTCCAACAAGGCCACACCTACTCCAACAAGGCCACACCTACTCCAACAAGGCCACACCTACTCCAACAAGGCCACACCTACTCCAACAAGGCCATACCTACTCCAACAAGGCCACACCTACTCCAACAAGGCCACACCTACTCCAACAAGGCCACACCTACTCCAACAAGGCCACACCTACTCCAACAAGGCCACACCTACTCCAACAAGGCCACACCTACTCCAACAAGGCCACACCTCCTCCAACAAGGCCACACCTACTCCAACAATGCCACACCTACTCCAACAAGGCCACACCTACTCCAACAAGGCCACACCTACTCCAACAAGGCCACACCTACTCCAACAAGGCCACACCTACTCCAACAATGCCACACCTACTCCAACAATGCCACACCTCCTCCAACAAGGCCACACCTACTCCAACAATGCCACACCTACTCCAACAAGGCCACACCTACTCCAACAAGGCCACACCTACTCCAACAATGCCACACCTCCTCCAACAAGGCCACACCTACTCCAACAAGGCCACACCTACTCCAACAAGGTCCCATCTAATAGTGACACTCGCCGTGTGAACCTATGGAGGCCATTTTCTTTCAGACCACCACATTCATTCCCTGGCCCCCAGAGGCTTGCAGCTCTATCATACTGCAAATGCATTTAGTCCAACTTCAAAAGACCCCATCGTCTCCTGCACTTTCAAACTTGGTTAAAAGTCCAAAGTCTCTGGTGAGACTCGTGAAATCTCTTAACTGTTATCCCCTGTAAAATCAAGATGAAAAGCAGATCACATCCTTCCAATAAGCAATGGCACAGGATATACATTACCATCCCAAACTGGGGGAAAGGAGCATAGCAAGGAACCGGTTTAGCTGGAAGCTCCCTGCTCTCTGCCTCTTGACTGTTAAAGCTGCACAAGCCTCTACTTCTGGGATTATAGGCCTGCATTAGCATGCCAGGCTTAATTTGGGGCTAGCTGCTTATGAGTTTCTCATTTTCCATCACCCTGTTCCTTCTCTCATTTTTTTTTAATAGAGGATAGATGCCTTGTTACAACTAACACGAACACACGAGATAACACTTAGTTCTGCATCACTGAGACAAAATGCTAGCCATAGGCAACCTGAAGAAGAATTCATCAATTTCAGCTCACAGTTTCAGTCCATTCATGGCTTCACCTATATCTCCGGACTTCAAGTAAGTCAGCCAGCATGGTGGTAGGAACTGTGGCAGAGAAGGCTGCTCACCATGTGGTAGTTAAGAAACAGAGGTGGGAGCCGAAGAGGCATACCCTTCTTCAGTGGTATATACCACATTGACCCACTTCCCCCAGTCTGGCCAGGCTTCATATCCCCACCAAGTTATGAATCCATCTGTACATTCCACATTGATGACATGGCAGCCCCCTTAAGTCAATGACCTCTGGTTGATTGGACTGCCTGCATAGAGACAAACATTCAACATTTTGGGGAGAACTCCATAACCTATCGTTGCTCTTGCAGTTCAAATCCTGACTGTCCCTCAAAGGCTCAGGTGTAAAGGTTTGGCATCCTGTGGCAATGGGGTGTGATGACACTTCTAAGAGGTAGAACATAGGGGACAGAAGGTAAACCTTTGAGTGTCCCTTGATGTACTTGATGTAGACACTGCAACTCGCCCCCCCCCTCCTTCCAAGGTGCCTGCTCAGGCATCTTTGCTCCCTAACATGCTTCTGCTGTGCTATGCAACTTAGCCACAGGCTCAAAGGCAACCAGGGCTAAGCTGGGCATGGACAGAAACCTCTGAAACTGAACGGCAAAACAAACATTTCCTCTCTTTGAGATGTTTACCTCAGGAGTTCTGCCACAGTGATGAAAAACTGACTAACAAAGTCACCCCTTATTTTAAGAGAGACTTCAGGGTTACTTGCATCAACACAACACAACCTTCAAATCAGGAATCCCTAGTTTAAAGAGATAAAACCTTTCTTCTTTACTTCAGGTATCTCGCTGATTGCCTCTCCCTCTGGGCAGATGAAAATCAGCACATACCATCATCCACCACAAATCCTGGACTTGAGAGAAAACGGAGCCCATGAGGCCCCATCCCCTCACACATACCTCTCTTCTCCAGAAGTACTGGGTGGGATCTTGTCTTTGATTGACAGTGAAAATGTGTGGGATATTACTTCTCTGGGGAGCTTTGAACAGAAAGAAGGTCAAAGTCTCTTCTGGGCTAAGCACTGTAGTGCAGCCGTGAAGAAAATGCGTGGCAAGATTTCCCTGGAATTTCTGAGCCAATCTTAGTTCTTTCAGTTCTTGGTACAAGTCTTGGAATACTTCCAAAAGCCAAGAAGTGGATGTCTAGACTTGCAGAGAGAAAAGTTAGGTGCTTTTTAGATGGAGAAGGGTTATAGTTGCAAGGCAACAGTTGGGCAAGAATGCAACAGAGATTTATTAAGCGTCTGCGGACATGGCAGTTGAGAAAATCTAAGTAAATGACTAGAGTTTTACTAATCCCAAATCACTGGGTTGAATTCAGTTAGGAGTTTTAATTAGCCAGGTGATAGTGGTGCACACCTTTAGTCCCAGCACTCCAGAGGCAGAGACAGGTAGATCTCTGTGAATTCAAGACCAGCGTTGTCTGTAGAGTGAGTTCCAGGACAGCAGGGTGGTTACACAGAGAAACCCTGTCTTAAAAAAAAAAAAAAAAGTGTTAATGAATTCACTACAGAAACCTGTTCAGATGCAGGGGTGGGTCTTTGTGTATAATTATTTAGGACAATATATTCAGGTGGAATTAGAAAAGAGCCCAAGCTTTGGGGACTAACAGAGTAAAAGGCCCCATGTCTCAAGCCTTTGTAATACTCACAGACGGTTGCACAGGTGATAAATGCCACAGATCAACCATCCAAAGTGCCTGGATATAGAGAAATTGCAGAACAGCAGCAACTTTATTACCAGATGATAAGGTCATTTTAATTATGCTAATGGAGAAATATTAATTAGCCACTTAGGTTAACCTCTCAGTTGTGCTTAAATGATAGCAAACCACTAAGCTGTTTGACTTCTAGGGCCCTTAGGATATATCCCTAAATATATCATGAGCCTGGGGCAAGCCCAGGCAGGGTTCTCCCCAAGCATAGGGCCAGCCATAGCTGCTGCCAGGTATCCGGTGTAATTAAAATGATTTTGTGTCTGTCTTTATACTTACGTGTATGCTATCTTGCTGCTGTCCAGCTTCTCTGAGTACTCTGGAATGGCGGCTTCATTCTCTATGGGTTAAGTCTGCTTGTCTGATTCAGAAAGGCAATCTCAGGAAATGGCTGAGGCTTAAGAGTGGACACTGCTCTTGCACAGGCCCAGAGTTCAGTTCCTAACACCCACATCAGATGGCTCACAAGCACGTGGAATTTCAACTCCAGGTATCCAGGCTGTCCTCCATGGGCACTCACACGTGTGTGTCACACACTCACAGACAGATGCACTTGTGCATAAATAAAAACAAAGTAAATCTTTAAACAGCTTTTAAAGCAGAAAGAGAAAGTCATAGTTAACATAGATCTTTATCAGTAGGATTTCCTAGATGAAAACTTTGGTTTTTCTTGTTTCTGCCTGGTATCAAGTAATCCAGAAAAGAAAAGACATGTTATATTACCTGCCATAAGCCATATTGGTGGGGTGACTTTTGTCACGGTCCAACCATGAAGGGTTCACTGTTTCAGGGTAGGGGCATGTGGATTAGAAATGTTAGGTAGGAGGAACAGAGATATAAAAGAAATACAGAGACAGAAGATAGTACCAGAAGGGCAACTCAGTGAATACTGGATACTGAATTCTCCTGAGTTTAATTTTCATTTGCTTTTATACCCCAATACAAAAGGGGGAAAGAAGGCAAAGACTGCTTTAGCATGACACAAAGGACAGCCAGAGCAGTTACTGCTTCCATACTTGAGACATCAGGCCACTATTTTTTAAATAAAGCATTTGATGTTTTGGGCAGAATATGCAGCGAACACACCCTAGACCAAGTATCCTTCCTGTAGGCAACCACTGTCTATAATAAAAACTCCTATTCAGAAATGAAGGAGCAGGAATAGGTTTAAATTTTCTGATCTTTGGTCAGGTTGGAGTGGATCCACCCCTATGGGCCATCTTAACATCCAAAACTCCAAGTAATCACACCCTAGTTCAGGGTTTCTAGTTTGCAGCCGCACCCGCTGTCAACAACTTTGAAAGAGCAAAACTAAGTTCACACTCTCAGGCCTCCAGTCAAGGTGGAACTGGCTCACATCTGTAGGTCTCCACAATGACCGCATCTACATGTCTATACACTGAGAAAATTTCATTGTTTTTTAAATTGTCTGTTACCATTTTAAAAAAAAACAGTGCCATAGTACTGTACATTTTCTATTATTTAAATATTAAAAATTTAAGATTTGCATTTTACAATTATAACATCAAATTTTCAGTTAAATCAAATATTATTAGTTGATTAATGAACTAAGTAGATTATAATTATTTAGTGAAACATATTTATATATTTAAAAAGTTAATTTTATTGAAGAGTCTCATCTGTAGGTGTTTTGACCTGTTGATAGTGTGTGGAATCGGATTATTTGGCTTTTTCTTTTTAATCTTTCTTTCTTTGTTTTTTTTTGTTTTTGTTTTTGTTTTTTTGAGTAGGATTCTCTGTAAAACGTTCTGGCTGTACTAGAACTCACAAAGATCTGCCTGCCTCTGCTTCCCAAGTGCTGGGATTAAAGGCGTGCGCCACCACCAAAGGGCAAGATTCTTACTAAATGCTTCCTGTTTGTCCTTGTCTTGCTGTTGCCACTGAGCCCACAGGCTGAACTAGAGAGCTGCCATGAAGATGGCTCTTGGTCTGCCAGCAAACGAAGGAAAATCTGTGTGGGTTTTCTTTCATGGGATGTCAACCTGAGGAAATAAGAGAGATTATGGTACAGGTCTGTGTTGGATTTGGTGTTTGAATAAAAATTATCTGAGTACTTTAATAGCTCTTTCGCCAGTCAAGGGTCACATGTTCCTTGGGTGTGGTCAGTGTGAGGCCACTCTTTGTTTTAGTTCCCATAGACATTTTACGCACATTGAGTTTCTTCAGGAAACAAAGCAACCCAGCAATTAAGGAAGTAACTTCCATATCATTTTCCTAGGAAATATGAGGAAGGAGGGAAGTCTGATTGAAAAGGAAAAGAATTCTAGGATATAAATCAAGAAAATTCGAGATGGTCTAATTTCACAAATATGCAGATTTATAGTTACATCCATTGGATAGCACAGGCAGTGCACATTCACATGAGAGCGTCCAGACAGTTCATAATCTGTCCCCACTGACTTAAAGAGACAAGGTCATTTGAGGAGAAACCAACATAGGGCAGCATGAATGCTTGAACATGGAGCTGGATTCATGGGTGAGCCACTCAACAGAAGGCTTCTTCTCTTTTTAAATAATAAAATAAAATAAGAAAACAAAGGCGAACACATTCAAATTTGACAAAACAAACAGGAGGAACAGAGCAAAGACAAGGTACAAGAATCAGAGACACTCATTTGCACACCCAGGAATTCATAAGAAACACTAAATGAGAAACTATAATATGTACACAAAGGACCTGTACCATAGAAGATAGAAAAAAATAAAAATAAATAATAAGATAAAATTATTTTTTTAAAAAAAGGAAGAGCCCTGATATGACCTATTGAAATAAGGAAACTGTCTTGGTTTTGGTTTTTGTTGGCCATCTATTGCTGGGCACGCGCCTACCCTTAAGAGTAGTTTGTTTCTCCAGAGATATTTCCTTGGAGAAAACAAATTTTAATTTGGTTATAAGCGGTTATCAATTGGAGATAGCATCTGGGATGGGGACATTTGTCCCCTTCTTCTTCCAACTCTAGGTCCCCAGCTGGTACATATCCATGCAGTCTCTGTGCATGTTGTCTCTGTCTCCCCGAGTTCATACATGTACCAATCATGTTGATTGAGAGGGCCTTGTTTTCCTGGTCTCCTCCATCGCCTCTGGTTCCTATACTGTATCTGCCTTCTCTTTTGCAGGGCTCCCTGACCCCTGAGGAAGAGATTTGGTGGAGACATCCCATTTAGGGTGCAATGTTCTAAGATCTCTCACTCTCTCTTCTCTGGTTGTGGGTCTCTGTATTTGTTCCCATCCGATGCAGTAAGAAGTTTCACTGGTGATGGCTGAGCAAGACACTGACCTATGAGTATAGCAGAATATCATTAGGAGTCATTTTGTCGTTACATTTATTTATTTATTTATTTACTTATTTATTTTAGAATAATAGTATTTGCTTATCCCCTAGGTCCTTGAGCTATCTCATTTCAGGTTTTGGTCACCCAAATATTAATGAGAATGACTTTCCAAATTAGGTAGAAAGACATCTGTGAAACAGCTAGTCACGTCTTTCCTAGCATAATGAAGACTCGCCAACCTAGGTTCCCTTCTCTACTAAGCATGCACCTTATTTTTACAAGAAGCTGAGACAAAAATTGCTTTATCACAAACTGGGGTATTGCTGTGATAGGCCTGACCATGCTTTTGTTTAGAGAAACGTGGACTTTGGGACTTTGTATTAGAAAAGCAGTTGAACACTTCAGGTGGGGCTGAATGGACTTTCCTAATAGGGACATGGAAGACAGGGGTACTAAGGGGGACTTGAACTGTGGATTCCAACTCAAGATGTTTCAGAGAAGAATTTTAATATGTGACTGTGGTGGTTTGAAAAATCATAACCCTCAAAGGGAGTGGCATTATTAGGAGGTGCCATTCCTTGTTGGAGGAAGTGTGTCATTGTGGGGGCAGGCTTTGAGGTCTCCTATCTCAAGCTTCACTCAGTGTTGCCTCTGAGTAAGATGTAGGACTCTTAACTCCTGCTCCGTGTCTGCCTGTGTGCTGCTCTGTTTTTCATCCCATGGAAATGGACTGAACTTCAGAACTGTGAGTGAACTACCTCATTTAAATGCTTTTATTTATAAGAGTTGCTATGATCATGGTGTCATAGCAATAAAAACTGTAAGATAGTGGCCTAGAGACTGTTCTTCAGATATTTTGGCACAGAATTTGACTGCTTTTTGCCCTGTCTGTCTCAGGCTAAAGTGAAGAGTTTTGGATTAATTACATTGACAGAGAAAATCTCAAAACAGCCTAGTATTGACTTTGTCATGTGGTTATTAGTGTTCACTCTTACACAGACCTATAAGGAAAAGGAATCAAATGACAAAGGAAAGTTACAAAATGTACAATTTGAAGAGAAAGGGGCGGCAAAAGGAAGGGGAATGAAGCTAAATCCTGTGTTCAAAGACATAAACAGATTAAAGAAGATCCTGATGTTAAATGAAAAAAAGGGAGTGGTGACCTCAGAGCAAGGTTCCACCCAGCTAAGCTTCTAATTTGTGAAAAGGAATTAAACAATGAAATCTAAATGAAATAACTGGAAAGATTAGTTTTCCTCAAATAGTTTAATTATTGCATCTTAAATCAAAGCCCAAGGATGTTTACTGAAGCCAAACAGATAAAATGTTTGGCTTCCTATAAGGTGAAATTCATAATTTATATTATCTAATCAGAAATTATCAGATATGAAACATTAATTGTTCTATCGTGTCTTATCATATTTTTGTTTTAATTCCTACAAAAAGTGAAACATTGTACATTGTACTCAGATCTCATACCTATAAAACCATTCAATAAAATTAGATGAGGTACAAACATTTCTGGGAGCTCATTGTTGATGAAGGATGTCAAGAATATGTTATGATATGACTATATTGATCTTACTTTCCCCCATAAATCTGTAGTTATATTCCTTTTAGTATTTTTAATTGAACAGTAGACATTGATTTATAATTTGTTTTTAATTTATGCACATGCAGGTTTGGAAGTGGGGTGGGAGGATGGAGGCAAGCGCCTGCTTGAGTGTATATGTACAACATGCATGTAGTACCCACAGAGTCCAGAAAAGGGCATCTGATTCCTGGAACTGGAGTTACAGGTGTTACAGGTGGACAAGCCACCCTAGGTGTGTGTGTTGGCAGCTGAGCCCAGCTGTTCTTTAAGAGCAACATTTGCTCTTAACTACTAAGCCATATCTCTATTCCAGTGTTATTTCTTTTTAAGCATTATCTATAATATTAAATAAGAGGGAAAATATCTGTATACTTGGAGAGAAACCACATTAAACATATTTTATTTGTGAGAGTTGGGATGGCAGAATGGCTAAGAAAGTGAAGAAATTCAGTCAGCAGTGACTCATTCCCATCTCACCCCTCCAAATACCACAGCTAAAGAACAGAAGAATGTATCAAGTATGGTGACCATACCATAGAGATTTTATAAGTAGCAAATACAATATGAAATATTTTACCAAGTTTGTAAAATAATGGGAAGTGTTTGAGTAAACTATTGCTCTGACCCTGTCGTAGCTTTAGGAAATGAGACTCGCTCTGTCACTCATTACGTTCACTACATGGCTTTCATTGGTAAATTCATCATGGGTTTGTGAATATCTTGAGTGAACAACCAAGACCAGGATTTCCTTTCCCATGGTGGTTCACTATCAATCTTTTCTTTTAATCAGCAATGCAATTTCCTGGAGAAACAAGCTCTCTGTAGTGCCCCCCCCCCCATGCAAATGGTCTCGCTGAGTGAGGTTTTGTAGCAGACATCTGTGTCTTTTGCAGGTTTGCTTCTGGAGGGAGCTCTATGGAGATCTCCTGCCCTGTTCTTGCTCTGTGTGATTTGCATTGAACCGTCTTCTTTAGCAAGCATGTAGTTTGGTCATGATGGAAGTAAATTATTATGCGTGCCTGGCCTAGGGAGTGTTTGGAAGTGGATACATGGATCAGTTGGAACCAACTAGACAGTAAAGTTCTCCCTAGTGTTTTTTAATTGCACAGGGCCATATATTTTCTTTTTACTTCAAGCCAATTTTAGTTGAATTTCCATCACACACAATTTTAAATGTCCCAATAAAATACCTATTACCTAATAAAAGCATCAAGTTCCATTGTGTTCTGAAGTATATAAGTCTTAGATGATATCAGGTCCATTTTCTAACTACTTCAGGCTGTTTTCCATACAGCTCAGAGACTAATCAGAAAGCAGCATATCCAATGGTACACAAGAGGGCTTACATTTCAGAGTCATTGATAAATTATTTCATGTTTAAGGGTTACAGTTAAACTTTAGGGTCGACTGCTTCTCTCCTTGCTTTTGTTTCTATCAATAAGATATAGTAAATTTACTAAAGCCAATACAACACATTATAAATGGTATCAAGTGACAGTTAACTCAAAAATTAAAAATTAGGAGACTACATAGAGAAAGAAAGGTGATCATTCAGGAAATACAATGTTGGGGCTACCACTGGGAAGCCATCAGAAGCCTACATGAACTTTCTGGAAGTCAAGACCGAAGGGAAGTCTAAAGGATTTTAAGAGGTTCCATCTTTAATAAAAGGAATATTTGCTTGCTATTCCAAGGAAGAAATAAAAAAAAAATATTTACTTTAGAGGAATTTCCTCAAGCTGAACGTCATGAGTTTGGGATTTTTGGGAGTCCCCTGGTATTGTTTGTTTCGCCTTTGACTCACTCACTCATCGTACAACTTAGTAGCGACTGGAATAAAATGCTGTGATAACATTTTCGTGGCTTACTCAAAGTCTAATGGCTAGAGAAGAGACGGAAACCAGCTGTCTTAACCTCCAGCCAGAACTGAAGCCATGTATCTTAGAAGACAATTGAAACCACGTGCATGGGCTCTGACCCCCTGCTTTTCAGGTCAAGGAGGTAAAGTGCAGATTTGGGATGCTTCGGAAAGCTTTTTAAAGGACTCTCTGGGTGGGAAAAGCTCGGCCAAAATGACTTCTTCATGTTCCCTGGAAACTCAAACCCAGGGTATTTGCGCACAGAGTCTGGACAAGTGTGGCTCAACTTGACTCTTTTACATCAAAGCTTCCACTACTCTCTTAAAGATGAAGGAAAACGCTGCAGCCTCAAAACTAACAGGACACTGGCCCCATGTAATTCTTCCGGAATACAGTCAGCAGCCATTAGAGTTAGGTAGGACCCTTCTTCTGGGGCTGTCTGGGACTCCAGTGCTGTGGTGCCTGATGGCATCCCTCTTTGTCTTGGTTTCCCATCCCTTCTCCAGTCACAAGTCTTCTGTCTTTAAGCTAAGTGCATCATCAAATAGTTTATATGACTCAATCAGCCTTTTTTCCCTGTTCCTCCAGAAATCTCTGTCCTCTGTGAAAACCCAGACTCATTAGATTTCCCCTGAGTGGTGAAGGCTTGGCTCACCTAACCATTCATTGATAATTTACATAAACCCCCAAGATTTAAATGCCTTTTAAATCTTCTGGGTTGTTTAATCATAATTTCACCAAAACTGTCTTTTAATATTGAGCATTTTATAAGTCTTCAGATGCCTGGAGAGATGGCTCAGCAGTTAAGAGCACTGAGTGTTCTTCCAGAGAACCTGAGTTCAATTCCCAGCAACCACATGGTGGCTCACAACCATCTGTATTGAGATCTGGCACCTTCTTCTGGCCTGCAGGCATACATGAAGGCAGACTGTTGTATACAAAATAAATAAATAAAATCTTTAAGAAAAAATTAAAAAATAATAATAAAATGTATTTAAAAAAAAGAACGGAAGGCAATTTGAATGAGAAGAAATTCCCTTATCCACAAAGAGATCTATGTTTTTTTCTGGGAAGGCCCACTTGCCGTGTGGACCACTGCCTCCTGCCCTATTCAGCTTCCCAACTCAGCACAAGGTTGGCACCCGAGCTCTGCTACAGTGGAAGCATCTCCCTTGGAAGCCCATAGTTTCCACTGCTGCACAGCCTGACCATGCCTGTACTTCACTGTCTCGTATCCTTTTCACGACTGGAGAGGAGTAGCACACTGAGTACAAACGACAGAGATGTTACTAGCAAGAGACTCCCCACATTTTACACTTGGGGACACTTTTGCTTATGCACGTTTGATTGTTCCCACCTTTGAATTCTAAGCCAAAATATCAGTCTTTGTCATCTTTGCACTCTTTTCTAATTCTAAAATTGATGATAAACACACATCCTGGAAGAGTCTCTTATTCAAAGACCATAGGTTAGCGTAGCCTTAACCGTCCTCACCAACGTGCATCACTAAGCACAGAGATGCCAACCATAGGTTAGCGCAGCTCTCACAGTCCTCACGACAGCGTTCATCACTAAGCACAAATATGTCGCCGCATCTTCCTCCTTATGAACACTTGCTCTTGCCTTCTTTCAGATAGAAACCGTGTGCAGCTGAACACCTAACACCACGAATTCTCAGCACTTTAGGCAATATACGTCCACTGCACATATGAACTCAAGCCGTGAAGGTTATTTGCACGAGACCAGCATAAGAGTAAGCTAGTCAAAATTTAACATGGATTGGAGTGCAATCTCTGAGGCTCACCTTTGCCTGAGGAGCTATTAAATTGGACTCAGTTGATTTAAATAAAATAGACCATGAAGTTGGGAGGAAAGAGAAAAGACCAAGGGGAGTTGGGAGAGATTAGAAAGTAGATAAGATCAGAATACATTGTATACATAAATGAAGTTTTCAAAGTACAAATTTGTTTTTATTTTTTAACTTTTTAAAAATTTCTTGTCTTTCACATCATACATCTTGATCCCATTCATTTCCCCATCCCTCCATATGCCCACTCTGCACTTGCAACCTGCCCACTAAAATAAAATTTAAGAGAAAAAAAGGGAAATATCATTATGGAAACTGTAGCATGACATAGTGAGTCACACAGTAAACACTTTTATATATCCATATATTTTTACTTGCAAGTGTTCATTGCAGAGAGTCACTGGTCTGGTTTGAGACCTCTGGTTTCTGCTACACTACCGATGATGCTGAGCCCTCATGGAACTCCTCTTGAATATTCTGTTGTTGCTCTGTGTTGTGGAAATCCTGAAGCTTTCAGTCTACAGGACTGGCCCCTTCACGTGCTCCAGCAGATCAAAGATGACATATATTTTGGGGCAGGCCAATTCATAACCCTGGTTCTGGGCCTTGGTAGTCGCAGGGTTAGTCAGCAGGCCAACTCTCCCCATCTTTGTCACCAGGGTGAGCTCTCCAGCATTGCCCTGGCTAGTTCCCTCTTGCAGGGATGAGCAGTTGGTGAGGCCAATTCTCCTGCTTTCATGACCTCAGGGTCAGCTCTCCCACACCTACACCTTTGGGGCCAGCTCTACTGTGATGCCCAGTTGAGGTGTAGGGGTCACTTTCCCTAGTGTTGTGACAGGTGAGGGGCAGGGACACCTGTACTACTCTTATAATCTCAGGGTCATCTCTCCCACCTGCCACGGGTGGGGAGAGGGCATCTCTCCCCCACTCCCACTACCATATGGCAGATGAAGGATGCAGTCAGATCTTCCATGCTCATATTCATGGGTCAGTTCACCCACACCCATCAATAGGGTCAGCTCTATTGGTCTGTCCATGTGAGGTGCAGGGTCCACTTTCCCAGGTGCTGCAGCTGACAAGGGGGAGGGTTGGCTTCCTTGCCCACCACAGGTGGCAGGGTCAAGGGGGAAACCTCTTTCCCTCTTCCTTACATGGTAGATGAGGGGGTGTGCCCAGCTATCCTGCTCTCACACCCTCAGGGAGAGCTCACCTGTGTCTCTGTCAATAGGGTCAGCTCTACTGTGTTACCCAGGCAAGGAGCAGGGCCAACTTTCCTGAGTGTTGCAGCTGGTAAGAAGGAGGGTCAATTTCCTTGTCTGTCAGAGACAGTGAGGAGTGAGGGGCATTAGGGAGCATCCTTCCCTCTGCTGACACTGCTGCATGGCAGATAAGGAGTAGGAACAGCTCTCTCATGCTCACAACGTTGGGGTTGGCTCACCCACAGCTTCCCCATAGGACTGGCTTTATTATGCTAGCCAGGTGAGGTGCAGGGCCTGCTCTCCCAAGTACTGTAGCTGGTGAGGGGCAGGGACAGCTCTCCTGCTCTATGACTGTAGGAGAATGTGGTATAGTAGTGTTGACAGGATATCCTGACTTATCTGGAAGCCAGAATACACTTAGATCCAAACCCACTTTCTTTTTGCTTTGATTTTATTTTTAACTTGGATTATTATTAATTACATTTACTGGCATCAGTAAGGTATCAATATAAAATAAGAGAGATGTGATAAACTGACACTGTTAGGAAGGTTGATATGCAGCTTTGGAAATGAGTCACACTCTGCAGTCCAGGATAGTCTGGAACTCAGCAAAGCAACAAAAACAGAGACAGCACCACAGAATGATTAAAGAGTAAACTTGAGGGGAGGGACAGAAATTGCAACAAGTCTTCTCTTTTGCTTAGCACTTTGGCTTTCAGGAATTTATCTTGCAAGTGTATTCAGAAGTGTGAATCAAGAGGTTTTAAAGTAAGAAAAACCTTGTTGGGCATCGTGGTGCATGCTTTTAACCCCAGTTCTTGGGAGAGAGAGACAGATGAGATTGCTGCTAGTTCTGGGCTAGCCTGATCTACATAGCAAATTTCAGACCAGTAAAGGGTACATAGGTAGACTCTGTCTGGAAAAAGAAGATGAGGAGGAGGAAGAGGAAGAGGGGGAAGAAGAGGAGGAGGAGGAGAGAAGAAGAAGAAGAAGAAGAAGAAGAAGAAGAAGAAGAAGAAGAAGAAGAAGAAGAAGAAGAAGAAGAAGAAGAAGTTCTTACAGAATTATTTGGGATAGCTAAAGATAAGGAACTATCTAGAAGCTTGTCAACTTTTTACAGGGATAAATTCAAGTAAAATCTCTACAATCCATTTTTTTTTTACTTTTTAAATATTTTTAGTGTGTGTGTGTGTGTGTGTGTGTGTGTGTGTTTGCTTATGGAGAGTTGTGGTAGATATCTGGTAATTTGTTAATTTGCTTTCCACATTTATTTTACTTGTTTCTTTGTTTGATTGTTTATTTTGAGATAGGGTGTCTCACTACCCCTCAATTCTCCAGTTGGCTAGGTAGGATAGCCAGCAAACCCCACAAACAGAATTCTGTTATTCATGAAAGCAAGCATTTCTCCTCACAGCTAACTTCAAGTCCTTCATGAAGTAACTCTATCTAATGCTATAGTGGGAGACCTGTCTAATTCTGTGGTAGGAACCCTGTCTAATCCTGTAGTAGAAACCCTATCTAATGCTGTAGTGGGATCCCTGTCTAATCCTGTAGTAGGAACCTAGGAATGCTATCTAATGCTGTAGTAGAAGCCCTGCCAATCGAATCCTATGTTTGGAGTCCTACCGTTCCAATCCTGTAGTGGGAATCCTATCAATCTAATCCTGTAGTGGGAATCCTGCCATTCTAATCCTGTAGTGGGAATCCTACCATTCTAATCGTGTAGTGGGAAGCCAGTTTCGACTTCAAGCCCTCCCTAACCAACATGCAAACAACTGAGCTCAGTGAAGCCTGCAAAAGAGGAAGTAGAAAGAGTATAAGAGCCAGGGGGTGGAGGACCCCAAGAGAACAAGTTCCTCTAATCAATTGAGAGAAGCTCAAATGAACTCTCAGAGACTGAGACAGCAAGCACAGGGCCGGCGCCATCTGCACCAGGTCCTCTGTGTTTTTAAAGTAGCTGTCAGTTTAATACTTTGTTGGGACTCCTGCGTGTGTAAGCCAGTGAGTCTCGAATTTTTCTTGTGCCTTTTATTTTTTTTTTTTGAGTCTCTTTCCCTTCTGTTAGTTTGGCTTATCGAACTTTGATGTGAAGTATTTTGTTTTATCTTGTCTTTTATGTGTTATGTTTGGTTGTTATCTCTTAGAACTCTGATCATTTCCAAAAGAAATAGAAGGAAGTGAATTCAGATGAGAGGGGAGGTGGGGAAGAATTAGGGGAAGTAGAGGGAGGGGAAACTGTAATCAAAATATAGTATAGGAGAAAATAATCTATTCTTAATAAAAGGTAGAAAAGACAACTACAAATAAAATAAAAAACAAAAGGAACTCCTCCCAGTAAAGGCCACACTGGTCAAGGAGTTCTTTGCTTTCTTAGGTCTTTTTGCACACCCACAGATGTGTGGGCGCAATGCTCACTCCTCAGTCCCCCTGACTATTTGCACAGCAGGCTTTCTGGAATAGATTTCGGTGGAAAAATGGTGGAGTGACAGCGTCCCTTAATACTGTGGATGACCCTCTGCTATTCAGTTGTTGTGATCCAGCTGCCCTCACTCCCCCTGACAAGCAGGGGAACTTCCTTGTGGTCTGTAATTGACAAAGATGTTTGTGTTCTTTCTGGCCGGTGGGTCTCCACAGAAGGAGTAGAGGTATAAAAGGTTGCTGGGCAAAATAAAGGTTGCTGTTCTTCCACCTGAAAAGAAGCCTCCCTGTCTCAATCCCGTGTCCCCCCCCCCCCCCCCCCCAGTCTCGGCTATCCAGGCTGCGCAGGCTGCAGCACAAAACCTAAGAACAGTTTACAGATTCCTCATCCTGGACAGGTGGTCCCTTAGCTACTTTCCTGCTGCCCTGATAAAAGCAATTGAAGGAAGGACGGGAGGGCTGATTTCGGCTCACAGTCTCAGGTGCATTCTGTCCCGGTGAGACATTCATGGCAGCAGGAGCTGAGACAGCTGGTCACACTGAGCCTACCGTCCAGAAGCTGAGAGTGATGAACGCTGGAGACTCTACATGTCTAAATGACGCTGAGATCCATCACATAGACTGACATCGAAAGGACACGGTCATATCTGCTTCTGATTTTCCAGTTGGGGAAGGGGCTTTGGGGCTCTAGCATGGTGACATAGAACCATGGAACTTTCATAATCCAAATGATTTTGTCTTCACGGTAGGAAGCAGAGCTCTCTTCTGCAGTCCACACATTGAATCGACTGAATGGCCCAGTCCCTTCTCCCCAGTACTACCTGGCCAGTTCCTTCTGCCTACAGCCTTGACATTGAGGTGCAGGTATTAAGTGTGTCAGGCTCCCTGGCAGGCACCCCATAACCACGCTGAGGACAATGAGGCGGTGACTCCCCTTTTCTGTTACAGAGCTTTTCCTTTGGAGTCGAGAGTATAGTTTAGCTTTGTGGTGAACTCCACCGGTGCAATGCACGGGAGGCTCCTAAATCTAGCCTCCCTGAATTCACTGACATCATCATGCTTAGGAAGCTGGGCAGCCCTCTGTGTGCCTCTCCTTTGCCTTCACCCCCCCCCCACCACCACCACAGTCAGTCCACGTGCTGGTCCTGCTCCTGCAATAGCTGGGGAAGTCCACTTTCTGTCTTTTAAATTCTCCCAGCAGACACCACAGAGCCTCCTAAGTCCACCCTCACGCAGATGCTGAGGCAACAGACAGATGTGATCACGTGATTCCTTTGGATTTCCTCTCCTGCACTTCACAGTTACTATGAAATAATTATGGTCCTTTACTGCTCGCCCCATGTCATGGCATCCCAAAGCAGTGGGGCCAGTTATTTGTAGGTTTTCCAATTCCTAGAAAATGATATAACCTAAACTTTTCTTCTTCTAAAGTTGGCTACTTTCAGGATTTTGCTACAGTGACAAGAACAACATCCACCCCACCCCACCCCTTTGATGATTCCATGTAAGCATCCCTGGGTGGCCTTCTTCAACCACATTCTCTTCCTTAAGTAGGTTCCATTACTTTGTGTTCTAGGCAAACCTTATTTACTTTCTTCCTAGGCTACCAAGTTTATCCTCCTCTCCCTCATCTTCCTTCTCATCATCATCATCATTACCCTCCTTATTATTTTATTGCATCCCAAAGCCAAACAGAGTACATCTACTTTGTTCTCCACTCTGCTGCCCAGACCTAGTATTTACTCAGGCACATAGCTGACTCCTAACAGATAGTTCCTGTTTCCGTACTGATATTATCTCCTTGGCAACATAGTAAAAAACTTCTGTTTACCCCTGCAGCATTTAACAACACACCAGGGATGGCCCAAGAAAAGCAACATCAAAACCAGATTGCAGCAAAGTCGCTGACAGCTCTATCACCCCCTCTTGGATCAATATTGTTAAAATGAGTGGGCCAGACATCTACTGCAGCCATGTACAGTTGCAAGTAGGGACCACAACATCATCACAGACAGTGTTTGGTTTGTTCCTGTCAGAGGCCTTTCCACTTGGCTGTTCTTCCTGCTGGGTTTGTCCCTCAGACACCCACGCTGCCTCTTCCACCTCTTTCACACACGGCTCAGGTCACCTTTTCAGTGAGGTCTCTTCTGACTGCCTTACAGTACAGCTAAATTGCAGTTCCTCCCCACAGCCCCAGAATTTCCATATTCTCACTCTGTCTTCCCGCCGTCCATGTTTAATTTTCCTATAGTACTTGTTATAAAAATCTCTTTATTTGTTTATTCATTTCTTAATAAGACAGAATCTTTCATTGTAGCCCAGGTTAGCCTGTAACTCCATGGAGCCCAGACTTGCTTCAAACTTACACTAATCCTCCTGTCTCAATCTCCCAAATGCTGGAATTCTTGGCTTGAGCTGCCATACTCAATTACTTGCTGTCTTAAGACCTTTTGTTTTGTTCATTATTGTGTCCCAGTCTTGAAGCCTATTGTGCTTATATTGGTTGCATTCCTCATTGTGCCAAAAACCCTAGAAGAAACAATTTATGGGAGAAGGAGGTTTTTTTTTTTTTTGGTTCATGGTATGATGGTGGTGGAAAGGCATGGTGGAGTCGCAGCAGCTCCTGGCTGGGGCATTGAGGGTATGAGGCTGCTTGTTCACTTCTCTGTGGATTAGGAAGCAGAGGACGCTGGTGTTAGAAGCGGGTCATGTTGTCACTCCCGAGGCATGACATTTAGCTCCAGTCTGCCTCCTGAAGGCCCCACAACTTCCCAATAAGGGACACCAGCTAGATATCAAGTGGTCCAACACATGAGCCTGGGGACACAGTTCACATACAAACCCTAGCAGTGTTCAGAACCCATAAAGAAGCAGATAGGACCATATATTGCACAAATGAGACGTTTACTTATTTCCAGTCTTCAGTTCTGCCAATGCTGACGGTGGCTGTGTGCTCGTGTAAACTCCAGCCTTATGCAACCTCACTGTTGAAGCTTACTGCAGTCCCAGACATCAGGCTGTGCGCCGCTCCTGCCTAGTGGCTCACAATCAGAGAAGCACCTCATGGAACAGAACTGCTGTACAATTTACACAGCTATGTTTATCAGATGCGGGGAGACTGAGTTTATGTTGTTCTTTGAGGAGAGAGAAAGAGCAGGAAAATGAAAGTGATATCAGAAAGAAAAATCGGGAAAAAATGGAAAGGGGAATTGAAGAGGAGGGCAAGAAGACGAAGCTACATAAGAAAGAGAAAAGAGTTGGAAAGGCGGATAGATCCTGGCTTCATTTCCCGCCCCCCCACCCCGCCCATCCTTTGCTCTCTCTGCCTGATTGTTTCTCCAGGACTCCCTGCCTGCATCCAGCCACTCTTAGACCTTGATTTATGCATGCATAACCCTTGAAGACAATCAGTAGCTCCAGTCCCTCACCACCTCAGGTCTAGAGGTTATCATGTACATGAATACACCAAAAGCCAGCCTAACATTAAAAAACACGCTTTGCTCCTCCGGCTGAATTCTAACTATGGAATGTCTCCTGCAGAGTTCCAGCACGGCCGGCTGGAGCTGAGTGAGCAGTAGCTGAAGATAGAGGTAGGTGTAGGTATAACCCATAAGAGGTTGTGTGTGACGGGGTGGGAGCCTTACACTAACAGCTGGCACAACAGATGTGTGCCAGCAACACCCAGGGAGAGGGGGCAGAGAGGTTTTATCGTGACTGGATTGAACAAGAGAATGGATAAACAGAATGCCATCTTTAGGGACCGAAACAATACTGTATGGGCTTTTATAATATTGATGCTTATATGGGAGTTTTTGTGTAGGAGCAACAGGGTGGAAGATGGAATTAGCCTTTCAATACAGTTACAGGAAATCAATCACTTGGAGTTGGAATGAGTCCTACTGAGTTAAAAAGTATCAATATTCATGATATACAGGTTTCTGTATCATAAACAGGATTTTTATCTTTAATTACGGAACATGGTTCCTTTATGTGAGAAGAGAATTGATATCTCTTATAGCCCCCTTTCTAATCAGGTTATGTAGGCAAAGGAGCAAAGCACAAAAGTGAACATAACTTAGGGAAGAAAACTTTTAAGCCAAACTTTCACCTTTCCAGGACTATTAAAGCAAGAAAAGAATAAAGTTGTGCTTTATGTTTCCTAGACCCCTATGACTGCATTGCAAGCTTTGTAAGACATTAGAGTGGAGGGGTGGGGGACCCTGGCAACCGTCACGGCAAGACATGGGCTGAAGAAATGATCTAGAGAGAGAGAGCTCACAGACACAGAAAAGGGAGAGTAGCCACAGTATACAGTAGTAATGAAGTCTTCACACTTGTTTGTGAGATCTAGGCAATGGCATGCAACCATCTGACAGATGCTGTTCGCCCTTACCTCTTTCAGCCTGTAAACCCAAGGCCTGCTTCTCCTCTTGTGCCCACAGGTGCACTGTGTGAGAAGCTGAAGCTCCAGGGTTGAGCACTAGCCATAGACACCTTCAGCATGGTGTCTGAAGAGTGCCAGTGAGCGGGGACAGTTCGCTGCCGCCGCTCTGACATGTGAGTTCATCTTTGTTGAAGGACAGGTGGCTGTCAATGGACAGAATGCTTGTGACCCCAGCGCCAGCTCCTATGCTGAAGGGTTGGTTTCTAGTGTGACTCCAGGTGAAGGCCTAGCCTTTAAAAAGTCACTGGCTTTAGATTTGGTTACACAAAGCTATGGCCCCCATAGTGGGGTCAGTGCCCTTTTCAGATGAGAAAGAGAGACCAGGGCTTCCTATCTCTCTACTGTGTGAAGACCCAGAGAACAGACAGCCACCGGCCAACTGGGAAGGAGCCCACAACCACAGCCACAACTGTGATACCTTGACAGTGAACTTCAGCCTCCAGATACGTGAGAAAGACACATCACTTGACACCCCCCATTGGAGGTAATTTGTTATAGCAGTTAAGACTAAGGCCTATACTGTCTCTCGGCTTAATCTATTGTCTAGCTTGTAGGCAAATCCTCTTCCACAGGGCAAGCCAGGGTTCAGCTCCTGATCCATGTTCACTGCCTCTCCTGTGCCGACATAGAAGGCTCTGTTTTCCTGAGGTTCTTTATTTACTCTCTCACTCTCTAGGCTCTGCAAATTCTGAACCAACTGGGAAAGACCCAGTGGAAGGCAGACAGAGTGCCAGCTGTCTCCTCCCTTTGCCTGCAGCCCTTCACTATGACGGCCCCACAGTTAGACTGAATACTCCTGTCTGCCTTTCTCCCACACGGTTAGACTGTGAACCCTACTGTCTGCCTTTCTTCTGACCCCAAGCCTTATGTTTCCAGGGAGCAGCAATCTTCACACACACACACACACACACACACACACACAGAGAGAGAGAGAGAGAGAGAGAGAGAGAGAGAGAGAGAGAGAGAGAGAATCAGCCCTCTAGGGTAACAGGTTCACACACATGACTATGTGTCAGCCCATTCACCAAGTGGCTCATGTATTTCCCCTAAACATCTCTAGTCCCCTCCCCACCACCAGTGCTATATGGTATATTCATCATTATCCTTTTCTGAGGAGGAAGCTAAGGCACGTGTGGTTAAGCTCTTGTGAGAACAGGAAGGTTAGCCATCTGGGCACCCTCCGGCCGCACTATCCTGTGTCTACAGGTGGAACAGCTGCACTGGCGACTGAGCTATGACTACTGGCTGTGCTGTGGTCTCTGCGCAGAAGCTGTCCCCTAGGGCCAGGAGTTGGGTGATGTCTCCCTGTGTGCTTCTGTCTTCTACAGAACCTCCCCTTACTACTGGAGGAAACCCTCTGCGGGCTCCTGTTGGATGCTGTGGAAGAGGATCCCAGAGTCTGTTCTAGAAAACTAGAGGAGAACCTCCTCTTTACCTCCAAGTAGTCTTCAAAAAATGCTGCTAAGTGATGTCATCGCAAGCGAGGGTTCCTTTCTCAGCACAGCCATGGTGATAGCCTGTGAAAACAGCACAGCTCCAAGCACCTTCCTGCAGCCTGAAGACCAGACCCGGAGCTCCCATGGATACTGTAGACTGTGCGGTCCCCAGTACCGTGGCCATAATGACATCAGGGACACCCACGCGTATCATGTGTTTTCAGCAGGTGCCAGTGAAATGCCTTGGCTTTGTGTCCTTAATTTGTGTTTTGTTTGACTGATTGTTTGCAGACAGGGTCTCATATAACCTATGCTGCCCCCAGTTCCCTCTAGAAGGAGCCAAGCAGGACCTGGACTCTAGCTTTCCTTCCTCTACCTCTCAAATGTTAAGATCACAGGCACATGCTACCATGACCAGTCTAATTATCATGCTCCTCCTTCAGTGTTCAGTAGTATTGTGTGGCGGCAGTCAGTGTGGGCAACAGAGCGGGTAGAGCCCAGACTTCTCTAGAAGCTGCCTCTGAACTGCAGTCACTCTGAAACACTAACACCACAGCTCTTCCCTTGCACCCACATAGACTAAACACATTATGTCCTTTTCCAGGGCTTTAGCCTAACCCAGGCCTCCCAGAGCTGCTCTGTTTTCAGTTGGCCTGGAACATGACTGACCCTTACTGGAAAAAGCTGGATGCTACACACTGACAAGGAGCAGGGGTGTGGGGCAAATAAATCTTTTCTCTTTCGTTCTTCCTAGGTGCATAGAGAATAAGGCAAATGGTACCAGGACCCCAGCTAATCCCCTGCCTACACCAGGGTGTAGGTGGGTCATCTGTCTATGTGTTACTTTCATTGGTTAATAAAGAAAACTGTCTTGGCCCTTTGATAGGACAGAAAATTAGGTAGGTGGAGTAAAACAGAACAGAATGCTGGGAAGAAGGCAATGAGGCAGACAATATAGCTCTCCTCTCCAAGATGGACGCAGGTTAAGATCCTTCCCGCTAAGCCACCACCTTGTGGTGCTGCACACATTAATAGAAATGAGTTAATCAAGATGTGAAAGTTAGCCAGTAAGAGACTGGAGATATGAGCCAGGCAGTGTTTAAAAGAATACAAGGAGTCCCCCATTGGATCTTTATTTTCATTGAGTCTCCTCCTGGTCTTTAAAATCAAATAAATGAATGCAGAGCCATTTCATTTCCTAATGTATTTTTTTTTGACAGAGCTTCATGTAGCACAGGCTGGCCTCACACTTACTATAGAGCTGAAGCTAGCAATGTAGGAGAGAAATTTATATCAAATGATGAGGCATAGAAATCTGGCCAAGAGGAAGATTCGTAGCAGATATTCAGGAAATCCTGCTATGTCCTCTATCATGAATCTCCTTAAGAGAAACTCAAGGGAGAAAAGCAGTGACAGGGAAGGTGTGAGAGCACAGGAAGTGGCTGGGGTGTGACTCAGGGCGAGCTGCATCCTAGGAGAGGAGAGGGTAGATTAGGAAATATCGGCTGCATTCCTTTTTGATATTCTGTCCATTTCTCCTATGACTGGTTGGTCGGAATTTCTGAAACGCAGTTACATAAGAACTTGTTTCCATCGGCTTGAGTCTGACAAGAGAAAAAAATCCATGGCTAAGTGATCTCAGGGAAGATTGAGGCCAACCCATTTCAAAGTCCTGTTCTCAGCGTAGGAAAGACAGAGCCCAGTGTCCAGCTGAAGAACTCGACTGTGTCACCATCCCTGTAGGCAAATAGGGAAAGGTAACAGACATATTAGTGGGAATTAAATGTTGTTTGATGAGGCTGCTATCTGGACCTTCTAAATCTAGATTTTTTTTAATGTACGAATAATGCATTTTCCCTCAATGCCTGGCTCCAATATGGTTAACTTGAATTAAAGATGTCTCATCAGTTGGGATAAAAAAGAGCTTGAGATGTTTCCAAACAACTAAGGTGCTAACGAATATCAAAGGGAGGCTACTTGTAAACAGACAAGTTTAGTTTCCTCCACTGAAAGAAATTTATATTAGGTGATCTATGACTCTCTTATAATAACCAGACAGGCAGCGACCAGGTTTGCCTTATTTCACTCAGTAACAATTAGGAGCAATGTTAATTAGTTCTGAGTCAGCATTCCGTCAAAGGTGGCAGGCTCTAATAAATCTTGCTGTGTTGATACTCTTTAATGAGACACTCTCCTTCCCATTATTCATCTAAAGTTTTCTGGGATGAAAAAGATTTGTGAAGTTTCTGGGCAATGATCTCAGGTTCATCCTTAGATGCCCGTGTTTATGTGTCACCTAAATGCATGTGTGTGGGAGATAAAGGGAGGGGGGAAGGAAGGATGATGACCTTAAGGTTAGGGACAACATTTCAGCTCATTTAAATCAATGGCCCCTGTTTATTTTCCTTTGGGCCTGTGGGCTCTATCGGATCTCATCACCTCCACACCTGCATCTGCTGGCTTTGTTGACTTTCCACCCGTGAATGCATTTGATAAACAGAGCTCTTAGTGAATGGCAACAAAGAGGAGGCGCTAAAGAGAGCCAGCCATAGGAAAGCCAAACTTCATGTGGGAAAAAAAATTATCCGAGTAAATAAAAACAAATCCAAGATCTTAATTTAAGATGGAAATTGCAAGATAAATGCACTGGAGAGGGGCTTTGCCATTTTATTCTTAATGGACTCACTGTTGGTTTAAAATTTCAAATAAAGCTGGCCTCTGGCTCACTCACCTGTGGAAGGAGCTGGGATCTGTTGCCAAGCCTTTCCTCTTCTCGCTTTGTTGAAGAGAGGCTTCTCCATGCAGCTGGCAGGAACAGGTCTTCAGGATTACTCTGACTAGTTGTTTAGATTAATGTAACACCTTTCATGTCCCTGAGGCTAAAGAGGCTTCTGTGGGTTTTGTCCTTATAGTAACGTTGGAAAGCCCTTTTGAGGAAGAAATTCACGTCAAGGCAGCCAGAAACTATTTCATGATGTCAATCAATACACAAAGAAAAAGAAAAAAAAAATCCCTCTTCCTAACCCTTCTGCTTGCAGAGATTGTACACTTTTCAATTAATTACTTTACTTTGTTTTTCTCTCTGGCTTCAACATTTGAGGAAGATCTTTTTAGAGGAGGGTTTATTTTGGTTCACAGATGCAGAGCCTGCAGCTGATTCTGAGGTGGCCAAATACACTGGGTCAGAGAGAGAATGGGACTCAAAAAAACAGTGACATCATCTATGGCCAGCTCCCATGATGCTCTTCCCTCTTCTTCTGGAACACCTCCCAGGCACCTTTGCTCCTTTCCTTGTAAACCTCTCAACTTTATGGGTGGTTGCATCTTTAAACATATTTCTTCATCTAATGTATCTAATTTTTAACAGAATAAATTATGGGTTAGACGGCTTCTATGAAAGTTTCCACCTCTCTCAGGCAAAGGACCACTACAGACTACTCCGTGTGGGGAGCAGAGGGGGCTCACCTCAGTCTGTGCCGTTACCTTTAAGCTCGCTCCATCCTACTGTGGAAGGTTTACTTTACTTCCTCTTATCCGACTGTTGAAATGAACATATTATTCTGCTGCTCAGCCAGTGCCCTGTGTGACCTCTGTTGAGGACCCGGACCCTGTTAGGATGAGAAGGAATGCAGCAGGTGACATCACTCCTCATCCACAATAAAGAGAAGCTCATATAGGCATGGAAGAGTGAAAGACCAGTAGGAAGAGGTAAAAACATGAAAAACAATCGAATAAAATGTGTTTATAAAGCATACACAATTTTAAAGATTTACTTTTTGTCTGTAAGTGATTTGCCTCTCTGAATGTGCACCCGTGTGCATGCCTGCTGCCCTTGGATGCCAAAGAATGGTATGGACCCCCTGAAAGTGAAGTTAGAGAAGGTTGAGTAGTTCCCTGTGGATGCTGGGGACCAAACCTGCGTCCTCTGCAAGAGAGTGAGTGCTCCTAACCACTGAGCCATCCCTCCAGCCCCGTGCACTCAGTTTCACCACTTTTTCACTTAGTAGGGGGAAAAAATGAAGTGAAATAAACCCGAAAAGGTGATTGGTTTTAAGTTTCTCTGCAACAAGAACAGACATTCCTGCCAAAGGTAAGAATAAAATTCTGTGTGGTAACACATAGGGAATTGGCTCCCATGAGCTCACAGGGAGTCTGTTTTCCAAGAATAGCTCCTAGGCATCATAACATCATATTTCTTATGTATTTAAAACATTTGTTTTGGGGCTGGTGAGGTGGAAGAGCAGATACAGATTCTTGCCTCCAAGGCTGATAACGTGGGTTCAAGCACTGGAACCCACTAGATAAAAGGTGAGAACTGATTCCCCAAAGTTATTCTCTGACCTTGTCTTAGTTAGGTTTTCTATTGCTGTGCAGACACCATGACCACAGAAACTCATTTTTTTTTAAAAAAAAAGGTTTATCCATTTATTTATTATGCATACAGTATTCTGCCTGCATGTGTTCCTGCACCCCAGAAGAGGGCACCAGATCTCATCACAGATGGTTGTGAGCCACCATGTGGTGGCTGGGAATTGAACTCAGGACCTCCAGAAGAGCAGTCAGTGCTCTCAACCCCTGAGCCATCTCTCCAGCCCCCCACAGAAACTCTTAAAAAGAAAACGTTTAATTGGAATTGGCTTAGTCAGAGGTTTAGTCCATTATCATCATGACAAGACATGGAAGCGTGCTGAGAGTTCTACATCTTGACCCACAGACAACAGGTAGTGGTCTGAGACACAGGGTGTAGCTTGAACATATGTGACACCTCAAAGCCCACCTCCACAATGGCACACTTCCTCCAACAAGGTCACACCTACTCCAACAAAGCCGCACTTCCTAATAGTGCTACTCCTTGTGAGCTCATGGGAGCCAATTCCTTTTTAACCACCCCAGACCTCCAGTGCACCACAGCATGCATATGGCCACACTCAACTACAATAGATGCTGAGTGGCCAAAGAGACCTAGAACTGACTGACTCTACCTCCTTCGTGGCAGAAGAACCAGGAGTGCCTATGTGGGAAAGGCATAATGACAAGGACTTCTAAGACAGGGCGCATGACCAGCACTGAGCTGCAAGGGAAACTGCTATGCAAGGTTACCCAGCCACGACTCAATGCCCCTGCTGCTTGCACTCAGTGAATTCATTGGGTTTGTGTTACTTGATGGTGTCAAATATTACCTACCAGAGAGCTGGGCATGTAGTTCAGTGACAATGTGATTGCCTAGGATCGCAAAGTCCTGGGTTTGGTCCCCAGCACTGCATGAAAAATTATATTGCCACTACTTTAGAATGAACTATCTTTGATTGCCAAGAAAAGTGTGAAAGAAAAATATACCACACTTATATACATGTGGCATTTATTAACAAAATGCTTTCTGTAGAACTAAGTACATATTAACTTATAAAAATGATGATACTTCACTGTTAAAGATAATTAAGAATAATGGAAAACAGAATAATGAATAAAATAACTTACTAAGCATGCTTATGTAGCCACTAAATGTGATAAGATTATAAGTTTAATAAGAAGGCACTTGATAATGTCTGATAGATCAAGAACATAGTCTGAGTAGTAACAAAGACTTAGAATTGCATGTACATTCTCAGGAAGATAATTTAAATGACAATTATATACAAATACACATAACCATATACTCAAATATCCTAAAACACTAGCTAGATGATAAGATTCTTATTGATGTGGTTTTGATTTTCTGTATTTTCTTTTCTCCTATAACAAATTAATGCTCTTGCAGTAAGGTAAGAAATTAGGGGGAAACACATCTGATAATATTCTAACGCTTTGCTCTTTATAGCAGATAACAGTAAACAGCATAATTTTAAAGCCACAGGGAGCTGGTTTGAAAGCATTCTTCTGCTTCCTGCATGAAGGCTAGTATGACACACGACACATGGGCTTGGCATGCCTCGTGATGCTGGGGCCTGGAGGGGTTATACCAACACACACTTAATGGTCTGTCGGGGTCTCTCAGCTGCTGGAACCTTGAGTTTATCAGAACCCTTCATTTCCAAGAACCCATCGATCTCTTTCAACAAGTCTGTTTTGTAGGAGGTGAACGTGTACGCAATACAACCTCTCTACTGAAAGACCCGAAGAGCTGTTATGGCAAAAGGAAAGCAGGTTAATGCTACATCATGAATCACGTCTCCCTAACCCCAGGCACACACAAGGAGCATGAAGGGAAATAGCATTTCCTGGGCCAGAGACATGATCCACCTGGTAAAAGCAATTAATATCTTCAGGGGATACAGATCTCATGACCTCAGTTCCATTCTGGCAACTGTGTAAAGGTGGAAGGGGAAAACTGTCTGTCTGTCTTTCTAGTGCCCTCTCGTTCTCTCTCTCTCTCTCTCTCTCTCTCTCTCTCTCTCTCTCTCTCTCTCTCTCTCACACACACACACACACACACACACACACACACACACACACACACACACACACACACAGAGAGAGAGACACCACACAGACACACACACACACACACCACACACACACACACACACACCACACACACACACACTTTTGAAACATTTAAGTGTTTCTTTACACTTGCAAACAGGTCACGTCCTGGTTTGAGCTGGGAAGAATCAGGGGGTTATTCTGCTGGTTCTCCTGTCCCTGAGAGTCATTAAGAAGGATTGGCTGGATTTCAGTGGTTATTTCTGTCCATCACACCTGAACCAATGCTGAAACCCCTCTGTGCTTCAGATTTCCTAGCTGCAAATGGAGATTCTCCTCTGGCTGGGAAATCTATAGTGTTACAGTGTACGAATGTCCAGCTACTGTTAACCCCATGTCCACTGTGTGCAATGTGTTGTTCTGGTTGCTTCAGGAGGGACAGACAACAAAGGCAAAATCAAAGCGGCTCCTGAGTGGAATCCACCCAAGGCCCTAGATCTCACTTTGTTGATCTCTACTAAATTCTTGGGCCATGTAGCTCTTTAAAATATGAACAGATTGTTAAATTACACACTCATTATAATAAGCTAATAAAAATAAGATTCATGTAAATACTAAAGAGATTTACCCTGACAAAATAGAATAAGACTTCAATAATTTAGACTAGGAAAGTTTAAGAACTGAAAATGTGTGAAGTTACTTACAGGATGTGACCATTATGTGATTTTAATTTACTCAGGTTTTACTATCCAGTGTTTGCAGGAACATTATGCTGGAGTCTTTACAAAATGCTTTGTAAGAAAAGCATGTGACCTCTTTAGTGCACAGATGGGAAACACAGGAATGTGTTGAGTCCTAAGGAAAGGAGTGATTTCAGATAACTTGGCAAGCATTTGCAAACTGATTACTGATGAACTCAAATCTGATAAAAGTACCGAATTTCCCATCTCCTCCCCATTTCCCCAATAGTGCTCTGTCCATCTGAACTTCGTGAGTAGGAGTGGCGTTGGTAGCAAGGTAAGCTTTCCTCTGTTTATGACTCTGTCCATCCTCCTCGGCTATAATGCTTCAAGTTTGCACTGCTGAGAGGAGGAACATGGAGGACAGAATAAAGCCAAGTCCTGCCGACTCGGAATGCATTTCCAAGACAGAGAGGCCTTAGCAGGTCATAGGCAACTGTCTTTTGGATCTTATTCGAGACTGTGGTCAAAGACTCTTAACCCAGTTGTCTCCCAAGATCAGCTGAGGCAAGATGGCGACTTTGGAAGGAGATAATACAATAAGACTTTATCTCACATGCTAAACCATACAAAATTGTTTTTATGGCCCCAAAACCCACTTTCGCAATTTCATGTAGTTTCATATGGTTAAATCTATTTTTGAAGTGTTCTGGTTGATATTGCTATCTTACAGAGCAGTTAATAGGATTATATGGAAAGGGGAAGAAGGAGTTATATTTTGACAGAAAAATGAGATATAAAAGGGCAGAAAATAGTGCGGATATGGGTAGGCATTGACTAAGGAAAGGTGCAAACAGACAAATTAATCCGCTCTACGATTTTGTTGGTGCCAGTTAAAGAAAAGCATAAAAGAAGGAAGAGGTGTGATCTATGATAGAATTTACCAAAAAAGGAGCAAAGGGATAGCTGGGAAGCTGCTGCAACCTATAAGACTCGGCACCTGAGTTGCTTTCAGAGTCTACTAACTGTATTATACCAAGAAAAGAAAAATCTCTATTGGTGGACAGACAAGAGCCTGGAGTAATGCTAACTTCATCACAGTCTTGAAGACTGTGAATAAATAACAGGAAGCATGTTATAGTCAGGTGGATTGTACTCCCATCTCCAAGGACGACAGCTACAGTGTAGGCACAGATGGCCTCTAAAGATCCTCGACCTCTCATCTAACTCCTGCAAACAACTTAGTATTTATCACATATGGCTAAATGAATATGCAAAAGTTGGGTTCATTCCCCCCTTTAGAATAGGAGATGGAAGGGAATGAAGGGTTACAACTGTTAGGCAGGAGAGTGGATGCTCAGCTACCAGACTATTGAAACAAGGTGCCCAAAGCAGGAAAACTTCCCCAGGAATTCTGTGTTATAGGGAGGGAAAGGCTGAAGCCTGCTGCCTGTTGGCAGAGGAACCTATGTCCAGAGAGAGGCTTCCCATGACTGGTAGATGAACATGTGCATTTCCTGCTTTTTTTTCCTCTTTCCTATTGACCTGGAACTGTTGCAGAGAAGGCGGAGAGATGTTTTGTCTCCCCGGTTTGGCCAAACTGAAGAAATCCATTTACAGTTACCAGCTTATCTCCTGGTTTCCTTAAGAAGTGGGGGTTGTGGGTCTAAGTGCTTGCTGTGTCAGGATGACCATGAGAAAGCGTCGCCAAGAGAATCAATAGTGTGTGTGTGAGAGCTGGACGACAAGATAGAGAAACTGAATTAGTCTGTAAGGGCCAGTAACAAACTAAAGAAATATATAAACAGGACATGTAAGAACTGCAGGCTCCACGGAAAGACCTAACTTTTGAATTAAGGGCATAGAGAAAGAAGAACACCATACCAAGAGTAGAGAGCTCCTTTTTAATAAAATCAAAGAAGAAAATCCCAACCCTGGGGAACAGACACCCTTGCTCATCCTTTGTGTATCAAAGTTTGTTGGTTCCATTACTTGTTAATGTAAATATTAAACAATGGACAAATCAAACATCAGAATCTTTATTACCGTAGTTCATGCTTGTAGTTGCACTTTGTATTTTAGAATTTTGTTTCTGTTAACACCTGATGCAAAAAATATTTATTGCATAGAACTCATGAGTTGAATTTTAAGGTTTTCTCTAACACTTACGTTTTTACCTGGAGTAGAAAGTAAAAAATACCCTTGTGAGTGAAAGAAAGGAATGATTTCTGGGCCCCTCCACAGCAAACATGACTTCTGTCCTTCCTGTCCCCAGCCAAGGATTCTGTCCTACACAGTGCTTACTGTTTTCTGATCCAAACCTCGTTCATCTTATATCTTCATCATTTTCTGTTTAAGTTGCATTTCATACTAAGGAGGGTGTGTCTGGATTATAAGCACACAATTGGGTGCAAACGCATGCTGAGACCACAGAAGAATAGCATCCTGCTCTCTTTGACTTCCCCAGTACTCTGAGTCAATGACAGTGTCAGAAATAGATGTGAAATTGCTGAGCCATTGTCCTGTGGTCTGCTAGCTCAAGAGATCTTCCCTCTAATACCTCTGTGTGGAATTAAACGTTCAGTTCTTCAATCATGGATTTTGTCCCTGCTTGTAACTTATTTGCTGACGGTCAAGGACACTAACTCCTTCCTTTGTTAGGCAGGATAACCTTGGGGAAGGGGTGATACTCTGAGAAACTCTATAACCCTGAGAATAGACCAGGAAAACCTAAGATAGCAGACTTTATGGCTAATGATAAGGAAAGCTGCCCAGCGGGTTTGACACTGAGGATGGATGGCTAATCTAAGTGATACATCAAATACAAAAGTTACTTTCCCAAATTCCTGGAAATATCATGTTTCCTTTTGATGGCTTACTGCCTTCTCTTCCCTGGCGACTGATTTATCCCCATCTTCACATGAGTTCACTTTCCCCTCCTGACCTTCAGGAAATTATCACATTGTTCATGATGGCAGGAAGGGACCAGCAGCGCAGTTATCACGGCCCCGTGCAAGTCCCACAGTCCCCCAACTCTGAGAGACAGACACACACACAACGGGCTTATGGTTTCTTGTAACTCCTTCAGTGGAATGTGCATGCTTGAGCCTCTGTCACACAGGCCTCTCAGAAGAGTACTGTGACTGTAACCTTTACATTCCGAGATGCACTCAGATCTTAATGCAAGGACACAAGAACAGCTTCTCCATTTGCCTTCAGACAACCTACTGTGTGCTGGTGCCTACTACATACTAGGCACTATATACTACTAGAGAGAATTTGTTTTTATTTAGTTTTGACGTTTTTTAAGCTATGGAGACTACAAATAGAAGAGATATTGTTTAGCAATAGTCAGTATTGAAAAGAAAAAATAAATTTAATGCATAAATAGCTCAGCTACTCCAAATTTAGAAAAATGGATATGTCCCCAAAGGTAAATGGTTATTACTAAGACAAATTGAGTAGTTTTAAAACCTTAAAATAACTTACTTAGTATATAGTTATAAAGTACATTAAACAGAAAATAAAGTCAGAGACAAAGATATTAAGCAAGAAGGAAGGGCCTGTGGGTACAGGTCATTTATGGGATGTGTGCTTAGCATATACAAAGCTGGGTTCTCAACCCAAAAAGGAGGGGAGGAGAAGGAGAAGACAGGATAGGAGGAAGACGAGAACGTGTGTGGAAGGGAAGAAAATAGTGAAAAGTGTATCGCTCATTGATTTCTTCCATCTATGAATCAGACTCACTTTTGAAAGGCAATAATAGGGATATTCTAGGCCGTGAGGTTGTGTATATTGAATGGCCAGTGTAGGAACTTGAAACATGGCATTGGAAAGGAGGAAGGAACATAGGACATTATGGGAAGTGCGGCTGTGGGCCTGGGTTGGCCTACACAGCAGGCTTCTGACAGCAAATGGAACCATGTCCACAAAGGCTTTCCTCTTCGGTATGTAGTACAGGATGGTTTTCTTTTAGGCCATGGCCAGCAACATCAAGGACTGGCTCTATTGAAAATATTCCTTTAAAATGAAAATAACAATGTATCAATTTAAAGTTGCAGCATAAATAACAGAGGACCTAGGGGTGAGTGAGGGACCCTGAGTCGGCTCACGTGAGGGCTGAGGTGGGGTGTGCTGCCTATGTTTTAGCTTGGTGTGCTTGCTCTTCACGGCAGACATATATTCCTGTCCATTATACTTTGTCATCTTCTGCATCACAACTTGTCCAGCATCCCAGCAGATGATGCGGTCAAGGTCTGATTTTATGGTCTCAGGAGACATTCCATGACATTCTCTTGCCAAAATGGACTGACAGGCATCTACCTAGTCTGGCTAAGGGGAACAGATGACCACGACATCAAG